>NC_053393.1:99655186-100369352 GCF_905171765.1 Bufo bufo | reverse complement strand
TGGCAGCGGCGGATGGCACGGTGGATTGTGTTCACTGACAATGGTTTCTGGAAGTATTCCTGAGCCCATTCTGTGATTTCCTTTACAGTAGCATTCCTGTTTGTGGTGCAGTGTCGTTTAGGGGCCCGGAGATCACGGGCATCCAGTATGGTTTTACGGCCTTGACCCTTACGCACAGAGATTGTTCCAAATTCTCTGAATCTTCGGATGATGTTATGCACAGTTGATGATGATAGATGCAAAGTCTTTGCAATTTTTCGCTGGGTAACACCTTTCTGATATTGCTCCACTATCTTTCTGCGCAACATTGTGGGAATTGGTGATCCTCTACCCATCTTGGCTTCTGAGAGACACTGCCACTCTGAGAAGCTCTTTTTATATCCAATCATGTTGCCAATTGACCTAATTAGTGTTAATTGGTCTTCCAGCTCTTCGTTATGCTCAAATTTACTTTTTCCAGCCTCTTATTGCTACTTGTCCCAACTTTTTTGGGATTTGTTGACACCGTGAAAATTGGAATCAACGTATTTTTCCTTTAAAATTATACATTTACTCGGATTAAACGTTTGATCTGTCATCTACGTTCTATTACAAATAAAATATTGACATTTGCCATCTCCACATAATTGCATTCAGTTTTTATTCACAATTTGTTTAGTATCCCAACTTTTTTGGAATCCGGTTTGTATTCATATTTTATATAAATTAATTTATTCTTAATAAATGTTATTTGTATTGATAATTTGTTTATGTCTTTTGTTTAAATAATCAGGAGGATTCTAAATGGGTTATTTCTGAACCCTTAAAAATCTCTCGCCGCTGATGGAGCGACATAAGTATTTGTCGCTCCTCCATTGTGGGGAGATTCTGTGGAAAAGGAGTAGTGTGTAGAAGAGAAGCCTGACACAATCTCCCAGTGCTGGCGGAGCGACGCAAGTATTTGTCGCTCCTCCATCATGGGGAGATTTTGTGGACAAGGAGTAGTGTACACTGCGTGCAGAATTATTAGGCAAATGAGTATTTTGACCACATCATCCTCTTTATGCATGTTGTCTTACTCCAAGCTGTATAGGCTCGAAAGCCTACTACCAATTAAGCATATTAGGTGATGTGCATCTCTGTAATGAGAAGGGGTGTGGTCTAATGACATCAACACCCTATATTAGGTGTGCATAATTATTAGGCAACTTCCTTTCCTTTGGCAAAATGGGTCAAAAGAAGGACTTGACAGGCTCAGAAAAGTCAAAAATAGTGAGATATCTTGCAGAGGGATGCTTCTGAAGCGTGATCATCGAACAATCAAGCGTTTCATTCAAAATAGTCAACAGGGTCGCAAGAAGCCTGTGGAAAAACCAAGGCGCAAAATAACTGCCCATGAACTGAGAAAAGTCAAGCGTGCAGCTGCCAAGATGCCACTTGCCACCAGTTTGGCCATATTTCAGAGCTGCAACATCACTGGAGTGCCCAAAAGCACAAGGTGTGCAATACTCAGAGACATGGCCAAGGTAAGAAAGGCTGAAAGACAACCACCACTGAACAAGACACACAAGCTGAAACGTCAAGACTGGGGCAAGAAATATCTCAAGACTGATTTTTCTAAGGTTTTATGGACTGATGAAATGAGAGTGAGTCTTGATGGGCCAGATGGATGGGCCCGTGGCTGGATTGGTAAAGGGCAGAGAGCTCCAGTCCGACTCAGACGCCAGCAAGGTGGAGGTGGAGTACTGGTTTGGGCTGGTATCATCAAAGATGAGCTTGTGGGGCCTTTTCAGGTTGAGGATGGAGTCAAGCTCAACTCCCAGTCCTACTGCCAGTTTCTGGAAGACACCTTCTTCAAGCAGTGGTACAGGAAGAAGTCTGCATCCTTCAAGAAAAACATGATTTTCATGCAGGACAATGCTCCATCACACGCGTCCAAGTACTCCACAGCGTGGCTGGCAAGAAAGGGTATAAAAGAAGAAAATCTAATGACATGGCCTCCTTGTTCACCTGATCTGAACCCCATTGAGAACCTGTGGTCCATCATCAAATGTGAGATTTACAAGGAGGGAAAACAGTACACCTCTCTGAACAGTGTCTGGGAGGCTGTGGTTGCTGCTGCACGCAATGTTGATGGTGAACAGATCAAAACACTGACAGAATCCATGGATGGCAGGCTTTTGAGTGTCCTTGCAAAGAAGGGTGGCTATATTGGTCACTGATTTGTTTTTGTTTTGTTTTTGAATGTCAGAAATGTATATTTGTGAATGTTGAGATGTTATATTGGTTTCACTGGTAAAAATAAATAATTGAAATGGGTATATATTTGTTTTTTGTTAAGTTGCCTAATAATTATGCACAGTAATAGTCACCTGCACACACAGATATCCCCCTAAAATAGCTAAAACTAAAAACAAACTAAAAACTACTTCCAAAAATATTCAGCTTTGATATTAATGAGTTTTTTGGGTTCATTGAGAACATGGTTGTTGTTCAATAATAAAATTAATCCTCAAAAATACAACTTGCCTAATAATTCTGCACTCCCTGTATAGAAGAGAGGCCTGACACACTCTCCCAGCGCTGGTGGAGCGATACAAGTATTTGACGCTCCTCCATCGTGGGGAGATTCTGTGGACAAGGAGTAGTGTGTAGAAGAGAGGCCTGACACACTCTCCCAGCGCTGGTGGATCGATACAAGTATTTGTCACTCCTGCATCGTGGGGAGATTCTGTGGACAAAGAGCAGTGTGTAGAAGAGAGGCCTGACACACTCTCCCAGCGCTGGTGGAACGATACAAGTATTTGTCGCTCCTCCATCGTGGGGAGATTCTGTGGACATGGAGTAGTGTGTAGAAGAGAGGCCTGACACACTCTCCCAGCGCTGGTGGAGCGATACAAGTATTTGTCGCTCCTCCAGCGTGGGTAGATCAATAGATGCAACAAGACTCAATGTACCCACCCACATAACCACGCAACTAAACAGCATCAATACTAAATCAAAATTAGATTAATTTTTCCAAAAAAATAAAACACAAATCCGTTAAATTATTTGGTCCTGCCAGTCCACTCTTCATGCATCGGAGCAGAAATACTTAGCAAAGAAGTCTCACATCCCTGAAACTTCTACACTTGTGTGCGGTCCAAAGTTTTGAATACTGACAATCTCGCAGTCTTTAGGTATCTGCTCGACATTTTGGGGCTCTTTAATGAGGAGGTAGTTGTGTAACACGACAGCTGACTTTACTACCTCATCGACTGTTTCAACTTTCAGTTGAATTGGTTTTGTGAATATTCTCCATTTGGCAACCAAAATGCCGAATGTGCATTCAACCATTCTTCGAGCCCTGGTCAGGCGGTAGTTAAATATGCGTTTCGTTTGATTTAATATGTGGCTGGAATATGGTTTAATAAGATTGCCACTCATTTGAAAGGCTTCATCAGCAACCAACACAAATGGCATGGGTGGAGCATCTGTACCTGGTAGTGGTTGAGTTGGTGGGAAATCAAATTGTCTATTATATAGCCTTCACCACATGTAAGAATTTTTAAATACCATGGAATCATTTATTCTTCCGTAGGCCCCGACATCGATGGCCACAAAACGATATTGGGCATCAGTGATGGCCATTAGTATGATTGAGAAATATTTTTTATAGTTATAATACTCAGAACTAGTGCCTTGGGGCTTGATAATACGAATATGTTTCCCGTCTACTGCCCCAATACAGTTGGGAAACTGGCACACCTCCCAAAATTTTTCAACAACTTGAGTCCACTTTTGCCTACTTGGATGTGGGATAAAATCTGCATGCAACTGCTCCTACAAAACACGGCAAGCATCCTTAACAATAAGGCGAAACTGGTAATGGAGGGACATAAAACTTACTTCTGTTGCCAGAAATCTATCAGAAGAAAAAAAAAAAAGGTAAATAACAATTATCAAATATGTAAAAAACATTACCAAAAAAAAAACAAGATAAATTGGACAGAGTTGTTTGGGACTTTAAACTGGACATACCACAGTTAAATGCTTTCATTTGTTCTGTTGTCATTTTCATAGGTCAAAATAATTTTTTGGGGGAATCCAGTGATATAACGGGCTCTCCATGGAGAACGATAGGCATATGTTTCTGACTAGAATTGCCCACAGTGCTGTCAACGTCTCTACTGGTCGAGCTATGGGTAAAATATTGGCCATTGAAGCCGTTGAAGTCACAGTGAACAATACTAATGCAGAGCTTACATAGCCCTTGTCTTGCGCAATAAAGAGCTACTCTCAGTAGAGTATGGTTTAGAAAAGGAAATTTTCCTAACATGGGGTTGGGAAATATGTCTGGTTTCACATTTGAACAAGGAAAAGCAACTTTTAATAATTATACCAAAATAAAATAGCAATATATTAAATTTATTTAAAAAAATTACCTTATGGTAAGCATTAGTCGTTCTGCCGGGGAAACACTGCGACGGAAACTGGTGTCCTGTCTTTCGATTTTATGTGACACCCTTTGTAACAGATCGTCAAAACTTTCGACGCTCATCCATAAGTAGTTCTGAAACTTGCCCTGCATCCTCCATTGTACGCATTTTTTGCTGGAGATTGCCGTTATCTGCGGACCGCATGCGGAGGAATTGCTCCCCCGGTTATAGACACGCTACAGTGTCTGGGTTTGGAGCATTTCCACCCTTCTAGGCCACTTTTTTCAGTGAGTTTTTGTCCGGATAATTACGCAATTCTGGAAGCAGAACTTCAAAAGCTCCCCGTCTTATTCTTGCAGAAGTAATCGGATGCACCCAATAGCGACTGCGCCGCCTGCATCTAAGACATCTTCTCCAGTGGGAAACAAGGATTAAAGCCGGAAATCCGAAGCGAATGTGGTCCGGCATCATCTCTGCTAGCTTCTGAGGGAGCATATGAGTGGTAAGTGACCTTCTGTTGTCTTTTATAGCCACTGTAAAATTTGCATACTAAATTGTTTGTTTTTGATCTTTGAAAATTTAAATACCGGATGAGACGGATTTGTTCGATGAAAAACTATACGTTTGTATGCGGTTTGACTGATCCGGCAGGTATTTCCGGCAACGGAACTGCCTGCCGGAATCCTGTAACGCAAGTGTGAAAGTACCCTAACTCAGTAGCTATAAGGAAAGATGCATATGAGCTCTTAGCAAGCTCTGCCTCTAATGCCACCAGATGTAAGGTAGCTATCCTATAAATCAAGGTTTGACTTTTTAAACAGGCTTTGAGACATGGATAATAATTACCGTAATCTAGCACCTCATCTGCAGACAGCTGTTTCAGGGTGATTGCCCCTCAGTGCAGAGCAGAGTGCTGGCTTAACCGTGTGAGAGGCCTAAGTCAGGATTCTGGGGATACTATATCTCCTTATGAAAAGCGCCTAAATGGTGTGGAGTCTTATAGGCTAGATGACCCTCCTCTGGAATTCTGCGAAAAGGTTATGCAATATAGTATCCCCCAAATCAGTAGCTATAATACATTTTAAGTTTCATGCAATTACAAAAGTATTATATCCAGGTGCTGGTTTGAAAACTGTAGAATGTTTTTTGTGGGACAACCCCTTTAAAATGTCACAGCCATCATTTTTAGCGCATATTAACAGCTAATATGTAAACATTATATGTCTTTTCTTTTTTCTTTATTTAAAAAACAGGTATTCACTACATGTATCCAACGTCTTGCCCTGGTTATTTAATGTCCTCTGGACTTTTTGCATGGCAAACACTCTTGCGTAAAAAAAATTTCAGTCAGGCCATCACTGTGACCAAAGAGAGACCTCTCCTTCCCCCCGTAGTACCTCAATTACAGTATCACACATTATATTAATAAATACAATGCTCTGGGAATATTTATATAGGCCTTTCAAGAGAGCAATCGAGCTGTCATCCTGTTATCACAACTCTAAACCTGCCATTGTCCTGAGGGCAGGGGCGTAACTACCATAGCGGCAGACCATGTGACTGCTATGGGGCCCAGGGCAAGAGGGGGCCCAGTCTTAGTTGGGATTATCTCCTCTTCTACTGGAAGTGAAAACTTAGTCAGGACTCTACCCTCTAAAGCAGGGATGGCCAACCTGAGGCTCTCCAGCTGTTGCAAAACTACAATTCCCAGCATGCCCACACTGCCTATAACTATCAGTCTACAGCAAAGCATGGTGGGAATTGTAGTTTTACAACAGCTGGAGAGCCACAGGTTGGCCATCCCTGCTCTAAAGGAACAACTTTTAGCAAATGAAGCAGTGTAAAAATGGCCCATGGGTCATTGAAAAGGGTTTAGGCAGAAACCCTTCTGTCCTGTGTGGGGGGCCTGGTTTGATCCTTTCTATGGGGCCCTTACTGCTCTATGTACGCCACTGCCTGAGGGTTACCCTTTAGATAACATCTTCCCCTCACAGCACTAGTAACGTGACAATGGATTACTGTATAGGAGGTCTTATCATTTGTACTGACTGCTACAGAAGGAAAATATTTAGTATTTTATTTTCATAGTACTGCTAAAATGAAAAAAAAAACACAATTCTAAAACAGCAGTTTTCTATGAATGGACTTTTTAAAAATACCCTTATATTAAAAATATAAAAAACTTAAATTTTATTAAAACACTTTGTCAAAAGTAAAAAATGCTCATACTTGGCATTTGAGTGTCCGTAACTACCTGAACTGTAAAATGATCATATTATTTAACCCACAAGGTAAATGCCTTAAAAAAATACCAGATTTACAGTTTGTTTTTTTCATCTCGCCTCCTGAAAAAACAGAATGAAAAGCAATCAAAAAGTGGTGTGTACCTCAGATAAAATGTCAACCCATGGCCACGGCAGCTAAACGCATGAAATACCGGAAGTGCGCGCTTACGAGTATGCTCCAGCTCCCCCATGTTGCAATCAGAGGAGCCGGAGTGTGTATGTGGCAGGGGGCTGCTGCATAGTAGTTCCTATGGAGCCCCTGACTGTGGCAGGGCTCCATAGGAAACTAGTAAATTTCTCATAGACTCCAATGCATTGGAGGTATGTGGGCGGAGTATTTTAAATGGGAGAAAATTCAATCTCTAATCACATTGAAAATGTGGTTATTCTCAAAGCTAGGCAAGTATGTTCCATATTGGTGCATGTTTGGTTTTTCTAGACTGTATACAATTTCTTACTGCCATTTAATTATAGAAATTAGCAGTGTGTAGAGATTGCAATTACATAAATCCATGGAACAGGCCATGGTGTATGATCTCCCAAAATGTAAGAAATAAATGTTAAACTGTAAGATTAATACACATCTCTAAAAATGATGCTTCAATCTAAGATAACTATGTTTTTGCAGAAATCAATCTTGTATTGAGAAGTGAATACAAGCCTTTCCACGCTTTATGGTCAAAAACATCTGTTTAGTGTATTCCCCTAAGTCATGTTCTACTGGCACCAAGCATGGTTGTGACAGGGAACCATTATTTTTACAGAATTTTTCCCACTGTTATTTCAGTTCATGCATATGAAGTGTGATACCAAGATAATATACCTCCCCGTTCAAAGGAAATGCGTTCCCCATGGTATCAAATTATTGAAACAAGAAGCACAACATAATTGCTTCAAGGAATTATGACATCGCCGTCCTGGATATAAAGGATGATGGACAGTTTTTCCAAAAACAATTAAGTAAGACTGAATGTGGGAATGTTAATAAAGTTTTATGAAAATCTCTGAATATAGATGATAATAACAGTCCAATCTAAAATGAAAAGAAGTTACATGTATCTGGGATTTAAGCCTCGGAGTAAACTGGATTTATGTAATACTTACAGCATCTCATTTACATACATTATTACCATGCTTGTTTGCTGTTTTCAGGCTTTGTATATCAATTACAGAACTAACAGAAATATAGTGCAGACATGTATGGGGAGGACCTGACATTTCAAAAGATTACACAAGGTGATTTCAGATTCTTTAAGGTTTAGCTTTTAACATATAGTAACAAATTACTACATTATGATAGTTTCTTGTGTTCATGTACGTGTAGATTCAGTCTGTGCTACATTGTATGAGGTTAAAAAGATGAAGGATGCTTTAGAAAAATATAATACATAATACCTCCTGTCTCAATGTTTCCTGGGTCCCCCACCAGACATTAGTGACTAGCTAGCCGGTTCCTCTCAATGTGGGATCGGTAAGGTATTATTTCTTTTGCTATTTTTTTTTATCTTCTGGGCAATCCATTGAAGCCATTAACTACTGTTAAGTGCATATTAATATTATAATTTACTAGTTATTTTAGGACCCTTGTGTAATATTTTTGTGATAATAAATGAGGCAGAGAATTTAATAAATTAAAGGGGTTATCTCATGAAGATAACTTACTACCTAGCCACCTATCTTTCATAGACTTTTATGGTCTTGGTGTGACATGATGGCTTTACCACAGACTTTAGAAAGACTGTTGCTATGGATCAGTAAGTTTGGACCCTTTGTGCCAACCAACCAGTTTGACTTTGGGCTAACCCTAAGGGCCTTATTCTAGTGCTTCCTCGGTATTCATCCTTTAACCTTTAAGGGATCTGGACTTCACTGTGGGGAAGCAACTAGCTACCTCCACAGCCCCCACTGTGGTTGGCAGCTGATACAGTGGGAAAAGGGACCCCGATACAAGCACCATGAGCTAAAGATACAGAAAATGCTGTAACATAATTCTACCCCCCCCCCCCACTCACAACAAGAGTGTCATTCACAGGCAATGAACAAGAGACTGTAACAAGATCCCCTTCTCATCGTCTTCTATATATTGTGGGGGTCATTTATGTACAGATATATGGCGCTTTTTTTCACTTTTCAGTAGGTCTAAAAAGGGGGCATGGCGTGGGTCGTCAAGCCCATCTTATTTATCATTATCTACGCCAGCAAGGGAGCTGGCATAGATTTAGACATAACTTACATAACTCTACATAGCTTAGGTGGATGAACCAGCACAGGAGTGACAAAGTCCGGTGTCTAAATCGCTGGTCTTCATAAATGTATGTTTTATAGGCGATTGATTTTTTTTGTGTGACTAGGAAGGTTTTGAAATATTTACAGATATCCTGGAGATAGACAAAGGGGTATTTCAGGCTGCTGGAGAATCAGAGAGATGGCAATTTTTCCTGATAACATATATTGCAAACTTTCATATAATCACATGTACCACTGATATGGGCCAAGCTATAATTACAGTTGCAAGAAAAAGTATGTGAACCCTTTGGAATGATATGGATTTCTGCACAAATTTCTGCACAAATTGGTCATAAAATTTGATCTGATCTTCATCTAAGTCACAACAATAGACAATCACAGTCTGCTTAAACTAATAACACACAAAGAATTAAATGTTACCATGTTTTTATTGAACACACCATGTAAACATTCACAGTGCAGGTGGAAAAAGTATGTGAACCCTTGGATTTAATAACTGGTTGAACCTCTTTTGGCATCAATAACTTCAACCAAACGTTTCCTGTAGTTGCAGATCAGACATGCACAACGGTCAGGAGTAATTCTTGACCATTCCTCTTTACAGAACTGTTTCAGTTCAGCAATATTCTTGGGATGTCTGGTGTGAATCGCTTCCTTGAGGTCATGCCACAGCATCTCAATCAGGTTGAGATCAGGACTCTGACTGGGCCACTCCAGAAGGCATATTTTCGTCTGTTTAAGCCAGTCTGTTTAAGCCAGATTTACTTCTATGCTTTGGGTCGTTGTCCTGTTGCAACACCCATCTTCTGTTGAGCTTCAGCTGGTGGACAGATGGCCTTAAGTTCTCCTGCAAAATGTCTTGATAAACTTGGGAATTAATTTTTACTTCGATGATAGCAATCCGTCCAGACCCTGAAGCAGCAAAGCAGCCCCAAACCATGATGCCCCCACCACCATACTTCACATTTGGGATAAGGTTTTGATGTTGGTGTGCTGTGCCTCTTTTTCTCCACACATAGTGTTGTGTGTTTCTTCCAAACAACTCAACTTTGGTTTCATCTGTCCACAGAATATTTTGCCAGTACTGCTGTGGAACATCCAGGTGCTCTTGTGCAAACTGTAAACGTGCAGCAATGTTTTATTTTGGACAGCAGTGGCTTCCTCTGTGGTATCCTCCCATGAAATCCATTTTTGTTTAGTGTTTTATGTATCGTAGATTTGCTAACAGGGATGTTAGCATATGCCAGAGACTTTTGTAAGTCTTTAGCTGACACTCTAGAATTTTTCTTCACCTCATTGAGCAGTCTGCACTGTGCTCTTGCAGTTATCTTTACAGGACAGCCACTCCTAGGGAGAGTAGCAGCAGTGCTGAACTTTCTTCATTTATAGACAATTTGTCTTACCATGGACTGATGAACAGCAAGGCTTTTGGAGATACTTTTATAACCCTTTCCAGCTTTATGCAATTCAACAATTCTTAATCGTAGGTCTTCTGAGAGCTCTTTTGTGCGAGGCATCATTCACATCAGGCAATGCTTCTTGTGAAAAGCAAACTCAGAACTGGTGTGTGTGTTTTTTATAGGGCAGGGCAGCTGTAACCAACACCTCCAATCTCATCTCATTGATTGGAATCCAGTTGGCTGACATCTCACTCCAATTAGCTCTTGGAGATGTCATTAGTCTAGGGGTTCACATACTTTTTCCACCTGCACTGTGAATGTTTACATGGTGTGTTCAATAAAAACATGGTAACATTTAATTCTTTGTGTGTTATTATTTTAAGCAGACTGTGATTGTCTATTGTTGTGACTTAGATGAAGATCAGATCACATTTTATGACCAATTTGGGCAGAAATCCATATCATTCCAAAGGGTTCACATACTTTTTCTTGCAACTGTATATGTACAGTTCAGTTATGTCTGTTGTCTGTCTTACTTGCGGACAGCAAGACCTTGATAATAATTTACATGTAAAGTGTATTGGCAACTTGCATAACGTTTTACTATTAGGCCTTATGCACACGACCTTATCCATTTTGTGGGCATATTCTATCTTCTTGTAAAACGGACATACGGATGGGGAAAGCACACATTGTGCTCTCCACATCCGTATATCTGTTCCGCAAAAAGAACATGTTCATTAAAGCAATTCATTTACCTGGTACTGTGCATTGAATAATAAAAATAGATTTTCTGATCCAGTTCTGGAAACTTGCCAAGCTTGTGCTTGGATTTCTTTTCATGTACCGAACTAGTGATATCCACTGTGACCTATAAACTACAAGGAACACGCTGAACCCTACACTTTCCACCTGCTTTTCTTCTTACTTGAGAAGACTGTTCTGCAGGTTTTCTTCTGATAAATTTTTTATAGAAATGATTACCTCTAGTGTTGGGCAAGCATGCTCGGCCGAACACCATTTTGACTCGAGCATCGAGATGCTCGGCACATCGCGGTTTTTGGCCGAACACCGCGATGCTCGAGTCTCCTCTCCTCAAGTTTGTTGGCTTCTACGCAGCTAATAAACGTTCGGGAAAGTACTGGCACTCACTGTAATGCCGTAGCCATGTAGGTTATTGGCATTACAGTGATTGGCTGGCCGTAACGCGTCATTGGGTGCTATATAGCACCCGAAGACACGTGGTTCTGCTCAGTCTTAGTCAGGGAGAGCTGCAGCAGAAGGGACAGATAGTGTAGGGACAGGAATAGTTTATTTATTTTTGTCAGGGTTTAGTCTTGAAAGGTGTTTGAGACCCAAAAGTCCTTTTAAGGACTATTGTTTTATCTAGCTGCAATATATATGATTAGTGCAACCTGCACTAAATTGCGTGCAATTGTTTGTCCGCTGCTGACAGTAACACAACCTCTGCTACATCTGTTGTGTTACATTTGCGCTTCCTAAATATCTGTGACATTCAGCGCAATTGTTTGGCTGCTGCTGACAGCGACATTACCTGCGCTACATCTCCTGTGTAACTTTTGCGCATCCTAAATATCTGTTACATTCAGTGTAATTTTTTCTTAGCCGCTGGTGACAGCAACATTACCTGTGCTACATCTCCTGTATAATGTTTGCGCATCCATTTTTTTTATTTATAAACTTTTATTTATTTTTATTATGTTTGCGCATCCTAAATATCTGTGACATTCAGCGTAATTTTTTTGCCGCTGGTGACAGCGATATTACCTGTGCTACATCTACTGTGTAACGTTTGTGCATCCTAAATATCTGTGACATTCAGTGTAATTTATTTGCGCTTACACTTACAAAACCTGCACTTCTGTACGCGTGACATACTTGCAAGCATATATGATATTTAATATGCTCAAGGCGAGCAGTAAGGGACGGTGAAGTGACCGTGCTGCTGATGATGCACGCAGAGGCCGTGGCCCTGGGCATGGTGAAACTGTGCCTGCTGCCAGAGCACAAGAAACATACTCATCCACGATACCTAGCTTCATGTCCCAGTTTGCAGGGCGGCGCAGGACACCACTCTCGAAGTCACACCAGTGCGACCAGGTGGTTGATTGGATTGCAGCAGATAATGCTTCCAGTTAGTTAAGCACCACCCTATCTTCCACAAAGTCCAGTCTCTGTAGCCAAGAGTCTTGTCAACAGAATCCTCACCCTAATCCTCCTTTCTCCCACCATGGAGAGTCTTGGCAAACAAGTTGATCCCACACTCGGATATTCCGAGGAGCTCTTTTCATCGCCATTCCTTGATTTGGCCCTCTCGCCAAGCCCGCTTGAAGAGAGACATGAGGAGATCTTGTGCACTGATTCCCAAACTCTTGAGCATCCACAGTCAGAAAAAGATTACGGTGGGGAACGGCAACTAGTGTTTCACGAGGTGGTTGATGATGATGAGACACAGTTGCCAATAAGTGAGGTTCTTACTAGGTCAGAAAGTCAAGAGGATGACCAGAGTGTGGAAGAGGAGGTGGTGGACGATTAAATCACTGACCCAACCTGGGAAGGTGACAAGCCGAGCGAGGACAGCAGTATAGAGGGGGAGGGATCCGCAGCACCACAACAGGCTGGAGGAGGCAGTGGGGTGTCAAAAGGGAAAAGGCGAGCCACACCAAACAGACCAGCAACTGTTCCCCGGAGCACCCCCTTGCGGAAATCTTCCATGCCAAGGGGTAGGTGTTCCGCAGTCTGGCGCTTTATTGAGGAAAGTGCGGACAATAAAAGAATTGTCATTTGCAACCTGTGCCGTATCAAAATGAGAAGGGGCGTGAACACTAGCAACCTCACCACCACAAACATGATCCGCCACATGGCATCAAAGCACCCTAACAGGTGGGCTGAGCGCCTGGGTCCACAATCAGTGTCTGCGGGTCACACCACTGCCTCCTCTTCCCCTGTGTTACGTGCTGGCCAATCCCCTGTCCAAGACGCAGGCCCGGATGCCTCCCGCCCTGCACCTGGACTTTTGCAAGCACCATCTAACACATCCACTTCTGTGTCCTAGCGCAGCGTACATAGGTCCATACCCCAGATGTTTGAACAAAAGCGCAAATACCCAGCCACCCACCCACAGGCCATATCACTAAATGCGCACCTTTCCAAATTGCTGGCCTTTGAAATGTTGACATTTAGGCTTGTGGACACTGGGGCTTTCCGCAGCCTGATGGCGGTGGTCGTTCCTCGTTACTCAGTCCCCAACCGCCACTATTTTTCCCGGTGTGCCGTCCCCGCCTTACACCAGCATGTTTCCCATAACATCACCCGTGCCCTGACCAACGCAGTTATTAGGAAGGTCCACTTAATGACTGACACATGGACAAGTGCTTGTGGCCAGGGACACTACATTTACCTGATGGCACACTGGGTAAACGTTGTGGAGGCCGGGAGCAAGTCGTACCCTGGGATGGCATAGGTGCTACCGACGCCAAGGATTGTGGGCCCTACTTCCATCAGGATTTCCGCCACCACCTACATTAGTGGCTGCAACCCCCCTGCTCCCTCTCCACTTCCACCTGTGAATTCTCATCTTGCAGCACCAGTCAGCCATCAGTCAGTAGCTGGAAGCAGGTTAGCAGTGCGGAAGCGGCAACAGGCCGTGCTGAAATTAATTTGCTTAGGTGACAAACAGCACACCACCACAGAGCTGTGGGAGGGTTTAAGGGACCAGACTGAGCTGTGGCTCTCGCTACCCAACCTACAACCAGGCATGGTTATGTCTGATAATGGCCGTAACTTGGTGCCGACTTTGGAGCTCGGCAAGCTCACACACATCCCATGCCTAGTCCATGGGTTCAACTTAGTGGTTTAGTACTTTCTCAAAACCTGCCCCAATTTGCCTGAGCTACTGGTGAGGCTGCGCCGCGCGTGTGCCCATTTCCAAAAGTCATCTACAGCTGCCACTGTTCTGGCAATGCTGCAGTAGAGCTTGCAATTGCCATCTCACCAACTATTGTGCGACGTGAGCACGTGCTGGAACTCCACGTTCCACATGTTGGCCAGGCTTTGTGAGCAGCAGAGGGCAGTAGTGGAATACCAGCTGCAACATGGTCGTTGCCTTTCCAGTCAGCTTCCACTCTTCACAAGCGCCGAGTGGGCATTGATGTCTGACCTCTGTGAGGTTTTTCACAACTTTGAGGAATTAACACAGATGGTGAGCGTCGATGCCACTATTATCAGCGTAACCATCCCACTTCTGTGTCTACTCAAACGATCGCTGCTCACAATGAAGGCAGACGCTTTGCATGTGAAAGAGGTGGAATTGGGGGAAGACAGTACACAGGGTGATAGCCAGACCACCCTCAGTTCGTCTTTTCAGCGCAAATTGAATGATGATGAGGAGGAGGAACAGGAGACTCTGCTACAGAGGGTAGTACCCATAGCAGGTTTATTTCATCAGTTCAGCGTGGATGGGCCGAAGAGGAGCAAGAGGATGAGGAGATTGAGAGTCATCCTCGTGATGAGGACAGTGAAGTCTTGTCTGTTGAGACTCTGGCACACATGGCTGACTTTATGTTATGCTGCCTTTCCCGTGACCCTCGCGTTATACACATTTTGGCCAACACTGATTACTGGTTGTTCACCCTTCTTGACCCCCGCTACAAAGAGAACTTCTCATCTCTCATTCCTGTGGTGGAGAGGACTAGCAAAATGGTGCAATATCAGAAGGTCCTTGTGGAAAAATTGCTCCAAAAATTTCCAGCTGACAACGTAGTTCCTTGGGCAACCGAGGAGGGGAGACGAGGGGAACACACAGCAGTTCCAACAGAGGCAGGGCAACACTCTCCAGTCCCTGGGAAAGTTTCATGACACCCCTCCAGCACCCTCACCCTGATGCACGGCCAAGTGTCACAAGGAGGGAAAAGTTTTGGAAGATGGTAAAGGAGTACGTAGCAGACCGTGTCAGCGTCCTCAGTGATCCCTCTGTGCCTTACAACTACTGGGTGTCCAAGCTGGACACGTGGCATGAACTGGTGCTCTACGCCTTGGAGGTGCTGGTCTGCCCTGCCGCCAGCGTTTTGTAAGAGCAGGTATTTAGTGCTGCTGGGGGCATAATAACTGGTAAGCGCATCCGCCTGTCAACTGAAAATGCTGACAGGTTGACTCTTATCAAAATGAACAAGGCCTGGATTGCCCCTGACTTCTCTACTCCACCAGAAGAAAGCGGCTGAACATAAAAGCACTTTAAATGTGGCTTTTATGGTGAATTGAATACACTGTATTCCCATGCACCCCTTCCACCACCAAAAAGGGTATATGGTTCAATCTTCCTTTTCTCATCCTCCTCCTCCCCCTTCATCATATCAACATGCTTATTAGGCTGCCCTCGCTCCTAATGTTTTAGAGGGTCAGCTCAGCAGCAGATCCTCACCCCTAATGTTTTAGATGGTCAGATCAGCAGCAGGCCCTCGCCCCTAATGTTTTAGATGGTCAGATTAGCAGCAGGCCCTCATCCCTAATGTTTTAGAGGGTCACCAGTAGGCCATCAATCATAATTTTTCAAGGGTGTGTATGATGCCCTCCTTTTTGTGTAATAAAGGGTGTATTGGAGTGCCGATTCCTTGTAATTTTTGGCAGGCCTTTCACTTAGTGCATAGGATTTATGAGTGTAGGAGTCCCACTTCTTGAACAGTTGTACCACAATGTGAATGAGGCCCTCCTTTATGTGATATACAGGTTGTATCGGAGTGCCTCTAATTTTTGGCAGCAATTGCACTTTATATAAAAGTAAATATACAGGAAAGAATGTTTCCTAACAATTTTTTCTCTAAAATCGATTTGATCTTCGGTTTTGTGCGTATTATTGTCAGTTTGTAAAAGTGGCGTACTACTCGGACAACATCGATCCCAGCATTGACCTGGGAGTCCAAGATGCATCCAGACATCCTCCCCATGCTGTTCCCGAACCATTTTAGTGGTGTTTCCATCAATTTCTGACCTTTTTCTATGAACCAGACACCCTCCTCTTCAGTGCAGGGGGTGCCTGGTTTAATGGATCTCCCATTGACTTACATTGTGCTCGGGTGCTCTGTAGAGCACCCTTAGCATCCCAAAGTGTTCTACTCGAGCACTTTGGTGCTCGATCAACACTAATTACCCAACACTAAGTACCCATTCGGTGCATATCAGAAAACATACACAGTGACTTAACCCAAGCCAGTTCTAAACAACTTATCTTAAAGAGACACTTTGATCAGAAATGGTTAATTTTTTTTAAAGCAATATTCATAGAAATCATTTTTAAGAATTTGTGATAATTTTATTATTTCAGCAGTAGTGTGCCATTAAAAAGTGAACTCAAAATATTGTCCTTCTGTTGTAATAATCCCAGAGACCTAAAAATTCAGAATGGAGCATCAGTTTAATCTGCAAGGTAATCCTTATTACAACTTGGAGGACTAGAATGATGTTCTATTGATAAGATGCAAACAGTGGAGCAGTGCATTGATCTGTGTAATGTCAGCAGACCTGACCAGCCATAGTATTGGGATAACATAGGGGAGGTGTGTAGCACTAATTGAGTTACCAACTTACCACCCCTGGTCTGTCTGTTGGTCTGAGAAAGACGTTACTTGAGTCTGTCGTGCTAACAGTTCAGACAAAGAAGAAGTTATTGAGGTTCACCAGTTTCTTGATATTGATGACCTATTCTAATTTTATTGTTTTTCACTATATTTCTTTATTTTTATATAATCAAGAATTTGTCTTTGTACTGCAAACATCCACAGCTGACTGCAACATCAGATGACTACAGCAGGTCCAGCTTCTCTAAACCTTGTTATCAATTGAATTTTCATGCAGCACTTATGTCTGATTTCAGTGGAAATGTAGTATCACATGGGGCCTGTTCAGATGAATGTGCAACTATGTAATGTATGGTTGGGGTGATTCTGCCAGGATGATAGTTTCTCTGCTGTAGTTTTCTTGTGGCTCATATTGGTAGGTCCTGAGCTCTCTTTGAGGTTGATATGCCATGATAGGTTTTTCGAAATGTGTTATCCAGATTAAACCTTTGACCAATTAATGCAAAATAATGTACCAGTACATCATTTGCATTATGTTTATGTATAAAGTGAGCTCTGCTTGCTTCATATGCGGCAGGTACCAGCTATATAATATAGCTGGTACTGTAACTCTGATCCTAACCATTTAATCCCTCAAATGCAACAGCCACTAGCGACCACGGCATCTAAGTAGTTAGACAGGAGGAGCAGGCTCCCTCTGTCCTCCAGTAAGAGCCTCCCGGTGAAATTGGGGGACTCTGATCAGTTGCTATGAAAGCCTGGGGCCTTGTGAAGACTCTCAGGCCTGTAACAGTAAGCTGCCCATAAAGGCATGCTAGCAGCACAGTCTGACAGGCAGCCTGTAAAAATCCCATACACTGCATTTGTATTTTATTACAGTCTATGGTACAAGCATTCAGAAGATCGCATGTTAAAGTCCCCTAAGGGACTAAAAATGACAGTAAAGTAAACATTCAATGTACTCCCAGTCCCAGTTTTACATATAAACAAAAATAAGCAATACAAATAAACATAACAGGCATCGAAACGTCAGAAAATGTTCTAACTATTATTTTAAAAAAAATCCTGGATGCTGTAATAGAATAAAAATGTGTGATTCACCATTTTTTGGTCACCTTACCCTCCCAAAAAATTAAAAAGTGGTACCAATAAAAACTACAGCTCACCCTGAAAAATTAAGTCCCCACACAGCACTGTAGCCAGAAATATATAAAAAAAAAAGTTAGACTGTAGGTATGAGAATATGGTAATAGAAAGAGCATTTTTTTTTTTTAAGTTTTTATTTTTATTTTTTTCAAAGTAGTAAAAACATAATAAATACGACATAAATTTGTTATCGCCATAATCGGACTGACCCGCAAAATAAGGTTGTCATGTCATTATTAGCAAATAGACAAAGCTGTAATAACAAAATTGTACTGAACAAAGAATTTTCCCTTATTTTCCAATACCAGATATGGTAAGTTAAATGGTGCCATAAAAATATATCTTGTCCCACAACAAATAAACCTTCTGTAACAGTGGCTGCTGATTGCCATTCTTTTTGTAGGTCACTTAATGTCATCCTATGGTTAAGTGAGATTTGAATGAGGTGGTGGTCATCATGGTCAGTAGAGAGCCGTTTCTGCCCTCTGCTAGCCTGTAGCTTTGTAGCCCACAATGTTTTCAGCATGACCTTGTCCTGATAAACCACGTTTTAAGGATGGAAGCAACCTGATGCCCACTGTATCCCCCTGCCAGTGAAGTTAGAATTGAACCCTTCTTTTCATCAGTCAGAACTTTTCTTTTCAACTCTGGTCTGTAGTTATTTTTTTATTACACTTACTTTTTCAGTACTACTTGCACTGCTTTTGACATCCAGCTGGTTCTATAGCAAGAGAATAGTGATGTCAACAGGACTCATTTTTATACTATTGCTTGTTAAAAAAAATATTTGGTTTAGGTGATTACCTCATGAGCACCTCAAGAAATGGAATGAGGTGTTCATGTGATGGAATTCGACAAACACTGGAATGTAATGGCCTCCATACATGTGCTTATGCAGCTTTAAGATAGAATTGTAGTGGCCTTTTTTTAATTTTCCATATATATATATATATATATATATATACAGTTGCAAGAAAAAGTATGTGAACCCTTTGGAATGATATGGATTTCTGCACAAATTGGTCATAAAATGTGATCTGATCTTCATCTAAGTCACAATAGACAATCACAGTCTGCTTAAACTAATAACACACAAAGAATTAAATGTTACCATGTTTTTATTGAACACACCATGTAAACATTCACAGTGCAGGTGGAAAAAGTATGTGAACCCCTAGACTAATGACATCTCCAAGAGCTAATTGGAGTGAGGTTTCAGCCAACTGGAGTCCAATCAATGAGTTGAGATTGGAGGTGTTGGTTACAGCTGCCCTGCCCTATAAAAAGCGCACACCAGTTCTGGGTTTGCTTTTCACAAGAAGCATTGCCTAATGTGAATGATGCCTCACACAAAAGAGCTCTCAGAAGACCTACGATTAAGAATTGTTGAATTGCATAAAGCTGGAAAGGGTTATAAAAGTATCTCCAAAAGCCTTGCTGTTCATCAGTCCACGGTAAGACAAATTGTCTATAAATGGAGAAAGTTCAGCACTGCTGCTACTCTCCCTAGGAGTGGCCGTCCTGTAAAGATGACTTCAAGAGCACAGCACAGACTGCTCAATGAGGTGAAGAAGAATCCTAGAGTGTCAGCTAAAGACTTACAAAAGTCTCTGGCATATGCTAACATCCCTGTTAGCGAATCTACGATACGTAAAACACTAAACAAGAATGGATTTCATGGGAGGATACCACAGAGGAAGCCACTGCTGTCCAAAAAAAACATTGCTGCACGTTTACAGTTTGCACAAGAGCACCTGGATGTTCCACAGCAGTACTGGCAAAATATTCTGTGGACAGATGAAACCAAAGTTGAGCTGTTTGGAAGAAACACACAACACTATGTGTGGAGAAAAAGAGGCACAGCACACCAACATCAAAACCTCATCCCAACTGTGAAGTATGGTGGTTTGGGGATGCTTTGCTGTGTCAGGGCCTGGACGGATTGCTATCATCGAAGGAAAAATGAATTCCCAAGTTTATCAAGACATTTTGCAGGAGAACTTAAGACCATCTGCCCACCAACTGAAGCTCAACAGAAGATGGGTGTTGCAACAGGACAACGACCCAAAGCATAGAAGTTAATCAACAACAGAATGGCTTAAACAGAAGAAAATACGCCTTCTGGAGTGGCCCAGTCAGAGTCCTGACCTCAACCAGATTGAGATGCTGTGGCATGACCTCAAGAAAGCGATTCACACCAGACATCCCAAGAATATTGCTGAACTGAAACAGTTCTGTAAAGAGGAATGGTCAAGAATTACTCCTGACCGTTGTGCACGTCTGATCTGCAACTACAGGAAACGTTTGGTTGAAGTTATTGCTGCCAAAGGAGGTTCAACCAGTTATTAAATCCAAGGGTTTACATACTTTTTCCACCTGCACTGTGAATGTTTACATGGTGTGTTCAATAAAACATGGTAACATTTAATTCTTTGTGTGTTATTAGTTTAGGCAGACTGTGATTGTCTATTGTTGTGACTTAGATAAAGATCAGATCACATTTTATGACCAATTTGTGAAGAAATCCATATCATTCCAAAGGGTTCACATACTTTTTTTTGCAACTGTATATAGCAAGTATATAGTAAAACTATACACAGTATTCCATGGATAGTCAAATGCTTCTTTTTTGTTTTTGACATCAATGAGAAAGACTTCACTGGCATTTATATTGCAAACTTTTATTGTGGCAAAATGCTTTGACAACTCTACCAGTGACATGTTGAAATATATACAGTTGCAAGAAAAAGTATGTGAACCCTTTGGAATTACATGGATTTCTGCACAAATTGGTCATAAAATGTGATCTGATCTTCATCTAAGTCACAACAATAGACAATCACAGTCTGCTTAAACTAATAACACATAAATAAATAAATGTTACCTTGTTTTTATTGAACACACCATGTAAACATTTACAGTGCAGGTGGAAAAAGTATGTGAACCCTTGGATTTAATAACTGGTTGAACCTCCTTTGGCAGCAATAACTTCAACCAAACGTTTCCTGTAGTTGCAGATCAGACGTGCACAACGGTCAGGAGTAATTCTTGACCATTCCCCTTTACAGAACTGTTTCAGTTCAACAATATTCTTGGGATGTCTGGTGTGAATCGCTTTCTTGAGGTCATGCCACAGCATCTCAATCGGGTTGAGGTCAGGACTCTGACTAGGCCACTCCAGACGGCGTATTTTCTTCTGTTTAAGCCATTCTGTTGTTGATTTACTTCTATGCTTTGGGTCGTTTTCCTGTTGCAACACCCATCTTCTGTTGAGCTTCAGCTGGTGGACAGATGGCCTTAAGTTCTCCTGCAAAATGTCTTGATAAACTTGGAAATTAATTTTTCCTTCGATGATAGCAATCCGTCCAGGCCCTGACGCAGCAAAGCAGCCCCAAACCATGATGCCCCCACAGTTGGGATGATGTTTTGATGTTGGTGTGCTGTGCCTCTTTTTCTCCACACATAGTGTTGTGTGTTTCTTCCAAACAACAGAATATTTTGCCAGTACTGCTGTGGAACATCCAGGTGCTCTTGTGCAAACTGTAAATGTGCAGCAATGGTTTTTTTGACAGCAGTGGCTTCCTCTGTCGTATCCTCCCATGAAATCCATTCTTGTTTAGTGTTTAACGTATCGTAGATTCGCTAACAGGGATGTTAGCATATGCCAGAGACTTTTGTAAGTCTTTAGCTGACACTCTAGGATTCTTCTTCACCTCATTGAGCAGTCTGCGCTGTGCTCTTGCAGTCATCTTTACAGGGCGGCCACTCCTAGGGAGAGTAGCAGCAGTGCTGAACTTTTTCCATTTATAGACAATTTGTCTTACCGTGGACTGATGAACAGCAAGGCTTTTGGAAATATTTTTCTAACCCTTTCTAGCTTTATGCAAGTAAACAATTCTTAATCGTAGGTCTTCTGAGAGCTCTTTTGTGCGAGGCATTATTCACATCAGGCAATGCTTCTTGTGAAAAGCAAACCCAGAACTGATGTGTGTTTTTTATAGGGCAGGGCATCTGTAACCAACACCTCCAATCTCATCTCATTGATTGGACTCCAGTTGGCTGACACCTCACTCCAATTAGCTCTTAGAGATGTCATTAGTTTAGGGGTTCACATACTTTTTCCACCTGCACTGTGAATGTTTTACATGGTGTCTTCAATAAAAACATGGTAACATTTAATTATTTGTGTGTTATTAGTTTAAGCAGACTGTGATTGTCTATTGTTGTGACTTAGATGAAGATCAGATCACATTTTATCACCAATTTGTGCAGAAATCCATATCATTCCAAAGGGTTCACATACTTTTTCTTGCAACTGTATATTGTAAGACGGTACCTGGAATCATCGTGGATGGAAGGTATGTGTCACTGAGGTTCCTGGCCTCGGTGAAGTAAGAGCCGGTATTTTATGTGTCAGCAGCAGCTATTGCTAATTGACACCTTGAGATTTAGCATGGCTGTCATAGCTGATCCGGGATGGCTCGTACCGGGACTAGTCAAAGGTGCTGGGTGGGTGATTACTCCCCATGTTCCAGGCCGGGTTTTGACAGGAATAAAAACCAGCCAGCAATGCCAGGTGTGTGGATTTACCTCCCTTTGACAGTGGAGTCTGTGTGCTGTGAACTGAGGGTTGTGCTGGGATTTGAGGTTTGAGCCGGGCTGGAGGAACAGGCTGCCTATGGACTTGATGAGGCTGAACTGCTAACAGGGTGTGAATTAACACCCAGGAGAAAAGGTGACTTTTATTGTTTATAGACTTTCCTTCTGTGTGAACAAACACCAAGCCACCAGCGATCCCTAAGATGACACCTGCAGACGACATCGAAACCCCAGACCAGTGGGCTGAGGTCGGCGCTCCTTTCCTGGCATCAGAGTCCCAGAGGCCGACTACCCGAAGGTAAAGGGTGATATTTTGGCAAGACTGGGGGTGAATGTGCTGGTCCAGGCACAGCGGGTACATCAGTGGAGGTTTAAGCCGGCTGAGCCCACGAGACCCCAGTATTATGACTTATTCCACCTTTTGCAAAAGTGGCTACAGCCTGATGTGCTGAGTCCCACGGCTATTCTGGATAGACTATTGGCTGACATATTCTGGAGGGCGCTGCCACCCCCTCTTCCGCACTGGATCGGCCAGGTATCTCTGGGAAATAGTGTAGGGCAGGCAAACTCCAGAACTCCCCACCCCAGGCTCACCGGTATGAGCCAATGAAACCCCGCCGGGAGGTTCCCCCTATGGGCCGGACCCAGTTAATCTGCTGGTGGTGTCAGGAACCTGGCCACACCAGGGATGAGTATCCTCATCGGGTTGAGCCCATGGACACTAATTGTCCGGAAGGTGGACCCACGAAGTGGCAGTCGCCACAATACTCCACTATAAACTAATAATAGGGAGAGACTTTCCAGGTTTCCATGCCCTATGGCCGGTTGTGAGAGTTAAGGATACCCCTGAGACAGGAATAAGCCCAGGAGATTGGCCTTGTTCAGGGGGACAGCCGGAACCCTGGGAACCTGGGTCAGCAGTAGGGGTGACTGCCACTTCAGTGGAAGAGGGGGAGACAACCCCGTGTAGGGTAATGGTGGAAGACGTGGAGGAGTTGCCACCGGGTCCTGGGTTGGCAGACCTCAACGTCTCCGGGGAGAATTTCGGTACAGCCCAACACCAAGACCCAACCCTACCGGGCCTGGGAGAATGTGGTAATACTTGATGGTGTACCCCAACAACCTAGGACCGAGTCGATGTTTCCCCATTTTGTGGTCCACCAGAATATGCTCTATCGGGTAAACCAGCTGCGGGGTGAACCTGTAGAACAGTTGTTGGTGCCCGGGGCCTATCAAAAACTCGTGTTAGAGTTAGCCCACCAACATGTCGGGTGTAAGTCGGGTGTATAATCGGCAGGCTCGGGTCCGGATCTTTAACCTGGGAGATCAGGTTTTGGTTCTGGTACCGACAGTGGACAGTAAGTTACTGGCTAGGTGGCAGGGACCCTACAAGGTACTCGAAAAGGTTGGAGAAGTAAACTACAAGGTACACCAGCCAGCCCTGTGGAAGCTGGAGCAGGTGTACCATGTGAATTTACTCAAAGTGTGGAAGTATAGGGAAACCAGTACTGACGATAGCCCGCGGCCAAGTTTTCCAGGGGAAGAGGTTCCGACCCTTAAGTCTGATGTCAGCCTCTCCTTTAAACAGACTCAGCAGGCCAGGGAGTTCATAAGCAGGAACACAGATGTGTTCTCAAACCTCCCTGGACGCACTTCCATAATCCAGCATGACATTGTCACCGAGCCTCAGGCCAAAATCCGGTTGAAACCATACCGGGTACCCGAGGCTCGGCGACATGAAGTACAACTAATGCTGCAACTAGATGTCATCGAGGAGTCTAGAAGTGAGTGGGCCAGCCCTATAGTACTGATACCCAAACGGACGGGATGTTGTGGTTTTGTAACGATTTTCAAAAATTAAACCAGGTATCTAAGTTCGACGCATATCCCATGCCCCGGGTAGACGAGCTGATTGAGAGGTTAGGACAAGCCCGGTATTTTTCTGTTTTGGACCTCACCAAATGGTACTGGCAGGTACCCTTAATGGAGGCTGCCAAAGAGAAAACGGCCTTCATCACACCGGAGGGGCTGTACCAGTATAAGGTGTTACCCTTTGGTCTGCATGGCGCCCCCGCCACTTTCCAAAGGTTAATGGACATTGTGCTTCGTCCACATCGTCAGTACGCTTCGGCTTACCTGGACAATATTGTCATCCACAGTACCGAGTGGGAAAGTCACCTGCCCAAAGTGCAGGCTGTAGTAGACTCCCTTCGAGAAGCTGGACTAACCTCTAACCCAAAAAAATGCGCGATAGGGTTAGAGGAGACAAAATACCTGGGGTATGTCATTGGGCGCGGAGTGATCAAACCCCAAGTAAACAAAATAGAGGCAATAAGAAATTGGCCCCGACCTGTCATCACTAAACAAGTAAAGTCATTCCTAGGAATGATAGGCTATTACATGAGATTTGTTCCCCACTTTGCCACTATAGCGGCGACCTTGACAGAACTCTTGAAGGGACGGAAATCAGTGATGGTTTGCTGGGATGAGCAGGCGGAAGAGGCTTTTTCCACTTTGAAGTTGGCCCTGTGCGGGTCACCGGTTTTGGTGATGCCCGACTTCAATAGGGAGTTCATGATACAGACAGATGCCTCCGAAGTAGGCTTTGGTGCTGTACTGTCTCAGGAAGTCAACGGGGAGGAGCATCCCATTGTCTTTTTAAGCTAAAAGCTCACCCCAGCTGAAACCAGGTATAGTATAGTGGAGAGAAAGTGCCTGGCTATCAAGTGGGCAGTCGAGTCTCTCCACTACTATTTGTTGGGGAGAAAGTTCCACCTGGTGACTGACTACCCCCCTCTCAAGTGGATGAGCCAGGCCTAAGAGAGAAATGCCTGAGTCACCCGGTGGTTCCTATCCTTACAGAACTTTAAGTTCACCGTGGAACACAGGGCAGGCTGGTTGCAGGGAAATGCGGATGCCCTGTCCCGGGTATACTGTATGGCAGGTGTTTACCCCCTCAGGGTTGAACAAGGGGGGGGTATGTAAGAAGGTACCTGGAATCATCGTGGATGGATGGTATGTGTCACCGAGGTTCCTGGCCTCGGTGAAGTAAGAGCCGGTATTTTACGTGTCAGCAGCAGCTATTGCTAATTGACACCTTGAGATTTAGCATGGCTGTCATAGCTGATCCGGGACGGCTCTTAAGTGCTGGGTGGGTGACTACTCCTTATGTTCCAGGCCGGGTTTTGCCAGGAATAAAAACCAGCCAGCACTGCCAGGTGTGTGGATTTACCTCCCTCTGACAGTTGAGCTCAGGAGTCTGTGTGCTGTGAACAGAGGGCTGTGCTGGGATTTGAGGTTTGAGCCTGGCTGGAGGACTCAGGCCCCTCTAAAGGCGAACAGGCCGCCTATGGACTTGATGAGGCTGAACTGCTAACAGGGTGTGAATTAACACCCAGGAGAAAATTTGACTTTTATTGTTTACTAGCTGAAAGACCTAGCTTTGCTCGGGTATATTTAATCTATTTCATTTAATGTTTGTGTTGTTAAAAGATCCACTATAACAGTGACATCTACAGCACCCAGCCCCCAAAACAGTGACCTCCACAGCCCCCCACCTCTTAACACTGACCCCCCCCCCACAGTGACCCGTCACTTAAAATTGGACCTCTACAGCAGCCCACCCCCTTAACTTTGACCTTTATAGCAGCCTTCCCCTTTAACAGTAACTTTCACAGCATACCACCCCCTTGACACTGACCTCCACAGGGGCCTGCCCCCTTAACAGTGGCCTTTACTGGATTGGGGGCGTATCCTTTTGAACAGCTCACTCTAAGACAGCAGTACTGTACTGTCTGAGTGTGAGCTGCAGGGAGAAAGTCACCCTCCCTACCACCTCTGCAGCTGACAGAAGTAAATTTTTACCTTCATTTTTTTAATACCCATCGGCTGAGTGGAGCGGGGCGTGGCCTAACCAGATAAGGGGGTGTGGCTTATTGGGACCTGGGGGCGGGGTTTTAAGTCTTTTGAGGGTGGACACATTGAAATAAGGTACTAAGTGCTATTAGGCCTTGGCTTTACTTCAATAGGAATTATCCTTGTGACAGATTTCCTTTTAAGCTCTCCTACAGCAGTGAAGAAAAATGGCTGGGTTGTTATGGAAACCTGGAGTAAAACTTTGTTTTTGGGTAGGCTGGAGTACCTGCCAGCTTCTATTGGCTGATGCATTTTTTGGGAATATCTCAGAAATGGTTTGTCCTAGATAGCTGTGACCTGGTCTAAAACCTTTCCGGACACCTGATGTACCTGTGTGCCAAATTTTGTGATTTTAAATACGACGGTACAGATTCATTTAGCGGACACACATACACATACACTCAGCTTTATATATTAGATGGACTTTCCTTGTGTGAACAAACACCAAGCCTCCTGTGTTTGTGATACACCTTATCTGCATTTTGTTACATACCAATGTGTGAATATACACCGCTGTTTGATTCAAGAATTGTGCACTTTGCCTCTATACTGCATCCGCTAGTCCTAACTACCAGAGCGAATCCCCACTATATATACATATATATATATATTTAATATTATGAGAGAAATAGGTTAGTGCTGCATGGGGAGTCTTAAGCGTTTGACAGATGCATAGCTGACAGTAGACAAGTGAACAATATGCTGAGCTTGGAGTCTGCGTGTCGTCTATTCATTTCCTTTGTTTTTAATGTCACTGCACTTTTCTGCAATTATATACTTATATATATTGTTACACTAATGCAGCTGACTAGTTTTATTTTAATTACTGCTAATGGGATCTCTCTGTGAGTTATGTTAAAAATATGTTCTACCTAACCTTATTATTTGGTGTTAGAGCTGCAAATTATTCACATTCATCATGCTTTAGAGAAGCTTTTTAAACGGATTATCTTATTGTGGCTTGCTATACAGTTCTTACTAATAAGATGTGTTTAACTTCAGTTCTAAAGGTGGGACAGTAGACTTTGAGATGGCATGGTCAACACTAAAGATACAGGGGCCTAGATTTACTATGAGGAAGACAGCGGAGACATCTAGACAGGGTGTCTTTAAATGCACCAGAATTATCACAGTGACTCAGGCTGCATGATAAATCTGGTTCAACCATAGACTTCTTATGTAAATGTTTAAGCCAACTTTTAGTTGTAAAAGTATGAACGAAAGTAAGACAGCAGGAATTTTGGTGCATTTCACCCATAAATTCACATTTTAGGCTATACTCACTTGACAAATGTGGTAAAAAAGAAAAGAAAAGTTTAGTGTCAAAATATGACAAAATTCTAGACCAAGTTGAGGCACAGATTCAATAGTGAATTTAGGCCAATGTATTACTTAACTCTTGACTCTTGGGGGCCGAATGTTACTTGTAATACTGAAAATCCACTGCTGATGCTATGGGACATATTGTATACATAAGTGCCTCTTTGCAAAGTTTATGATCATGGATAAGACATAGGTATACACACATTAATCCTCTGGCATGCAGGGTCGCAAAGACCAGTATGTAAAAAAAGAAAAAAAAAGAGATTGTCTAAGTTAGATTTAAATGGGCAATGGAGCAAGCCAGACTAGATACTGTTCTGAAGATCACATTGGTAGGAATTGTGTTTATAGGCCACCAGTACATTGCAGAAATGGAAGAGACTACGGCTGTCTACAGACTGCCTAAATCCTTTTGGCCCTGCGCTGAGATTTCAGTCAGTAGAAATCTCTGACACAGCACTAATGAACACTCCATAGACTCGAACAGCCATGTGTATGTTATATTTGAGAAATTCTGGATTTTGCATGCTATAGATTTGAAGGTTTAAGCTAACGAACTCCAATGATGTGATCTTCTGACATGTACACACAGCATGAAGATTACTTCTGGGTGGATATCCACTTTAAAAGGATATTTCTATCTTAGACCCTTATGGTATATCCATGCGATGTGCCAGCAATGCTTGGTAGGGGTGGAGCCCATCATATTGAGTTCCATGTTGAGAGTGGCCAGCTTTAATCCGCAAATGTAGGTCATGAGACACAGATGGAACCTGAATTTATCAAGTATTTATGAAATATCCACAGTATGATGTTAGAAAAACCCCTTTAAGTCCTTCTAGAAAGTGGTATTAAGGAGTTTTCCTTTGTACTTACCCTCCACCAGACTGGCCTAGGGCAACCAATACTATTTTCGTAAGGATCAACATATAAAATGTAGAGTTGGGTGCTAGCCAATGATAATTCTGTAACTGGAATAACATACCTGATATTAGTATGTATAGCTATGAAACATTCATGAAAGGTTAAATGGACTTCCAGTGTCAATCAGGATGCTTCTGTGCAAAGGAAACAAATGGTCATAAAAAATATTGGACAGGAAACACTTGGGCAATGAAAATGGTCTTTAGGGAATCTAAATGTTAGATACACCATGATAAAGGATGTGTGTAGAAAACCATTAGATGATGCAGGATTTATATTTACTGTTAAAGTATGGTCTTCTTCTCAGTAGTAGATCCCACACTGTCACTTATGTAGCACTCCATGTAGTTTGGGTTTTAGGTATGTATCATAAAGCACAGATCAAATATTGTAAAACGATTATAGCAAAGTAATAGGTGCCACAGAGAGCTAGCTATTGAGTCACATTATATCTGCATTATTTATTTGTGGTGCATTTATAATTTAGAGATCCACAAGGCAGAGATTGTAAAACCCAGAAAATGAAATTGAATGTGCAAAACTAAGTATCTAATTGCAATGCAATTTTAATATGCTACATTAAATTGGACTTTAATTGCGAGCAGAAAAGTATCTCCTCTAGAGGGTGTTGATAATGGATCAGATGAATTCTGGTGGTCAGGGTCTGTCAAAGGTCAAGCATTTCGCACAGATGGAACAACTAACTACAAGATAAAAGTGCATTGAATGTCTGCTCTTAAAAGTAGTTCTTATGAGATTCTGTTGGAACAAATTAGTCAATGAAATAGTGATGGAACCGGCTGACATCAAGCAGTAGAGGACTGAAAATCTAAAGGCTGAACTAATTAAGGCCAGTGCAAACCGTCCTACTAAATTGAATTTTCAGCCCAAATGTGTCTCTGCTTGTCTCATTGCTAAAGCCATATACTAACTTGTGTCCTTGAAGTGCATGTAGACATATCATATTAATTATCTAGGTGCACTAATCCCATTGGGATTTTGTCAACACTTTCATTATATTTTTAGCTTGGGGTAGATCTTCTACACTGTTTGAAAGTCACTTTATCCTAATTCAGCAGAATTAATGCACTACAAATGGATATATACATATGTATATTACATACATTATTTTGAGGCATATCTATTATTTGTCCTAGATGGTGTTTTTACTGGTTTTTCACTATCTATAGATTTTATCTGGAGATTCAATCCCCCTCCCTTGATTTTGATTTTCACCTCTTGGCAAACAGAAGCAGGACGGAGGAGAGAAGTAGGATCGGGCACGCCTGATTTACATCTGTATCATGTTGCCCCAGCCTACCTTATGGATTCATTTTATAGTGGGGGTCCCTGAAATCCCATCATTCCTCTTTTCTTACATATTCTTTGTAAGGGCTTTCCCTGGCTTTGCATCCATGTCCTAGGTCACAGATATAATCCAAATATTCCAGTACTGCAGTTGAAAGCTAAAATGTGACTTCATTCAATATATACGTTAACAGTTCATGTTGAAAATGGGACTCTTATGTGTATTGAACAGTATCCCCTCTCTTAGACATACAGTAGGCCATGAATAAGAACGGAGATACTGCTCGAAACGTGTGAGCAATCCAGTTCCATGCTGGACTTTTAATGTATAAATTCAGTTAAGTCGGGTCTTAAACTTCAACCCCAATGCTGGACTTTTTGGATTGGATCTGCTTCTAAGATGCTTAGCCAGAGCAAGTCCAGGTACAGGAGAAGAAACTGTGCCTGTAAGCTGGTTTTCATTTTCATACTACTAATCTTTTTCCTTATACACACTACCACAGTATCTTTTTTTTAGTCACCATGTCTATGATAAATTACCTCTTACCTCTACTGGTTTTCCATGATAGGAAGAAAATGGACTTAATGAAGGAAATTGCATTAAATAACAGAAGAACCTATACTTACCTGATAAATTTGGTGCAGTTCCAGTGTCATCAATCCAGTACTTTTGTTTACATGCACATTTAGAAAATGTCTTTTAATTCAATTACGGTAATCGTCTTTATGCTCACGTATATATGAACTGATGTAATTAGCTTTTTTTCTTTTTCTCACTTTATTTCACATTTTGTGGCTGCTTATTTGGATTTTAGCAGTTCTGTGCACAACATACCTTGCACTTTATGGTCTTATCTCTATTTGCGATACCGGTCATTTTATAACTTCACAAAGTCTTGCGGGACTTCGGGTAATAACTTCAGAAATTAATTTCTACTGTTAAAAACCTTTTACCGATCTCGGTTTTGGTTCCAAGTGGTACCTGAAGTTATTACCCGAAATCCCACGAGACTTTGCGAAGTAATAACTTTCTGCTCATAGGAGCCAATACATTCTAATGCTGTACGGAATCGACTTCGGATGTTTCATCCAATTTCCATTCGCTCATCTCTACTTATGATATATACATATAGGCAGACATTTATCAAAGCTCTACATCAGTTTTCTGATGTGCAAAATTCACAAATGTGTGCACAATCAGTATTCTGCGGATAAAATGTGTGGCTTTTTGAGATCACACTGCTAACACCACTTAGAAGAAAGGGTAAGGCCTTCTCACTACAACACATTTATTATAATTGATGCCATAGCTGTCTCTTGTCAGGGTGCTGTCACACATGGTTTTGGCAAAAAAAAAGCCTCAATAGTGTTTCACTTGCTCAGAATTTTTCGTCGTGTTTTTGCCTAGAGTTTCAGCACCTAAAGTTTTTTATGGCCTTTTTTTTGCATGCGTTGCATTTTTAATAGGTAAGTATGTACTCCCCTTGTAATGTTACTTCCTCAATATCGGAAAAAACATTGGTACAAAAAACGCCATGCAGCAACGCCATTAAAAACGCAACACACACTTGCTTTTTCAAGCAGTGCAAAAAAGTCAATGGATATCTGTTGGACAAAACATCAGACAATGAGGGAGAAAGTGGCAGGTCCAGAGCATGCTATGAATCCAGGCAAACCCCACTGACTAAAAAAGAAAACTCACCCAAAAAAAACAAAAAACTTTTGGCCTGTAGTTGTTAATTCCCATGGAGCTAGCGTTTTAAACAAAAAAAAACATCAAAAAAATAAAATAAATAAAAAAACCTTTGTGTGACATCGGCGTTAGTTACACTTGCTGATCAGCCTCTATCCATAGAGCAATGTGTGCTTCCTGAGATATCAATTCAGCACTAGTGATACATTTCATTCTGTAGGACTACACCTCTTCTAGTGAATCTACAAACGTCAGTTCTCCTGATAATTACTTTGTTATCCACAATAAAGAATACTAACCAACTATGTTATATGATGCTATCTCCTTCCATTTCATTTCCTTCTAGATTTAAACAGACAGTTACTACTGCAATAAATATTCTCCTCCTTGGCAAATTTACAATTCCACTGCCACCACTACACTCAAAATTTGTGAAATTCATCAGATCATATCAAGTGCTGAACGGCTTCACCTACATCGAGTTTCCACAATCTTCCCTCATAAGTTTATTGAAGAGCGTCTCGTATCATTTAAAGACTCCTGTTAAGCTAAACATATGTTTGCTGCTAAGCTCCGGCAACCAACGCCCCACGGCTGCTTGTTAGTGAACTTCTGTCTCCTTTCTGGAGGCTTTGAGTGATCATGCAAATAGGCTTCAATAAGTAAAGAGTTTATGCAACAGAAAAATTAGAGTGCTTACAATCCATCAAGAAAAGCTGTCACAGCATCCTGCCGAAACACTTTGACAAAATACACATAGGGCTCATGTTGTAGTAATGATGAATGACAGTAAAGTGTACAGCAAATCCTTTTAAATATTCAAATACAGCATACATCATGATGAGAACCCACAGAGTTCCTCGATGTTTTGCAAATGGGCTGAGATTGCCCCAGTCAGGCCGGAAGATGAATTCCTGCGCATTTGATTTTCTGTACAGGGCATTTAATTTTGATATTTTAATGATTCCTGGTGAGATGTAAGCAGAAGTGATCTGGATGTTATTGCTTCAGATATTTCAGAATTAAAATATATGTAAAACCAACTGGTATAGCTGGAGATCCTCCAGGAAGGTGCGCCCAAATCCAATACGGTCATAAAATAGGATACTCTCACTTTGCCTTAAAACCCTAAGGCCACCTGCACACGTTGTGTCTGCATGATTTTTACGGATGCACTGATAGATGGATCCGATCCGCAAAACGCATCCGGACGTCTGAATGAAGCCTTACAGGGGCATGATCAATGACTGTGGTGATCACCCCCCTGTCATTGATTACCCCCCTGTAAAGCTCCATTCAGATGTCCGCATGATTTTTACGGATGCACTGATAGATGGATCGGATCCGCAAAACGCATCCGGACGTCTGAAGTAGTTATACTGCCCTGGCATTCTAGGGGCCCAAATGTGTGGTAAGGAGTTTGAAATCAAATTCTGTAAAAAATGACCTGTGAAATCCGAAAGGTGCTCTTTTGAATATGGGCCCCTTTGCCCACCTCGGCTGCAAAAAAGTGTCACACATCTGGTATCTCCGTAATCGGGAGAAGTTGGGGAATGTGTTTTGGGGTGTCATTTTACATATACCCATGCTGGGTGAGAGAAATATCTTGGCAAAAGACAACTTTTCCCATTTTTTTATACAAAGTTGGCATTTGACCAAGATATTTATCTCACCCAGCATGGGTATATGTAAAAAGACACCCCAAAACACATTCCTCAACTTCTCCTGAATACAGAGATACCAGATGTGTGACACTTTTTTGCAGCCTAGGTGGGCAAAGGGGCCCACATTCCAAAGAGCACCTTTCGGATTTCACAGGTCATTTACCTACTTACCACACATTTGGGCCCCTAGAATGCCAGGGCAGTATAACTACCCCACAAGTGACCCCATTTTGGAAAGAAGAGACCCCAAGGTATTCGCTGATGGGCATAGTGAGTTCATGGAAGTTTTTATTTTTTGTCACAAGTTTGTGAAATATGAGACTTTGTATGAAAAAAAAATAAAAAAAAAAAAATCATAATTTTCCACTAACTTGTGACAAAAAATAAAAAATTCTAGGAACTCGCCATGCCCCTCACGGAATACCTTGGGGTGTCTTCTTTCCAAAATGGGGTCACTTGTGGGGTAGTTATACTGCCCTGGTATTCTAGGGGCCCAAATGTGTGGTAAGGAGTTTGAAATCAAATTCAGGAAAAAATGAGGAGTGAAATCCGAAAGGTGCTCTTTGGAATATGGGCCCCTTTGCCCACCTAGGCTGCAAAAAAGTGTCACACATCTGGTATCCCCGTACTCAGGAGAAGTTGAGGAATGTGTTTTGGGGTGTCTTTTTACATATACCCATGCTGGGTGAGATAAATATCTTGGTCAAATGACAACTTTGTATAAAAAAATGGGAAAAGTTGTCTTTTGCCAAGATATTTCTCTCACCCAGCATGGGTATATATAAAATGACACCCCAAAACACATTCCCCACCTTCTCCTGAGTACGGAGATACCAGATGTGTGACACTTTTTTGCAGCCTAGGTGGGCAAAGGGGCCCATATTCCAAAGAGCACCTTTCGGATTTCACAGGTCATTTTTTACAGAATTTGATTTCAAACTCCTTACCACACATTTGGGCCCCTAGAATGCCAGGGCAGTAGAACTACCCCACAAGTGACCCCATTTTGGAAAGAAGAGACCCCAAGGTATTCGCTGATGGGCATAGTGAGTTCATAGAACTTTTTATTTTTTGTCACAAGTTAGTGGAATATGAGACTTTGTAAGAAAAAAAAAAAAAAAAAATCATCTTTTTCCGCTAACTTGTGACAAAAAATAAAAAGTTCTATGAACTCACTATGCCCATCAGCGAATACCTTAGGGTGTGTACTTTCAGAAATGGGGTCATTTGTGGGGTGTTTGTACTGTCTGGCCATTGTAGAACCTCAGGAAACATGACAGGCGCTCAGAAAGTCAGAGCTGCTTCAAAAAGCGGAAATTCACATTTTTGTACCATAGTTTGTAAACGCTATAACTTTTACCCAAACCATTTTTTTTTTACCCAAACATTTTTTTTTTATCAAAGACATGTAGAACTATAAATTTAGAGCAAAATTTCTATATGGATGTCGTTTTTTTTTGCAAAATTTTACAACTGAAAGTGAAAAATGTCATTTTTTTGCAAAAAAATCGTTAAATTTCGATTAATAACAAAAAAAGTAAAAATGTCAGCAGCAATGAAATACCACCAAATGAAAGCTCTATTAGTGAGAAGAAAAGGAGGTAAAATTCATTTGGGTGGTAAGTTGCATGACCGAGCAATAAACCGTGAAAGTAATGTAGGTCAGAAGTGTAAAAAGTGGCCTGGTCTTTCAGGGTGTTTAAGCACTGGGGGCTGAGGTGGTTAAAGGGGTTGTCCAAGTTATATTTATTGATGACTAGAGTTGAGCGAACACCTGGATGTTCGGGTTCGAGAAGTTCGGCCGAACTTCCCGGAAATGTTCGGGTTCGGGATCCGAACCCGAACCGAACTTCGTCCCGAACCCGAACCCCATTGAAGTCAATGGGGACCCGAACTTTTGGGCACTAAAAAGGCTGTAAAACAGCCCAGGAAAGAGCTAGAGGGCTGCAAAAGGCAGCAACATGTAGGTAAATCCCCTGCAAACAAATGTGGATAGGGAAATGAATTAAAATTAAAATAAAAAAAATAAAAATGAACCAATATCAATTGGACAGAGGTCCCATAGCAGAGAATCTGGCTTCACGTCAGCAGAGAATCAGTCTCTTCATGCCATAGCAAAGAATCTGGCTTCATGTCAGCAGAGAATCAGTCTCTTCATGCCATAGCAGAGAATCTGGCTTCATGTCAGCGCAGAATCAGTCTTCATGTCATAGCAGAGAATCAGGCTTCACGTCACCCACCACTGGAACAGGCCACTGTCACACATTTAGGCCCCGGCACCCAGACAGAGGAGAGAGGTCCCGTAACAGAGAATCTGGCCTTATGTCAGCGCAGAATCTGTCTTCATGTCATAGCAGAGAATCAAGCTTAACGTCACCCACCACTGGAACAGGCCACTGTCACACATTTAGGCCCCGGCACCCAGACAGAGGAGAGAGGTCCTGTAACAGAGAATCTGGCCTTATGTCAGCACAGAATCTGTCTTCATGTCATAGCAGAGAATCAGGCATCACGTCACCCACCACTGGAACAGGCCACTGTCACACATTTAGGCCCAGGCACCCAGGCAGAGGAGAGAGGTCCCGTAACAGAGAATCTGGCCTTATGTCAGCACAGAATCTGTCTTAATGTCATAGCAGAGAATCAGACTTCACGTCACCCACCACTGGAACAGGCCACTGTCACACATTTAGGCCCAGGCACCCAGGCAGAGGAGAGAGGTCCCGTAACAGAGAATCTGGCCTTATGTCAGCGCAGAATCAGTCTTCATGTCATAGCAGAGAATCAGGCTTCACGTCACCCACCACTGGAACAGGCCACTGTCACACATTTAGGCCCCGGCACCCAGACAGAGGAGAGCGGTCCCGTAACAGAGAATCTGGCCTTATGTCAGCGCAGAATCTGTCTTCATGTCATAGCAGAGAATCAGGCTTCACGTCAGCCACCACTGGAACAGGCCACTGTCACACATTTAGGCCCAGGCACCCAGGCAGAGGAGAGAGGTCCCGTAACAGAGAATCTGGCCTTATGTCAGCGCAGAATCTGTATTCATGTCATAGCAGAGAATCAGGCTTCACGTCACCCACCACTGGAACAGGCCACTGTCACACATTTAGGCCCCGGCACCCAGACAGAGGAGAGCGGTCCCGTAACAGAGAATCTGGCCTTATGTCAGCGCAGAATCTGTCTTCATGTCATAGCAGAGAATCAGGCTTCACGTCAGCCACCACTGGAACAGGCCACTGTCACACATTTAGGCCCAGGCACCCAGGCAGGGGAGAGAGGTCCCGTAACAGAGAATCTGGCCTTATGTCAGCGCAGAATCTGTAATCATGTCATAGCAGAGAATCAGGCTTCACGTCACCCACCACTGGAACAGGCCACTGTCACACATTTAGGCCCCGGCACCCAGACAGAGGAGAGCGGTCCCGTAACAGAGAATCTGGCCTTATGTCAGCGCAGAATCTGTCTTCATGTCATAGCAGAGAATCAAGCTTCACGTCACCCACCACTGGAACAGGCCACTGTCACACATTTAGGCCCCGGCACCCAGACAGAGGAGAGAGGTCCTGTAACAGAGAATCTGGCCTTATGTCAGCACAGAATCTGTCTTCATGTCATAGCAGAGAATCAGGCATCACGTCACCCACCACTTGAACAGGCCACTGTCACACATTTAGGCCCAGGCACCCAGGCAGAGGAGAGAGGTCCCGTAACAGAGAATCTGGCCTTATGTCAGTGCAGAATCTGTCTTCATGTCATAGCAGAGAATCAGGCATCACGTCACCCACCACTGGAACAGGCCACTGTCACACATTTAGGCCCAGGCACCCAGGCAGAGGAGAGAGGTCCCGTAACAGAGAATCTGGCCTTATGTCAGCGCAGAATCTGTATTCATGTCATAGCAGAGAATCAGGCTTCACGTCACCCACCACTGGAACAGGCCACTGTCACACATTTAGGCCCCGGCACCCAGACAGAGGAGAGCGGTCCCGTAACAGAGAATCTGGCCTTATGTCAGCGCAGAATCTGTCTTCATGTCATAGCAGAGAATCAGGCTTCACGTCAGCCACCACTGGAACAGGCCACTGTCACACATTTAGGCCCAGGCACCCAGGCAGGGGAGAGAGGTCCCGTAACAGAGAATCTGGCCTTATGTCAGCGCAGAATCTGTAATCATGTCATAGCAGAGAATCAGGCTTCACGTCACCCACCACTTGAACAGGCCACTGTCACACATTTAGGCCCAGGCACCCAGGCAGAGGAGAGAGGTCCCGTAACAGAGAATCTGGCCTTATGTCAGTGCAGAATCTGTCTTCATGTCATAGCAGAGAATCAGGCATCACGTCACCCACCACTGGAACAGGCCACTGTCACACATTTAGGCCCAGGCACCCAGGCAGAGGAGAGAGGTCCCGTAACAGAGAATCTGGCCTTATGTCAGCGCAAAATCAGTCTTCATGTCATAGCAGAGAATCAAGCTTCACGTCACCCACCACTGGAACAGGCCACTGTCACACATTTAGGCCCCGGCACCCAGACAGAGGAGAGAGGTCCTGTAACAGAGAATCTGGCCTTATGTCAGCGCAGAATCTGTATTCATGTCATAGCAGAGAATCAGGCTTCACGTCACCCACCACTGGAACAGGCCACTGTCACACATTTAGGCCCCGGCACCCAGACAGAGGAGAGGTTCATTCAACTTTGCGTTGCCCCACAATATAATGGTAAAATGAAATTAAAAATAGTATTGAATGAGGAAGTGCCCTGGAGTAGAATAATATATTGTTAAGGGGAGGTAGTTAATATCTAATCTGCACAAGGGATGGACAGGTCCTGTGGGATCCATGCCTGGTTCATTTTTATGAACGTCAGCTTGTCCACATTGGCTGTAGACAGGCGGCTGCGTTTGTCTGTAATGACGCCCCCTGCCGTGTGGAATACACGTTCAGACAAAACGCTGGCCGCCGGGCAGGCCAGCACCTCCAAGGCATAAAAGGCTAGCTCTGGCCACGTGGACAATTTGGAGACCCAGAAGTTGAATGGGGCCGAACCATCAGTCAGTACGTGGAGGGGTGTGCACAGGTACTGTTCCACCATGTTAGTGAAATGTTGCCTCCTGCTAACACGTTCCGTATCAGGAGGTGGTGCAGTTAGCTGTGGCGTGGTGACAAAACTTTTCCACATCTCTGCCATGCTAACCATGCCCTCAGAGGAGCTGGCCGTGACACAGCTGCGTTGGCGACCTCTTGCTCCTCCTCTGCCTTCGCCTTGGGCTTCCACTGGTTCCCCTGTGACATTTGGGAATGCTCTCAGTAGCGCGTCTACCAACGTGCGCTTGTACTCGCGCATCTTCCTATCACGCTCCAGTGTAGGAAGTAAGGTGGGCACATTGTCTTTGTACCGGGGATCCAGCAGGGTGGCAACCCAGTAGTCTGCACACGTTAAAATGTGGGCAACTCTGCTGTCGTTGCGCAGGCACTGCAGCATGTAGTCGCTCATGTGTGCCAGGCTGCCCAGAGGTAAGGACAAGCTGTCCTCTGTGGGAGGCGTATCGTCATCGTCCTGTGTTTCCCCCCAGCCACACACCAGTGATGGGCCCGAGCTGCTTTGGGTGCCACCCCGCTGTGAACATGCTTCATCCTCATCCTCCTCCACCTCCTCCTCATCCTCGTCCTCCAGTAGTGGGCCCTGTCTGGCCACATTTTTACTTGGCCTCTGGTGTTGCAAAAAACCTCCCTCTGAGTCACTTTGAAGAGACTGGCCTGAAAGTGCTAAAAATGACCCCTCTTCCTCCTCTTCCTCCTGGGCCACCTCCTCTTCCATCATCGCCCTAAGTGTTTTCTCAAGGAGACAACGAAGTGGTATTGTAACGCTGATAACGGCGTCATCGCCACTGGCCATGTTGGTGGAGTACTCGAAACAGCGCAACAGGGCACACAGGTCTCGCATGGAGGCCCAGTCATTGGTGGTGAAGTGGGTCTGATCCGCAGTGCGACTGACCCGTGCGTGCTGCAGCTGAAACTCCACTATGGCCTGCTGCTGCTCGCACAGTCTGTCCAGCATATGCAAGGTGGAGTTCCACCTGGTGGGCACGTCGCATATGAGGCGGTGAGCGGGAAGGCCGAAGTTACGCTGTAGCGCAGACAGGCGAGCAGCGGCAGGGTGTGAACGCCGGAAGCGCGAACAGACGGCCCGCACTTTATGCAGCAGCTATGACATGTCGGGGTAGTTGCGAATGAACTTCTGCACCACCAAATTCAGCACATGCGCCAGGCAAGGGATGTGCGTCAAACCGGCTAGTCCCAGAGCTGCAACGAGATTTCGCCCATTATCGCACACCACCAGGCCGGGCTTGAGGCTCACCGGCAGCAACCACTCGTCGGTCTGTTGTTCTGTACCCCGCCACAACTCCTGTGCGGTGTGGGGCCTGTCCCCCAAACATATGAGTTTCAGAATGGCCTGCTGACGTTTACCCCGTGCTGTGCTGAAGTTGGTGGTGAAGGTGTGTGGCTGACTGGATGAGCAGGTGGAAGAAGAGGAGGAGGAAGCTGAGTAGGAGGAGGAGGAGACAGGAGGCAAAGAATGTTGCCCTGCGATCCTTGGCGGCAGAAGGACGTGCGCCAAATAGCTCTCCGCCTGGGGCCCAGCCGCCACTACATTTACCCAGTGTGCAGTTAGGGAGATTTACTGGTCCACGTATCTGTGGTTAGGTGGACCTTGCCACAGATGGCGTTGCGCAGTGCACACTTGATTTTATCGGACACTTGTTTGTGCAGGGAAGGCACGGCTCTCTTAGAGAAGTAGTGGCGGCTGGGAACAACATACTGTGGGACAGCAAGTGACATGAGCTGTTTGAAGCTGTGTGTGTCCACCAGCCTAAATGACAGCATTTCATAGGCCAGTAGTTTAGAAATGCTGGCATTCAGGGCCAGGGATCGAGGGTGGCTAGGTGAGAATTTACGCTTTCTCTCAAATGTTTGTGAGATGGAGAGCTGAACGCTGCCGTGTGACATGGTTGAGATGCTTGGTGACGCAGGTGGTGGTGTTGGTGGTACATCCCATGTTTGCTGGGCGGCAGGTGCCAACGTTCCTCCAGAGGCGGAGGAAGAGGCCGAGGCGGCGGCAGCAGCAGCAGAAGAGGCCGAGGCGGCAGCAGCAGAAGATGTAGCAGGGGGAGCCTGAGTGACTTCCTTGTTTTTAAGGTGTTTACTCCACTGCAGTTCATGCCTTGCATGCAGGTGCCTGGTCATGCAGGTTGTGCTAAGGTTCAGAACGTTAATGCCTCGCTTCAGGCTCTGATGGCACAGCGTGCAAACCACTCGGGTCTTGTCGTCAGCACATTGTTTGAAGAAGTGCCATGCCAGGGAACTCCTTGAAGCTGCCTTTGGGGTGCTCGGTCCCAGATGGCGGCGGTCAGTAGCAGGCGGAGTCTCTTGGCGGCGGGTGTTCTGATTTTTCCCACTGCTCCCTCTTTTGCTACGCTGTTGGCTCGGTCTCACCACTGCCTCTTCCTCCGAACTGTGAAAGTCAGTGGCACGACCTTCATTCCATGTGGGGTCTAGGACCTCATCGTCCCCTGCATCGTCTTCCACCCAGTCTTGATCCCTGACCTCCTGTTCAGTCTGCACACTGTAGAAAGACGCAGCAGTTGGCACCTGTGTTTCTTCATCATCAGAGACTTGCTGAGGTGGTATTCCCATGTCCTCATCATCAGGAAAAATAAGTGGTTGTGCGTTAGTGCATTCTATCTCTTCCACCCCTGGGGAAGGGCTAGGTGGATGCCCTTGGGAAACCCTGGCAGCAGAGTCTTCAAACAGCATAAGAGACTGCTGCATAACTTGAGGCTCAGACAGTTTCCCTGATATGCATGGGGGTGATGTGACAGACCGATGGGCTTGGTTTTCATGCGCCATCTGTGCGCCAGAGGGTCCACTAACACCACCACGACCATGTCCACGTCTGCGTCCGCGTCCCTTATTAGATGTTTTCCTCATTGTTCCCGTTCACCATAATTTTGAGAATGGCAAATTTGGGAATGCTTTTTCAACCCGGAACAAAAAGTCTGCTTTTACGGTCACTACAAATAACTTGACCAGCTAAAACTGTGCAGATTTGGTTGAATAGAGATGTGAGACCTGTTTTTTTTTTGCGCTGTGTGACAGTTATAGGTTTAATCACAGAATGACACTTCTATCAGCACGCTAGCGTGTGTCTTAGGTTTTTCTGAATGATACTATCAATAACTTCAATGTAAGATTTTCTTTTTGGGATAGATTTCAAGTAGGCCTGAAATACCTCAAACTAGTTATTTTCAGAATGGCAAATTTGGGAATGCTTTTTCAACCCAGAACAAAAAGTCTGCTTTGACGGTCACTACAAATAACTTGACCAGTTAAAACTGTGCAGATTTGGTTGAATAGAGATGTGAGACCTGTTTTTTTTTTGCGCTGTGTGACAGTTATAGGTTTAATCACAGAATGACACTTCTATCAGCACGCTAGCGTGTGTCTTAGGTTTTTCTGAATGATACTATCAATAACTTCAATGTAAGATTTTCTTTTTGGGATAGATTTCAAGTAGGCCTGAAATACCACAAACTAGTTATTTTCAGAATGGCAAATTTGGGAATGCTTTTTCAACCCAGAACAAAAAGTCTGCTTTGACGGTCACTACAAATAACTTGACCAGCTAAAACTGTGCAGATTTGGTTGAATAGAGATGTGAGACCTGTTTTTTTTTGCGCTGTGTGACAGTTATAGGTTTAATCACAGAATGACACTTCTATCAGCACGCTAGCGTGTGTCTTAGGTTTTTCTGAATGATACTATCAATAACTTCAATGTAAGATTTTCTTTTTGGGATAGATTTCAAGTAGCCCTGAAATACCACAAACTAGTTATTTTCAGAATGGCAAATTTGGGAATGCTTTTTCAACCCAGAACAAAAAGTCTGCTTTGACGGTCACTACAAATAACTTGACCAGCTAAAACTGTGCAGATTTGGTTGAATAGAGATGTGAGACCTGTTTTTTTTTGCGCTGTGTGACAGTTATAGGTTTAATCACAAAATGACACTTCTATCAGCACGCTAGCATGTGTCTTAGGTTTTTCTGAATGATACTATCAATAACTTCAATGTAAGATTTTCTTTTTGGGATAGATTTCAAGTAGGCCTGAAATACCACAAACTAGTTATTTTCAGAATGGCAAATTTGGGAATGCTTTTTCAACCCAGAACAAAAAGTCTGCTTTGACGGTCACTACAAATAACTTGACCAGCTAAAACTGTGCAGATTTGGTTGAATAAAGATGTGAGACCTGTTTTTTTTTGCGCTGTATGACAGTTATAGGTTTAATCACAGAATGACACTTCTATCAGCACGCTAGCGTGTGTCTTAGGTTTTTCTGAATGATACTATCAATAACTTCAATGTAAGATTTTCTTTTTGGGATAGATTTCAAGTAGGCCTGAAATACCACAAACTAGTTATTTTCAGAATGGCAAATTTGGGAATGCTTTTTCAACCCAGAACAAAAAGTCTGCTTTGACGGTCACTACAAATAACTTGACCAGCTAAAACTGTGCATATTTGGTTGAATAGAAATGTCAGGTCTATTTTTTAGGCGCTGGGTGACAGGCTCAACTTGCCCCTGATGTAATATATGGCCAAAAAATAACCAGACTGTTGATGGTTAAATGCACTTCGGTGACACAGGCTCAGCCTGCAGCTGATGTAGTATATGGCCAAAAAATAATCAGACTGTTGATGGTTAAATGCACTTGGGTGAAAGAGGCTCATCCTGCAGCTGATGTAGTATATGGTCAAAAAATAACCAGACTGTTGATGGTTAAATGCACTTCGGTGACACAGGCTCAGCCTGCAGCTGATGTAGGATATAGCACAAAATAACCACACTATCGATGGTTAAATACACTTGGTGATAGCTCGTGATGGCGCACCACAAGTCACAAAATGGCCGCCGATCACCCCAGAAAAAAAGTGATCTAAAAACGCTCTGGGCAGCCTCAAAAAAGTGAGCAAGTCAATAATAGCACTTCAATGATCCACAGCTGCAGATCGATCACAGAATGAAGTCTTTTGGAGGAGTTAATCTGCCTAATCTCGCCCTAACGTCGCAGCTGCAACCTCTCCCTATACTGATCATAGCAGGGTGACGTGCGGCGCTACGTGACTCCAGCTTAAATAGAGGCTGGGTCACATGGTGCACTGGCCAATCACAGCCATGCCAATAGTAGGCATGGCTGTGATGGCCTCTTGGGCCAAGTAGTATGACGCTTGTTGATTGGCTGCTTTGCAGCCATTCAAAAAGCGCCAAGAAAGCGCCGAACACCGAACCCCAACCCGGACTTTTACGAAAATGTTTGGGTTCGCGTCCGTGTCACGGACACCCCAAAATTCGGTACGAACCTGAACTATACAGTTCGGGTTCGCTCATCCCTATTGATGACCTATCAGAACGGCGTGGGTCTGACACCCGGCACCCCCGCCAATCAGCTGTTTGAAAAGAAGGCGCGTGCGTGCCAGCGCTGCCTACCCTTCATTGTTTACCTTCTAGTCGTTGCATCTGCAGCGGTGAGCAGGTGTAAGCCGTCCCATTAATTTCAATGGTATGGATCGCTGTATAGAAGCGATCCATACTATTGAAATTAATGGGACGGCTTGGGTGTAATTACACCTGCTTACCGCTGCAGATGCAATGGCTAGAAGGTAAACAGTGAAGGGGAGGCAGCGCTGGCACGGCACGCGCCTTCTCTTCAAACCGCTGATCGGCGAGAGTGCTGAGTGTCGGACCCCAGCCGATCTGATATTGATGACCTAGAGGATAGGTCATCAATAAATATAACTTGGACAACCCCTTTAAATATACCAACACTAAAAAAGGTTTTCTTAAAAGGCTCTCTCATCTCTAGCAAGGGGACAGTCAGTTCAGTCTTGGAGTTATTGCCGACCTGCAGAGCTTAGATGCAGAAACCCAAATACATTATCATTGGAGCAGCTCTGCCCTTGCCCCCCTGCCAGTCCTCTGCTGAAGTTTTTCTATGTATGTCCAGTATATGACGAATTGGTATTAAGTGGAGCCTACTAGAAAGAGGGGTCCACCATTGGATCCTCCGGCTAGCCGGTAGCCAGTTCAAGTCTGTGTAACTATACACTGACAAGGTCTGGTCTTCACTGACATTATCAGACTGTGTGGGGATACATCCTCTTGACATCTTACTGCCCAGTTGTCTACTAGACTTGTGCCGCAGGGAGACTTTTTGTGAAATACAATTATTTACTATAACAGACATTTCACAAAAGGTGATGGCTTCCATGTAAGTCCAGTGACTCATGTTAAAGTCTTTATTAATTGTAACCAAATCGACATGGTCATTGATTTCACCATCATTTGCTGGCCCTCCATATTACATCCGATCTCCTGCCTTGCACCATGCCAACTATCTACCACCATGGGCACTCCAGGCACCACCAGGGAGGAGAGACCAAAAGTCCACAGTGTTCTCTGAGGACTTTTGCTGCCTTGAGTAAATGCCATCACCATTATTGCTTCCACTACTGCTCACCTTCATACTCCCAACTTCCCTGGCCATTTTCTGATATACTGCAGCTTTTCCTTCCAGATTTATTTCTGTGGGATAGAATGCCATTAGGGACAGAAGAAGCCATTGCTAGATGACCTCTGTGATAGGACAGGAATTTTCATGGAATGAATCGCACATACTGTAAATGTCGTGTAGTTATGGCTTCATGCATTTTTTTCCCCCATTTGACCCTAGTACCACCATCTAACTGCTATAGCTCCTTCACAGATTTTCCCTGCACAGTGACACTTACGACCTACAACTCTGTCCCATTCACTTGAATGGACTGTGCCACATATCTCTGCACAATGGGAACTGTAAAAGTAAGAGGGATCTCAGCCCCTTATTTTCTGGGGTCCCAAATCTCAGAAAGCCTCTGATCATGTCATAGCATATTATAGCATTACACCAGTCCATAATATTATGATAATATGCGTTGAGAATACCTCTTAACCACTGTATACCATTTATCACATTGTCACCATATGTTGGGTCATGGGTTTTCACTATTAAAACAAAACAACATATGGACATAAAATTATAGAAGCAATTAAAGGGTTGTCCAATCTGGATGTTTATGACACATTCACAGGTGTGTATAACCTCTCCTGGGCCTACTCCTATCTCAAGAATGAGACACTGTTAGGAACTGAGAGGGGACTGCAAGCACAACTTTCGCCATTCTCCATGCTATGGGACTTCTGAAAATATCTGAGTGTGCTAGCACACTCAGTGAATGGAGAAAGCTGCACATATGCAGTGTCCTCTCCATTCCTGATGCTGTGGCAACCCAGGGATGTGCAGGAGGAGACCGAGATGGTGCATACTCAGCAGTCCTCAGTGGCAATCTGCCCTCTGGCACTTCCTGAGGCCATACAGTGAATGGAGGGTGCACCCTTTCTTCCCTCAGGTCACTCGCTGATATTGGGGCTTCTGCCTGGTGGTAATTGGGGTGCCCTTGATGTTATGTGTTTGGCAGGGTGCAAGGCAGGAGTGTGGGTGCAGTGACTGGTGAATGGTGAAGTCAGTAACCAGGCCAGTTGGTATCAATAAATATGTGCAAAATAGGAGTAGAAAGTACAGACTAGGAGTAGTAGTACAGCTGTCAGTAACAAGGCACAACTCCAAGGCACGCACACAGAGCAATCCTTCCCCAAGAGCTACATATGTACAACAGCAATGATGGGGATTGTAGTACTCCTTCTGAGGCAGAGGGTGCAGATTTAAAATTTGGTTGGACAAACCGTCTCTGTGTATGGAGGGGTGTGTCGACACTTTTGATGATAAAGTAGCTTCCTTGCCTGTTGAAGTCTCAAAGATGTTGATTCTCTGGAACTAGCATTTTTTTTTCTGCAGAGCGTTCGCACACGTTCATCCTCTGCTAAAAACAGACTCCTTAGGGGGCAGACCCAGGGTGCATCTCCATAGAAACCTAACCTGTAAACACAGGCTTAACCCTTACTTGTCCATACAATGCCATTAGGTACACAAATACAACAAATCAGAACATTTTACTTAATGTCACATTACATCAATCAACCCTTTGTAGTGACCCTGTTCTGGGGTACAGCACCGGCAAGGCACGGTTCTTAAGTTAATCCCATAGGTGGGACCTGCACTATTGAATCCTGTCAATATAACCTAAATGTCCAGATTGGACAGCACTATTAATTAATTAAGCAACTTCAGCTCTTGAGCACAGCTAAACCATGACCAAAGGGTTTGTTGCATTATGGTAGTTGCACTGAGTTGTGCTGCGCTACTACAGCGTGTGAAGCCAGCCTGATTGTAACTCATTTGTGATATACAATGTATCATTGTACAGGTAGGGAGTTATTATATCCTTAGAGGTTTCTTCCTCTATTAGACCCAAGATTTGTAAAGGCTCCATACAGATGAAGTCTCCATTATTGCACCTTTTGATGTGAAATGAAAGGCTATTTGGTGTGCTATATCTCTGAAATTGACTTGCAAAACAGATGAGGGGTTATTAGAGAAAATGTCACGTACTCTGCCTGTTCGGGAGAGATCTTTACACTCAAATGACACAGTAAATTCTACGATGCTTATGACACCATTATATGCATAAATTGATAGTGCACAAAGGAAATTGTGGACTAAAAGCACTGTATACGTTGAGTGACAATAAAGCTATAAAGAATAATGAGCAGAATATTAATATGAAGACCTAGAGCCGGGGATCTAATATTGTCTCCTGTCTGTTTAAATAAGGAAGCCTTTGCCTGAGTCAGGCCTCGGTGCTACTGGAGGTAGTGTATTATTTATCACCGTATATGTCATTCAGTATAGTCTGTAATCGTTTCTATAAAGTAGTTGTTATTGGAATTTGTTATTTAAATTGTATTTAACAGGGACACGGTGCCAGCACTTTCATTCTGAAAATATACCTATCACTGTGTTTCTCATTTTCCTTTTAGCTCTTGGTTCCAGATACAGATGCAGCAGAGTCACAACGCGTTAACTAGATGTGATAACTCACCAAGTGTGTGTCTTAACTCTGCCACATCCGTACACTGGGCGATGGACTATTCCAATTATAAAACAAAGATTAAATGGGTTTTCCAGGATTTATATTTTGATGACCTAACTCAGGATAGGTCATCAATATCTAATCAGTGGAGGTCCAACTCCCAGCACACTCACACAAGCTATTTGAAGAGCATTGCACCCTCTTTCGAGGCCATGTGATGTCACATTCATCCGTCATGTTTAACGGTCACATGGCCTATGTGCAGTTCAGTCCTATTCTAGTAAATGGGCCTGGACTGCAGTACCAAACACAGCCACTACACAATGTATAGCTGTGGCCTCTTCAAACTGCTGATCGGTGGGGGTGCCAGGTGTCGGAAATTCCACCGAACTGATAGGTCATCAATATTTTACTCCTGGAAAACCTCTTTAGTGGGGTGGTCTGGGTTAACATTTTTTATATAAGGGTCAGGATGGGTTTGAAATGAAGCATTGCTCAGCTCACTGATCCCCCCCGACTGCTGCCATTCTGATGCTGACTGCATCCTTGTTGGTCTCCTTTTCTTGGTCCAGGTTTAACACATGGAAAATGGTAGCATATACCTGTTCAGCCGATCACTGGCTGAGCTGGATCACCACTTTGGCCAGTGTTTGGCTGAGCAGGTGTCTCCAAGCATTTCCTGTGTATTCAGTTGGGACCAGGAAATAGAGATGAGTGGGACCTCATCAGTCCATACTTTATAGGACGTCATGTTTTTGGGCCGGATAAGATGCGGGTGCGTCACGGGAAAATGCACGATTTTTTCCGCGCGAGTGCAAAACATTTTAATGCATTTGGTACCCAAACTTCTTCACAGAAGTTCGGGTTTGGGTTAGGTGTTGTGTAGATTGTATTATTTTCCCTTATAACATTGTTATAAGGTGAAATAATAGCATTCTTAATACAGAATGCATAGTAAAATAGAGCAGGTGGGGTTAAAAATAAATAAATATATATTTTAACTCACCTTAATCCACTTGTTCGCGCAGCCCGGCTTCTCTTCTTTCTTCAGGACCTGGTAAAGGACCTTTGATGACATCACTGCGCTCATCACATGGTCTATGATGGATCATGTGACGGACCATGTGATGAGCGCAGTGACGTCACCACAGGTCCTTTTCCTACTGCACAGCAAAGATGAAGACAGAAGAGAAGCCGAGCTGCGCAAACAAGTGGATGAGGGGAGTTAAATTTTTTTTACATTTTTTTTTACCCCTCCAGCTCTATTTTACTAAGCATTCTGTATTAAGAATGCTATTATTTTCCCTTATAACCATGTTATAAGGTAAAATAATAATGATCAGGTCCCCATCCCGATCATCTCCTAGTAACCATGCGTGAAAATCGCACCGCATCCGCACTTGCTTGCCTGCGTTGGGTGAAAAACGCACAAAGTAGAGCATGCTGCGATTTTCACGCAACGCACAAGTGATGCGTGAAAATCACTGCTCATGTGCACAGCCCCATAAAAATGAATGGGTCCGGATTCAGTGCGGGTGCAATGCGTTCACCTCACGCATTGCACCCGCGCAGAAATCTCGCCCGTGTGAAAGAGGCCTAAGTCCCATTTTATTGAGACCTCTTCACCCTGCTGCAGCCTTGGTCTGACGTGATCCATTTGAGCTCTCAATGTATGTGACTATATGCTTAGCCATATACCTGGTACAGCGACAGTGAATATTCTGACAGTGCACCACTAATGTACTTTAGTGTGAATCGAACCCAACTTCTCTTGATTTTAGCCATAAAATCCATGTACTACCAGTTATGGGGCAATAAATGGTCACTAAAAGAAATGTCCCATCTGCTTGATTTTCTTAAAAAAACGGATGAATTCACAGCCTGAAAAAAATATATCTGGATGTCTATTTATAGAGCACTAAGAGGACATTTTATGGATGAAATCTGTCGGTACAGTCATTTTTACAGATAATTAAATTAGACTTTTAAGTTTTGTGTGGTCTTTAGGAATATTATACAGTGTTTTCATTGGTCTCGGGAAATCATTTCTTCGAGGGTTAACCAGCAAATATAATCCAGAAACGTGTTCACAATTACATTTTGCTTTAACTGAGAAAGAATGTGCTGTACTCCAGCATTAAAATTCATTTTCCTCAGCTTTGTTCTTTAATAACTAGGTCATCAGTTTGGGTGCTGCCGCTTCTGCTGCAGCTGCTGCTTAAAATGCATTTAGCATCCATATGTATCCTCTCACCTAAAGGCTTGATTTTTTTTAATGAGATTATATCAAGGAATGTACAGACTGGAGACTGGTAACATCATTTCAGTATGTAATTCCCAGAACCCTGATCAATTTCAGCAAAGCAATTAAGAATGCTGACTTCAATAAATGATACCAAGATTATAAGGGGTTTGTCTCTTTTCCACTGGAGTGCAATGCTTAAAACAGAGAGAAAAAATACAGGGACAATGGTTTTCTCTTTTTTATGCCTACCATTGTCTAATGCAGCACAATTTCCACATATGTGGCCTTTGATGCAATAATAGTAAGGAGTCAAGAATAAAACCTAAGGATGACTGTAAACCTAACATAACACAATAGATGGACAGGCAGACATAGATATGAGATAGACAGGAGTAGGTTTAGACAGATGTTAAATAAGATAGATACAGTAGATAGTCAAATATATTATATATATGTTAGAAAGAATGATATATAAATAGATAGCCATATATCTCTTTTATATATATATATATATATATATATATATATATATATATATATATATATACACTGCTCAAAAAAATAAAGGGAACACTTAAACAACACAATGTATTTCCAAGTCAATCACACTTCTGTGAAATCAAACTGTCCACTTAGTAAGCAACACTGAGTGACAATCAATTTCACATGCTGTTGTGCAAATAGAATAGACAACAGGTGGAAATTATAGGCAATTAGCAAGACACCCCCAATAAAGGAGTGGTTCTGCAGGTGGTGACCACAGACCACTTCTCAGTTCCTATGCTTCCTGGCTGATGTTTTGGTCACTTTTGAATGCTGGCGGTGCTTTCACTCTAGTGGTAGCATGAGACGGAGTCTACAACCCACACAAGTGGCTCAGGTAGTGCAGCTTATCCAGGATGGCACATCAATGCGAGCTGTGGCAAGAAGGTTTGCTGTGTCTGTCAGCGTAGTGTCCAGAGCATGGAGGCGCTACCAGGAGACAGGCCAGTACATCAGGAGACGTGGAGGAGGCCGTAGGAGGGCAACAACCCAGCAGCAGGACCGCTACCTCCGCCTTTGTGCAAGGAGGAACAGGAGGAGCACTGCCAGAGCCCTGCAAAATGACCTCCAGCAGGCCACAAATGTGCATGTGTCTGCTCAAACGGTCAGAAACAGACTCCATGAGGGTGATATGAGGGTCCGACGTCCACAGGTGGGGGTTGTGCTTACAGCCCAACACCGTGCAGGACGTTTTGGCATTTACCAGAGAACACCAAGATTGGCAGATTCGCCACTGGCGCCCTGTGCTCTTCACAGATGAAAGCAGGTTCACACTGAGCACATGTGACAGACGTGACAGAGTCTTGAGACGCCGTGGAGAACGTTCTGCTGCCTGCAACATCCTTCAGCATGACCAGTTTGGCATTGGGTCAGTAATGGTGTGGGCTGGCATTTCTTTGGAGGGCCGCACAGCCCTCCATGTGCTTGCCAGAGGTAGCCTGACTGCCATTAGGTACCGAGATGAGATCCTCAGACCCCTTGTGAGACCATATGCTGGTGCGGTTGGCCCTGGGTTCCTCCTAATGCAAGACAATGCTACACCTCATGTGGCTGGAGTGTGTCAGCAGTTCCTGCAAGACGAAGGCATTGATGCTATGGATTGGCCCGCCCGTTCCCCAGACCTGATACCAATTGAGCACATCTGGGACATCATGTCTCGCTCTATCCACCAACGTCACGTTGCACCACAGACTTTTCAGGAGTTGGCAGATGCTTTAGTCCAGGTGTGGGAGGAGATCCCTCAGGAGACCGTCCGCCACCTCATCAGGAGCATGCACAGGCATTGTAGGGAGGTCATACAGGCACGTGGAGGCCACACACCCTACTGATCCTCATTTTGACTTGTTTTAAGGACATTACATCAAAGTTGGATCAGCCTGTAGTGTGTTTTTCCACTTTAATTTTGAGTGTGACTCCAAATCCAGACCTCCATGGGTTGAAAAAATTGATTTCCATTTTTTTTATTTTTGTGTGATTTTGTTGTCAGCACATTCAACTATGTAAAGAACAAAGTATTTCAGAAGAATATTTAAATAATTCATATCTAGGATGTGTTATTTTTGTGTTCCCTTTATTTTTTTGAGCAGTGTATATAAAAATGAGTTTCTGTCTGTCTGTCTGTCTAGATGTCTGTCTGTTCTTTATGCGGGACCAAACGACTGAACCGATCTTCACCAAATTTGGCACACAGATCCATCAGGTGTTCTGGAAGGTTTTAGGTCTCAGCTCTCTAAGACGAATTGTAAAAATGACCTGCATTAGCCAATAGAAGCCAGCAAGCCTTTCACTTAAATCCAAACTGCCATTTACACGGTCACTTGTCCCTCATTAGCCAATAGAAGCTCGCAGGTCCTACTCCAGGTTGCCATAAAGACTGATCACAGGTTTTAGCAGTTTGCAGGTCCTTAAATATTCAGCCATATGACGGCACAACTACACTGCTACATGCATGGGGGGCAGGGGCCACTATTAAACAGACGGGCGCTATGGAGTTCACTGTTAAAAGGGCGGGCACTGTGGAGGTCACTGTTAAAGGGGCAGGCACTGCAGAGGTCACTGTTAAAGGGGCGTGCACTGTGGAAGTCACTGTTAAATGGGCGGGTACTGTGGAGGTCACAGTTAAAGGGGCAGGCACTGTGGAGGTCACTGTTAAAGGGGTGGGCACTATTAAAAGTACGGGCAAAGTGGATGAGGACCATTAGATTACCGTCATCAATATGAAAATAATTATATTTTTTTCCTTTTAAGAATGTATTTGGACAATAAATAAAGCTAGATCGATTTGTTGATAAGAACTAATATTTTGACTCAAATGAAAAAAAAAAAGTATTTTAAGTTCTTAATCAGATGATACAGGCAATTAAAAACATGGGACAAATACGCCCCTTGGTCGGTCCACAAAGAATTAAAGGGGCGGGCACTGTGGAGGTCACTCTTAAAGGGGCACTCACTGTTAAAAGGGGCGGGCACTGTGGAGGTCACTGTTAAAGAGGCGGGCACTGTGAAGTCCACTGTTAAAGGGGCGACCACTATGAAGGTCACTGTTAAAGGGGTGGTCAATGTTAAAGGGGCGGGCACTGTTGAGGTCACTGTTAAAGGGGCAGGCAATGTGGAAGTCATTTCTAAAGGGGCGGGCACTGTGAAGGTCACTGTTAAAGAGGCGGCCACTATGATGGTCAATGTTAAAGGGGTGGGTACTATGTAGTTCATTGTTAAAGAGGCGGGCACTGTGGAGGTCACTGTTGAAGGGACGGGAACTATGAAGGTCACTTTTAAATGGGTGGGCTCTGTGGAGGTCACTGTTAAAGGGGCGGGCACTGTGGAAGTCACTGGTAAAGGGGCAGGCACTGTGAAGGTCACTGCTAATGGGGTGGTCAATGTTAAAGGGGCAGTCACTGTGGAGGTCTGTCACGAACCGGCAGGACAGGTAGTGAATCCTCTGGACCAGAGAGGCGATGGCGCGGGTTGTACTAGAGGACCGGTTCTAAGCAGTTACTGGTCTTCACCAGAGCCCAAAGCGGGATGGATTTGCCGCGGCGGTAACTACCAGGTCGTGTCCCCTAGTAACAACTCGACCTCTCTGGCAGCTGATAAGGCGTGGTACACAGGGAGAAGGTAAGAGCGTAGTCGGACGTAGCAGCGGTCAGGGCAGGCGGCAAAGGTTCAAAGGCGAGTGGACGGTAGCAACGGGTACGGCAACAGGTAAGGCAAACAAACATCGTAGGGAACGCTTTCTCTGAGGCACAAGGCACAAAGATCCAGCAGAAGGCTGTGGGAGGAGAAGGTATAAATGGGCAGTGCACAGGTGCAGCCTAATTAAGTCAGCACTGCCTCTCACAACCTTAACCCTTAATAACCCCTTTGGACCAGGCACCAATCACTGGTGCACTGGTCCTTTGAATCTAAGAGTCCCGGCGCGCGCGCGCCCTAGAGAGCGAGGACGCACACGCCGAGACGCTGGGGTGCTGCCTGGGGGCATACGCTGTGAGCGCTCCGAGGCCAGCAGGGGACCCGGAGCGCTCAGCGTAACAAGGTCACTGTTAAACAATAAATAAAATATACATGTGCGAAGCGAGGTCCTTCTGCTAGTCTCTTATATACAGTTCAGACCAAAAGTTTGGATACACCTTCTCATTCAAAGAGTTTTCTTTATTTTCATGACTATGAAGGCATCAAAACTATGAATTAACACATGTGGAATTATATACATAACAAACAATTGCGAAACAACTGAAAATATGTCATATTCTAGGTTCTTCAAAGTAGCCACCTTTTGCTTTGATTACTGCTTTGCACACTCTTGGCATTCTCTTGATGAGCTTCAAGAGGTAGTCCCCTGAAATGTTCTTCCAACAGTCTTGAAGGAGTTCCCAGAGATGCTTAGCACTTGTTGGCCCTTTTGCCTTCACTCTGCGGTCCAGCTCACCCCAAACCATCTCGATTGGGTTCAGGTCCGGTGACTGTGGAGGCCAGGTCATCTGGCGCAGCACCCCATCACTCTCCTTCATGGTCAAATAGCCCTTACTTTCAAAGTTTTCCCAATTTTTCGGCTGACTGACTGACCTTAATTTCTTAAAGTAATGATGGCCACTCGTTTTTCTTTACTTAGCTGCTTTTTTCTTGCCATAATACAAATTCTAACAGTCTATTCAGTAGGACTATCAGCTGTGTATCCACCTGACTTCTCCTCAACGCCACTGATGGTCCCAACCCCATTTATAAGGCAAGAAATCCCACTTATTACACCTGACAGGGCACACCTGTGAAGTGAAAACCATTTCAGGGGACTACCTCTTGAAGCTCATCAAGAGAATGCCAAGAGTGTGCAAAGCAAAAGGTGGCTACTTTGAAGAACCTAGAATATGACATATTTTCAGCTGTTTCACACTTGTTTGTTATGTATATAATTCCACATGTGTTAATTCATAGTTTTGATGCCTTCAGTGTGAATCTACAATTTTCATAGTCATGAAAATAAAGAAAACTCTTTGAATGAGAAGGTGTGTCCAAACTTTTTGTCTGTACTGTATATAAAAATTTGTTTCTGTCTGTCTAGACGTCTATCTGGACGTTCTTTATGGGTGACCAAACAACTGGACCGATCTTCACCAAATTTGGCACACAGGTACATCAGGTGTCCGGGAAGGTTTTAAATTGGGTCTCTGCTCTCTAGGACTTACAGTTCCTGAGATATTTCCAAAAAATGACCTGCATTAGCCAATAGAAGCCAGCAAGCCTTTTACTTAAATCCGAACTGCCATTTACACAGTCACATGTCCCTTATTTGCCAATAGAAGTTCGCAGGTCCTACTCCATGTTACCATAACAACTGATGACAGGTTTTAGCAGTTCACAGGTCCTTAAATATTCAGTCATATGACGTATGATGGCACAATTACACTGCTACATGCATGGGGGGAGGGTGCTACTAATAAACGGACGGCCGCTGTGGAGTTCACTGTTAATGGGGTGGGCACTGTGGAGGTCACTGTTAAAGGGGATGGTACTGTGGAGGTCACTGTTAAAGCAGCGGGCACTATTAAAGGGACTGGCACTGTGGAGGTCACTGTTAAAGGGGCGGGCACTGTGGACTTCAGTGTTAAAGGGGCGGTCACTGTTAAAGGGGTGGACACTGTGGAGGTCACTAAAGGGCCGGGCACTGTGGAGGTCACTGTTAAAGGGACGGGAACTGTGGAGGTCTCTGTTAAAGAGGGGGCACTGTGGAAGTCACTGATAAATGCAGGGGCACTGTGGATATCACTGTTAAAGGGGCGGCCATTATGAAAGCCATTGTTAAAGGGGTGGTCAATGTTAAAGGGGCGGACACTGTGGAGGTCATTGATAAAAGGGCAGACACTGTGGAGGTCACTGTTAAAGGGGCGGGCACTGTGGAGGTCACTGTTAAAGGGGCAGGCACCGCAAAGTTCACTGTAAAGGGGCGAGCACTGTGGAAGTCACTGTTGAAGGGGCGGGTACTGTGGAAGTCACTGTTAAAGCAGTCGCAGCATGTCGCAGTGCAACACCATAGCCTATCATAAAAATTGTTGAGACAAAATGTCACGTGACACATGTCGTCATGTAGCCCTAGCATTAAAGGGGCAGGGCGCTGTGGAGGCCGCTGTTAAATGGTCGGGCCATGTGGAGGTCACTGTTAAAGAGGTGGGCACTGTGGAGGTCACTGTTAGGGTCCATTCACACGTCCGCATCCGTTCCGCAATTTTTCGTAAACAGGTGCAGACCCATTCATTTTCAATGGGGCAGGAATTTGCTGTCCGCATCCACATTTGTGTTTCTGCAATTCTGGATCCGCACTTCCGTTCCGCATAGTATAGAACATCTCCTATTCTTGTTTGCAATTGCAGACAAGAAAAGGCATTTTCTATGAGAGTGCCGGCGATGGGCAGTACGCAAAATGTGGAATGCACATTGCATGTGCCCGTGTTTTGCGGACGTGTAAATGGACCCTTAAAGGGACGGACGCTGTGGAGGTCACTGTTAAAGGGGCAGGGCGCTGTGGAGGTCACTGGTAAATGGGCAGGGCGCTGTGGAGGTCACTGTTAAAGGGGCGGGTACTGTGGAGGTCACTGTTAAAGGGGCAGTCATTGTGGAGGTCACTGTTAAAGAGAAGGGGGCTGTGGAGGTCACTGTTAAAGAGAAGGGGGCTGTGGAGGTCACTGTTAAAGAGGCAAGCAGTGTGGAGGTCACTATTAGAGAGGTGGGCGCTGTGGATGTCACTGTTAAAGAGGTGGGCACTGTGGAGGTCACTGTTAAAGAGGCGGGCGCTGTGGAGGTCACTGTTAAAAGGGCAGGGCGCTGTGGAGGTCACTGTTAAATGGCCAAGCACTGTGGATGTCACTGTTAAAGAGGTGGGGCGTTGTGGAGGTCACTGTTAAATGGCTGGGCCCTGTGGAGGTCACTGTCAAGGAGGCAAGCACTGTGGAGGTCACCGTTAAAGAGGTGGGCCCTGTGGAGGTCACTATTAAAGAGGCGGGCGCTGTGAAGGTCACTGTTAAAATGGCAGGGCGCTGTGGAGGTCACTGTTAAATGGCCGGGCACTGTGGAAGACACTGTCAAAGAGGCGGGCACTGTGGAAGACACTGTCAAAGAGGCGGGCGCTGTGGAGGTCACTGTTAAATGGCCGGGTACTGTGGAGGTCACTGTCAAAGAGGCGGGCACTGTGTAGGTCACTGTTAAAGGGGCGGGGACTGTGGAGGTCACTGTTGAAAGGACGGGCGCTGTGGAAGTCACTGTTAAAGAGGCGGGCAATGTGGAGATCACTGTTAAAGGAATGGCACTGTGGAGGTCACTGTTAAAGGGTCGGACGCTGTGGAGGTCACTGTTAAAGAGGCGGACACTGTGGAGGTCACTGTTAAAGGGGCGGGCATTGTGGAGGTCACTGTTAAAGGGGTGGGCACTGTGGAGGTCACTGTTAAAAGGGTGTGCACTGTGGAAGTCACTGGTAAAGAGGCATGCACTGTTGATGTTACTGTTAAAGGGGCAGGGCACTGTGGAGGTCACTGTTAAAGGGGCGGACACTGTGGAGGTCACTGCTAAGGGGTCATGGGCCACTATTAAAGGGGCAACTGCTGTGGAAGTCACTGTTAGGGCAGCAGGGTACTGTAAAGTCACTGGGGTACTGTGGAGGTCACTGTTAAGGGAGTGGGCCCCTGAGGAGGTCACAGCCATTAGGAAGGTCACTGTTAAAGGGGTGGTCATTGTTAAAGGGGCAGGCACTGTGGAGGTCACTGTTAAAGGGGTGGGGACTGTGGAGGTCACTTTTAAAGGGGCAGGCACTGTGGAAGTCATTGTTAAAGGGGCTGTACTGTGGAGGTCACTGTTAAAGGGGCTGCTACTATGAAGGTCACTGTTAAAGGGACGGGCACTTTGAAAGTTACTGTTAAAGGGGCGACCACTATGAATGTCACTGTTAAAAGGGCGGGCACTGTGGGGGTCACTGTTAAAGGGGCAGGCCCTGTAGAGGTCACTGTTAAAGGGGCGGGTACTGTGGAGGTCACTGTTAAAGGGGCAGATACTGTGGAGGTCACTATTAAAGGGGTGGTCACGTGGAGGTCACTGTTAAAGGGACATGCACTGTGCAGGTCATTATTAAAGGGGCGGGCATGCACTGTGGAGGTCACTGTTAAAGAGGCGGTGCGCTGTGAAGGTCACTGTTAAATGGCCGGGCACTGTGGATGTCAATGTTAAATTGGCGGGCACTGTGGAGGTCACTGTTAAAGGGGCGGGCATTATGGATTTCACTGTTAAATGGTCGGGCATTGTGGAGGTCACTAATAAAGGGGTGAGCACTGTGGAGGTCACTTTTAAAGAGGCGGCACTGTTCATGTTACTGTTAAAGGGGCAGGCCGCTGTGGAGGTCACTGTTGAGGGGGCATGGGCCACTATTAAAGGGGCAACTGCTGTGGAGGTCACTATTAAGGCAGCATGGGACTGTGAGGTCACTGTTAAGGCAGCGGGGTACTGTAGAGGTCACTGTTAAGGGAGTGGCGCCCCTGAGGAGGTCACTGTCAAGGGTGTAGGTTGCTTCGAAACTCACTGGTAAAGGGGCGGGCTGCTATGAATGTCAAAGTTAAGGGGATGGGCTGCTGTGGAGGTCCCATTTTAAAGTGGCGGGGCACTGTGGGGGGGTCAGGGTTAAGGGGTGGGGAATGTGGAGTTCACTGTTAAAGGGGCGGGGTGCTGTAGAGGTCACTGTTGTAGGAGATACTGTCAATATCTTTTGACGACACACAGAATCATTAAATGAAATAGATGAAATATACACGTGCGAAGCCGGGTCCTTCTGCTAGTATTAGATAAATGGAAGATAGATAGATAGATAGATATTAGATATATAGATGATAGATATGATATATATATATATATATATATATATATATATATGATAGGGATAGATATTCATAGATAACCATAGATAGATACATGTAAATATAGTAGATGGCGGCTCACCCCACACAACTAGTGGACCTAGGTGCTCTTGTGCCAGTATATGAGGTGGAACAGGCACTCTATCACCTGCGAAGAGGTGTTTCTATAGGTAAGTATGGTGTTTGCATATAATGTGCACTGAGACGTTATATTGTATAAAAATATTTATTTATTTCATTTAGAACATCCAATTCATATAGTTGCTCAAAATTGATTTAATAAAAGGGGTGAATAGATAGATTAAAAAGGTGGATACAAAATGGTAAAATATGATGGTAAGAGGTGATCAAAAATGATGATCAGAGATGCAATAGGTCTTGAAAAGATGCAGTAAAGTCTTAAAAAAGTAGTTCATGCAAAAATTGTTCATGCAAAAATAGTTCATATATAGTTCATGTATAATTGATATATAGTTCATACATATACCAACCGGTGCCAGTTTGTGGGGAGAGGGGTGGATGCCGTTCTATAGATGTTTGGTCTAGGTATGTCCCCTGTGATCCGCTTGGAGGTATGTAAAATAAGTAATTCACCTGGTTGGTTAGTTGCCTCCTCAGCGTCTCCCCCTGTAGTCTGGCATGCTCAGGTGGCGTGTCTCCCGGCGTGCGATGGGTGGTGTGCGCTACTTCTGGGTGGTGTATCACGTGACCGGAGTGCGGCCGAAGTTGAAGTCTTCTTAGCGCGCTGTTGGATAGTATAATGTGATGTGATGCGATTTTCTTATGGGGAAGCCACTGAAAAAGAAACAGTTCAGCTTCGAAACGCGTCTGGCCTGTAGCATTATCCCCATAAGAAAATCGCATCACATCATATTATACCGCAGAGACTGGAGGAATAGCGGCATCTATCCAACAGCGCGCTAAGAAGACTTCAACTCCGGTCACACGGGACATCACGTGACCTGCCGGCAGTCACGGGATCCACCATCTGGAAGTAGCGCACACCACCCATCGCAAGCCGGGAGACATGCCGCCCGAGCACGCCAGACTACAGGTGGAGACGCTGAGGAGGCAACTAACCAACTAGGTGAATTACTTATTTTACATATCTCCAAGCCGATCACAGGGGACATATCTAGACCAAACATCTATAGAACGGCATCCACTCCTCTCCCCACAAACTGGCACCAGTTGGTATATGTATGAACTACAGTATATATGAATTATACATGAACTATATATTAACTATTTTTGCTTGAACTATTTTTGCATGAACTACTTTTTTAAGTCTTTACTGCATCTTTACAAGACCTATTGCATCTCTGATCATCATTTTTGATCACCTCTTACCATCATATTTTTACCATTTTCTATCCACCTTTTTATCTACCTTTTTATTCTATTTATTCACCCCGTTTTTTTTAACTCAATTTGAGCAACTATATGAATTGGATGTTCTAAATGAAATAAATAAATATTTTTATACGATATAACGTCTCAGTGCACATTATATCCAAACACCATACTTACCTATAGAAACACCTCTTCGCAGCTTCAGGTGATAGAGTGCCTGTTCCACCTCATATACTTACCTGATAGATAGATACATAGTTGTTAGAATGATATATAAATAGATAGAAAGTAGGGATGAGAGAACCCGAACTTTGCAAGTTCGGGTACCCAGACTTTTTCACTGAACCCGGCAAACCCGAACTTCCACGGTTTTACTCATAGCTATAAATATTTGAAAAATGGATGATAAATAGATAGATAGTCATAGATAACGATAGAAAGCTATATAAGGTATATATTACATACAGTCGTGGCCAAAAGTTTTGAGAATTACATAAATATTGGAAATTGGAAAAGTTGCTGCTTAAGTTTTTATAATAGCAATTTGCATATACTCCAGAATGTTATGAAGAGTGATCAGATGAATTGCATAGTCCTTCTTTGCCATGGAAATTAACTTAATCCCAAAAAAAACTTTCCACTGCATTTCATTGTTGTCATTAAAGGACCTGCTGAGATCATTTCAGTAATCGTATTGTTAACTCAGGTGAGAATGTTGACGAGCACAAGGCTGGAGATCATTATGTCAGGCTGATTGGGTTAAAATGGCAGACTTGACATGTTAAAAGGAGGATGATGCTTGAAATCATTGTTCTTCCATTGTTAACCATGGTGACCTGCAAAGAAACGCGTGTAGCCTTCATTGCGTTGCATAAAAATGGCTTCACAGGCAAGGATATTGTGGCTACTAAGATTGCACCTCAATCAACAATTTATAGGATCATCGAGAACTTCAAGGAAAGAGATTCAATTCTTGTTAAGAAGGCTTCAGGGCGTCCAAGAAAGTCCAGCAAGCGCCAGGATCGTCTCCTAAAGAAGATTCAGCTGCGGGATCGGAGTGCCACCAGTGCAGAGCTTGCTCAGGAATGGCAGCAGGCAGGTGTGAGTGCATCTGCATGCACAGTGAGGCGAAGACTTTTGGAAGGTGGCCTGGTGTCAAGAAGGGCAGCAAAGAAGCCACTTCTCTCCAAAAAAAACATCAGGGACAGATTGATCTTCTGCAGAAAGTATGGTGAATGGACTGCTGAGGACTGGGGCAAAGTCATATTCTCCGATGAAGCCTCTTTCCGATTGTTTGGGGCATCTGGAAAAAGGCTTGTCCGGAGAAGAAAAGGTGAGCGCTACCATCAGTCCTGTGTCATGCCAACAGTAAAGCATCCTGAGACCATTCCTGTGTGGGGTTGCTTCTCATCCAAGGGGGTGGGCTCACTCACAATTTTGCCCAAAAACACAGCCATGAATAAAGAATGGTACCAAAACACCCTCCAACAGCAACTTCTTCCAACAACAGTTTGGTGAAGAACAATGCATTTTCCAGCACGATGGAGCACCGTGCCATAAGGCAAAAGTGATAACTAAGTGGCTCGGGGACCAAAATGTTGACATTTTGGGTCCATGGCCTGGAAACTCCCCAGATCTTAATCCCATTGAGAACTTGTGGTGAATCCTCAAGAGGCGGGTGGACAAACAAAAACCCACTAATTCTGACAAACTCCAAGAAGTGATTATGAAAGAATGGGTTGCTATCAGTCAGGAATTGGCCCAGAAGTTAATTGAGAGCATGCCCAGTCGAATTGCAGAGGTCCTGAAAAAGAAGGGCCAACACTGCAAATACTGACTTATTGCATAAATGTCATGTAATTGTCGATAAAAGCCTTTGAAACGTATGAAGTGCGTGTAATTATATTTCACTACATCACAGAAACAACTGAAACAAAAATCTAAAAGCAGTTTAGCAGCAAACTTTGTGAAAACTAATATTTTGGTCATTCTCAAAACTTTTGGCCACGACTGTAGATATGAAATATATAACTGTGCAGTTACATTAGAAACATATTATGTATCTGCTTTACAATTCGGGAACTAACTCTCTCTCTCTCTCTATATATATTTATATATATATATATATATATATATATATATATACTGTAGTTGTGGGTGACATTCTTTTTAACCTACGAGGGCCTGTAATCGTTATTTCTATCCAATATCTGGACAATAGAGAATAGAGATTAAAATTATATAAAAACTACCATACCAAAAAAAAAAATCTAAGTTTGTCATCTTGAAGAGTTAATTCTGAAAGAGAGATGACCTTTCTCCTTATACACTCACTCATTTTTTTTTTATCAAGTCTCTCCAAGGGGACTCATCATATGCAGGACTCTATGAACAGTACTGTCCTTATCACCTTCTTCCAGAAAGTGGCAGAGTAATAGGACTTTGTAAAGCGAAATGAAGCCCAGTCTGATGGCTGCTGATTAAAAATTGACTCTGCCACATCAAAGAAGAGTTGAAGGTGAAAATGATGATCACTTCTCTCTCCCAGGGATCCTGCACTATTTCTTTTATTCAACCTTGAAAGGTTCTTTCTGAATAAGATAATATCCCTTGAGTCTATTCTAGCAAGGCAGCATGAAAAAATGTAGATCAGTATGTCTATTTTTTATAGAAAAATATGGGATTTGGTTAATGACAGAGCACTTTAAAGTGGTAGTTTGTATGTGTTAAGTGCTGATAAATTAATTTGAAATTGCCGGTTAAACTATGCAGATTAACTCTTTTGATTCTTCAATTATTAGTTGGAGCCCACATCTGCCAGGTTGAAATCCAAAAAGTATTTGCTTTGGCAAATATTAGGTTGTAGTGTTCCCTCTGAATGTCTTCTTTTGTATTTCCAATAATGCAGAATATGTGCCAAAATGTATAGTACAAATATGGACTATCTATCTTTTCCCTGTCAATGAACTTTCACACAAGTTGATTTCATTTAATAAAGAATTGTGTAACTAGAAAATTTCAAAATCACTTCATTAAAAAATATATATGTTTGCATCCTCCTGAAAACAAGCTGTAAAGTCATGGATGGCCACTAAGTGTCTCACTTCCATCTAATTTACAGTCCATTGCCTGTTGTCAGGCAAGATCCGTCCTTAGTAACAGAGATGGCAGAGAGGAAGTGTGTGTGTGTGTAAGTGTGTGTATAAGTGTGATCTTTCTCTCCCTATCTGTTTTGTGAGCGGTTTCCAGAGCTGAAAACAGACATAGAGAAAAGGAAAGGAAAGGACGTCGCATCAGTACAGTGATGGGTGAATCAACAGAAGGGAAATGCCACCTGTTTCTGAGTGAAATGCATCTATCTGTGCAGCTAAAACAGGGAATAATATGACTGAAAAAAAAAAGAATTGAAGGAACCCCCAAAAATACACATTTCCTTACAGTTATGATTTATGAATGGAACTCAGCTATTATGCCAATGTCTTTTAAAACTCAGGTACAATTTAAAGGCTTTGTACTAGTGATGATCGAGCATGCTCAGTCGAACACCAGTTCGGCTCGAGCATCTTTTATGCTCGGCACATGGCGGTATTCAGCCTCCGCCCCCCATGTTTCTTGGCTGCAACCAATAAACATGCAGGTAAGTACTGCCCTCACTGTAATGCCGTAGCCATGTTGGCTGCTGGCATTACAGTGATTGGCTGGCCGGAACGCATAATCTGGTGTTATACAGCACGCGATGACGCATGTTCGGCTCATTCTTAGTTAGGGAGAGCTGTGCTTAGGAAGGGACAGACAGTGTAGGGAGTGATTTAAGAATATTTTTACCACCAAAACTTTTCAGAGACCCCAATTTTTTTTTAAGTAATATTGTGTGTGGCAGCAGCAATCGATATTTTTAGCGCAACCTGCACTAAATTGCTAATACTTTACAGACCCAAAAGTCCTTCTAAGGACTATTGTGCGTGGAAGCAATATCAATTTTTAGCGCATCCTGCGCTAAATAACGTATAATAATTAGACAGCGACATTAGCTGCGCCACATCTCGTGTAAAGTGTGCGCATAAAAAAAAAATCTGTGACATCCAGTGTACTTTTTCCGTAGACGGTGTCCGCTGCAGACAGTGACATTAGCTGCTCCACATCTTTAGTGTAAAGTGTGCGCATCCAAAAAATATCTGTAACATACAGTGTACTTTTTCAATAGACTGTGTCCTCTGCTGACAGTGACATAACCAGTGCCACATCTACATCGTAATGTGTGCGCTGAAAAAATGTATTTGTGACATACAGTGTCCTTTTTCCATAGACTGTGTCCTCTGCTGACAGTGACATAACCAGTGCCACATCTGCAGTGTAACGTGTGCGCTGAAAAAATGTATCTGTGACATACAGTGTCCTTTTTCCATAGACTGTGTCCGGTGCGGACAGTGACATTAGCTGCGCCACATCTCCAGTGTAAAGTGTGCGCATCCAAAAAATATCTGTGACATCCAGTGTACTTTTTTTTGTAGACGGTGTCTGCTGAGGACAGTAACATTAGCTGCGCCACATCTCCAGTGAAAAAGTGTACGCATCCAAAAAATATCTGACATCCAGTGTACTTTTTCCTTAGACGGTTTCTGCTGCGGACAGTGACATTAGCTGCGCCACATCTCCTGTGTAAAGTGTGCGCATCGCAAAAATATCTGTGACATACAGTGTACTTTGTTAATAGACGGTGTCCGCCTCTGACAGTGACATTACCAGGGCCACATCTGCAGTGTAACATGTGCACTTCAAAAAGGTATCTGTGACATACAGTGTACTTTTATGCGTAGACGCTGCGTCCAGTGACATTATTGGTGGCACCTCTCCTGTATAACGTTTCCTCATCCCAAATACCTGTGACATTCCCTGTAATTTTTCATTAGCCGCTGGTGATAGCATTGACATTACCTGCGGGATATCTCCTGTGTGATGTTTCCACATCCCAAATACTGTACCTTTTAAAATTTGTTTGCGCATACACTTTCAAATCCTACGCTACTGTACCTGTGACAGACTTTCAATCATTTATAACAATGAAGAAGGCCAGCAGTAAGGGACGTGGCAGTGGCCGTGATGCTGATAGTGCACGCAGAGGGCTGTGGCCCTGGACATGGTGAAACTGTGCCTGCTGCCAGAGCACAAGAAAAACAATCATCCACGATACCTAGCTTCATGTCCCAGTTTGCAGGACACCACTCTTGAAGTCAGACCAGTGCGACCAGGTGATCAGTTGGATTGCAGCAGATAATGCTTCCAGTCGCTTAAGCACCACCCTGTCTTCCACCAAGTCCAGTCTCAGTAGCCAAGAGTCTGCTAAACCCAATTCTCACCATGATCCTCCTTCTTCCCACCATGGAGAGTCTGGGCAAACAAGTGATCCCACACTCGCATATTCCGCGGAGCTCTTTTATGCGCCATTCCTTGATTGGGCCCTTTCACCAAGCACGCTTAAAGAGGGACAGATCTTGTGCCCTGATTCTTAAACTCTTGAGCATCCACACAAGAAGATGACGGTGGGGAACGACAATTACTGTTTAATGAGGTGGATGATGATAAGACACAGTTGCCAATAACTCAACGGCAATTACGGTCTCAAGAGATTGATGAAGAGGATGAGACACAGTTGTCAATCACTGAGGTAGTGGTTAGGTCAACAAGTCAGGAGGATGAGCAGAGTGAGGAAGTGGTAGAGGTGGTGGACGATGAAGTCACTGACCCAACCTGGGAAGGTGGAAAGTCAAGCAAGGACAGCAGTACAGAGGGGGAGGGATCTGCTGCACTGGACGAAGCAGTGGGGTGGCAAAAGCGAGAAGGCGGGCCACACCAAACAGGCCCGCAACTGTTCCACGGAGCACCCACTTGCGGAAATCTCCCTTGCCAAGGGGTAGGTGTTCTGCAGTATGGCGCTTTTTTGAGGAAAGTGCGGACGACAAAAGAATAGTAGTTTGCAACCTGTGCCGTACCAAAATGAGCTGGGGCGTGAACACTAGCAACCTCACCACAACCAGCATGATTCGCCACATGGCATCCAAGCACTATAATAAGTGGGACGAATGCCTGGGTCCACAATCTGTGTCTGCGGGTCACACCACTGCCCTGATGCCTCCCACCCTGCACCTGGACCTTCGCAAGCACCATCAGCGACCACATCCACTTCTGTGTCCCAGCGCAGTGTCCAAATGTCTTTACCCCAGGCATTTGAACGCAAGAGCAAATACCCAGCCCCTCACCCACAGGCCATAGCACTAAATGCGCAGCTTACCAAACTACTGGCCCTGAAAATGTTGCCATTTAGGCTCGTGGACACTGAGGCCTTCCACAGCCTGATGTCGGCTGCCGTCCCGCATTACGCAGTCCACAGCCGCCACTATTTTTCAAGGTGTGCCCGCCTTACACAAACACGTGTCTCGTAACATCACACGTGCCCTGACCAACGCAGTTACTGGGAAGGTCCACTTAACCATGGACACATGGACAAGTGCATTTGGCCAGGGACGCTACATTTCCCTGACGGCACACTGGGTGAATGTTGTGTAGGCCGGGAGTGAGTCGTACCCTGGGATGGCACAGGTGCTACCAACGCCAAGGATTCCATCAGGGTTTCCACCACCACCTACATTAATGGTTTCAACCCCCACTTAACCTCCTCCGCCTCCTCCTCCTCCTCCGAATTATCCGCGTGCAGCACCAGTCAGTCATCAGTCGGTAGCTGGAAGCAGTGTAGCACTGCATTGGGGAAGCGGCAACAGGCCGTGCTGAAGTTGATATGCTTAGGGGACAAACGGCACACCGCCGCAGAGCTGTGGCAGGGGATAAGAGAACAGACTGAGCTGTGACTCTCGCCACTCAACCTAGAACCAGGCATGGTTGTGTCTGATAATGGCCGTATCTTGGTGGCGGCTTTGGAGCTCGGCATGCTCACACACATCGCATGCCTAGCCCATGTCTTAAATTTAGTGGTTCAGCGGTTTCTTAAAACCTACCCCAATTTTCCTGAGCTAGTGGTGAAGGTGCGCAGCATGTGGGCACATTTCCCCAACTAATCAACAGCTTCAGCCGGTCTGTCAACGCTGCAGCAGCGCTTGAAATTGCCAGCTCACCGGCTGTTGTGCGACGTGAGCACACGCTGGAACTCGGCGTTCCACATGTTGGTCAGGCTTGTGAGCAGCAGAGGGCATTAGTGGAATACCAGTGTCATGCCCCACTCTGACGATGTGCGGAGGTCAGCCAGGATTGCAGCACGAGTCTAGTATTTGTTTTGATGCTGTGCTGGATCCGCCTCGCATCAGGTGCACTGGGTGGAGTCATTAGTTTAAATAGTCTCCAGCTAAAGTGCTCTGAGCGGATTATACTCATCATTGTGGTCTTGGAAGCTAGGAAGGAAGGTTGGCTGTTTGTTCCTGCTCTCAGCAGATAAGTGTCTTTTCTTGTTTGGTTGTTTATGTCATCTTACCCGTCCAGGTTCTGTGCGAGCTGGCAGCTCCTTTCTCCCCACTTCACCATCTCAGGGAGTTCAGGGTTCTGTTAGTATAGGCTGGTGGACACAGCAAATCTACCATCAAGATTTGTCTGTGGGCTGAGCATTGTAGGGAAAGAGGTCAGGGATAAATTAGGAGGTGACCCTTTCCCTGTCTCTCGTCCAGAGCCTGGTTGGTGTGTTATCTGTTAACTGTGCACGTCCGCCGTGACAACCAGTTGCAACATGGTGGTTGCCTTTCCAGTCAGCTTCCGCTATTCACAAGCGAGGAGTAGGCATGGATGTCTGACCTCTGTGAGGTTTTAAGAAACTTTGAAGAATCAACACAGATGGTGAGCAGCGATAACGCTATTATCAGCGTAACCATCCCACTTCTGTGTCTACTCAAACGCTCGCTGCTCACAATTAAGGATGACGCTTTGCATGTGGAAGAGATGGAAATAGGGGAAGACATTACACAGGGTGATAGCTAGACCACCCTCAGTTTGTCTTCTCAGCGCGAATTGGACGATGAAGAGGTTGCCTCCGCTACAGAGGGTAGTGAAAATAGAAGTTTAATTCAACCTGTTCTGCGTGGGTGGGCAGAAGAGGAGGAAAAGGATGAGGAGATTGAGAGTGATCCTCCTGATGATGGCAGCAAAGTCTCGCCTGTTGTTACTCTGGCACACAGGGCTGACTTCATGTTAAGCTTCCTTTCCCGCGACTCGCACGTTATACGCATTTTAGACAACACGGATTACTGGTTGTTCACCCTTCTCGACCCCCGCTACAAAGAGAACTTCTCATCTCTCATTCCTCTGGTGGAGAGGATGAGTAAAACGGTGCAATACCAGAAGATTCTTATAGAGAAATTGCTTCAAAAATTTCCATCTGACAACGCTGGTGGCAGAGTCCGTAGTTCCTTGGCCAACCGAGGAGGGGAGACAAAGGGAACACACAGCAGTTCCAACAAAGGCAGGGCAACACTCTCCAAAGCCTGGGACAGTTTTATGACACCCCGCCAGCACCCTCACCCTGATGCGCGGCCTAGTGTCACAAGGAGGGAAAAATTTTGGAAGATGGTGAAGGAGTACATAGCAGATCGTGTCAGCGTCCTCAATGATCCCTCAGTGCCTTACAACTACTGGGTGTCCACGCTGGACACGTGGCACGAACTGGGGCTCTACGCCTTGTAGGTGCTGGCCTGCCCTCCCGCCAGCATTTTGTCTGAGCGGGTATTTAGTGCTGCTGGTGGCATTATAACAGATAAACGTATCCGCCTGTCAACTGAAAATGCTGACAGGTTGACTCTTATAAAAATGAACAAGGCCTGGATTGACCATAACTTCTCGACTCCACCAGAGGAAAGCTGATGAACATAAAGGCACTTTAAATGTGTTATTTATAATGTACTGAATACAATGTATTCCCATGCACCCCTTCCACCACAAACAAGGGTATATGGTAGAATCTTCCTTTTCTCATCCTCCTTCTCCTCTTCCATCATATCAACATGCGTATTCGTTGCATATAATGCCCTCGCATATATGCCCTTCGCATATAATGTTTTACAGGGTCAGCTTAGCTGCAGGCCCTCGTATATAATTTTTTAGAGGGTCAGCTCACCAGTAGGCCCTCACCTACAATGTTTTAGTGGGTCAGCTCACCAGCAGGCCCTCGCATATAATTTTTTTAGAGGGTCAGTTCACCAGCAGGTCCTTGCATATAATGTTTTACAGGGTCAGCTCACCAGCAGGCCCTCACCTACAATGTTTTACAGGATCAGCTCACCAGCAGGCCCTCGCATATAATTTTTTACAGGGTCAGTTCATCAGCAGGCCTTCACCTACAATCTTTTACAGGGTCAGTTCACCTGAAGGCCCTTGCATATAATTTTTTTTACAAGGTTAGCTCACCAGCAGGCTCTCACCTACCATCTTTTACAGGGTCAGCTCACCAGCAGGCCCGCACCTAAAATCTTTTAGAGGGTCAGCTCACCTGCAGGCCCTCACCTAATTATACCTAATAGGTAATTTGCGCGCATGTTGCCTTGCTTGGATGTGATAGACGTAGCCATTTCTCAGGCTCCCTCTCCGGAATCAAACATTGATTCACCATTACCTGTGGTCACCATGGTTTGAGCTGAAAATAACATTGAAAGTTGATAGGGCAGACATCCGAATGGATCGTCGCCGTCACGGGACGTGCGATCGGCCCCAGGTTATCTAGAGTCACCAAAGCGGCAGCAGGCCCTCGTCCATAATGTTTTAGATGGTCAGATCAGCAGGCCCATGCACCAAATGTTTTTGAGGGTCACCAGCAGGCCATCAATCTTCATTATTCAAAGCTGCGTATGATGCCCCCCTTTATGTGTAACAAGGGGTGTATTGGAGTGCTGGTTCCTTGTAATTTTTGGCAGCCTTTTCACTTACTGCATAGGCTTTATGAGTGTAGGAGTCCCACTACCTGAACATTTGTACCACAATGTGAATGAGGCCCTCCTTTATGTGATATATAGGTTGCATCGGAGTGCCTTTTCCTTGTCATTTTTGGCAGCAATTGCATTTTATATACAAGTAAATATACAGGAAAGAATGTTTCCTAGCAATTTTTTCTTTAAAATCAATTTTACCTTCGGTTTTGTGCTTATTATTGTCAGTCTGTAAAAGTGCCGTACTACTTGGACAACAACATTCCCAGCAGCGACCTGGGAGTCCAAGATGCATCCAGACATCCTCCCCATACTGTTCCCGAACCATTTCAGTGGTGTTTCCATCAATTTCTGACCTTTTCCTATGAACCAGGCACCCTCCCCTTTTCAGAGCCGGGCGTTGCTTGTTTTAATGCTCGGGTTCATCCATTGACTTCCATTGTGCTCGGGTGCTCATTAGAGCACCCGAGCATCCCAATGTGTTCGGCCAGAGCACCCGAGCACTTTGGTGCTCCATCAACACTACTATGTACACCTTTGGGGGCAATTTATCTTTATTTTTTTATTGCATTTTCTTTATTCTAGGCCAAAAAACATTTTTTCAATTGGTCTTTAATAAAAAATATTCAGTCATTCTGTAACTGTTTTTGCATGTGTGCTTTCTACTTTTTACTTCCACTTTGTGCTGGTCATCTAATAAACCTTATCTCTAAATTACTAAGTGTTCATAAACACTTTTTTAACCATTTCCCGTCCGCCCATTGACTATAAACGTCTGGCAGGTGGAGCTCTATCTCTGAATGGACATTCCTGAATGTCCATTCAGAGACTGCAGATGCACTCTAATCATGCAGCTGCAGAGCAGGTTGCCCGCTGTCAGTGGCAGTAGGGCAACCCAGATAGAAGGCAGGGACAGTTCCTAGGTGTCCCTGCCTTCTAGATCGCTGTATACACAGCGCTCACCGACCACCGGGGCCGTGATAGTGCAGGAGCTGTCGGGTCTTCTACAGACCTCGATCAGCTATGCACTGAGGCTGTACAGTGCAGTATACCACTGTATAGCCTCTCTGGGGGGTGTATTTCCCCTGTAACTGGGGATACTATGTCAGCTCCAGTTGCAGGAGAAATCAATAGTGGGGGAAAAAAAAGTGAAGTTAAATGTCCCCCAGAGGTCTTGTATGACCTTATGGGGGATGCAAAGTGTAAAATAAAAATAAATAAATAAAGTGTTAAAAAAAAAAAAAAATTCCCCAAGTAAGGAATAAAAAATAATTAAAAATAGAAAAATAAATAAATAAAATAGACATATTTGGTATTGCCGTGTCCGTGATGGTTGGCTCTATAAATATATCACATGATCCACCCTGTCCGATAAACACAAAAAGTGCAACACTAAGTGATCAAAAAGGTGTATGTCCTACAAAATGGTACCAATAAAACCGTCACCTCATCCCGCAAAAAATGAGCCCCTACATAAGAAAATCGCTAAAAAAATAAAAAAAAACTATAGCTCTGAGAAAATGGACACATTAAAACATCATTTTTTTGTTTTGAAAATGCTATTATTGTGTTAAAGTGAAGTAAATTAAAAAAGTATACATATTGGGTATCGCCACCTCCATAACAACCAGCCCTATGAAAATATCACATGACCAAACCACTCGGATTAACACCCTAAAAATAAAAACTGTGCCAAAAAAGCCATTTTTGGTCACCTAGCAGTACATAAAGTGCAACACCTAGCGATCTAAAAGGCGTAGGCCCCCCAAAATAGTACCAATCAAACTGTCACCTCCTCCTGCAAAAAATGAGACCTAACTAAGACAATCGGTCAAAAAATAAAAAAGCTATGGCTCTCAGACGATGGAGACACTAAAACATAATTTTTTGGGTTTTAAAAATGCTATTATTGTGTAAAACTTTAATAAATTAGAAAAAGTATACATATTAGATATCGCCACTTCCATAACGATCTTATCTATAAAAATGCCACATGACCTAAGCCCTCAGGTGAACGCTGTAAAAATAAATAAATAAAAACTGTGCTAAAACAACACATTTTGTGGTCACGTTGCCCCATAAAGTGTTATAATGAATGATCAAAAAATCATATGTACCCAAATATGGTACCAATAAAAACGTCAACTCTTCCTGCAAAAAACAAGCCCCTGCACAAGACGATTGGCAGAAATATAAAAAAATATGGCGTTCAGAAAATGGAGACGCAAAAACATAATTTTTTTTCAAAAATGCTTTATTATGTAAAACTGAAACAAACAAACAAAGAAAGTAGACCTATTTGATATCATTGCGTCCGTAACAACCTGCTCTATAGAAATAGCACATGACCTACCCTGTCTGATGTATGTTATAAAAAAGGTGCCAAAATAGCCATTTTTTGGTTACCTTGCCTCACAAAAAACTTAATATAGAGCAATTAAAAATCATATGTACCCCAAAATAGTACCAATAAAACTGGCACCTTATACCCTAGTTTCCAAAATGGGGTAATTTTTTGGGAGTTTCTACTGTAAGGGTTCATCAGGGGGGCATCAAATGGGACACGGCATCTAAAAAACAATTCATCAAAATCTGCCTTCCAAAAACCATATGGCGCTCCTTTTCTTCTGCAGCCTGCCGTGTGCCCTTACATCAGTTTACGACCACATGTGGGGTGTTTCTGTAAACTGCAGAATCAGGGTAATATATATTGAGTTTTGTTTGGCTGTTAACCCTCGATGTGTTAAAGAACAAAATTGAGTTAAAATATAAAATCTTCCAAAAAAGTGAAATTTAAAAATTTGATCTCCATTTTCCATTAATTCTTGTGAAACACCTAAAGGGTTAGCAAAGTTTGTAAAATCAGTTTTAAGTAACTTGAGGGGTGTAGTTTCTACAATGAAGTCATTTATGGGGGTATCCACTATTTAAGACCCCACAATGTGACTTCAGACCTGAACTGGTCCTTAAAAAATGGGTTTTGGCAATTTTCTTAAACATTTTAAAGGGAGTCTTTCACCTAATATGACCATTACAGACCACTCAGATCAGGTTCTCCACTACTTTCCCCAGATTACTATGGTACCTTTCATATTGCAGTCCATCGCCGATTTGCTCCAAAAAACACTTTTATACCATATGGTAATTAGGTTCTGAAGGTGCCCAGGGGCGGCGTTCATACGGCCGCTGCCCAGGCCCCTGGGCGTTTTGGTAACCAAACCCCTCCGCTTTCACCCCTCTGGCCCGCCCTTGTTTAAATCTGATTACCTCCTCCTCTCTGTCTGAAATCCCACGTCCTCGCCGCTCCACACATTCCCGGCACGTGCGCACTGCATTGCCCATTATGGGCAGAGGAACAGGGACTTTCAATGCACATGCGCCAGCCTGCGCAACCCAATCCAGCCGGCGGAGGCACGGTATTTCAGACGGAGAGGAGGAGGTATTCAGATTAAACAAGAGCGGGCCAGAGGGGTGAAAGAGGAGGGGTTTGATAAGCAAAGCGTCGAGGGGCCTGGGCACCGGCCGCATGAACGCCGCCCCTGGGCACCTTCAGAACCTAATTACCATATGGTAGTGTGTGGCGAAACCAACCTCGCCACTGGGTTTTGGAGGGGCCTGGCTACTAGCCTCTTGCCCCAGGATTATGGGCCCTCTCATCAGCCAGGCCTCATTTGTTCACAAAGGACTTGGACTAACTTGAACTCTCACCCCCATGAATTAGACCAGGGTTCAAGTTAGTCAATTACGTTTGGTAATTGTATTTTGTGTATTGCGTCTCAGACAATGCTCATTGTGTTAGTTAATTGCGTCTCAGACAATGCTCATTGTATTTTGTTTATTGCGTTACAGACAGAGGGAAGGGGATTTTGTGTACAATTGCTGGGGAGGTTTGAATACTGTAAATGCATGTGATTGGCTGTTTTTACAAAACCCTGTGGGTGGTGGCCTTGTTGGAAGATGTGTATAAAATTCTTGTGTGTTAGAATAAAGTGGTTGCTTTTATACCTTCATGAAGTTTTGGCTCATGTTTGGGGAATGCGATAACTACACTCTTGGGGATTGCTATATCACAATATTCCCCTGAGTATAAGCTCTTGTAAGAGCTTGTTCATGGTTCCTGCTTACTGGATGTAGGAGAGGTTCACCCACTGGAAGCTGAAGTCCAGTCTTGGGTCCAGCGTGGGTGGAGGACGGTGAGACCCCAACCAAGCTGCGGCGGTTCGTGGGGTCTGCAGTGCGTACGGTGTCAAGTGGAGTGCTTGGAGTCCTCTGGAAGCACTAGGAGCATATATCAACGGAGGTACCTGGTCGGGGTGCTAGGCGTTCCGTTACATTGGTGGCAAGCAGTGGGATGGCGTCCTAGTGTGAGGAGAAGCAGCTCGGAGACACCGTTCGTGGAGTATATTGAGGGCAACGCTAGTATCCGTACAGCGCCCCTGGCTACAGCAATATGGATGCCATTGGTTCCTGCACAGCATTCCATGAGGAAGATCACCCGGATTACAGGGATGCCGAGCGGAAAGGCGTATGGCACCAGGCCCTGGAGGACGTGCAGCGTCGGAGGGGTGAGAGTCTTCCCAGTGAGGAGCAGAGATTGCGAATGCGATTGGCGCTGCGACTACCTCTACTGGGAGAGCAACTATTGATGGAGTGGGTGTCAGAGCTCGAGACACTGGTATGGCAGGAAACCTGGCTGTATGACGCTTACCAAGCACTATGGTGGGACACAGTACGACAGGCTCCATGGATGGAGGAGTACGCCAAGCCCGAAGGTGAGGAATATAATTGCCCTGGTTTATGAAGACATTGACTTTGGGAGCACAGAAGAGTCTAGATTTTGGGACATTACTGACTACAGGTGGGACTTGCACAATTGGCCTACAACTAGTGGGGTGAGGGCAGATCTGACCTTTCTGGTCCAAAGGGAGTGGGAACTGGAGCAAGATTATCAACAGTTGTTTCGCTCCATTCAAGCCCAGCGCAAGATACAAGACAGTTGGATACCAGGCCCAGACCTGCAGCCCTACCCCTGGCAAGTCACAGCTGAGGTATCCCCTACTTCCTCACCAACTGTGGAGGTAGGGGACTTCATAGACTGGTACTGGGAGGAACCCCAGTCGGCAGGTGCAGATGGGACCGCAGTCTCTGCACCAAGCCTACCGGGATGCTGGACGGCCGGTACGGATCCCCCACCAACCCTGCAGGAATGCCAGGAGGAGGAGGTAAACGATCCCTCCTCTCCACAGCTGATCCGCAACAAGGTCCTGGGGGCAGGATTCCCTGACCCCATCCCAGCGGAAGAGCTGGCATCTGGGCAGAGCGCAGTCGGCCTCTGCCCTCCCCTATCCTCTTCTCCAGAGCCGGACTTCCCACAGGCTACCCCAGCGGAAGAGCTGGCATCTGGGCAGAGCGCGGTCGGCCTCTGCCCTCCCCTATCCTCTTCTCCAGAGCCGGACTTCCCACAGGCTACCCCAGCGGAAGAGCTGGCATCGCACAGAGCCACCAGCACAGCAGAAGAGGGAGCAGGGTGCAAAAGCGGAGCGGCCGTCCTCTAGACAGTACGCCTCCTACTGCCCAACGCAGCAAGGGACCGAGCACACCAAAGCCAGCTCCAAGGAGTTCCCTGGCGTGGCAGTTCTTCAGACAATGTGCTGACGACAAGACACGAGTGGTTTGCACGCTGTGCAATCAGAGCCTGAAGCGAGGCATAAACGTTCTCAACCTGAGCACAACCTGCATGACCAGGCATTTAAGTGCAAAGCACGAGCTGCAGTGGAGTAGACACCTCAAAAACCAGGAAAGGTCTCTGGCTTCTCCTGCTTCCTCTTCTGCTGCAGTCGCGGCCTCTTCATCCACCTCTGGAGTGACAGTGCCACCTGGCACCCCACAAACAGAGGATCTGCCAGCAACACCACCACCTGGGTCACCAAGCATCTCCACAATGTCACACGGAAGCGTTCAGCTCTCCATATCCCAAACGCTGGAGAGGAAGAGGAAGTACCCCCCTACCCACCCGAGATCCCTAGCCCTGAATGCCAGCATTTCTAAATTACTTGCCTTTGAAACGCTGTCATTCCGTCTGGTGGAGACGGATAGTTTTAAAGGCCTTATGGCGGTGGCTGTCCCACAGTACGTCGTGCCCAGCCGCCACTACTTTTCAAGGCGAGCCATCCCTTCCCTTCACAACCAATTAGGGGACAAAATCAGGTGTGCACTGCGCAACGCCATCTGTGGCAAGGTACACCTGACTACGGATACGTGGACCAGTAAGCACGGTCAGAGCCGTTATATCTCCATAACAGCACACTGGGTAAATGCAGTGGCGGCTGGGCCTGAGGCGGATAGCAGTTTGGCGCATGTCCTTCCATCACCGAGGATTGCAAAGCGCTTCAGTTTGCCTCCTGTTGCTTCCTCCTCCTACTCCGCTTCCTCATCCTCTACCAGCACCTCATCCGGTCAGCGTAACACCTTCACCACCAACTTCAGCACAGCCAGGGGTAAACGACAGCAGGCAGTTTTAAAACTTATCTGTTTAGGGGACAAACCACACATCGCACAGGAGCTGTGGACGGGCCTTGAACAACAGACCGATGAGTGGTTTGTGCCAGTCAGCCTCAAGCCCGGCCTGGTGGTGTGCAATAATGAACGAAATCTCGTAGCAGCTCTGGGACTAGCCGGTTTGACGCACATCCCTTGCCTGGCGCATGTGCTGAATTTGGTGGTGCAGAGATTCCTGAAAAATTACCCCGATATGTCAGAACTGCTGCATAAAGTGCGGGCCGTCTGTGCACGCTTTCGGCGTCCTCACCCTGCTGCTGCTCGCCTGTCAGCGCTGCAGCGTAACTTCGGCCTTCCCGCTCACCGCCTCATATGCGACGTGGCCACAATGTGGAACTCCACCTTGCACATGCTGGCCAGACTGTGCGAGCAGCAGCAGGCGATAGTGGAGTTTCAGCTGCAGCACGCACGGGTGAGTCGCTCAGCGGAACAGCACCACTTCATCACCAATGACTGGGCCTCCATGCGAGACCTGTGTTCCTTGCTGCGCTGTTTCGAGTACTCCACCAACATGGCCAGTGCCGATAACGCCGTTCTCAGCGTTACTATCCCACTTCTATGCCTCCTTGAAAAAACTCTCCTGACGATGATGGAAGAGGATGTGGCACAGGAGGAGGAGGAGGAAGAGGGATCATTTTGTAGGGTTTCCGGCCAGTCATTCCCAAGTGGCTCTGAGGGTGGGTTCCTGCACCCACAAACCCAAGGTACACAATTGTCCAGCCAGGGCACAGTTCTGGAGGATGACGAGGTGGAGGATGAGGAGGAGGAGATGCAGGAGGAGGAACCATGTTCACAGCAGGGTGGCACCCAGACCAGCTCATAGCCATCACTGGTGCGGGGATGGGGGGATACAGAGGACACAGACGATACACCTCCCACAGAGGACAGCTTTTCGTTGCCTCTTGGCAGCCTGGCACTCATCAGCGATTACATGCTGCAGTGTCTCCGCAACGACCGCCGAGTTGCCCACATTCTAACTGATTACTGGGTGGCCACACTGCTGGATCCCCGTTACAACAAGGACAACGTACTGTCCTTAATTCCGTCACTGGAGCGTGATCGTAAGATGCGCGAGTACAAGCGCACGCTGGTAGACGCGCTGCTGGTGCCATTCCCACCTGACAGCGGGGGCACAGTGGAAGCCCAAGGCGAAGGCAGAGGACGAGGAAGAGGTCGCCAACGCAGCTGGGGCACCGCCAGCACCTCAGAAGGCAGGGTTAGCATGGTCGAAATGTGATAAAGTTTTGTCAGCACGCCACAACAACCAGCACCACCAGCTGATATGGAACATCTTAGCAGGAGGCAGCATTTCACCAACATGGTGGAGCAGTATGTGTGCACACGCCTACACGTACTGAATGACGGGTCTTCCACCTTCAACTTCTGGGTCTCCAAATTGGGCACATGGCCTGAGCTTGCCCTTTACGCCTTGGAGGTGCTGGCCTGCCCTGCAGCCAGTGTATTATCTGAACGTGTGTTTAGCACGGCAGGGGGCGTCATCACAGACAAGCGCAGCCGCCTGTCCACAGCCAACGTGGACAAGCTCACGTTCATTAAAATGAACCAGGCTTGGATCCCACAAGACTTGTCTGTACCTTGTGCAGAATAGACATTTATACCCCCATCAAACATACATTCTTGTACTCAAGTCAAGTGCAATGATTCTTTGTTTTCTTTTTTTTTATTTGTCCCAATATTTTAGGGGCTACCTACCCCAATAAAAAATTTAAAAAAAACATTGTTGGCTACCTCCTCCTCCTCCATTGCTGCCTCCACCTACAACACCACATTTACCGCCTCCTCAACCTCCGACTCCATATCCACCTCCTTCTCTGAGTTGCAGGTTAATAATTTGTAATTTTTAGTTATTTTATTTTAAGTTATTTCCCTATCCACATTTGTTTGCAGAGCAGTTGCCATGGTTATAAGCACATTTTACTGCCTTTTACATCCTCTAGTCTTTTCAAGGACTATTTTAGAGCCATTTTAATGCAAAAAAGTGCCAATTTCAGTGCCCTAAATTGAAAAGATTCCTGGGTGACAGGGGCCTAAATCTCTTAAAAATCCTCTGTTCTATTGCTGGGTTGACATGAACCCCCTTTTGCCGTGAATGAACCCCTGCTGTGCCTGGGTGACAGGGGCCTAAATCTCTCAAAATCCTCTGTTCTATTGCTGGGTGACATGAACCCCCTTTTGCCGTGAATGAACCCATGCTGTGCCTGGGTGACAGGGGCCTAAATCTCTCAAAATTCTCTGTTCTATTGCTGGGTGACATGAACCCCCTTTTGCCGTGAATGAACCCCTGCTGTGCCTGGGTGACAGGGGCCTAAATCTCTCAAAATCCTCTGTTCTATTGCTGGGTGACATGAACCCCCTTTTGCCGTGAATGAACCCCTACTGTGCCTGGGTGACATGGGCCTCGTTCTCTCAAAATCCTCTGTTCTATTGCTGGGTGACATGAACCCCCTTTTGCAGTGAATGAACCCCTGCTCTGCATTGCTGACAGGGAACTAAATTTAGTGAAAACATCTGTTACTGATCGTAAGATGCGCGACTACAAGTGCACACTGATTATGGCATTCCCACCTGACAGCGGGGGCATAGTGGAAGCACAAGGCGAAGGCAGAGGAGGAGGTCACCAACGCAGCTGGGGCACCACCAGCACCTGAGAAGGCAGGGTTAGCATGGCCAAAATGTGGAAAAGCTTTGTCAGCCTTGGAGGTGCTGACCTGCCCAGCAGCCAGTGTATAGTGTGAACGTGTGTCTAGCACGGCAGAGAGCATTATCACAGGCCGCAGACAATGTGGACAAGCTTACGTTTATTAAAATGAACCAGGCATGGATCCCACAGGACTTGTCCATACCTTGTGCAGAATAGACATTTATACCAGCCTCAACCATCCATTCTTGTACTCAAGTGCACTTATTCTTTGTTTTATTTTGTTATATGTCCCAATATTTTGGGGGATACACCAATTTAAAAATAAAAAATAACACAAATCAGTGTTGGCTACCTATTTGTCCTTCACCGCCGCTTCCACCTACACCGCCACGTCAACCTACAACGCCACATCCACCCATCCACCGCCTCCTCAACCTCCTCAACCTCCTACTCCTAGATCCAAATTGTTATTTTTAATTTTTCTGTAGTCTATGTTATTTTAAGTCATATCCCTATCCACATTTGTTTGCAGAACAGTTGCCATGCTCTTAAGCCCATTTTGATGCCTTTTGCAGCCCTCTAGCCCTTTCCAGGTATATTTGAGAGCCATTTTAGTGCCCAAAAGTTCGGGTCCCCATTGACTTCAATGGGGTTCGGGTTCGGGGACAAGTTCGGGTCCCGAACCCGAACTTTTTTTTCAAGTTCGGTCGAACCCGAACATCCTGGTGTCCGCTCAACTCTAGTAGTTAGATTAAAAGGAATATTGCAATAACAACATTTTTATACCCATGTTATTGAAAGCATTTTATTTTTGCCTCAAAAAACATTTTGTATTACTGCATCAGACTGTGTAGTTCAAAGACGTTTCACTGCAGCAATTGTATTCTTATACCATTGTTTGTGAACACATAGTTCAAAGACAAACACTGGATTATTATACCCGTGTTAGGGAACACATTACAGCAAAAACTGAATTATTACCAGAGAGGGGCATGTAATTGCGCCTCTGTCTTTAATCCCTTAAGGACTTAGGACGTACCGGTATGCCATGTTTGCCGAGTCCTTAAGGACTCAGGGCGTACCGGTACGTCCTAAGTTTAAAACTAGATTGCGGTGCTGAGGGCGGTGATCGGAACAGGATGTCCGCTGAAATCATTCAGCGGCAATCCTGTCACAACACGGGGGGGTCCCGTGACCCCCCCGTGTCGGCGATCTCCGTAAACCACAGGTCAATTCAGACCTGCGGTTTGCGGCTTTTACCTTATGCGGCGGCGGTGATCGGAGGTGCCATTGGGTCCCCATGCGGCTGTCGAGGGGACCTGATGGCATGGAAGGCAGCGTGATGCCTTCCTTAGGCATCTGCGCTGCCTTCCGGTGATGAGCCTGTGAGATCCAGCCCCCTGTATCTCACAGGCCGGAAGCTGTATGAGTAATACTCACTGTTAAAGTTAAAAAAAAGTTGAAAAATAAAGTTTCCCCCCAAAAAATTAAAAGTTTCAAGTAAAAATAAACAAAAACGTTATTTTCCCCAAATAAAGTTAAAAAAAATTGGTAAAAAATAGGGGAAAAAAAAAAAGTCGACATATTAGGTATTTCCGCGTCCGTATCGATCGGCTCTATAAACATATCACATGACCTAACCTCTCAGCTGAACACCGTAAAAAATAAAAAATAAAAACTGTGCAAAATAAACTATTTTTTGTCACCTTACATCACAAAAAGTACAACAGCAAGCGATCAAAAAGGTGTTTTCCCACCAAAATAGTACTAATCTAACCGTCACCTCATTCCGCAAAAAATGAGCCCCTACCTGAGACAATCGCCCAAAAAAAACAAAAAACTATCGCTCAGAATATGGAGACACTAAAATATCATTTTTTTGTTTCAAAAATGATATTATTATGTAAAACTTACATAAATAAATAAAAAAGTATACATATTAGATATGGCCGCGTCCGTATCAACCGGCTCTATAAAAATATCACATGACCTAACCCCCCAGATTAACACCGTAAAAAATAAAAAATAAAACTTTGCTAAATAAACCATTTTTTGTCTCCTTACATCACAAAAAGTGTAATAGCAAGCGATCAAAAAGTCATATGCACCCCAAAATAGTGCCAATAAAACCGTCATCTCATCCCGCAAAAATCCTACCCTACCCAAGGTAATCGCCCAAAAACTAAAAGAATTATGGCTCTCAGACTATGGAAACACTAAAACATGATTTTTTTTTGCTTCAAAAATGAAATTATTGTGTAAAACTTACATAAATAAAAAAAAGTATACATATTAGGTATCGTAGCGTCCGTAATAACTTGCTATATAAAAATATCACATGACCTAACCCCTCAGGTGAATACCGTAAAAAAAAAAAAAAACGGTGTAAAAAAAGCCATTTTTTGTCACTTTACATCATAAAAAGTGTAATAGCAAGCGATCAAAAAGTCACACGCACCCAAAAATAGTGCCAATAAAACCGTCATCTCATCCCGCAAAAATCATATTCTACCCAAGGTAATCGCCCAAAAACTTAAAAAATTATGGCTCTCAGACTATGGAAACACTAAAACATGATTGTTTTTGTTTCAAAAAAGAAATCATTGTGTAAAACTTACATAAATAAATAAAAAAGTAGACATATTAGGTGTCGCCACGTCCGTATCGACCGGCTCTATAAACATATCACATGACCTAACCCCTCAGCTGAACACCGTAAAAAATAAAAACTGTTCAAAATAAACCATTTTTTGTCACCTTACATCACAAAAAGTACAGCAGCAAGCGATCAAAAAGGCGTTTGCCCACCAAAATAGTACCAATCTAACCGTCACCTCATCCCGCAAAAAATGAGCCCCTACCTGAGACAATCGCCCAAAAAATAAAAAATACTATGGCTCAGAATATGGAGACACTAAAACATAATTTTTTTTGTTTCAAAAATGATATTATTGTGTTATTAAATAAAAAAAAAAGTATACATATTAGGTATCGCCGCGTCCGTATCGACCGGCTCTATAAAAATATCACATGACCTAACCCCCCAGATTAACACCGTAAAAAAAAAAAAAAAAAAACTGTGCTAAATAAACCATTTTTTGTCACCTTACATCACAAAAAGTGTAATAGGAAGCGATCAAAAAGTCATATGCACCCCAAAATAGTGCCAATAAAACCGTCATCTCATCCTGCAAAAATCATGCCCTACCTAAGGTAATCGCCCAAAAACTGAAAGAATTATGGCTCTCAGACTATGGAAACACTAAAACATGTGTAAAATCATTGTGTAAAACTTACATAAATAAAAAAAAGTATACATATTAGGTATCGCCGCATCCGTGACAACCTGGTCTATAAAAATATCACATGATCTAACCTGTCAGATGAATGTTGTAAATAAAAAAAATAAAAACTGTGCCAAAACAGATATTTCTTGTTACCTTGCCTCACAAAAAGTGTAATATAGAGCAACCAAAAATCATATGTACCCTAAACTAGTACCAACAATACTACCACCCTATCCCGTAGTGTCTAAAATGGGGTCACTTTTTTGGAGTTTCTACTCTAGGGGTGCATCAGGGGGGCTTCAAATGGGACATGGTGTCAAAAAAACCAGTCCAGCAAAATCTGCCTTCCAAAAACCGTATGGCATTCCTTTCCTTCTGCGCCCTGTCGTGTGCCCGTACAGCAGTTTACGACCACATATGTGGTGTTTCTGTAAACTACAGAATCAGGGCCATAAATATTGAGTTTGGTTTGGCTTTTAACCCTTGCTTTGTAACTGGAAAAAAATTATTTAAATGGAAAATCTGCCAAAAAAGTTAAATTTTGAAATTGTATCTCTATTTTCCATTAATTCTTGTGGAACACCTAAAGGGTTAACAAAGTTTGTAAAATCAGTTTTGAATACCTTGAGGGGTGTAGTTTATAGAATGGGGTCATTTTTGGGTGGTTTCTATTATGTAAGCCTCGCAAAGTGACTTCAGACCTGAACTGGTCCCTAAAAATTGGGTTTTTGAAAATTTCAGAAAAATTTCAAGATTTGCTCTAAACTTCTAAGCCTTGTAACATCCCCAAAAAAATTTATATCATTCCCAAAATGATTCAAACATAAAGTAGACATGGGGAATGCAAAGTAATAACTATTTTTGGAGGTACTACTATGTATTATAGAAGTAGAGAAATTGAAACTTGGAAATTTGCTATTTTTTTTACAAATTTTGGGTAAATTTGGTATTTTTTTGTAAATAAAAATGATTTTTTTTTACTTCATTTTACCAGTGTCATGAAGTAAAATATGTGACGAAAAAACATTCTCAGAATGGCCTGGATAAGGCAAAGCGTTTTAAAGTTATCAGCACTTAAAGTGACACTGGTCAGATTTGCAAAAAATGGCGAAGTCCTTAAGGTGAAATTGGGCTGAGTTCTTAAGGGGTTAAATAACAGAAAAGAACTTGCAATGTTGCTATTACCATTTAATAATTTGTGTACCAAACCCATGACTTTTCATTTATAATACATGTCTGGAAAACCCAGGCCTCGTTATCTTACAGTCAGAATGTAGGTAATCGCAGCAGTAGAAGCAACAGCCATGTGACCAGAAGTAGTAGTAAGTTTTCACTGGCTTCCAATAGGCAACACATTATTATTGAGAACAAAGATACTGAGAATATGAATTGGATGGCTCACTCCTCCTCTCAGTCACAGTAGGAGTCTGACAACTTGAAACCAGGGGTCACAGCATTCATCCTGCTCATCCTCCTTGCAACCCCAGAGAATGTGTTCAGTTGCATCCTGTCTTCACTGCTTCCTCCTAGTGGGGCGCCTTCTTTTTTCCTAAAAAGATGCAACAAAACTCCCACACATGCTATAGAAGATATCCAAGATCGTTTCTGTTGATGACTTGTGTGAGAACAGTCAGCGTTTGGACTCTCAGAAGATGAAGATGAAGGTGTATGTGGAGGCTATGTTGGTAGTGGTATTAGTGACACTTTTAGCCACAGTGGTGATGGTATGAGCAATAGTAATGACAGTGGTACTCGGGGCAAATGCAAAGCAGGCAATTAGAGCGGCCAAGAAGCCCATGATGATATATCACCATCTGATAAAAGTGGCGTGGAGGGTGAAGATTACGATGATGATGATTTTGTATTGGACAGGATCTTTGAGCCAGATCAGGGTACTACACTGAACAAAAATATAAATGCAACACTTTCGGTTTTGCTTCCATTTTGCATGAGCTGAAATCAAAGATCTGAAACACTTTCTACGTACACAAAAGACCCATTACTCTCAAATATTGTTCACAAATCTGTCTAAATCTGTGTTAGGGAGCACTTCTCCTTTGACGAGATAATTAATCCCACCTCACAGGTGTGGCATATCAAGGTGCTGATTAGACAGCATGAATATTGCACAGGTGCGCCTTAGACTGCCCACAATAAAAGGCCACTCTGAAATTTGCACAGTTTTGCCTTACTGAGGGGGTCAGAATAGCAGTCAGTATCTGGTGTGGCCACCATTTGTCTCACGCAGTGCAACTCATCTCCCTCGCATAGAGTTGATCAGGTTGTTGATTGTGGCCTGTGGAATGTTGGTCCATTCCTCTTCAATAGGTGTGCGAAGTTGCAGAATATTGGCAGGAACTGGAACAGGCTGTCGTATACACCGATCCAGAGTATCCAAAACATGCTCAATGGGTGACATGTCCGGCGAGTATGCTGGCCATGCAGGAACTGGGATGTTTTCAGCTTCCAGGAATTGTGTACAGATCCTTGCAATATAGGGCCGTGCATAATCATGCTGCAACATGAGGTGATGGTCGTGGATGAATGGCACAACAATGGGCCTCAGGATCTCGTCACGGTATCTCTGTGCATTCAAAATGCCATCAATAAAATGCACCTGTGTTCGCTGTCCATAACATACGCCTGCCCATAGTATAACCATGGGCCACTCGATCCACAACGTTGACGTCAGCAAACCGCTCACCCACATGACGCCACACACACTGTCTGCCATCTGCCCTAAACAGTGAAAACCGGGACTCATCCGGGAACAGAACGCATCTCCAACGTGCCAGACACCATTAAATGTGAGCATTTGCCCACTCAAGTCGGTTACGATGACGAACTGCAGTCAGGTCCAGACCCCGATGAGGACGACGAGCATGCAGATGAGTTTCCCTGAGATGGTTTCTGAAAGTTTGTGCAGAAATTCTTTGGTTATGCAAACCGATTGTTGCTGCAGCTGTCCGGGTGGCTGGTCTCAGACGATCATGGAGGTGAACATGCTGGATGTGGAGGTTCTGGGCTGGTGTGGTTACACGTGGTCTGCGGTTGTTAGGCCGGCTGGATGTACTACCAAATTCTCTGAAACCCCTTTGGAGATGGCTTATGGTAGAGAAATGAACATTCATTGCACTTGCAACAGCTCTGGTAGACATTCCTGCAGTCAGCATGCAATTGCATGCTCCCTCAAACGTTGCAACATCTGTGGAATTGTGCTGTGTGATAAAACTGCACATTTCAGAGTGGGCTTTTATTGTGAGCAGTCTTAGGAACACCTGTGCAATATTCATGCTCTCTAGTCGGCACCTTGATATGCCACACCTGTGAGGTGGGTTGGATTATCTCGATAAAGGAGAAGTGCTCACAAACACAGATTTAGACAGATTTGTGAACAACATTTGAGAGTAATGGGTCTTTTGTGTATGTAGAAAATGTTTTAGATCTTTGATTTCAGCTCATGCAAAATGGGAGAAAAACCAAAAGTGTTGCTTTTATATTTTTGTTCAGTGTAAGAAGGAGGTAACATCAGAGGACGAGGGTCCTGACGGTCCTGGCGCTGCTGCAACAAAGAGCAGAGGCATTGTATGACCAGAATCTCTCAAAAACTGCCATGGCCAGATCTGTTTCTAAATAGTCAGCTTGGGAACTGGTGATGCTGCTAATACTGCCTCAAAATGTGCCAGACCTAAGCCAAGCACAACTGCTGCTAGCTTTGTGCAGAGTGTGCAAGTATCTCCCATCTTGTAGTCATTCTCCACAGTGGCGGAAGGCAAAAGTATTGCCATGTGCCAGATCTGCCCAATTAAAATTTGCCGTGGGCATTCAAGCACAAACATAGGCACCATGGCTCTATTGCAGCACATAATGCAGAATCACCAGTTACTGTGGGAAAATAGAAGAGGCTGCCAGCTACAGCAAAATGAGGCTCCTCTTTCTTCTGGTTTCCTTTGTGGAAACCAGGTTGCATCTTCTTTGTATAATGTGTCCTTGTTATCGTCATCAACAGTTACTGCTTCACCTGCTCAGACTACTCCTCCTACTCTGACTTGTTGCCAGCCATTGATAACAGAACGCATGGCCAGGAAACAACTCTATATACCCGACAATCCGCTGGTGTGCAAGATTAAGTCCCAACTGGCCAAGTTGCTGGTGGTGCAGTTGCTGTTTACTGCTTAGTTTCTTCTGCTGCCTTTTGGGAGCTAATGGCGTGCACTCAGCCTCGTTGGAATATACCTAGACTGCATTATTTCTCAAAAAAAGCCATTCCTGCCTTGTACAGTCATGTGAGACAGAACATGGTCCACTCCTTGCATTTCTTGCTTTGTGGCAAGTTGCATGCCACCGTGAGCAACTTCAGCAGCCGTTACAGGCAGAGACAGTACATGTCTATCAATGTTTTTTTGTGACGATGCAGCAACAAGGTCAGGTCCTACTGACACCTCCACGTTTGTGTTGGTCTGGTTTTCACACAAGGCACATATCACCTCCTCCAAATCCTCCTTAGTGGACATCCTCCTGTCTCCAATAGAAGCAGGGCTGAGTGTTGCTCCCACTACAAGGGTTGCCATGCCGCGTTAAAGCAGATCAACTTGGGTGAGAGTAGCCTCACAGCCGATCTCTTGCTAAAGTGCATCAAGCAGCAACCATCCTGCTAGCTGTCCCTCTGACAACTCCAACTGGACAAGGTGGTCAGGAACATCCTGGCTGAGGTGCATTTGGTGGAAATAACAAATGCTTCTTGCATGGCGCACATAACATATTTAGTCATTCAACACTTTTTGAAAAAGTACAGTGATTTGCAGAGAGTGCCATGTCCAGGAGACTATACACACATTTCAGCTATTCTTGGCAAGGAATGCCCTCCTGGACTTCCAGCAATGGAACGGTCAACCATTGCACCGCTTGATCCGTGATTTCCAACTTGCTGGAATTACACTTTTGTTATGCTAGATCATCTGTATGAGCAATGTAAAGTGGTGAATGATTTCATCATGCACCAGACCACCTCAGCAGGGACCATGTGTTGTTTCAAGGTCAGGAAGTGGCAGCTCATCAGACGTCTGTCGCATACTCAGGTCATTCAAAGAGGCCACCAGATATGTCAGTAGGGACAGATGCGCCATCAGCGATGTCATCCACCTGATATTTAGTTTAAAGCAGATGCTCATGCTGATCGGTAGATAGATCTGGCCTTGGTGATGGTACCCCATCATGCTACTTCCTCTGCCCATCTGCCTACTCCCTGCTGCTAATCCCCCCCTTACGCTTACTGTCACTACCATTACAGCTACACAGCCGAAACTACTGCTACTACTACCACTAAACAACCACTCACACATCTACTGCCTTGAGTGTTCCATACTGTGGTGCTACTTTTGCTGCTACTATTATGACTATTACCCCATGCCACTATTACCCTACTCTTTCCACATCCACACTGTATTGCCGCTGCTGCCAATTAAAGAGGAGATTTTTTTTCCAGCCTAATTTAGAACTGTTTCTTATGACATTAACGTGTGTGTGTGTGTGAATAAACACATTCTGCCACTGTTAAGGCATAATGTGGTGGTCCCAACAGCATACTATTTTTTTTCCCACAACACAGTCTGCATTTAAACACCATCTGACCCCAATAAGGGACAACTTTTGATAGGTTTCTAATATTAAAAAAAGTATAACGCATGCTGTTTGTTAACCATGCATTTACCCATAGATGCTGCATATACACTCACGTAAATAATCATTAGGAACACCTGTTCTATTTCTCATTAATGCAATTATCTAGTCAACCAATCACATGGCAGTTGCTTCAATGCATTTAGGGGGGTGGTCCTGGTCAAGACAATCTCCTGAACTCCAAACTGAATGTCAGAATGGCAAAGAAAGGTGATTTAAGCAATTTTGAGCGTGGCATGGTTGTTGGTGCCAGACGGGCCGGTCTGAGTATTTCACAATCTGCTCAGTTACTGGGATTTTCACGCACAACCATTTCTAGGGTTTACAAAGAATGGTGTGAAAAGGGAAAAACACCGAGTATGCAGCAGTCCTGTGGGCAAAAATGCCTTGTGGATGCTAGAGGTCAGAGGAGAATGGGCCGACTGATTCAAGCTGATAGAAGAGCAACGTTGACTGAAATAACCACTCGTTACAACCGAGGTATGCAGCAAAGCATTTGTGAAGCCACAACACGCACCACCTTGAGGCGGATGGGCTACAACAGCAGAAGACCCCACCCCCTGCTGTGCTAAACACACGTTCGGACAATACACTGGCCTCAGGGCAGGCCAGCACCTCCAAGGCGTACAGGGCAAGCTCAGGCCATGTGCCCAATTTGGAGACCCAGAAGTTGAATGGGGCAGACCCATCAGTCAGTACTTGTAGGCATGGGCACATGTACTGTTCCACCATGTTGCTGAAATGCTGCCTCCTGCTAATACGTTCCATATCAGCTGGTGGTGCTGGTTGTTGTGGCGTGCTGACAAAGCTTTTCCACATTTCGGCCATGCTAACCCTCCCTTCTAAGGTGCTGACGGTGCCCAAGCTGCGTTGGCGACTTCTTCCTCCTCCTCTGCCTTGTGCTTTCACTGAGCCCCCGCTGTCAGGTGGGAATGCCACCAGCAGCGCGTCTACCAGCGTACGCTTGTATTCGCACATCTTCCTATCACGCTCCAGTGACAGAATTAAGGATGGCACATTGTCCTTGTAGCGGGGATGGCCACCCAGTAATCAGCACTGGTTAGAATGTGGGCAACTCGGCGGTCATTGCGCAGGCACTGCAGCATGTAGTCGCTCGTGTGTGCCAGGCTGCCCAAAGGCAACAACAAGCTGTCCTCTGTGGGAGGTGTATCGTCTGTGTCCTCTGTATCCTCCCAGCCACGCTCCAGTGATTCCCATGAGCTGCTTTGGGTGCCACCCTGCTGTGAAAACGGTTCCTTCTCCTCATCCTGCAGAACTGTGCCCTGGCTGGACAGTTGTGTACCTGGCCTCTGTTGGTACAGGAACTCACCCTCCGAGCCACTTGTGAATGACTTGCCTGATAACCGTGGAAATAATCCCTCTTCCTCCTGTGCCACATCCTCTTCCATCATCGTCCGAAGTGTTTTTTCAAGGAGACATAGAAGTAGGATATTAACGCTGAGGACGGCGTCATCGGCACTGGCCATGTTGGTGGAGTACTCGAAGCAGCGTAATACAGCACACACGTCCCGCATGGCAGCCCACTCATTGGTGGTGAAGTGGTGCTGTTCCGCAGAGCGACTCACCCTTGCGTGCTGCAGCTGAAACTCCACTATCGCCTGCTGCTGCTCGTGCAGTCTCTCCAGCATGTGCAAGGTGGAGTTCCACCTTGTGGGTACGTCGCATATGCGGCGGTGAGCTGGAAGGCCGAAGTTACGCTGCAGCATGGTGAGAACTCCGAAAGCGCGCAGTGACGGCCCATTATTTCTGGAGCAGCTCTGACACATTGGGGTAATTTTTCAGGAACCTCTGCACTACCAAATTCAGCACATGCCCCAGGCAAGGGATGTGCGGCAAACCGGCTAGTCCTAGAGCTGCTACAAGATTTAACCCGTTTTTCGCACACCACCAGGCGGGCTTGAGGCTCAGTGGCACCAATCACTCATCGGTCTGTTGTTCCATGCCCGTCCACAGCTCCTGCGCGGTGTGGGTTTTTCCCCCAAACAGATGAGTTTCAAAACTGCCTGCTGTCATTAACCCCTGGCTGTGCTGAAGTTGGTGGTGAAGGTGTTACGCTGACGAGATGAGGAGGTGGTAGAGGAGAAAGTGGGGTAGGAGGAGGAGGCAACAGGAGGCAAAGAGAAACGTCCTGCAATCCTCGGCGGAAGGACATGCGCCAAACTGCTATCCACCTCAGGCACAGTTGCCACTGCGTTTACCCAGTGTGCAGTTAGGGAGATATAACGTCCCTGCCCGTGCTTACTGGTCCACGTATTGGTGGTTATGTGGACCTTGCCACAGATGGCGTTGCACAGTGCACACCTGATTTTGTCCGCCACTTGGTTGTGCAGGGCAGGGACGGCTCGCCTGGAAAAGTAGTGGTGGCTGCGAACCACGTACTGTGGGACAGCCACCATCATAAGGGTTTTAAAAGTCTCCGTCTCCACCAGACGGAATTACAGCAGTTCAAAGGCCAGGAATTTTAAAATGCTGGCATTCAGGGCCAGGGATCGCGGGTGGGTAGCGGGGTACTTCCTCTTTCTCTCCAGTGTTTGGGAGATGGACAGCTGAACGCTTCCGTGTGACAGTGTGGAGATGCTTGGTGATGGTGACGGAGGTGGTGGCGTTGCTGCCACATCCTCTGTTTGCCACAAGAGGTAGCAGGAGGAGCCTGAGATCTTTTGTGGTTTTTGAGGTGTTTACTCCACTGCAGCTCGTGCTTTGCATTTAGATGCCTGGTCATGCAGGTGGAGCTCAGGTTTAGAACATTTATGCCTCGCTTCAGGCTCTGATTGCACAGCGTGCAAACCACTCGCGTCTTGTCGTCAGCACATTGTCTAAAGAACTGCCACGCCAGGGAACTCCTTGGAGCTGGTGTGCTCAGTCCCTGGGTGTGGTGGGCAGTAGAAGGCATACTGGCAAGAGGATGGCCACTCTGCTTTTGCACCCTGCTTCCTCTTTTTCTGTGCGGCTGGCGCTGTGTTACCACCACCTCTTCCTCTGAACTGCACACATTACTCACATGACCTTGATTCCATGTGGGGTCTAGGACCTCATCATCTTCCACCCACTCTTCACCCCTGCCCTACTTGCCAGTCTGTACACTGCAGAAAGCCGCAGCAGTTGGCACCTGTGTTTTGTCATCATCAGAGACATGCTGCGGTGGTCCTCCCATGTCCACATCCTGAAACATAAGTGGTTGGGCATCGGTGCACTCAATCTTTTCCACTTCTAGGGCAGGGCTAGGTGGATGGCCCACGGAAATTCTGCCAGAAGAGTCATCAAAAAGCAGAAGAGACTGCTGCATGACTTGGGCCTCAGACTGCTTGGCTGATTTGCAAGGGGGTGAGGTGAAAGACAGATGCCCATGGGCTGCAGGTGCCAACTCTGCGGTTTCAGCAGGGGACCAGGTGGGAGACAATGTGAAGGAACTAGAGGCACTGTCAGCCACCCAATCTACTACCGCCTCTTCTTGTTCTGGCCTCACCATTCGTACACTGGTATTCGAGCCTACAAAATAATGCTGAAGTTTTTGTCGTCTACGTGCACCTGAGGAAGGTGTATCATTTGGGGCTTGTAGCTGGCACAGATCGACCATGTCCTCTCCCTGCAACAGGAGCTCCACCAACATCAGCAGCACCACGACCAGGGCCACGCCCCTTATTTGATGCTCTCCTCATCCTTTGAGATCACCCACCGAACAGACAGATTAAGTATATTAATTTCCCTGTCACGTATGCAATGCCAGTGTACCTCACAACAAGAATTGGAATATGTCACCCACCGAACTAACAGACGGATTAACTATATCAATTTCACTGTCACGTATGCAATGCAGGTGTACCTCAGACAAAAATTGGGTATATGTCACCCACCAAACTAACAGACGGATTAACTGTATTAATTTCCCTGTCACATATGGAATGCCGGTGTACCTCACACAAAATGGGTATATGTCACCCACCGAACTAACAGACAGATTAATAATTATATTTCCGTGCCAGGGGAACAAAGATGGTGCATTGCACCCACAAAAGATCGCTATAGGTCACCCACAGAATTAACAGCCATATTTAGTATTATATTTCTGTGTCAGGGGTGGAAAACTGGTGTATTGCACCCACAAAAAATCTTTATACTGTAGTTCACCCACAAAACAAATAGCCAGATTCATAACTCTCTCCCTCAGTTCAGCTGCCTGCTTCCTGTCCCTGCAATAGTCAGAGCTGATCGGCGGTGCTACATGTGATCCAGCTTTTATACAAGCTGGGTCACATGATGCACCGGCCAAACACAGCCATGCCATTACTAGGCATGGTTGTGATGGCTTCTAAGTGCCTACAGCTTAAAAGCTTGTTGATTGGCTGTCCTGCAGCCTTTCAACAAGCTTTATTAAATGCCCAAGTACCAAACTCGAACCCGATGTTTTCTGGCAAAGTTCGGTATGGAGCCGAACTTTACAGTTCGGGTTCGCTCAACACTAATAAACAGAAGTGTATGACTACCGTGAATCATAATGAAGTGTTACTTCACACTTTCTAGTATGCATGTCATTCACATTTATGGAATACTTATCTTATGCATTTTAATTAGTGCATTAACAGAAGTGCTATCTTATTAAATCGCAGATTATTAGAAGATAAAATAGTGTAATATAAGTACATTGAGTTCGAGATAATCTTTTCCTGGGGGCATGATTTATTAATTTGGTAAAATAACTTGTCTGTGATGATTTATGATTATATATACCATTTTATACATTAAGCTAAAAGATACAATTAACTGCTGTAAACTTTGAAGTATCGTATAAAAATGAAAATTACTTTAGAAGGCTTAATATCATCGGAACACTTTTATGAAGGCCATGACATGGTTTTAATATGGTACCCATATCTATTTTCACATTTTAAATTTGACTATTTGCAATCCACAACCAAGCTAGACATTTGCCAATATTGTGCATATTGATCATAGTCTTATAGTAAAACCTAGAATAATCTACATTGCCTATATATTTAATTTCCAATGTAAAGGTACCGTGGTTTTGGCCCTATAAGATGCACCGGCCCTATAAGATGCACCTAGGTTTATGAGGAGGAAAATAATAAGAATTTTTTTTTTAACCAAAAGGTGTGCTTTTGGTGGGCTTTGTAATAATGGTAGCCTGTGAATGACACTATTATGGGGGATCTGTGGATGACGCACTGTTATGGGGGTCTGTGGCTGACACTGTTATGAGAGTCTGTGGATATGACTGTTATGGGGGGCTGTGGCTGACACTGTTATGGGGGTCTGTGGCTGACACTATTATGGGGGATCTGTGGCTGACAATGTTATAGGGGTCTGTGGCTGACACTGTTATGGGTGTCTGTGGATGGCACTGTTATGAGGGTGTCTGTGGATGGCACTGTTATGGGGGCATCTGTGGATGGCATGACACTGCTGGGGGGGATCTGTGGATGACAGATAAATAGCATCTTATGCTATGTGTCATCCACAGAACCCCCCCCCCATAACAATGTCCCTGTGTATTGTAAATGACCCCCAATACAGGGGGTGGGGGCTGTCATCTACAGTAGTTTTGTAATGGCAGCGGGGCCCAGTGCAGTCATTGTATTCTATTGCACCGGGCCCCGCTCACTGTACTAATCGTATCTAACTGCAGGCAATGTTTAACTATAGAATATCTTCAATCCAGCAGCCTGTACTTACGTCCATAGCAGGCAGGAGGCTGGGCGGGCGGGCACTGGCAGCGTAACTCACTACGTCATGCGCCCGCACCGCCTGCTTCATTAAGTGGGCGGAGCAGGCTCGTGACGTAGTGATATACGCTGCCAGTGCCCACCCGCCCGCCCAGCCTCCTGCCTGCTATGGATGTAAGTACAGGCTGCTGGATTGAAGATATTCTATAGTTAAACATTGCCTGCAGTTAGATATGATTAGTACAGTTAGCGGGGCCCGGTGCAATAGAATACAGTGACTGCACCAGGCCCCGCTGCCATTACAAAACAAGATGCCGGCCCCCAGCCCCTCCTCCCTCCTCGCTGATACACCTCCGTATCAGTGTAAACAGAAGCATTCGCCCCATAAGACGCACTGCCATCTTATAGGGCGCAAAAATACGGTAGCTAATATTATTATGAAGTCATTTCAGACTACTATGACTATCTCCTTTTCTGTTTGAGTTTTCATGTTTCTCAGTGGGATGTTCTTGATTTCTGTGACTGCTGGTTGTCCTCTCCTTTAGCTTCAACCATTCTATGGTGCTTGAAAGCTTGTGAGCCCTTAAGAATTTTCTATATATTTTTGCATAAATTTGACTTAAAATCACAAGATTTTTACACTACAGTAGACTTAAAAGTAGATAAAAATAACCAAATCAAACGAGTCAACAATTGTAGCCTTTGTCATTTATTTATTGAGGAAATTAATACAATGTCACATGTCTATGAGTGTGACCCACTTGTGATTGGTCCTGAAAATGGACTTGAAGGAATTTTAGCCCATTCTTCCTTCCAAAGCATCTTGAACTCTGTTATGTGAGTGGGTTTCCTCCCATAAACTGCTCGCGTCAGGCCTTTCCACAACATTTCTATTGGATTAAGGTCAGGACATTGACTTGGTCATTCCAAAACTTTAACTTTATACTTTTTTATCCATTCTTTGGTAAAACGACTTTTTGTTAGGTTATGTCCTGAATTTTTACTTTAGAATTTACTAGCATAATTGAGAATTAATTGTTTCATCAATGATGGCAAGCCATTCTGGCTCAGATGCAGCAAAATAGGCCCAAACCCTGATACTACCACCACTGTGTTTCTTGGATGTGATGTTGTTCCTTGGCTCCAAACATAACGCTTCTCATTTAAACCAATTTTGTTCTCATATTTCCACAAAACATTGTTTCAGTAGCCTTCTGTCTTCTCCAGGTGATCTTTGGCAAACTGCAGAGATGGGCTTTCTCTTTGTAATCCTGCAATGTACACCATTGTTTTTCACTGTCTTTCTGATGGTGGACTCATGAATATTAGCAATAGAAAATGTGAGAAAGGCCTTTAGCTGCTTAGAAGTTACCTTGGGCTCCTTTGTGACCTTATGGACTATTACAACTTTGTTCTTGGAGTGTTCTTTGTTGGCTGACCACTGTTGGGTAACAATGATCTTGAATTTCCTCTATTTGTATACCATGTCTGACTGTGGATAGGTGAAGTCCAAACTCTTTAGAGATGGTTTTACAACCTTTGCAAACCCAATGAGCATCAGATATCTTTTTTGTTCGTGCCATTATACACTTCCACAAAGGTGTTGTGGAGATCAAACTTTACTAGATCCCTTTAAATAAAACAGGTCACCCACTCACACCTAATTGTCACCCCATTTATTGAAAACACCTGATGCTAATTTGACCTTCAAATTATCTGCTAATGCTAAAGGTTCACATATTTTTGACACATGTGATATGGGGTAATTTTCCTGAATTAATAGATAACCAAGTCTAATATTTTTAATTAATTTGTTTGATTGGGTTATCTTTATCTACTTTTAGGATTTCTGTGAAAATCTGATGTAGGTTTAGGTTAAATTAGCAGAAATATAGAACATTCTGAAGGTTTCTCAAATGTTCAACCACCACTGTAAGTTTAACATAAGCATTACTTGTGGTTTGGTTTTCAAGTGGAAACCGAAAGCTGTGGCGATAAATGTGGGGATTTTTAAAATGGCACTTTAAATCTATTTTCCTCCATCTGGGTACATACTGAGCACTGGGCACTTTGTTCAATTATGAATTAATGTGTGTATATATATATATATATATATATATACACAACTTATTTATTTAGTCCTGTATGATATATAATATTTGAAGTTTCTGTAATCTTGTTGGGATGTATTAGACATTTATTATAATATGTTGAAGGATTTTTTTATATTTGGATAGTACTTGAAATGTATAGCTTATCAGGGTTAATGCCATGTTTAGAGACAAATATAGACTAATTGTCTCATGAGCTTTTTCGTGATTTTAAATGTTGGTGTCTGTATTATCTACTTAATACTGGATTATTTTGATTATTCATTTATTTTGAGTTATTTGAACAATGATCTGCTTGTTTTTCTTTTTGTTCACTGTATTTTCTAAATTTGTTTTTCTTAAGAAGGATCCATCAAAATCCCATAGTTCATTGGAACCTGGTTGGAATTCCATAGGAGACTGGAACAGGAAAAGCTATAATTTTATTGTAGGCACAGGGTAGCTTACCATCCACCATGTTGGTCTGCCCATCCACTTAGCTGCCTATGGCACCTTCTGCACACTCAGGCTAGGGGGTTTGATTCCCTGGCCCTCTTCTTTTTGCTCAAGGTCTACATGATAACAGGCCATCAAATCCCCAAGACTTATACAGGGCTTCCAATGTGTGTGGTTCCAGTTCCCAACAGAGGCATACTACTTATGGGGTCCATATTGAGATTTCATAACACCATCAGCATCCTTACAGAAAAACCTACTTCCCTTGACCCAGCCTGTTCTCTTACGAAGAACCCTCAAAGCATATCAATAGAGATGAGCAAATTAAAAAAAATTCGAGTTGGTCAGTTCGCCGAATTTTTGGAAATTTTTTTGTTCGATCCAAATTTATTTGTGGTGAATTGCAATTAAAAACGTTTATTTCCTGGCTGCAGAGAGCCTTTATAGTGGTGTAGAACACTGTGCCTTGCAGTAACACACATAGGGAGTCTGCTGTGGTAGTGAAATAATACTGTGAGTCAGTATGACATGCAGATGACAGGCGTCGCTCTTAGAATCACTGCACACTTCACTTATTTGGGCAGTCACGGGGCCAAAACTAACCAAATAACTCAAGTACGAACTCAGCCTTACAGGTCAATGTTAGCGCCACGAAAAAGCGCACTCCTTTTACATCGTCGTAAGCTGATTCCACATAGATGTCTACAGAACCTGTTCTATTAAATTCTTATACAAGTAGAGCCCCCAGACAGAGTGGAGAGGGTGTCAGCAGTAAGTTTGTGTTGACGTCACTGACTATTTTGCCCTTCCTCTGATCCGTCAAAACAATAACCCCCAAAAAACTGATCCTGTCTTTTGAGCATCCACCTTCACTCGGTCAGCATTTGGTCAGTAATCTATCAGTATTGCTAATTCCAAAAAAACAGGAGTGGATCCAAAACAGAGATGACTTGAAGGAATTTTAGTCAACCATTCAAGAACCGCTGGGTTGCTGGTCAAGACAAGACCGCTACTCTGCCACGCTCCCTTACTCTGCTGTGACCTGTGCCTGCGCCAGAAACATTTAGTCCTCTGCCACTCTTTGTGCAGGGCCTGGCACTTCTCTGTCTGAGATACTGTTAGATCAGATAAATAAATAATAAGGAAATTAAAACACCCCCAAAAAGTCTGTAATTTTCTCACTTCACCACACAACGGCAAATCATTTTTTTGTGCCACTATTACACGCAAAAAAAGGGCTTTAGAATATATAACTGCACCATTGAAAGGCAAATATATTTTACTTTTGCCACTATTACACGACAAAAAGGGCTTTAGAACATATAACTTCACCGCTGAATGGCAAGTATATTTTACTTATTCCACTTATACACTCCACAAAAGGGCTTTAGAACATATAACTGCACTGCTGAACGGCAAATATATTTTACTTTTGCCCCTAATACACGCCAAAAAGTGCATTAGAACATATAACTGCACTGCTGAATGGCAAATAGGCCCTTATTTTTTTCCACCTATACACACCACAGAAGGCTTTATAACATATAACTGCACCGCTGACCGGCAAATATATTTTTATTTCCATTTCATCCACCATGGCGGCCACAAGTGAGAGATGATTCTTGACCTCTGTAGGGGCAGGAATATACAGAGAGAGTTTAAATTGCCCCCACCCCTCCTCACTCTCAGTGTTATTCCTGCCCCTAAGGGGTAAGCATGCAGGGAGAGGCCTCACTGTCCGATGAAGAATCCTAGGATGTTACCTTCATCATTCCCCTACTGTCTTCCAGGGGCAGGGGCTAAGGCTGGGCAGCTGGGGGCAACATGGATGCTCGCTCCGGCTCATGCTGGGGTCTGCGCTCCTTTCTATCGTAGTCCTCCTTCCACGTTGTGTAGGAAGCAGACCGCTGATGTCGGACCCACGTGGGACACACACACTCGCCTGCTGTGAAAGCCGCCGCTGCTGTATGAATCCTCGGGACTGACAGGCGGGGGGAAGCGGAGCTACATCGCAACATGCCGAGTGACGTCAGACGCCGGAAGAAATGAAAGTGATGCTCATGCGGCTCTAAGGCAGCATCTCCACCACTATGTCGGCATCTGAGGCTCCAGCATCCCTGTATGTTTAATGCATTTTCCATCTTATGATATTTGGTTTCTCTTCTCTGTACCCTAGGGAGCAAAGGAAACAAAAGCTAAAACTAGATCTCTGAAGTGCGCTACTTGTGCCAAGAGACTACCAGATAACTACAAAAAGAAGTTATGTAAAGTCTGTACATCTGATGTCCTAAAAGAAGAGTACCATCTATCTTTTCCGAAATTAAATAATTTATCCAAGAAGAAATCAGATCTTCAATGGCCTCTCTGAGAGCCCCTAGCCCTCCTATCCCGCCAATTAAAAAACCTAGACTATTCGTTCAATCCTCCTCTGAGCCAGAGGAAATTGATGAGGATGCCTCCACCTCTAGACAGATTTTTGAGGAGGATCTTATTTTGGAAGGAGAGATCGTGGCAAGACAATAAGAAGTATTTCTTCCCCTAAGATCAAATGGAAGAATTACTCAAAGCCATAACATCTACTATGGGTATTAAGGATACCCCTAAGCCACGTAAAGTACAGGATGAGATGTTTGGGGGTTTATGTGCAAAGAAATCCAAAGTATTCCCTATCAATGAAAATAATAAGGGTATGATCCTGGAGGAATGGATCGAACCAGAAAAGAGGCTAGGGGTATCCAAGGAATTTAGGAATAGGTTAAGGTTTGATCCAGCTGAATGTAAGATATTTGATGAAATACCCAAAATCGACATTCAGGTGGCGAAAGTAGTCAAGAATACAGCTTTACCATTTTAAGATTCCTAATAGTTAAGTGATCCAATGGAACACAAAGCGAACTCCCTTTTAAGAAAATCTTGGGAAGCGGCAATGTTCGGCGTCAAGACGAACATTGCAGCTACATCTGTGTTTTTCTGGTTATCAGAATTGGAGGAACACCTAAAAAATAAGACTCCCAGGGAAGATATTATAAACTCTATCCCACTATTAAAATCCGCAACAGCTTTTTTGGCTGACGCATCAGCGGAGTCCATACGTTTTTCCGCCAAGGATGCAGCTTTATCCAATGCTGCCTGAAGAACATTATGGATGAAAGCTTGGCCATGGGACAATGCCTTCAAGGCCAAGTTATGTTCCATTGCCTTTTCAGGTGAATTTGTATGTGGACCAGTGTTAGATAAAATACTGGAAAAAGCTGCCGACAAAAAGAAGGGAGAAAGAAACTAAAAAGAGGCCCTTTCATCCGCTTTCCTCCCAGTCTACACCCTATAGAGGGAAGGGTAAGACGGGTCGGTGGAGCTACAATAAAGGAGGCAAGGGTCGTTTTTTTCCCCCTCAAACCCCAGAACAAACAAGGAAACAAACAATGACGCCAGGGTAGGAGGAAGATTGAAGACTTTTCTAGACCGGTGGACTCTCGTCACGTCAAATCCCTGAGCCTTAAACATCCTAGAACAGGGATACAAGATAGAATTTTCTTCAACCCCTCCAAAGAAATTTACCATTACTACCCTCAACAAGGGAGTTCAAGAAAAGATCTGGCAGGGGGTTCAGGACCTTATCAGATCAGGGGTTGTAGTAAGGGTACCATATGCCGAAGAAGGGCAGGGGTTTTACTCCAGACTCTTCCTAGTCAGAAAACACGACAATACTTACCGCACTATAATAAATCTTAAACCCTCTATCATTCCCCTGATTCCAGAGGGCGCTTTTATGGCATAAATAGATTTAAAACGCCTACTATCACGTACCAATCAATCAGGCCTTTCAGAAGTACTTAAGATTTGCGGTAAGAGATCCAAGAGTTTCCCTTCACCACTTTCAGTACATGGCACTTCCATTCGGCATATCATCAGCCCCAAGAACCATCACCAAGTTGATGGTAGAAATAGTGGCTTTTCTACGAAGAAATGGAGCTAATATTATCCCCTATTTACATGATTTCCTTATAATTGGAAGCTCAAAAGAAGAGACCTCCAGAATAACAAAGGATTTTTATAGACACCCTTTCAGATCTGGGCTGGTTGATAAATCTAAAAAAAAAAAAATCTACACTCAACCCATCTACAAAAATAAGATTTCTGGGCATAGTGTTAGATTCTGTATCCCAGAAGACTTAACTACCCCAGGACAAGATAAGATCCCTCAAACAGAAAATAGCAAGGTTTTAGAACACTCATAGATGCTTCATTTGAAAGGCGATGAGTCTGCTAGGCATCCTAACTTCTTGCATAAATTCAGTTACATGGAGTCAGGCCCACACCAGAACCGTGCAATCATGGATCTTAAAAAACTGAAACAGAAAATATTCGTCCCTGAACAGGATAATCAGCATTTCACCTGCAGTCAAAATAGAAAGAAGGAAAGAAGAAGAGAAACTTCTTCAAGGGCCAGACTGGCTCAGGATCCCAGAAGTTCAGATAATGACCGATGCCAACGTGTCAGGTTGGGGAGCAAAGGTAGGAAGCCATTACTTCCAGGGAGACTGGTCAGTCATAATAAAAAAACTGATATTCAAATTACAGAGAACTGTATGCAGTCCTTATGGCCATTACAAAACCTTACTATCTATTAAAGAACAGACATCTGAAAGTCCTGTCGAACAACATCACAACAGTGGCATACTTAAAACATCAGGGTGGCACAAGATCCAATCCTCTGGCAGAAGTAGCAAGAAGAATATTTTCTTTGGCAGAATGGAATATTCTCTCATTAACGTTGATTCACTTAAAAGGGTCAGAAAATCTAGATGCAGACTTCTTAAGTCGGCAAACTTTACATCCAGGAGAATGGACTCTAAATCGAAAGATTTTTCAGGAAATCACGTCCAGATGGGGACTACCAGAGATAGACCTGTTCGCCTCCAGAGAGAATGCACAGGTCCGTCAATTTTGTTCTCTAGGCCCCATAGACAAATCTTGGGCAGTAGACGCCCTGTCATTAAGACGGACCTCTGACCTTGCTTACGCATTTCCACCTTTTCCACTGATTCCTCACATAATACAAAAGATCCAGCGGGAACCAACAACAGTAATTTTAATAGCCCCTTACTGGCCAAAAAGAGGCTGGTTCTCGGCCCTGAGACAGATGGCGTTGGAAAAACCATGGAAAATACCCTTCCAGGGAGAAATCCTCTCTCAGGGGCTAATAAAACATCAGATCTACAATCTAGCTGGCTGGATCCTGAGAGCAAATCATTCAGAAGACAGGGTCTCTCAGATAGAGTAATCCTCACTCTATCTAATCCTCACTCTTTCCTTGAATCTTGAATCCACCATGATGGCCCGGATATATCCCCCCCACAAAAAAAAACAAAAAAAAAATAACAAACAAGAAACTATATATATATATATATATATATATATATATATATATATATTATTGCCGTTATCTAGTTGGGTATGAAGTAATATTCAATTGGGGACACACATAGACTGCTCATCTACCTTGGTAATTTGGAAGAACACTGAGGGTGAGGAGGGGTGGGGGCAATTTAAACTCTCTCTGTATATTCCTGCCCCTAAAGAGGTCAAGGGTCATCTCTCACTTGTGGCCGTCATGGTGGATTCAAGGAAACGGAATTACCGGTAAGTCTAATTACGGTTTTTGCCACTATTACACGCCAAAAAGGGCTTTAGAACATATACAGTGGGATGCGAAAGTTTGGGCAACCTTGTTAATCGTCATGATTTTCCTGTATAAATCGTTGGTTGTTACGATAAAAAATGTCAGTTAAATATATCATATAGGAGACACACACAGTGATATTTGAGAAGTGAAATTAAGTTTATTGGATTTACAGAAAGTGTGCTATAATTGCTTAAACAAAATTAGGCAGGTGCATAAATTTGGGCACCACAAAAAAGAAATTAAATCAATATTTAGTAGATCCTCCTTTTGCAGAAATTACAGCCTCTAAACGCTTCCTGTAGGTTCCAATGAGAGTCTGGATTCTGGTTGAAGGTATTTTGGACCATTCCTCTTTACAAAACATCTTTAGTTCATTCAGGTTTAATGGCTTCCGAGCATGGACAGCTCTCTTTAAGTCACACCACAGATTTTCAATTATATTCAGGTCTGGGGACTGAGATGGCCATTCCAGAACATTGTACTTGTTCCTCTGCATAAATGCCTTAGTGGATTTTGAGCAGTGTTTAGGGTCGTTGTCTTGTTGAAAGATCCAGCCCCGACGCAGCTTCAGCTTTGTCACTGATTCCTGGACATTGGTCTCCAGAATCTGCTGATACTGAGTGGAATCCATGCGTCCCTCAACTTTGACAAGATTCCCAATCCCTGCACTGGCCAAACAGCCCCACAGCATGATGGAACCACCACCATATTTTACTGTAGGTAGCAGGTGTTTTTCTTGGAATACTGTGTTCTTTTTCCTCCATGCATAACGCCCCTTGTTATGGCCAAATAACTCAATTTTAGCTTCATCAGTCCAAATGTGCTTTAGCCCACCTCAAGCGGCACTTTTTGTGCTGTGGGCGGAGAAAAGGCTTCCTCTGCATCACTCTCGCATACAGCATCTCCTTGTGTAAAGTGCGCCGAATGGTTGAACGATGCACAGTGACTCCATTTGCAGCAAGATGATGTTGTAGGTCTTTGGTGCTGGTCTGTGGGTTGACACTGACTGTTCTCACCATTCATCGCTTCTGTCTATCCGAGATTTTTCTTGGTCTGCCACTTCGAGCCTTAACTTGAACTGAGCCTGTGGTCTTCCATTTCCTCAATATGTTCCTAAATGTGGAAACAGACAGCTGAAATCTCTGAGACAGCTTTCTGTATCCTTCCCCTAAACCATGATGGTAAACAATCTTTGTCTTCAGGTCATTTGAGAGTTGTTTTGAGACCCCCATGTTGCTACTCTTCAGAGAAAATTAAAAGAGCAGGGAAACTTACAATTGACCCCCTTAAATACTCTTTCTCATAATTGGATTCACCTGTGTATGTAGGTCAGGGGTCACTGAGCTTACCAAGCCAATTTAAGTTCCAATAATTTGTTCTAAAGGTTTTGGAATCAATAAAATGACAACAGTGCCCAAATGTATGCACCTGCCTAATTTTGTTTAAACAATTATAGCACACTTTCTGTAAATCCAATAAACTTAATTTCACTTCTCAAATATCACTGTGTGTGTCTCCTATATGATATATTTAACTGACATTTTTTATCGTAACAACCAACGATTTATACAGGAAAATCATGACGATTAAGAAGGTTGCCCAAACTTTCGCATCCCACTGTAACTGCACCGCTGAACGGCAAGCAGGTCCTTATTTTTTTCCATTTATACACGCCACAGAAGGCTTTAGAACATATAACTGCACCGCTGAACGGCAAATATATTTTACTTTTGCCACTAATACACGCCAAAAAGAACTTTAGAACATATAACGACACAACTGAACAGCAAATATGTTTTTATTTTCAAAAAAATTTGGAATATAAGCGGCTCACCTACCAATTCAGAGACTATCTGGGACGTGGATGAAAAAACTGCTATGGATTTCTGCCAAACCCTCAATTCCGACTGGGGAATCAGTTTCACCCCAAACTATAATAAATTCACTAAAGAATTCCTAGACATTGTAGTCACAAGTACAAACAATAAATTTACCACCAAAACATATTTCAAAACAGTTGACACCAACAGTTACATACAGTACACTACTCCAGTTTTCACTATAAAAAATGGTTAGACAGCATTCCATACAGCCAATACAAAAGAATTCGCAGAAATTGCACGAATACAGAAGACTTCAAAGAGCAGGCCAAAACACTAGGAAGGAGTAGAAAAAGCCTCAAATTAAGGCAAACAGAATGCCCAGAAAAAAAATAAAAAAAGAATTGGAGTACAATAATACAAATCTTATCACCCAATACACCACGTCAAATCATGAAATCATAAAAATATTACAAAAACACTGGTACATTTTACTTCAAGATTCCCATCTGAAAAAACATCTTCCAACTAAACCAAGAATTACCTATCGCCGTGCACCCACAATCAAAAATATCATAGCCCCTTGTAAACCCAAATATCGCCCCCCCCAAAGAAAAAACACAGATTTCAATAACAGACAAACCAGGCAGCTATAAATGTAGAACCAATCGATGCCTTTGCTGCCACACCATAGTGCACAACAAACAATCCTTCTTGTCTAATACCAACAAAACCACCTTCCAAATTAAACATCACCTTACATGTCAATCAACATATGTCATTTATCTTATCGAATGTAATTGTGGCTTACAATACGTCAGCCTCACCACCCAACCACTACACTGTAGACTAAACCAACATAGACATAATATCCAGAAACTCTACACGAAACACGGTATCTCAAGACACTGTGCAAACACCCAAGACAAAGAAAAACATCCATTCACCATCACACCAATCGATCACATCACATATAACCCCTACAATAGACTCAACCTCCTACAAAATCGTAAAATCTACTGAATTTACCAACTCAACACACTCATGCCAGAAGGCCTGAATGAAATCCAAGAACCTTTTCTACCCAAACAATATCGGTAAACAGGTGACATATAACCTGCACCCCATAAATGCAATAAAAATAGGGACAAGAAGAAAAGTACGCTATTATCTATCGTCCATTTTAATAGTAATATTAATTAACAAAGACCAACACGCTAATTATTTAATTATGTAACTAATAGAGACGAACATGTTTTTTAAATAATACACCACCCTCTTTTTTCCTACACTACCTTGTAAATCTGCCTCTCCAAAAAATTATAAAAAATCATCTACAATATCAAATAATGTGCCATGTTAGGGGCCCTACTGAGAGGAGAACTCAGTGTCCCAGCAGAGATCACACTGAGACACGGAAGCACCACACAGCGCAATACACCAACTCTCCTCCCGCAGCTCCTGCGCTCTATAGAAACAGTGCGCCGATAAAGAAAACGAATATGTCATCCACTGGACTACTCTTCACAGCCCTACGATTCATATTCAAAATATTCACACTCACTGGACTGCTCTCCATGGCCCTACGATTCATATCCAAAATATTGGATCACACTGAGACACGGAAGCACCACACAGCGCAATACACCAACTCTCCTCCCGCAGCGCGAGTAATAGCGCAAGTTGATATAAATCCACAGGCGCTCGCTGTCACTGTACAGTCCCCGTTAGCCCCGCCATACCCACCATAGCCTCCGTTTTTTACCCCGGGCACGCACCCGCAGGCGCTCATCGCCCAGACACCTGGCACACATCTGTAGGTGCTGACCTGCTGAGAGATCTTCCCAGTGCAGCAGCCTGCACCTCTCCACACTGTCAATGCGCCCAGCAAGCGGAGCTACCCACACATATGCCAACCTTGCCCTGCCACCAGAGATTAATGATTTTAAAAGAATAAAGGCAATACGGTCCTGCAGACACCAGCCCGATCTATATTAAATGAAAAGGAATAGACACTTAACACTGTGGAACATCGTCAACTCCCAGCAATAAAACGATATATCTAAAAAAAAAACTAAAACTGCTACATGTTACATGTTTCCCACAATGTTTTACAGTCCTGCAGACACCAGCCCAATCTATATTAAATGATAAGGAATAGACACTTAACATTGTAGAACATTGTCAACTCCCAGTAATAAAACGATGTATCTAAAAAAGAAACTAAAACTGCTACATGTTTCCCACTATGTTTGTACATTACATTACAGATGAAGATCCATATCAACAAGAGCTCTCTGTATGACAATGAAAGCTCACAATTGCGATGCTATGGCACCCGGAGCCTCTGGAGAGCAGTGTCACTCAGAGTGAACACACCCACACTCTCCTCCCCCTCTGGCCTGCTCGTCAAAACCACTGCTTTAAAAACTCTGTATGTCACTTTCACTGTAACTGCAGATTGTCCTGAAGAAGAGGGCTTTCCACCATAGAAACGCGTTGACTGTCCTGCTAATAAAACTATCTACAGGGTGGGCCATTTATATAGATACACCTTAATAAAATGGGAATGGTTGGTGATATTAACTTCCTGTTTGTGGCACATTAGTATATGTGAGGGGGGAAACTTTTCAAGATGGGTGGTGACCATGGCGGCCATTTTGAAGTCGGCCATTTTGAATCCAACTTTTGTTTTTTCAATAGGAAGAGGGTCATGTGACACATCAAACTTATTGGGAATTTCACAAGAAAAAAAAATGATGTGTTTGGTTTTAACGTAACTTTATTCTTTCATGAGTTATTTACAAGTTGCTGACCACTTAAAAAATTTGTTCAATGTGCTGCCCATTGTGTTGGATTGTCAATGCAACCCTCTTCTCCCACTCTTCACACACTGATAGCAACACCGCAGGAGAAATGCTAGGACAGGCTTCCAGTATACGTAGTTTTAGGTGCTGCACATCTCGTATCTTCACAGCATAGACAACTGCCTTCAGATGACCCCAAAGATAAAAGTCTAAGGGGGTCAGATCGGGAGACCTTGGGGGCCATTCAACTGGCCCACGAGGACCAATCCACTTTCCAGGAAACTGTTCATCTAGGAATGCTCGGACCTGACACCCATAATGTGGTGGTGCACCATCTTGCTGGAAAAACTCAGGGAACATGCCAGCTTCAGTGCATAAAGAGGGAAACACATCATCATTTAGCAATTTCGCATATCCAGTGGCCTTGAGGTTTCCATTGATGAAGAATGGCCCCACTATCTTTGTACCCCATATACCACACCATACCATCAATTTTTTTGTTCCAACAGTCTTGGACGGATCTATCCAATGTGGGTTAGTGTCAGACCAATAGCGGTGGTTTTGTTTGTTAACTTCACCATTCACATAAAAGTTTGCCTCATCACTGAACAAAATCTTCTGCGTAAACTGAGGGTCCTGTTCCAATTTTTGTTTTGCCCATTCTGCAAATTCAGTGCGCCGATCTGGGTCATCCTCGTTGAGATGCTGCAGTAGCTGGAGTTTGTAAGGGTGCCATTTGTGAGTAGCTAATATCCGCCAAAGGGATGTTCGACTTATGCCACTCTCCAGTAACATGCGGCGAGTGCTACGCTGTGGACTCTTGCTCAATGAAGCTAGGACAGCCACTGATGTTTCTTCATTAGAGACAGATTTCATGCATCCACATTTTGGCAAGTCCAACACTGAACCAGTTTCACGAAACTTAGCAAGCAGTTTGCTAACTGTAGCATGGGAGATGGGTGGTCTCGTAGGGTGTCTTGCATTGAAATCTTCTGCAATGACCCGGTTACTGCGTTCACCAGACATCAACACAATTTCTATCCGCTCCTCACGTGTTAACCTCGGCGACATGTCAATGGCTGTAAACAAAGATAAATTTGTAAATAACTCATGAAAGAATAAAGTTACGTTAAAACCAAGCAAACCATTGTTTTTCGTGTGAAATTCCCAATAAGTCTGATGTGTCACATGACCCTATTCCTATTGAAAAAACAAAAGTTGGATCCAAAATGGCCAACTTCAAAATGGCCGCCATGTTCACCACCCATCTTGAAAAGTTTCCCCCCTCACATATACTAATGTGCCACAAACAGGAAGTTAATATCACCAACCATTCCCATTTTATTAAGGTGTATTCATATAAATGGCCCACCCTGTACTTCACCCTACCAGTGATCCTGGTGAACAAGCGGTCCAAAAAATCCGTTTTTACTATTTCCTACCAATTCAGAGACGGAATAGGTGCACACCCCTCTGGCTTACCCAAAGCCTGTAATAACACACCTAAATATATGAAAGTATGGGGGGCACTCAATATTGGGACCACATGGACCACCATACACAAATATTTCATAAAAACCCTTTAATGAAATAAGCTCTAAAACTATAAAAAAAAAATAATATATATATATATATATATATATATATATATATATAAATATATATGAAATATATAATAAATAGTAAAAATTGCAAGCACCAATATTCTCTCTGGGACATTTGGTTGCGCCTATCGACAGCGGTGTATGCCTATAAGTAGCGTTCATACATAAATAGATATGATGTTAATCCACATTTCACCCAGTTCCGCTCAATGACCTGTATGGTGCTCCATTTTTGTCCTTCTTAGGCCTCATGCACACGGCCGTGTTCCATGGCCGAGAGCGGTCCGTAGTAACCCGGCCGGGATTCCTGCTGAGAGCAGGAGCGCACGGCGTCATTGGTTGCTATGACGCCATGCGCTTCATACCGCCGCTGCACTACAGTAATACACTCGTATAGATCATAAGGGCATAAAGCGCACGGCGTCATAGCAACCAATGACGCCGTGCGCTCCTGCTGTCAGCAGGAATCCCGGCCGGGTTACCACGGACCGCTCTCGGCCATGGAACACGGCCGTGTGCATGAGGCCTTACTTGGATTCCTCCTGCTTTGGTTTTCAACCTCTACTTGCAATCACCGATATTTTTATTTTGCCACTTTTACATGCCAAAAAGGGCTTTAGAACATTTAACTGCACCGCTGAATGGCAAGTATATTTTACTTTTTTCCACTTATACACTCCACAAAAGTGTTTTAGAACATATAACTGCACCGCTGAACGGCAAATATATTTTACTTTTGCCACTAATACACGACAAAAAGGGCTTTAGAACATATAACTGCACCGCTGAACGGCAACTAGACCCTTATTTTTTTCTACTTATACACGCTACAGAAGGCTTTAGAACATATAACTGCACCGCTGAAAAGCAAATATATTTAACTTTCTTCCACTTATACACTCCACAAAAGGGCTTTAGAACATATAACTGCACAGCTGAATGGCAAATATATTTTACTTTTGCCACTAATACACGACAAAAAGGGCTTTAGAACATATAACTGCACCGCTGAACGGCAACTAGACCCTTATTTTTTTCCACTTATACACGCTACAGAAGGCTTTAGAACATATAACTGCACCGCTGAAAGGCAAATATATTTTACTTTTTTCCACTTATACACTCCACAAAAGGGCTTCAGAACATATAACTGCACCGCTGAACGGCAAATATATTTTACTTTTGCCACTAATACACACCACAAAAGGACTTTAGAACATATAACTGCACTGCTTAATGGCAAATAGGCCCTTATTTTTCCACTTATACATGCTGCAGAGGACTTTAGAACATATAACTGCATTGCTGAACGGCAAATATATTTTTCCTTTGCCACTAATACACGACAAAAAGGGCTTTAGAACATATAATTGCACCGCTGAACGCAAATAGGCCCTTATTTTTTTCCAATTATACACGCCACAGAAGGCTTTAGAACATATAACTGAACGCCAAAAATAGTTTTCTTTTGCCACTAATACACGACAAAAAGAGGCTGTAATTTTCGCACTACACCACACAACGGCTAATAAGACTTTTTTTTCGCACTAAAACAAGCCAAAAAATGCTTTACAACATATAACTGCGCCACAGATGTATAAGTATTGCCTTGTAATAATCTCTGTTAATGCCTGTATCAAACAGCACTTGCACCCCAATAACAAGAACGGAATTACAGAGCTGTATAATGGCAATTTGGGTTCCCAGTCAGTGCAGCAAGGTGTCATAGGATTGTTCCTATTACCCAGGCTGTAACCTCCCCTACTGAACCCTGTTTAACATAAATGCTGTGGAATGATTCCTCCCTATCCTTTCCCTACACCTTGAATAATCTTTCCTTGAACTTGTAAATCGTAATTTTTTTAGCACAATTAAGTTTTTTCTAGCACTGTCCCTAGTGCCTGCTGACGTCTCTCCCTGCACTAAGTACACTGGAAAATGGCAGAATCCAAGATGACTGAGGCTATTTATAGGACTGCAATATCACAGGGCTGGCTGGCTGCTGATTAGCTGCATGCATGGCATTATGGGTGATCCCGCCTTGCCAGAGTTCTTTGCTCCATGTCCTCACATGTGCAGCAACCATTTTAGAAAAGAATGAAAAGAAAAAATTTAATTTGTTACCACGAAGCGTGAGGAAATTCGGATTTGGTGTTAATTGAATTTTTCTTGAAATTCGGATCGAATTCTACTTCGTCAACTTCGATTCGCTCAATTCTACTTATCAACACTGTACTACAGTAGCTGGACTTGTACTACATGCCAGGAGGCTCAGCGTACTATGCAGTCATCCTTTTGATGGCTGGTGTCTGAGATGATTAGAACATCGCATGTCTGAGTTTCCAGAGAAAGCGGACACCAATGTGGACAAAGAATACCTCCCTTCTTTCACCGACTCCGTGATCTATATTGCAAGTTAATTTTGAGCTTGTTTTTCTAGTTTTATAGCTATATGTTGTAATCTAATATGATACTTTTTTTTAAATGGCTGGGAGGGACCCAGCTGCCTCTGGTCATCAGTAAGGAGGTATGGGCTTCCCATGAGCAGGAGAGATTCTTTTGCATGAAGTACAGACTGGTACAAAGTGCAGTGGATGGAATAACCAAGAAGAGAAGGCATCTTATTGTGGGTGACCATTAGAAGTATTTGACAGAATTGAGAGTTTAGATGTCTTCCAGGTGCCACAGTCAATAAAGATAAGAAGTGTATTGCAAATATAGTCAAGACAGCAAGTAGGAATTGTGATGTTGATCTGGTGGTGCATATGGGCACTAGTGTTGATCACGAATATTCGAATTTCGAATTTCTATCGCGAATATAGGTAATTCGAAAATTCACGAATATTTAGAATATAATTATATATATTCGTAATTTAGAATATTCAAGATTTTTTTTATTGCGAGTTTTCGTAATGCGAATTTTATCGCAAATTTTTCAATTGCCGAGTAAAAACATGATTCCTCCCTGCTTCTTGCTTGTGGGCCAATGACTCATTGGCCCACAAGCAAGAAGCAGGGAGGAATCATAACTTTAAATGGGAAAAATTATGAATATTCTAAAAAACGAATATATAGCACTATATCGAATATATTAGTTTTTTTGAATATTCTTAATATTCTAAAATAAGAATATATAGCAATATAGCGAATATTCAAAAAAAAACACGAATGTAGAGCAATTTAGCTAATATAGTGCTATAATCTTCTTTGTCTAATAGTTGTAATTTTTTTCTCATCTGAAGTTGGAAATTGGAAAAAAATTACAACTATAAAAAAAAAAAAAGATTATCGCATTATATTAGCTAAATTGCTCTACATTCGTTTTTTTCTAATATTGGCTGTATTGCTATATATTCTTGTTTTAGAATATTATGAATATTCGAAAAAACGAATATATTCGATATAGTGCTATGACTCATTGTCCCACAAGCAAGAAGCAGGGAGGAATCATGTTTTTTGCTCGGCAATTGAAAAATTCACGATAAAAATTCGCATATTACGCGATCATTACCTTGTCGATTTTTCGAGTAAAAAAAATTGTGGAATATAACGAATATTCGAATTTGCAAATATTCGCGGAATATTCTACAAAATATTTGCGAAATATCGCAAATTCGAATATGACTACTGCCGCTCATCACTAATGGGAACCAATAATCTGTCCCAAAATTATTTGCTTTCTGTACAAACGGAATTCCATAATTTCAACAGGTTTAGTGACTTTTTAGTGACTTTTTTAAAGGTCTGTAATCAGAAGCACAAGCCACCTTCTTTCTCACCTTCTTTCTCAAAGTTTAATGTGTGGTTACAGTGGTGTAAATCTAAAGGCTAGTCATGATGCTATGGGTGTTCTAAAAAGGAATTGTACAAGAAGGACAGTTTGCATCTGTCACATAAAAGTACACAAGTACTTGGGGCAGAATTGAATTTTTTTTGGGATAAACATTTGAACCAGGTGAAGGGGATAGAAGTTTAGTTGATGAGGATGATTTATTTTCCCTGACAGTTAGGATGAAACAATCTGTTGGGATTGATAGACATGTGGTTGTTTGTCCAGTAGATGCAGATAATGTTTAGAATAATACAAAGCGTAATACTAATGTTCTTCATACAATGTGTACTAATGCTTGTAGTTTAGGAAACAAACTCTACGAGCTAATGGCAATCATATGTAGGGATAATTTGGATCTGGTTGTGGTTACAGAGACATGATTCAAGGATTGTAATGACTGGGAAATAGTCATACCTGGATAAACTTTGTACAGGAAAGACAGAGAAGACAGAAAAGCTGGTGGAGTAGCCATTTATGTGAAGGATAGTGTCACGGGGCGCCAAAGCCGCACTCGGTCTCCCATCAGCCACAGACCTCCTGCTTAGCTTCGGGAGCGAGGATCTGTGTTTGGCCTCGTTACCAGGGCGGCTTTGCTAGCTGGGAGGCTCCCTGCTCATAGGTCTGCCTTGAGCGCCGAGCTGATCACTCGGTGCTCGACTTGTCTGTCTGTCGGTCATGTGACGCTGGCCACGTCTCATGACCCTCAGACCCCACTATAAAGACAGGCAGCCTGCTGGCCACAGGTTGCCTGTTAATTCTAGGTTCCTGGCTATTTGTTGGACTACTGAATACTACCTGATCCTGTTCCCTGACGATCCTTTGCCTGCTCCTCCTGTACTGCGCATCTCTCCTGGTATCCTGACCCCGGCTTCCACCTGACAATTCTTTGTGGACTCCTGTTGTACTTCGTTTCTCTCCTGGTATTTGACCTCGGCTTTTCCTGACTATTCTCTGCTCATTCCTTAGTACTGCGTAGCTCTCTAGGTATTGACCCGGTCCGTTCACGGTCCGTTATTTGTCTTGTCTGTCTTCCCAGCACGTATCCTAAGTAAGGGACTGCCGTCTAGTTGTCCCCTGTCATAAGGACTTGCGAGGCAAGTAGGCAGGGCCAGGGGTGAGGGTGGAGCGCAGTGGTCACTATCCTCCCCCCTGTGTGTAGTGTACGTGACCGTCACAGATTAACAGGCCATAACCTAACCACTGTATCATGAATCCTCTGGTGACCCTGACTGACCATGTCTCTAACTTGACGCAGATGGTGCAGGAGCTAGGGGAGAAACTCTGTTCTTTTGAGCTAGGACAAGGTAGTTCCATCCCTCAGGCCTCCAGTCCGCATTTAGAGCCCCAGATTTAGCTTCCTGAGGCCTTTTCTGGAGATCGGAAGAAGTTTCTTTCCTTTAAAGAAAATTGTAAACTTTTTTTCCGTTTGCGCCCCGTATTCTCTGGCCCCAAAAGTCAACGTGTGGGCATTGTCATTTCCCAGTTACAGGGTGATCCCCAGGACTGGGCATTTTCTTTACCTGCTGACGCCAGTTGTTTAACATCAGTGGAGGGTTTTTTCAGGCCCTGGGTACCCTGTATTTTTTGACGGACAGGAAACGCGGATCACGGCCGCGGATGAACAACGTCCATGGGTCCGCAGAAAATCACGGAAAACGGAACAACGGCCACGGATGCACACAACGGTCGTGTGCATGAGGCCTAACTGTGTTAATTCTTCTGCTGGGGTCTCCCCTTTCTTTTGTAACCATGGTTTTCATCCCCATTCTGGGTCGTCTGTCTCCTCCTCTAACCCTGAAGCGGATAAACTGTTCAATCCACAGTAATTCAGAGTACACCCACAGAGCTGTAAACTATGGATTTGCATGCAGACTAAGGAGAGAAGTGTTATTAGAATTAGTGTGGTGTATAGGCCTCCAGGGCAAACTGAAGATTATGATATCAAGTTAATTGATGACATTTCTCAAATAGCATTAAAGGGACATATTGTAGTCATAGGTGACTTCGATAATTCGACATGTCTGCTATAGATTGGAATATTTCTAGTGCTCTTACATGCAGGCACATGAATCTAATGGATGCACTAATAGCAGAATCTTTGAAACAGCTTGTCACATCTCCAACTAAAGGAGATAACATTCTAGATTTAGTATTTACTATTGGAGATCTGGTGTCGGAGGTTAATGTGGAAGAAAATTTGCCTTCCAGTGATCAGCAGTGTTTATGGTTTGCTATAAAACAGACTGGGAACAATCCTACACTACAACAAAGTAGTTAGACTTTAGTAAGACTAACTTCAAGGAAATGGGGCAGTGGTTAAAAAGGAATTAAAAGGATATGAAACACAGCAAGAGCGAATGCCCAGTGGACACTCAAAAGTGGCCATCTTAAAGGCAACTAAACTATATGTCAGACAAATTAGCAAAAATAAAAGGAAGAAGAAATCACTATAGTTTACTAGAGAAGTAAGTAAAAGAAAAAAAAGATGGCATATACTGTAGGAAGTATAAAGACTCTAAAAGTATAACTGACAGAGAGTTGTATAAAATTAGACAGAAGGAGGCCAAACATATTATTAATGCTGCTAAGGCATCAAAGGAAGAAGAAATAGCCAAATGTGCTAAGGAAAGAGCTAAAAACTTCTTCAGGTATATTAGTGATACAAAGGCAGTGTAACAACGGCTGCTGTGCACCGCTGTTCCCCTGCTTACCGCCGCAGTCCCAGGTGCCGTGTTTAGCGGTGGTCTGCTGCGAGTGTTTCCTTTCAGCCCTGGCCACAGCATGCTTGCTGCTTGTTTCCTGCAGCATTTCCTTAATGGTCGGCGCGTGTCACTTCCTGTGTTTTATGGGTTGGATCAGGTGACCTCGCCAACCAATCCTCGCCCTCCTGCACATATATAATTGGCTTAGCCCCCTTCCCAGATGCCTCAATGTCAAGGTCCTTATGTCCTGCTAAGGTTCCTGATATCAGCTTGTGTTCCTGACTCGTACTTGTGTTCCTGGACTCTGCTACCTGTTTGATCCCTGCCTGCTTGCCTTGACTCTACTGTTGCCCATCCGGATTGCCTGGCCTGTACCTGTGCCGCCTGCCCTGACCTATTTCCTGTCTGACTTTGCCTCTGCCTCATCCTTCGGTCCTGCACTGTTGCTCCTGGTGACAACACCTGTACCTCTGGTACCTTTCCCAGGTACCTCCTGGTCTGCCTGGACCAGCTGCCTCGTGTACCTATCCTCCTCAAGAGGTAGCGACCTGGTGTTGCCCTCGGGAAAGTCTATCCCCACTAACAGGGGTACTGTGAAGATCAAGGGGTTCACTTAGACAACGCCCTTAGAGGAGGTAGGACACATGGCACAGTGGGTTCACATCCGCTGGTTCGTGGCAGGCAGCTTTAAGATTCATGACTTTTATGGGCATGGCAGTCCCACTAATTGTAAGAGTGGAGCTCCAGTGTTTTTGGAGACTGATGTTATAGGGGAATTGGCACCAGGGGCGTTGCTAGGTTAAAACATTTGGGGCCTGGGCCCCTGATGTTTTGTCCCAGGCCCCGAATATACTGCCTGCCAGCTAGATACAACTGTATTGCCATCCTCAGAACAGCAATACAATCGAATCTAATGCCCTGCAAAAGCTGAAGGACCTGTGATGACATCACAGTCCATGTGATCAGTTCTAAATGCAGTAGCTAAAAAGGACCTGCGATGATGTCACCATCATGTGACCGATGCAGGAGAGGATGGCAGTGAAGAGGAGTCCTGGGAAGAAGCTGAGGTGAGGTCTGCTGCATGAGGAGAGGTAAGTGAAGGGGTAGATTACTCAGTGTGAGAGGCAGAGCAATGTTGGGAGTTGTAGTTATTTAACTGGGACTATACTGTATGTTAAGCCTGAAGGGAGGGAAGTTATTCACATGGGACTGAAAGTTGAGGGGGTGATGTTATTTACATGGAACTGTGTGTTGGAGGTGGCTGGGGCAGGGTGATGTTATTTACATGAGACTATCTGTTGAAGGCGGCTGTGGGAGGGAGGCAAATTATTTATATGGGACTGAATGTTGAGGGGTAATGCTATTTACATTGGACTTCATGTTTGAGGTGGCTGGGGAGGGGGTGATTTTATTTACATGGGACTGTATGTTGAAGGTTTCTGGGGGAGGGAGTGATGTTATTTACATGGGACTGTATGTTGAAGGCGGCTGTGGAGGGGGTGATGTTATTTAGGTGGGGCTGTATATTGAAGGGGGCAGGAGAGATGGTGTGATGGTATTTACATAGGACTCTATGGCGGAGGGTAATAGTGTTATTTACATGGGACTGCATGGTGAAGGGGCTGAGGAATAATAATTTCTGAGGACAGTAAAAGGAGGAATATTGGTCAACTTAGAGAATTGGCCCATATGCAGCGTCCCTGATTGGCACACTTAAAGTCAAATAAGGCTATGGTCCAGATGGCATCTGCCCCAGAGTCCATAAAAAAAATCCAATCTGTGGTTGCTGTTCCTCTAACGGAATTGTTTAACCAGTCCCTCTTAACAGGTGATGTTCCTGAAGATTGGAGAATGGCCAGTGCTGTACCCATCCACAAGAAATGTAGCAGAGAGCAAGCTGGGAACAAAAGACCAGTGAGCTTGACATCCATACTAAAAATAATGGAAACCTTCCTAAAAAAGAATATAATTTACCACCTAAAAAACAACAACTTATTCGACCAAAAGCAGTATAGGTTTACTGAGGGCTGATCGTGTCAAACGAATCTTATCGATCACAAAAGTGTTGGACGAAGAAGGTGCTGTGGATATTGCTTACTTGTTTTTTGACACAGTGCCAAATAATGAGCTGATAGATACATTATTGAAGATTGGACTTAATCCCTGGATAGTTCAGTGGATCTGCAGTTGGCTGTTGGATAGATATCAGAGTGTTGTTGTTAATGGGGTGCATTCTGAGGAGAGACGAGTCACAACTGTCTGTCCTGTGTCCTATTCTTTTTTATATTTTTGTAGGCGACATAGGAGAAGGTTTCATACATAAGGTAGGCAATAATGACCATTGCATCTAAATGACGAAAGACCCGGAAACGCACGCTTCCAGGTGAGAACATGGGGACGGGGAACATGGTCCTTCATTCTTATATGCTGAGTCTCTCTGAAGAGAACTAGTGTATTAGAGCTGCAGTTCCTACGTTGGCCTGCAGGTGGCCAACATAGGATAACTGCAAATGGAGCTTATACTGTAGTTCTATGGGACTATCGTATAAGCTAAAAAAAATCTAACTACTGAATATTATAGCCTCCTGGAGGGGCTAAAAAAAGTAAAAATAAAAAATATAAAAAAATGTAAAAATTCTAATAACCCCCCTCTCCGCAAAGTCAAAATAAAAATACATAAAACAAAAAAATATAAACATCATGGGCATCCGAAAATGCCTGCACTATTAAAATATAAATATGTTTATCCCATATAGCGAATGGCGTAATGAGAAAAAAAAAAAATCAAAATGGCCAATTCGCCATTTTTTCATTGCTTCATTTATATAAAATGTGATCAAAAGGTCACAAACACTATAAAATAATATCAATAAAACTATAGATTGTTTCGCATAAAAAGTGAGCCTCAACACAGCTCACTAGACATAATAGACATAACTATAAAAAAAAATTGGGGGGTTAGAATATGGTGATGTAAAAAATATATCTTTTTTTCAAAGTTTTCTTTTTTTTTAAATATTAAAACACAAAACCTATACATATGTGGTAAAGCTGTAATCGTACTGACCCATAGAAAAAAAAAAGGCACAGCTTAGTTTTTCCCTGCTTCCCACTACATTGTATGCCATAAATACAAGAGCGAGGGGGCACAATCTGAAATTAGCCGGGGTTAAGATCAGGAGTAGAGATGAGCGAATCGAAGTTGATGAAGTGGATTTCGATCCGAATTTCAGGAAAAAATTCTATTCAGCCCGAATCCGAATTTCCTCACGCTTCGTGGTAACGAATCACATTTTTTCCTAAAATGGGTGCTACACATGTTAGGACATGGAGCAAAGAACTCTGGGAACCCACAATGCCATGCAAGCGGACAGGAGTACTCCCCTGTGTAACTTCGATGTCAGCCAGTGGCAGCTCATGTGTGACACCTGCCATTTGCTCAGGCCCTTTGAGGATGCCACGTTATTTGTCAGTCGCCAGGATTACGAGATGAACAACACCATTCTACTACTTCATATCCTGGAACAAATGCTGGTAAATCTGGCTGGTCAGGGAACTGGAGACGTGGCGCCTACATCTCACGGCCACATGAGCCCTGTGGGGGCTGAAGTAGAGGAGGAGGAGGACATTGGAGCACAAGCAATGTGTAGCGAAATGGGTGGTTTTTCTACACAGGTAACAGGAGAGGAGGAACAGGAGCAGCCGGAGGAGCAAGAGGGAGATGAGGAAGACAAGCCAGATGACCCAGGCACACCGTGGCAGTATGCAGTGGAGATGGAGGCAGGGAGTCCCTCAGAGTCACTTGTGCAAATGGCCCGCTGCATGCTCACTTGCTTGGGTAGTGACAGCCAAATTGTCACCATTCGGCAGAGAGATGACTTCTGGCTCTCCACCTTGTTGGACCCTCGCTACCGGTCCAAACTGGGGGCCTTATTAACACCCGCAGAGAGGGAGGACAAACTGAACTACTATAAAGACATCCTATGTAGTCAGTTGGCCACTGCCTATTTGCGCCATCGTCCATCCTCTCGCAGTGAAGAAACTACTAACCAGCAGCTAGACCTGGAGCAGAACCTGAACCAGCTGGTGGTAGCATACTTGGATAGCACCCTGCCGCCCCACATTGAAGATCCGCTGAACTACTGGGCAGCCAAACTGGATTTGTGGCCATAACTGGCTGAGTTTTCCCTGGAAAAGCTGTCCTGCCCGGCCAGTAGTATGGCATCAGAGCTGGTGTTTAGTGCGGCTGAGGCCATAGTTCCCCAAGGAGAACTTGCCTTTCCACCCAAAATGTGGAGAGACTGACCTTTGTCAAGATAAATCAGGGATGGATCAGCCAGGATTTCCACCCACCAATGCCTGATGCATCAGATTAGATCATCCATACTACCTCACCCAAACCTTAACAAAAGAGATTGGTTTCTTCTGGCTACCTGCCTCCGCTACTATTCTGATGCTGCCACCCGCCTGATGCCATACATCTGATGCCAAGTGCTCCTTCTTACACCAACCATCGTTAGCAGGTACTGTTATTGCCACCCACCTCCCCACTCTGTCACGGGTCACTCTGTGCTCTCCTGATGCTGCTGCCACCTCAACACTCAGCTCTCCACATGCTGCTGCTGCCACCTCCACACTCTGTCATTGTACCACTCTGTGGCCTCCTTATGTTGCTGCTGCTACCTTCACACTATGTCACCTTGCTACTCTGTGGCCTCCTCATGCTGCTGCTGTGACCTTCACAATATGTCACCTTGCCAGTCTGTGGCCTCCAGATGCTGCTGCTGCAACCTCCACACTGTCACCTTGCCACTCAGTGGCCTCCTCATGCTGCTACTAACTCAACACTGTCACCTTGCCACTCTGTGGCCTCCTCATGCTGCTGCCTACTCCACACTATGTCACCTTGTGACTCTGTGGTCTCCTCATGCTGTTGCTAAATCAACACTATGTCACTGGGTCACTGTGGTCTCCTCATGCTGCTGCCAACTCCCAACTCTGTCTCTGGGCCACTCTGTGGTCTCCTCTTTCTGCTGCCACCTCCACACTCTGTCATTAGTGATGGACAAACATCTGCTGGGACGGTTCGCGAACGCGATCACGCGACCACGATCAAATGTTCGCAAAACGCAAGTTCGCGGCGGGTCCCATTCATTTTAATTGCAGGCGAACCTGAAAAAACTTCAGCTCATATTTGCAGCCAAGAAATAATTACTAGAAGTGCACAAATAGACCCACAACATGGACAGTGACATACCAGATGTATTATTCGAATTTGCGATCTCCATAAAAAAAAAAAATTCAATGCAAAATATCGGCAATATAATTTTCGCCTATGCGCATGCGCAAATGCACTATACAGTACCCAAATGCACTATAAAGAAAGTATATTGATATATAACACCCCGCTTCAATCGGGGGGTGACTGGTATATCACACCAGTAGAAATGATTTGTTCCAATAACGCTTGTCCCTCTATATACCTGCAGTATCGCAGCAGAACCGCGCACAACTGCCGCACAATACAAATGCACTATAATATACTTTCTAACATAGAAAGTATAATATAACATTGTACAAGGAAGGCAATCCATTAGAATATACATGAAGATGAAACGTAACCTCTAATAATTTTACTATGAGGGTCCATTCACACGCCTTAAGTGTTTTGCGGATCCACAAAACACGGACACCGCAATTTGTAGACCGCAAATAGCCGGCACTATAGTAGAAAATGCCTAATCTTGTCTGCAATTGCGGACAAGAATAGGACATGTTCTATTTTTTTGCGGAAACGGAAGCACAGATGTGGAAGTGCGGATCTGCAAATGCGGATGTGGATCCGCAAAAGCGGATGCGGACAGCACATTCCAGCACCATTGAAAATGAATGGGTCAGCACCCGTTCCGCAAAATTGCGGAACGGATGCGGACCCATTTTGCGGACATGTGATCGGAAAAGATATTCTTCAAAATGAAAATAAATTAAATTGTTAAAGTTAAGCAAAAAGCATAGATGTGGTAGGTAATAACAAGTGCTCGGCGGCACTAAATCAGGTGCTCGGCGGCACTAAATCAGAAACCATATGTCCTACCACAATCTGGGGGGTTCCAGTGCACATCGATGAATCCAGGAGAGAAAGCAAAAAAACATCCATCCCTGGGCTAGATGATGATGTGGTATTGAAGGACAGGGTGGACATAGAACTGTCCCTGATATTGCCCTACAGGGGGGTGCTATTCTGGCCCTGATAGCCTAACCACAGACCACCCGCCCTGATAAGAGCGACCCCGTCCGGAACCTTACCCTATATAAAAATGGCCCTAGTAAGCCCCTAGCCCCCAGGCACCTGACTTCCAGGTGATCACTATATAGATCTATATGTTTTTGACTCATTATAAAAGTATATTATAAGTATATCGCACCCCTCTGTGTATCACACATATCGATAGCACACCTATTACTAGTGCTTAAAATGACTTTTGTGGCCCTATTAGCTAGCGTTTGGTGTCCCTAACAGCCTGTCCCTGCTCCCCACAGCAACCTCTCCCTACACTGGCAAAACACTGAATGTAAAATGGCGGCCAGATCAGGTTTATTTATAAGGAAGGGGGTATGTCCATGTGAGAAGAGGGTTGCATTGACAATCCAACACAATGGGCAGCACATTGAACACATTTTATAAGTGTTCAGAAACTTGTAAATAACTCATGAAAGAATAAAGTTACGTTAAAACCAAGCACACCATTGTTTTTCGTGTGAAATTCCCAATAAGTTTGATGTGTCACATGACCCTCTTCCTATTGAAAAACAAAAGTTGGATTCAAAATGGCCGACTTCAAAATGGCCGCCATGGTCACCACCCATCTTTAAAAGTTTCCCCCCTTACATATACTAATGTGCCACAAACAGGAAGTTAATATCACCAACCATTCCCATTTTATTAAGGTGTATCCATATAAATGGCCCACCCTGTATATTAAAAAAATGGTCAGTATCACTGCCCCTATACATTACAAAAATAAAAAAAGAATGACCAGTTACACTTTAAGAATACTCTTATTTTCCGATATAACCATGTTATCACAGAAAATAATAAAGTGAAGTTCGGGTCCCCATTGACTTCAATGGGGTTCGGGTTCAAGTTTAGGTCCCGAACATTGACCTGAAGTTCGGCCGAACCCGGCGAACCCAAACCTCCACGGGTTTGCTCATCCCTAATCTTGACACGATTGTTTTTCTTGCAGATTTAGATGAAAAATCCTTCTTTTGAGCGTCTTTGCAAAATCAGGTCCACCCTGAATGCATGTAATATCTTTATAATATCTTCATAAAATGTTATGGCTGCTGTATTGCAGTTCTGCATCAAACCTTTCCTCAGTCTTGGTGCTCAACTAAATGCCCCTCTATGTTGCGTTTCTTGACTGCTAGATCCACTATTATTAATAACTGCCTGTGTTTATATCATAGGACAAGTTTAAGAATAATGTGAAAGGTAAGACTAGCAATAAAAGTAATGAAAATAGTAAAAGGTGCCCATTAGATTATGGTAAATTGACCAAATCTACTGGTGATACCAGTAGATTATCAAATGTGTATGGAGGTGTCTCAACTTTCCATCAATGGCAGATGTTGTTGCAAATAAGGATCAGGTTTGTTGATAGTCCACATGATTGATCCTTTACTCCAACAGTAGACAGACCTCTGCCTATTCCTATTCCTCATTAAAAACACATAAATGTTTGGCTTGGTGTATGGGGGAACTGGGATAAATCACTGCCACTGATGACTATTAGCACCTGAAAAAAAAACGGCCATAGGTGGCTATACACATGAACATTGCCTGCAGCTGCCGATTTTGGTTTGGTCAGGCAACCATCTAATGTGTATGGAGGTTTTCAACTATCCTTTGGTGGCAGATATGGTTGGAATGAAATGAACATTTCAACATGCCAAATTCTTTGCTTCAAGGAGAGATAAACCACCTCTACAGGTGTCTGGTAGAGGTTTATTCCCCTCTACCTGTTGATATTTCAACTGTGTATGTGGGAAAGTGAGAAAACCAACATCTAGAGCTAAAGATAAAAGTCATCTGAATTGGTAGGTATTGACCATTTTGGGCAGCCATAATTTTTTAATTATATGCGATGTCCAATGGCAGACTACTGTCAAAAATGGCATATGTCATGTTGGAATTTTTTTGCTCTTGTCAACTTAAAATAGATGTGTATAGCGTGATCAGACACCTTAATTGTTTTGTTTTTATTTTTTATTTTAATATGTGCTCCGTCTGCCTTATTAATCTGGGACTTTGCTGACGGAATCATTTGTGCAAACAATTTGATGTATGATTTATTAGCCATATGCTGGCCGATCATAATTTGATGTGACTGGCCACCTGATATCTGGTCGTAGACGTGCACCTTAGGCTGTGTTCACATCACTTTTTTTTACCATGTTTAATGCATACTAGTGACTTATATGTTAAATAGATGCCCCTAATGGATGCCATAGAGTGGCATTCGTCACCATAAGGTTCCGTTGTAAAAAAAACTTGTCTGTTATCGTGTATATTTTTTTGCTGGGCTCTTCAGAATGGAAAAGTGTAGTGTACTGTGCTTTCACATCCTTTTTTACCCTAATGTATATGATAAACATGGGACAAATACGTGATGCCCCTTAATATCAGCTGAACTGACCAATTTCCGTTGGATCACCCAACCATCTAATGCATATTGGAGTCTCTCAACTCTCCCCAGTAGATGTTGTGGGAGACAAAGATCAGAAAAATCAACATGCCTGATCATTTTGTTCTCAGAGAGAACTGTCTGGCAGGGATTCTACTCATTCAGAACACATTTATGTTCAGCCTACAGTTATCTAAAATGAATGGTGAGCTTTAATTAGGTAAGAGCTTCTGACAGTCTGATATCTGTGGTGGTCATACAAAAGATTCAGCAGATGCCACTAAAAGAAGTTGGATGTGCTAATGATCTGCAAATAAATATCTCATGTCAAGGGTAAGCTAGGCATTTTTCTTATTGTTTCTTAGTTTTCAATGGTAGTCTTAAAAGGGTTTTCTGGGCTTCCGGTTTTGATGACCGGTCCTCAGGATAGGCTATCAATATCCAATCAGTAGGTGCCCACCACCTCATTTGGGGTGTCGGACACCTACTGATTGGATAGGTTATCAATATACAATCAGGAGGTGCTTGACACCCCACTTGTTGTGGTGACACCCCAACAGGATAAGTGGGGTGTCAGGCACCTACTGATCTGCTATTTCCTGCTGCTGAAGATCAGTAGGTACCTGACACCCCACTTACCCTTGATCTGCTGTTCCCTGCAGCATACAGGTCTGGAACTAGCACTTTGAATGAAACAGGAAACACAGCTCCATTCAAAGTGTAGAGGCCATGCCAACTCACTGCCGCTCAGCTTACATTCACTTCAATGGTAGCTATGTGGCAGTAACCCAGCATAGCCACTGCACTTTAAATGGAACTAAGCTTCCTGTTCCATTTAACAGCTAGTAAATGCTAGTGGAGGCTGTAGGGGTGCAGGATGTTGGACCTTCACTGATTGGATATTAAAAAGACCTATCCTAAGAATAGGTCATCAATGTCAGGAGCCTGGAAAACCCCTTTAACTTTCACACTATTTAAGAGGGATCTGTCAACAGATTTGATCCCACCAAAGATATAAAGGTCCTATGGAATGTAGTTTAAACATAGGTAGTAACTGATCCCAGCGAAAGTGAAAAAAGTTTTAGTACCTATAGATTAGCAGGAAAATAGCTGGGCATCTGCTGAAAACCCACTGTCACCCTCTCCTATACCGTTTAAGATGTGTTTAGTGGTGTGAAGTGTCATTTGTCAATCAACAGCACAGGGCAGGTAAGTCAGGATACTTCTGTGTTTCAGGAATGCCTCGGCCACTTTTTTTTTAAAAAAGTAGTTCAAAACTGCTCAAAATCAATAATTCGCAAATGAAAAAGTAGACTTTTTGACACTAGAAAACTGGAGTACCAATTAATTGTGCCTCAATAACTTTTTGGCATAGCCAGACTGAACAGCTAACATAATACATGTTAATTTTGCTTTTTTTTTTTAGAAAATCTAAAACTCTACTAATGTGAATGTGATACCTTTATCTTCCCCTTAAAATGATGAGCAATCAAATCTATAAACTTTTCTTCAGGGAGGATTTAGTTTGGAGGTTGGAATCAGTCATTTTAATACACACATGGGTGTAATATGTCTCATATACAATTAACATCTTTCACAGTTACATGAAGTGGAAATGCAAATAGAGAGAACTATTTATACCTTGAAATGTGAAATGTTTCTTCATTAGGATTTCTGTGTAATGGGGAGATCTATGCAGAACTGTTACCCAGGAATATTATTGAGATGAATCAGTTTTATATTAACTTTTGATTTACATCTTAGTCTTATTACGTACATAGATTTTTCACTGTCTTGAGTACAAATTGTGTGACCTGTTTTAGAAGGCAAGTTAATGCAGCAAAACAGTAAGAGTTGGTCCCGGATGTCCTTTCTGAATGGTGCTCAAACCTACCACCATTCCTAATATGTTAAAAAATGCTTGCATTACCTATGTTACATAGTAAGATAGTAACATAGTTTTAAGACTAGAAAAATATATCCGTCCATCCAGTTCAGCCTGTTATCCTGCAAGTTCATCCTGAAAAAAGCAAAAAAAAAAAAAAAAAAAAACATGAGGTAGGAGTCGATTTTCCTCATTTTAGGTGGAAAAATTCCTTCCTGACTCCAATCAGGCAATCAGAATAACTCTTTGGATCAACAACCCTTTTATTGAGTTCACCATCACATCCTCCTCTGGCAGAGAGTTCCATAGTGTCACTGCTCTTATAGTAAAGAATCATCTTCTATGTTTGTGTAGAAACTTTCTTTCCTCTCAATGTAGATGATGTCCCCTCGTCACATTTACAGTCCTGAAAATAAATAGATGATGGGAGAGATCTCTGTACTGACCCCTGATATACTACTCACAAAAAGTTAGGAATATTTGGCTTTCGGGTAAAAGTTATGGAAAACTTAAAAAGTTCATGCTACAGTGATATTATATCATGAACATAGGACATTTAAGTAGAAGCATGCAATCTTGATTTTCTCATCTGAAGGGCGGCCCACAGGTCATTGAGGTTCTGGGGTATAGAGTTACGAGCCTTTACATAGCGACTCAGCTGATCCGATAGGTTTTCAATGGGATTCAGGTCTGGAGAAAGTGCAGGCCACTCTATTTGAGGTACCCCAGTCTCGAGCAGCTGCTCCCTAATGATGCAATCTCAATGAGCTGGCGCATTGTTGTCCATAAAGAGGAAATTAGGCCTGTGTTGTTCATGCAGAGGCACAATGACTGGATTAATGATGTTATTCAAGTAGTATGAGATTGCCACTGTACCATTCACAAAGTATAGAGAAGTTCTGCATTGACTAGATACACCTGTCCACACTGTAACACTACCACCAGTGGCTGATACATAGCTCTGTCCTTGATGTCTCCAATATAGTTGGCGGCCATCATTTCTGCTCAGCGTGAATCAACTTTCATCAGTGAACAGCACTGGGGCCCACTGGTCCCTCGTCCGGTGTAGATGCTCCCTGGCCCATGCAAGACAATGATGCGTGTGCCTGGTGGTGGGGTCAGGTACCCTTGCAGGTCATCTAGCACGCAGCCCATGCTGATGTAAACAGTTTCGAATGGTCTGACATGACACTTGCTTGCCTCTCACCTCTCTTAAATGTGCCTGGAGTTGTGTGGCATTCATCATTTGGTTCCGCAGGGCATTGTTTACAATGAAGCGGTAATCAGTGTGAAATGTGGCCAAAGGATGTCCACTTCTATGCCTTTCTGTGACTCTTGCAGTCTCTCTGTATATTTGTTGCAACCTGCTGATGACACTCTGTGACACTCTAAGCTCATTGGGCACTTTTCTCTAGGAACATCCTGCTTGAAGCCTCGTAATGGTGAGGTACTGTTAATCAACTGTTAGGTGTCGTATTGGTCTCATGATGTTAAAATGTGAACAGCATGATGAGGAGGACTGTTTAAATTCCAATTCTAATTGAACCAGGAAACTTATTGGGCGATTCATGGATCAAACACCAGTTGTAAATTTTGCTGTTAGGCTCCTTGTTAGAGAACAGCAAGTTGTTCAAAAAGAAGTGAAACATTGAACAGTTGGACATGTGCATTCAAAAGTTTAGAGAAGGTCACATTGAGTTCCCTTGTAAAAGTTAGAGTGCATTTTTGTCACGTTCCTTCAGGTGACTGATGTCAGGAGATCAAGGAGACTGGCTGAGCATGGGGGAATCTAACAGCCTCCTTGATTTCTCTTGATTCAGTGTTGATAGGGTTAATGACCACTTACCTTTTCTCAGCTGTTGCTCAGTGGTCATCACTTCTACCCTTTATAGTCTGATCCCACCCTTCTGAATATGCGGTAGCTTCATTTGGGTTTAGCTGAGCTGGTGTGAGGTCGTCTCTGGTGTTCCTGCTCGTCCTTTTCTACAGAAGTTAAGTGTCGCGTTTGTTTGTGTTTGTTATATTCCCTGATGTTTATATCTGGGCCTGAGATAGAGACTTCCATTCGTCCATCTGGGGAGGAATGGGTTGTCTCTAGGGATGAGCGAACCCGAACTGTATAGTTCGGGTTCGTACCGAATTTTGGGGTGTCCGTGACACGGACCCGAACATTTTCGTAAAAGTCCGTGTTCGGGTTCGGTGTTCGGCGCTTTCTTGGCGCTTTTTGAAAGGCTGCAAAGCAGCCAATCAACGAGCGTCATACTACTTGCCCCAAGAGGCCATCACAGCCTTGCCTACTATTGGCATGGCTGTGATTGGCCAGTGCAGCATGTGACCCAGCCTCTATATAAGCTTGGGTCACGTAGCGCTGCACGTCACTCTGCTGATTCAAGCATAGGGAGAGGTTGCTGCTGCGACGTTAGGGCGAGATTAGGCAGATTAACTCCTCCAAAAGACTTCATTCTGTGATCGATCTGCAGCTGTGGATCATTGAAGTGCTAATATCGACTTGCTCACTTTTTTGAGGCTGCCCAGAGCGTTTTTAGATCACTTTTTTCTGGGGTGATCGGCGGCCATTTTGTGACTTGTGGTGCGCCAGCACAAGCTATCACAAGGTGTATTTAACCATCAATAGTGTGGTTATTTTGTGCTATATCCTACATCAGCTGCAGGCTGAGCCTGTGTCACCGAAGTGCATTTAACCATCAACAGTCTGGTTATTTTTTGGCCATATACTACATCAGCTGCAGGCTGAGCCTGTGTCACCGAAGTGCATTTAACCATCAACAGTCTGATTATTTTTTGGCCATATACTACATCTGGTGCAGGCTGAGCCTGTGTCACCCAAGTGCATTTAACCATCACAGTGTGGTTATTTTTTGGCCATATATTACATCAGGGGCAAGTTGAGCCTGTCACCCAGCGCCTAAAAAATAGACCTGACATTTCTATTCAACCAAATCTGTACTGTTTTAGCTGGTCAAGTTATTTGTAGTGACCGTAAAAGCACACTTTTTGTTCTGGGTTGAAAAACTATTCCCAAATTTGCCATTCTCAAAATAACTAGTTTCTGGTATATGAGGCCTACTTGAAATCTATCCCAAAAAGGATATCTTACATTGAAGGTGCTGATAGTGTCATTCAGAAAAACCTAAGACACACGCTAGCGTGCAGATAGAAGTCTGATTCTGTGATTAAACCTATACCTGTCACACAGCGCAAAAAAAAACAGGCCTCACATCTCTATTCAACCAAATCTGGACTGTTTTAGCTGGTCAAGTTATTTGTAGTGACCGTAAAAGCACATTTTTTTTTCTGGGTTGAAAAACTATTCCCAAATTTGCCATTCTCAAAATAACTAGTTTCTGGTATTTGAGGCCTACTTGAAATCTATCCCAAAAAGGATATCTTACATTGAAGGTACTGATAGTGTCATTCAGAAAAACCTAAGACACACGCTACCGTGCAGATTGAAGTCTGATTCTGTGATTAAACCTTAACCTGTCACACAGTGCAAAAAAAAACAGGTCTCACATTTCTATTCAAGCAAATCTGTACTGTTTTAGCTGGTCAAGTTATTTGTAGCGACCGTATAAAAGCACATTTTTTTTTCTGGGTTAAAAAACTATTCCCAAATTTGCCATTCTCAAAATAACTAGTTTCTGGTATTTGAGGCCTACTTGAAATCTATCCCAAAAAGGATATCTTACATTGAAGGTACTGATAGTGTCATTCAGAAAAACCTAAGACACACGCTACCGTGCAGATAGAAGTCTGATTCTGTGATTAAACCTTAACCTGTCACACAGTGCAAAAAAAAACAGGTCTCACATTTCTATTCAATGGTCTGCCGGGTGTTCACTCCAAGGTCATGGAAGTCACGCCTGCGGCCACCCCGTTCTCCGAGGGATATGTCCTGAAATCCAGCTGAAAGCTGCAGAACATCAGTCAGAGGTCTCTCCACTACTGGCGGGCCTCTCTGGCGCCCTCTTGCCACAAGCAAAGGCTCGGCTGGTGGCTGCTGGGGTCTTTCAATGCGTCTAGGTTCTTGACCCTCTTGCTCCTGTCCAGGCTGTCCTTGGCTGTGCTGCCCCCTGGCACGTGCTCTTCCGCGGGCTCTGGCTCGTCCACTCATCTTCTATTCCTGAGAGGATATAAACCGCTAATAAGGTCAATCTGCCGCCTAGCAGCTCCGCCGTGGCACAATCACCTCAGAACTCGCACACTGGTGACTTTAGGTATCTTCACTGGTCACTTTGAGCAGAATGATGACATCCGAGTCACGGCACCAAATGTAACCCTCTTTTCCTTGCACCATCTGCGACACCTCCAGCTTTCACACTCACTCGGTCACCAGCTCCTCCAGGCATAAACTCTAAGTGGACTCTAAGGGACGACACTCAGGTCTTCTGTGGTTTAAAGCTTTATTGAGGTGGAGTGCACTTGGCTGGAGCCTGTAATACAACAGGGAAACACTGCCACTATGTGGTATACAGCCAGGTCACCAGCCCACCTCCTTCACAGTAAATGTCTGCACTCTAAATATATTATAAAACAGTGATCGTATAGTGGATTTTACATTGAACAAGTATATGAAGATAACAGCAACATACCTGTAATACAACAGGGAAACACTGCCACTATGTGGTATACAGCCAGGTCACCAGCCCACCTATATCCTAACAGGCAGTCATTATATTACATTCCCACATACATGTTACAGGATATAACAAAGCATACAGAAAAATGAACAAGAGAAAATCATTTACAAAGATATTGCAGCAGGGTGACCTGGAATACAGCATGTCTTGCAGCCATTTAGGAAGAACACATGGCTCTCTAACTGTACATCATCTACTCAGCCTAGCATGTGCTGCAGGGTTTAAAGACTGCTAAAAAACATACAGTCACCTCTTTACATTCTACAGAACTATTATGGGTATATATTATAACTTTTTACAATAGATAAATGAACTTTAGCTTTAGAGAACTTAGACAGAGATCCTACCTCCTTCACAGTAAATGTCTGCACTGAGGAGACCAAACCAAGTAGCAGAATACACAGGGGGCTTTCTGGAAGAGTCCACTGTAAAGACTCTGTCTGTTAAAACTTTCCTCAGTTATCTAATAGCACATTTGAAGAGGTTTATTTAGCATGTCCTGACTCTCTGCTAACAGCTTATGAATATATGGAACTATATTTAACAAGTGATTAATGCTGCAGCTCCTGTATATTGGTATGACCCTATTGCAAACCTGCAGACTGGATATTTGGTGAAATTTCATGTGGTTCATATCGACTGTACTACACCACTGACTTTCAGAGTTCGGAGGAAGAGGCAGTGGTGAGACCAAGCCAACAGCGTAGCAAAAGAGGGAGCAGTGGGCAAAATCAGAACACCCGCCGCCAAGAGACTCCGCCTGCTACTGACCGCCGCCATCTGGGACCGAGCACCCCAAAGGCAGCTTCAAGGAGTTCCCTGGCATGGCACTTCTTCAAACAATGTGCTGACGACAAGACCCGAGTGGTTTGCACGCTGTGCCATCAGAGCCTGAAGCGAGGCATTAACGTTCTGAACCTTAGCACAACCTGCATGACCAGGCACCTGCATGCAAAGCATGAACTGCAGTGGAGTAAACACCTTAAAAACAAGGAAGTCACTCAGGCTCCCCCTGCTGCCTCTTCTGCTGCTGCCGCCTCGGCCTCTTCTGCTGCTGCCGCCGCCTCGGCCTCTTCTGCTGCTGCTGCCGCCGCCTCGGCCTCTTCCTCTGCCTCTGGAGGAACGTTGGCACCTGCCGCCCAGCAAACATGGGATGTACCACCAACACCACCACCTGCGTCACCAAGCATCTCAACCATGTCACACGGCAGCGTTCAGCTCTCCATCTCACAAACATTTGAGAGAAAGCGTAAATTCCCACCTAGCCACCCTCGATCCCTGGCCCTGAATGCCAGCATTTCTAAACTACTGGCCTATGAAATGCTGTCATTTAGGCTGGTGGACACACACAGCTTCAAACAGCTCATGTCACTTGCTGTCCCACAGTATGTTGTTCCCAGCCGCCACTACTTCTCCAAGAGAGCCGTGCCTTCCCTGCACAAACAAGTGTCTGATAAAATCAAGTGTGCACTGCGCAACGCCATCTGTGGCAAGGTCCACCTAACCACAGATACGTGGACCAGTAAGCACGGCCAGTGACGCTATATCTCCCTAACTGCACACTGGGTAAATGTAGTGGCGGCTGGGCCCCAGGCGGAGAGCTGTTTGGCGCACGTCCTTCCGCCGCCAAGGATCGCAGGGCAACATTCTTTGCCTCCTGTCTCCTCCTACTCAGCTTCCTCCTCCTCTTCTTCCACCTGCTCATCCAGTCAGCCACACACCTTTACCACCAACTTCAGCACAGCACGGGGTAAACGTCAGCAGGCCATTCTGAAACTCATATGTTTGGGGGACAGGCCCCACACCGCACAGGAGTTGTGGCGGGGTATAGAACAACAGACCAACGAGTGGTTGCTGCCGGTGAGCCTCAAGCCCGGCCTGGTGGTGTGCGATAATGGGCGAAATCTCGTTGCAGCTCTGGGACTAGCCGGTTTGACGCACATCCCTTGCCTGGCGCATGTGCTGAATTTGGTGGTGCAGAAGTTCATTCGCAACTACCCCGACATGTCAGAGCTGCTGCATAAAGTGCGGGCCGTCTGTTCGCGCTTCCGGCGTTCACACCCTGCCGCTGCTCGCCTGTCTGCGCTACAGCGTAACTTCGGCCTTCCCGCTCACCGCCTCATATGCGACGTACCCACCAGGTGGAACTCCACCTTGCATATGCTGGACAGACTGTGCGAGCAGCAGCAGGCCATAGTGGAGTTTCAGCATGCACGGGTCAGTCGCACTGTGGATCAGACACACTTCACCACCAATGACTGGGCCTCCATGCGAGACCTGTGTGCCCTGTTGCGCTGTTTTGAGTACTCCACCAACATGGCCAGTGGCGATGACGCCGTTATCAGCGTTACAATACCACTTCTATGTCTCCTTGAGAAAACACTTAGGGCGATGATGGAAGAGGAGGTGGCCCAGGAGGAAGAGGAGGAAGAGGGGTCATTTTTAGCACTTTCAGGCCAGTCTCTTCGAAGTGACTCAGAGGGAGGTTTTTTGCAACACCAGAGGCCAGGTACAAATGTGGCCAGACAGGGCCCACTACTGGAGGACGAGGATGAGGAGGAGGTGGAGGAGGATGAGGATGAAGCATGTTCACAGAGGGGTGGCACCCAAAGCAGCTCGGGCCCATCACTGGTGCGTGGCTGGGGGGAAACACAGGACGATGACGATACGCCTCCCACAGAGGACAGCTTGTCCTTACCTCTGGGCAGCCTGGCACACATGAGCGACTACATGCTGCAGTGCCTGCGCAACGACAGCAGAGTTGCCCACATTTTAACGTGTGCGGACTACTGAGTTGCCACCCTGCTGGATCCCCTGTACAAAGACAATGTGCCCACCTTACTTCCTACACTGGAGCGTGATAGGAAGATGCGCGAGTACAAGCGCACGTTGGTAGACGCGCTACTGAGAGCATTCCCAAATGTCACAGGGGAACCAGTGGAAGCCCAAGGCGAAGGCAGAGGAGGAGCAAGAGGTCGCCAACGCAGCTGTGTCACACCCAGCTCCTCTGAGGGCAGGGTTAGCATGGCAGAGATGTGGAAAAGTTTTGTCAACACGCCACAGCTAAGTGCACCACCACCTGATACGGAACGTGTTAGCAGGAGGCAACATTTCACTAACAGGGTGGAACAGTACCTGTGCACACCCCTCCACGTACTGACTGATGGTTCGGCCCCATTCAACTTCTGGGTCTCCAAATTGTTCACGTGGCCAGAGCTAGCCTTTTATGCCTTGGAGGTGCTGGCCTGCCCGGCGGCCAGCGTTTTGTCTGAACGTGTATTCAGCACGGCAGGGGGCGTCATTACAGACAAACGCAGCCGCCTGTCTACAGCCAATGTGGACAAGCTGACATTCATAAAAATGAACCAGGCATGGATCCCACAGGACCTGTCCATCCCTTGTGCAGATTAGATATTAACTATCTCCCCTTAACAATATATTATTCTACTCCAGGGCACTTCCTCATTCAATACTATTTTTAATTTCATTTTGCCATTATATTGTGGGGCAACCCAAAGTTGAATGAACCTCTCCTCTGTCTGGGTGCCGGGGCCTAAATGTGTGACAGTGGCCTGTTCCAGTGGTGGGTGACGTGAAGCCTGATTCTCTGCTATGACATGAAGACAGATTCTGTGCTGACATAAGGCCAGATTCTCTGTTACGGGACCTCTCTCCTCTGCCTGGGCCTAAATATGTGACAGTGGCCTGTTCCAGTGGTGGGTGACGTGAAGCTTGATTCTCTGCTATGACATGAAGACTTATTCTGTGCTGACATGAAGCCAGATTCTCTGTTACGCGACCTCTCTCCTCTGCCTGGGTGCCTGGGCCTAAATATGTGACAGTGGCCTGTTCCAGTGGTGGGTGACGTGAAGCCTGATTCTCTGCTATGACATGAAGACTGATTCTGCGCTGACATAAGGCCAGATTCTCTGTTACGGGACCTCTCTCCTCTGTCTGGGTGCCGGGGCCTAAATGTGTGACAGTGGCCTGTTCCAGTGGTGGGTGACGTGAAGCCTGATTCTCTGCTATGACATGAAGACAGATTCTGCGCTGACATAAGGCCAGATTCTCTGTTACGGGACCTCTCTCCTCTTCCTGGGTGCCTGGCCTAAATGTGTGACAGTGGCCTGTTCCAGTGGTGGGTGACGTGATGCCTGATTCTCTGCTATGACATGAAGACAGATTCTGTGCTAAAATAAGGCCAGATTCTCTGTTACGGGACCTCTCTCCTCTGCCTGGGTGCCTGGGCCTAAATGTGTGACAGTGGCCTGTTCCAGTGGTGGGTGACGTGATGCCTGATTCTCTGCTATGACATGAAGACAGATTCTGTGCTGACATAAGGCCAGATTCTCTGTTACGGGACCTCTCTCCTCTGCCTGGGTGCCTGGGCCTAAATGTGTGACAGTGGCCTGTTCCAGTGGTGGGTGACGTGAAGCCTGATTCTCTGCTATGACATGAAGACTGATTCTCTGCTGACATGAAGCCAGATTCTCTGCTATGGCATGAAGAGACTGATTCTGTGCTGACATGAAGCCAGATTCTTTGCTATGGCATGAAGAGACTGATTCTCTGCTGACGTGAAGCCAGATTCTCTGCTATGGGACCTCTGTCCAATTGATATTGGGTCATTTTAATTTTTTAAATTTTTATTTTAATTCATTTCCCTATCCACATTTGTTTGCAGGGGATTTACCTACATGTTGCTGCCTTTTGCAGCCCTCTAGCTCTTTCCTGGGCTGTTTTACAGCCTTTTCATTGCCCAAAAGTTCGGGTCCCCATTGACTTCAATGGGGTTCGGGTTCGGGACGAAGTTCGGGTCGGGTTCGGATCCTGAACCCGAACATTTCCGTGAAGTTCGGCCGAACTTCTCGAACCCGAACATCCAGGTGTTCGCTCAACTCTAGTTGTCTCTGGTCCTAACCTTATTCCAGGACCTTATAGGGAAATTAGGGCCTAGGTTTCCTGCATGTGAATATTCCTACCTTCAAGGCCTATTCATATTGATAGGTAGTTAGGGCCTGGATTAGGGTTGTTTAGGAAGTTTCCTGTTCCTTCCCTAGTTTCCAGGCCCAGTTACAGTTCCCATTCCCTTCTGTGTTCATTGTGGAAGTTTTCCCCCACACTGATTGTGACATTAACTTCCCCCCATAAAAAACGCCATTTCGTTCAGGTCAGTGCAGCTATCGATCCTATGTCTGCACTGGTCGAACATCTGCAGGGACTATCATTGGAGGTACTACAGGCGGTTCCGATAGTGGGTACCAGGCTTGCCCTGAACCTAAGATTGCCCTCCCGGAAAGATTTTCTGGGGTAGTGACAATTTCATTTGGTTCAGGGAATCGTGTAAGTTGTACTTTAAGCTGCGTCTCTACTCTTCTGGGGATGAGTGTCAATGTGTGGGTATGATCATTTCTTTGCTTAAGGATGATGCACAGTTTTGGGCTTTTTCTCTGCCGACTGGATCTCCGTCCCTACAGTTGGTAGATACATTTTTTTAGAGCTTTGGGTCTTATTTATGATGACCCGGATCGGATCACTCAGGCTGAGACCAAGTTACATGGTTTACGGCAGGGAGAGCGTTCCGCAGAAATCTATTGCTATGAATTTAGGAGATGGGCTATGGATACGGAGTGGAATGATCCTGCTCTCCGTAGCCAGTTCTGTCAGGGTCTATCTGAGAGGCTGCAGGACGCGTTGGCCTTTCATGAAAAACCTGAGTCATTGGAAGCAGCTATGTCCCTTGCTGTTCGTCTGGATAGACGCCTGAGGGGGAGATCTAAGGGTCCTAACCCTCAGGACGTACTGTCAAATAAGGTGGCGGCTTCCTTTGACACTTATGTTAAAGAGACACCTGTGGTTACGCCTTGTGAGGAGCCTATGCAGTTTTGGGGAGCTACTTCTGGGACTGCTGGTAAGAGCTCTGGTCATATGAAGGGAGTCTGTTTTTGTTGTGGAAAAAAGGGACATTTTGTGAATATTTGTCCGTACATTCAGCGTCAAGGTGTAAACAAAAACAAAACACTTGGTCCCCATATTACTATTGGTGGTGTGGGTGGGGAGCAAGAAAACGTACTTTTGTCATTTACTGGTAGTACCCGATTTCTCCTGTCAGCCTAGGTGGCGCTAGAGTCCAAAACTGTGGAAATCGAGGTATTTATTGACAGTGGGGCTGGGGTTAACCTGATGGATGGACAGTTTGTTTGTATTCATGTGTTGATTACTAGTGCACTAGAGAAAAGCATTTCTGTCTTTGCAATTGATTCTGCACCTCTTACCCAAAAATGCCTGTTGCAGGTGGTAAATGACATACATTTAAGAGTGGGTGATTTCCATCAGGAATCTATCTCATGTATGCGGTTTTTGGGATTCACCAACTACTACCGTAAATTCATTTTGAACTATTCAACTGTGGTTAAACCTTTAACAGACATGACTAGGAAGGGGTTGATTTCTCTGGTCTGAGGCGGCATTACAACCCTTTTCTGCCATGAAGGAATGTTTTGCTTCCGCCCCTATTCTGGTGCAACCGGACGTTTCTCAGCCATTCATTGTAGAGGTTGACGCATCCGAGGTAGGGGTGGGAGCAGTTTTGTCGCAAGGTCCTTCACCTAGTAAATGGCGCCCATGTGCTTTTTTCTCTAAAAAACTCTCGACTGCTGAAAGAAATTATGACGTGGGTAATAGGGAATTGCTGGCCATTAAGTTGGCTTTTGAAGAATTGTGACATTGGTTGAAAGGAGCAATTCATCCTATTACGGTAATAACTGATCACAAAAATCTGGCTTACCTTGAGTCGGCTAAACGACTGAATCCAAGGCAGGCCAGATGGTTGCTGTTATTTACCAGATTTAACTTCAGTGTCACCTACCGCCCTGGGGTTAAGAACATCAAGGCGGTACTGACCTGAAGAGGTTGTTTTTACTTCTGTTACTTGCTCCATCCTATTACTGTCCTCTCTTACCTTATGTGGCCTACCTTTCCTCTTGTGTGTTTGTCTTGTTATCCCCCTCGGTTTGTTCAGTCATTATGGTGACCCCCCCCCCTTCTCTTATTCTTCCTTTAATTGAGTTAGAATTAGTGTGGGGGGGGGGGTTGGCTACTGTCATTTCAGTGATTATCTAGCTAGAATGCGTCATTGGGTGCTATAAAGCACCGGATGACATGTGTTTGGCTCAGTCTTAGTCAGGGAGAGCTGAGCATGGGAAAGGAAAGACAGTGTAGGGAGTTTTATTGGAATATTTTTATTAAAAAACTTTTCAGAGACCCAAAGGTCCTTTTAAGGATTATTGCGTGTGACAGCAGCAATATACACTCACCTAAAGAATTATTAGGAACACCTGTTCAATTTCTCATTAATGCAATTATCTAGTCAACCAATCACATGGCAGTTGCTTCAATGCATTTAGGGGTGTGGTCCTGATCAAGACAATCTCCTGAACTCCAAACTGAATGTCAGAATTGGAAAGAAAGGTGATTTAAGCAATTTTGAGCGTGGCATGGTTGTTGGTGCCAGACGGGCCGGTCTGAGTATTTCACAATCTGCTCAGTTACTGGGATTTTCACGCACAACCATTTCTAGGGTTTACAAAGAATGGTGTGAAAAGGGAAAAACATACAGTATGCGGCAGTCCTGTGGGCGAAAATGCCTTGTGGATGCTAGAGGTCAGAGGAGAATGGGCCGACTGATTCAAGTTAATAGAAGAGCAACGTTGACTGAAATAACCACTCGTTACAACCGAGGTATGCAGCAAAGCATTTGTGAAGCCACAACACGCACAACCTTGAGGCGAATGGGCTACAACAGCAGAAGACCCCACCGGGTACCACTCATCTCCACTACAAATAGGAAAAAGAGGCTACAATTTGCACGAGCTCACCAAAATTAGACTGTTGAAGACTGGAAAAATGTTGCCTGGTCTGATGAGTCTCGATTTCTGTTGAGACATTCAAATGGTAGAGTCCGAATTTGGCGTAAACAGAATGAGAACATGTATCCATCATGCCTTGTTACCACTGTGCAGGCTGGTGGTGGTGGTGTAATGGTGTGGGGGATGTTTTCTGGGCACACTTTAGGCCCCCTAGTGCCAATTGGGCATAGTTTAAATGCCAAGGGCTACCTGAGCATTGTTTCTGACCATGTCCATCCCTTCATGACCACCATGTACCCATCCTCTGATGGCTACTTCCAGCAGGATAATACACCATGTCACAAAGCTCGAATCATTTCAAATTGGTTTCTTGAACATGACAATGAGTTCACTGTACTAAAATGGCCCCCACAGTCACCAGATCTCAACCCAATAGAGCATCTTTGGGATGTGGTGGAACGGGAGTTTCGTGCACTGGATGTGCATCCCTCAAATCTCCATCAACTGCAAGATGCTATCCTATGAATATGGGCCAACATTTCTAAAGAATGCTATCAGCACCTTGTTGAATCAATGCCACGTAGAATTAAGGCAGTTCTGAAGGCAAAAGGGGGTCCAACACATATTAGTATGGTGTTCCTAATAATTCTTTAGGTGAGTGTATGTTTGTAACGCAACCTGCGCTAAATTGCTCAGTCTTAGGGAGAGCTGTGCATAGGAAGGGACAGAGTGTAGGGAGTGTAATAGGAAGATTTTTATACAAAAAACTTTTCAGAGACCCAAAAGTCCTTTTAAGGACTATTGTGTGTGACAGCAGCAATATATATTTTTAGCGCATCCTGCGCTAAATATCGTCTAATAGGCCGCTGCGGACAGTTAAATTATCTGCGCCACATCTCCTGTTTAAAGTGTGCGCATCCCTAAAATATCAGTGACATCCAGTGTACTTTTTCCGTAGACGGTGTCTGCTGCGTACAGTGAGATCAGCTGCGCCACATCTCCAGTGTAAAGTGTGCGCATCCAAAAAATACCTGTGACATCCAGTGTACTCTTTCAATAGACGGTGTCCGCTGAGGATAGTGACATTACCAGTGCCACATCTCCAGTGTAAAGTGTGCGCATCCAAAAAATATTTGTGACATCCAGTGTACTTTTTCAATAGACGGTGTCCTCTGCGGACAGTGACATTACCAGTGCCACATCTCCAGTGTAACGTGTGCGCATCCAAAAAATATCTGTGACATACAGTGTACTTTTTACATAGACGCTTTGGACAGTGACTTTACCGGTGGTACCTCTCCTGTATAACGTTTCCTCATCCCAAATACCTGTGAGATTCCCTGTATTTTTTTTATAGGCCGCTGGTGACAGCATTGACATTATCTGCGGGATATCTCCTGTGTGATGTTTACACATCCCAAATTCCTTTTTAAAAATTTTTACGCATACACTTCCAAATCCTACGCTAATGTATGTGTGACATACTTTCAAGCATATATCACATTTAAAATGAAGAAGACGAGCAGTAAGGGATGGGGAAGTGGCCGTGATGCTGATGGTGCACGCAAAGGCCGTGTTGAAAGTGTGCCTACTGCCAGAGCACAAGAAAAACAGTCATCCACGATACCTAGCTTCATGTCCCAGTTTGCAGGGCGGCGCAGGACAGCACTCTTGAAGTCAGACCAGTGCAACCAGGTGGTTGATTGGATTGCAGCAGATAATGCTTCCAGTTGGTTAAGCACCACCCTGTCTTCCACCAAGTCCAGTCTTGATACTCCTTCCTCCCACCCTGGAGAATCTGGCCAAACAAGTGATCCCACACTCGGATATTCTGATGACCTCTTTTCCTCGACATTCCTTGATTTGGCCCTCTCGCCAAGCACGCTTAAAGAGGGATAGATCTTATGTCCTGATTCCCAAACTCTTGAGCATCCACAGTCACAAGAAGATGATGGTGGGGAATGGCAATTACTGTTTAATGAGGTGGATAATGATGAGACACATTTGCCAATAACTTAACAGCAATTACTGTCTCAAGAGGTTGAGAAAGAGGATGAGACAGTTGTCAATCACTAAGGTTTTGGTTAGGTCAACAAGTCAGGAGGATGAGCAGAGTGAGAAAGTGGAATAGGAGATGGTGGACTATGAAGTCACTGACCCAACCTGAGAAGATGGAAAGCCGAATGAGAACAGCAGTACAAAGGGGGAGGGATCTTGTCATGGTGGGGAGTGGGGGAAACTCCCCATCGTACAATGTGGGTATTATAAGGTAGGAGCTAGGCCTGGAAACATGGAAAAGGGAGCTGGAAAGCAACTAAGCATCCCTAAATCCTATCCCTGACCTCCTGACTGTATGAGCCGCCCTCGATGGTAGGGGGGCTCATACTCTAGAACCTGGGCCCTACTGACCCTAACTGTCCCTGCAATATGGCGTCAGAAGGTGGAGACAATCAATTCCTCCAAGACATGGAGGAACCAGAGTCTCCAACAGGCCTAGCAACAAAGGCGAAGAAAGCAGCCTGCAGTGGACGACACAACAGGTAAGTGTCCAGAGGAAGAAAACACTACTGCCAACAGGATGAACATGGACACCTACCTGACATAGCTGCAAAAGGAACTCGAGCCGTCCACGCCGCTACCACTGCATCCAGAAAAAGCGCATAGGTCCAAACACACACACCAGGCAGGACCCAACACAAATACTAAACACAGAATCCAGTAGAAACAACCTGGACCACCATGGGGCATGAACCATGGCAGCACCAGGGTGAGACTCTTGTAGCTCCCCCTCCGGGGAACTCCAGTGCCCCCCTTCCGGAGGTGAGGACATACAAAGGATATGTCTGGCATCCATGCTGACCTGAAACACCAAACAGGCCAGACATGAAACATCAAACCGGACAGAACAACAAACCCCAAACATAAACCCACACCAAGCATACAAGTGAGGTTGGGTAACAGCAACAGACACAAAGGGGTGACATCAGGTGACATCGATGTCCCATAACCCAGTAGGGCCCAGGTTCGAGAGTATAAGCCCCCCTACAATCGAGGGCGGCTCATACAGTCAGGAGGTCAGGGATAGGATTTAGGGATGCTTAGTTGGTTTCCAGCTACCTTTCCCTGTTTCCAGGCCTAGCTCCTACCTTATAATCCCCACATTGTACGGTGGGGGGTTTCCCTCAAGGACTGGGCAGATGGACTAGCACCAGCTCCTCAAGAAACTGAAGACAATCTGACCTCAGGCTCACAACTCAGAACAATAAGAGCCAAGAGGCCACACCCAGCTCCACCTTGCACACACCTTAACCCCATACACACCACAAATAGAAAGGGAAACAGCCTTAAAGGGGAAGTGCACACGCATGCAAAACAAACAACAGGTTGTCACTGGCAACCAATATGCCACGGAGCACCCCCTTGCGTAAATCTCCCTTGCCAAGGGGTAGGTGTTCCGCGGTATGTCGCTTTTTTGAGGAAAGTGCGGACGACAAAAGAATTGTAATTTGCAACCTGTGCCATGCAAAAATGGGCAGGGGAGTGAACACTAGCAACTTCATCACCACCAGCAGGATCCGCCACATGGCATCAAAGCGCCGCAATAGGTGGGTTGAACGCCTGGGTCCACAATCTGTTTCTGCGGATCACACCACTGCCTCCTCTTCCCCTGTGTTACATACTGGCCAAACCCCTGTCCAAGACGCAGGCCTGGATGCCTCCCGTCCTGCACCTGGCAGCGACCACATCCACTTCCGTGTCCCAGCGCAGCGTACAAATGTCCTTATCCCAGGCATTTGAATGCAAGCGCAAATACCCAGCCACCCACCCACAGGTCATAGCACTAAATGCGCAGCTTTCGAAATGACTGGCCTTGGAAATTTGCCATTTAGGCTTGTGGACACTGAGGCCTTCCGCAGACTGATGTCGGCTGCCGTCCCGCGTTACGCAGTCCCCAGCCGCCACTGTTTTTCAAGGTGTGTCCGCCTTACACCAACATGTGTCCTGTAACATCACACGTGCCCTGACCAACGCAGTTACTGGGAAGGTCCACTTTTTTAGAGGGTCAGCTCACCTGCAGGCCCTCACCTACAACCTTGTAGAGGGTCAGCTGAACAGCAGGCCCGCACCGTAAATCTTTTACTGGGTCAGCTCACCAGCAGGTCCTCGCATATAATGTTTGACAGGGTCAGCTCACCTGAAGGCCCTTGAATATAATGTTTTAGAGGATAGGCTCACCTGCAGGCCCTCACCTACAACCTTTTAGAGGGTTAGCTCACCTGAAGGCCCTCGCATGTAATTTTTTACAGGGTCAGCTCACCACCAGGTCCACACCTAAAATCTTTTACAGGGTCAGCTCACCTGCAGGCCCGCACCTAAAATATTTTACAGGGTCAGCTCACCTACAGGCCCGCACCTAAAATCTTTTACAGGGTCAACTCATCTGCAGGCCCGCACCTAAAATATTTTACAGGGTCAGCTCACCTGCAGGCCCTCACCTAATTATACCTAATAGGTAATTTGCGCGCATGCTGCCTTGCTTGGAAGTGGTAGCCGTAGCCGTTTCTCAGGCTCCCTCTCTGGAATCGAACACTGATTCCCCCTTACCCCTGGTCACTGTGGTTGGCGCTAAAAATAACCAAATCACCAAAGTGGCAGCAGGCCCTCGCCCATAATGTTTTAGATGGTCATATTAGAAGGCCCTTGCTCCAAATGTTTTTGAGGGTAATCAACAGGCCATCAATCATAGTTTTTCAAGGCTGTGTATGATGCCCTGCTTTACACTGCGTGCAGAATTATTAGGCAAATTAGTATTTTGACCACATCATCCTGTTTATGCATGTTGTCTTACTCCAAGCTGTATAGGCTCGAAAGCCTACTACCAATTAAGCATATTAGGTGATGTGCATCTCTGTAATGAGAAGGGGTGTGGTCTAATGACATCAACACCCTATATTAGGTGTGCATAATTATTAGGCAACTTCCTTTCCTTTGGCAAAATGGGTCAAAAGAAGGACTTGACAGCTTCAGAAAAGTCAAAAATAGTGAGATATCTTGCAGAGGGATGCAGCACTCTTAAAATTGCAAAGCTTCTGAAGCGTGATCATCGAACAATCAAGCGTTTCATTCAAAATAGTCAACAGGGTAGCAAGAAGCATGTGGAAAAACCAAGGCGCAAAATAACTGCCCATGAACTGAGAAAAGTCAAGCGTGCAGCTGCCAAGATGCCACTTGCCACCAGTTTGGCCATATTTCAGAGCTGCAACATCACTGGAGTGCCCAAAAGCACAAGGTGTGCAATACTCAGAGACATGGCCAAGGTAAGAAAGGCTGAAAGACGACCACCACTGAACAAGACACACAAGCTGAAACGTCAAGACTGGGCCAAGAAATATCTCAAGACTGATTTTTCTAAGGTTTTATGGACTGATGAAATGAGAGTGAGTCTTGATGGGCCAGATGGATGGGCCCGTGGCTGGATTGGTAAAGGGCAGAGAGCTCCAGTCCGACTCAGACGCCAGCAAGGTGGAGGTGGAGTACTGGTTTGGGCTGATATCATCAAAGATGAGCTTGTGGGGCCTTTTCGGGTTGAGGATGGAGTCAAGCTCAACTCCCAGTCCTACTGCCAGTTTCTGGAAGACACCTTCTTCAAGCAGTGGTACAGGAAGAAGTCTGCATCCTTCAAGAAAAACATGATTTTCATGCAGGACAATGCTCCATCACACGCGTCCAAGTACTCCACAGCGTGGCTGGCAAGAAAGGGTATAAAAGAAGAAAATCTAATGACATGGCCTCCTTGTTCACCTGATCTGAACCCCATTCAGAACCTGTGGTCCATGATCAAATGTGAGATTTATAAGGAGGGAAAACAGTACACCTCTCTGAACAGTGTCTGGGAGGCTGTGGTTGCTGCTGCACGCAATGTTGATGGTGAACAGATCAAAACACTGACAGAATCCATGGATGGCAGGCTTTTGAGTGTCCTTGCAAAGAAAGGTGGCTATATTGGTCACTGATTTGTTTTTGTTTTGTTTTTGAATGTCAGAAATGTATATTTGTGAATGTTGAGATGTTATATTGGTTTCACTGGTAAAAATAAATAATTGAAATGGGTATATATTTGTTTTTTGTTAAGTTGCCTAATAATTATGCACAGTAATAGTCACCTGCACACACAGATATCCCCCTAAAATAGCTAAAACTAAAAACAAACTAAAAACTACTTCCAAAAATATTCAGCTTTGATATTAATGAGTTTTTTGGGTTCATTGAGAACATGGTTGTTGTTCAATAATAAAATTAATCCTCAAAAATACAACTTGCCTAATAATTCTGCACTCCCTGTATGTGTAACAAAGGGTGTATTGGAGTGCTGGTTCCTTGTAATTTTTGGCATGCCTTTCACTTAGTGCATAGGCTTTATGAGTGTAGGAGTCCCACTACATGAACAGTTGTGAACAATGTGAATGAGGCCCTCCTTTATGGGATATACAGGTTGTATCGGAGTGCCTCTTCCTTGTAATTTTTGGCAGCACTTGCACTTTATATACAAGTTAATATACAGGAAAGAATGTTTCCTAACAATTTTTCCTCTAAAATCGATTTTATCTTTGTTTTTGTGCGTATTATTGTCAGTCTGTAAAAGTGGCGTACTACTCGTACAACATCATTCCCAGCAGACCTGGGAGTCCAAGATGCATCCAGACATCCTCCCCATGCTTTTCCCGAACCATTTCGGTGGTGTTTCCATCAATTTATGACCTTTTTCCTATGAACTAGGCACCCTCCCCTCTTCAGAGCAGGGGGTGCCTGGTTTAATGCTCGGGTTCTCCCATTGACTTCCATTATACTCGGGTGCTCAGCCAGTGTAAAGGGTTCTTAAAGGCCTATATCAAGATTAGCTATGGGGCCGCATGGTTACTTATTACACATCTGAATACACCACACCAAAACAAACATTATAGATACACAGCACATGATCAGTCTAAATAAATATTTTATTATTTAGATATCAGGTAACATTTAAAAACCAGTAGCAGCGGCATACACATATGTTAAAGGATAGAAATACTATTATTAGTATCAATACTGAATATTAATAATTAATATTGTCTTCTGGCTGTCTCGCCAAAGGAAAATATTAATTATTAATATTTTGGTTAATACCAATAAATAATATTCATAAATAGGAGTGAGAAGTCTATTGATGCCTATTTATACTAAAATACTAAACTAAACTAATTAACTACTGTATCTTTCTTGTTTCCCTTACTTTGAACTGTACTATGTGCGTTATACTACTACTACCGCGGCGACTACAAATGACCATTAACTGTATTTTAAACAATAAAGGAATTTATTAACACAATAACACGTCTACAGTCTAATTATTGCTATAACTATATATATTTATATCAATGGACATATAAATATATATACTTAGTCGCACACAGTAATATATTAACTGTCACGAGGGTGTCAAGAGCTTCCTGCCTGGACTTCTATACTGACCCATTGGAGCTGTGTAGCTGTGTTCCCTGGTTGTTGTTCCAGAACGTTACCCTCCAGATCCCTGTTGGGCCTTTGTGGTCTGCTGTTGTCGCCCACCTGGGATTATATGTTTGTCTGTATTGTCTGTCCCCTCATTGGTGTTTTCCTCTTAGTGTCAGTGGTGCAGACTAGTGATCCCACTGCCCCGTTCACTACATAGGGCTCATCTTAGGGAAAGCCAGGGTTTAGGCACGTGATCGGCGTACGGGTGAGGAACCCGTCTAGGGACGTCAGGGCAGTCAGGTGCCAGCCGCAAGGTGAGTCAGGGGTCACCACCTTTCCCTCTCCCTTGGACAGGGCCTTCCCATTTCCCTCCCTTTGCGTGACGCCGGTCATTACATTATATCTGGCCCTTATTTTGTGTAGGTAAAAAAAATTAAAAAATTAAAAAAAATTTTTTTCTTTCTACCTACTTAGAATCCAGTATGGATCCAATTGCTGCTTTGTCAAAGCAACTTCAAGGCCTGTCTTTGGAGGTGGCAGGATTGAAGGCGTTGGTCCTCCAGCAACAGCAGCAATTGCAACAGACCGCAAGCCCAGCGGTTGCTACAGGTAACCAGGTTGTTGCGGAACCCAAGGTTGCTCTTCCGGACAGATTTTCTGGGGGAAGGGACAAATTTGTGACATTCCGTGAGGCCTGTAAATTATATTTTAAGCTGCGCCCTTACTCCTCTGGTAATGAAGAACAGCGGTTGGGGGTTGTTATTTCTCTGCTGCAGGGGGACCCGCAATCCTGGGCGTTCTCTTTACCCACTGATTCCCAGGCTCTCCGGTCAGTGGATGAATTTTTTGGGGCCTTGGGTCTCATATATGACGACCCTGAACGAGTCGCACTGGCTGAATCAAAATTACGGAGACTCCTACAGGGAGAGCGGCTAGTAGAGGAGTATTGCTCAGAGTTTCGTAGGTGGGCTACGGATACCCAGTGGAACGACCCGGCTCTCAGGAGTCAGTTCTGCTCTGGGTTATCAGAAAGGATTAAGGATGCGCTTGCGCTATATGAGACTCCCTTTTCCCTTGATGCGGTTATGTCCCTTTCTATCCGAATAGATAGACGTCTTAGGGACAGATTGAAAAATCCGGAGCAATTGGTAACCCCTCCCAAGCAGCAGTTAGTCTGTACGGACTTAGACGAGCCTATGCAGCTAGGAGGAACTACTCGTCAGGTCCATCCTCCTGAGGCTCGCCGTAGGCGTGGGGATTGTTTTTTCTGTGGGGAGAGGGGTCATTTTATTAATGTCTGTCCTTCCTTCCTCAAAAACAAAAGACCGTCGGAAAACTACTAACCCCAGGCTGTGTGGAGGATGTCAGCCGGGGGGTATATGTTTCCTCCATACGAACATCGCAATTTGTGTTCCCAGCGGTTGTCGTTTTTGACGTTAAGACGGAGACAATTTCTTTTTTTCTAGACAGTGGAGCAGGAGTAAATTTGATAGATGCCCATTTTGCCCACACTATGGGTTTGTCTCTCTGTACGCTACAGAGACCTATTCCCATATTCGCTATTGATTCTGCTCCTCTGTCTCAGAGAAACCTCACTCACATTGTCCATAACTTACACCTTCGGGTAGGGGACCACCATAACGAGTTGCTTTCATGTTATGTTCTGGAGGGGCTTCCCACTCCGGTGGTGTTGGGTCTTCCCTGGTTGGTAGCGCACAATCCAGTGGTGGATTGGCAGGCCAGGGAGATATTGGAGTGGAGTGAGCATTGCAGAGAAAATTGCTTAAATAGCAATTTCTTAGTCGCCTCCATAGCTACCCTACCTACATTTGTTTCGGACTTTGAGGACGTTTTTTCTGAAAAGGGTTGTCAGAAGTTACCACCTCACCGTCCTTATGATTGCCCGGTTAACCTGATTCCCGGTGCAAAATTACCCAAGACCAGGTTATATAATCTTTCGGGTCCGGAGAGACAAGCCTTGAAAGATTATATCTCCGAGAGCTTGGCTAAGGGACACATCAGACCCTCTTCTTCACCCGTGGCTGCAGGGTTTTTCTTCGTTAAAAAGAAAGATGGGGGCCTGCGTCCTTGCCTAGATTTTCGCGAATTAAACCGGATAACCATCCGAGACCCATACCCTCTTCCTCTCATTCCTGACCTGTTTAATCAGATTGCGGATGCTAGGTGGTTCTCCAAACTTGATCTTAGGGGGGCCTACAATCTGATTCGTATCAAGAAAGGGGATGAGTGGAAGACAGCTTTTAACACCCCTGAGGGGCATTATGAAAATCTAGTCATGCCTTTCGGTCTGACCAATGCTCCTGCTGTCTTCCAACATTTCGTTAATTACATTTTTTGTCATCTTATCGGCAGGTTTGTGGTGATATACCTAGATGATATTTTAATTTATTCGTCTGATCTGAAAACACATGAGGTGCATGTCAGACAGGTACTGCAGGTCCTACGGACGAATAAATTATATGCTAAAATTGAAAAGAGTGTCTTCGCCGTTCAGGAAATACAGTTCCTAGGTTATTTATTATCTGCTTCAGGTTTCCGTATGGATCCTAGGAAGGTCCAGGCAATTTTAGATTGGGATCTTCCTGAGAACCTCAAAGCACTGCAACGGTTCTTGGGCTTCGTGAATTTCTATAGGAAATTCATAAAAAATTATTCACTTATTGTAAAACCCCTTACTGACATGACTAGGAAGGGGACAGATTTTTCTAAATGGTCTGACGCCACTAAAATTGCTTTTTCCTCTCTAAAAGAGAGGTTTACCTCGGCACCTGTACTAATCCAACCTGATGTCTCCCAGCCTTTTATTGTTGAAGTAGATGCGTCAGAGGTGGGAGTGGGGGCTGTGCTGTCTCAGGGTCCGTCTCCTGGCAAATGGCGTCCTTGTGCTTTCTTTTCTAAAAAACTATCTGCAGCAGAAAAGAACTATGATATTGGCAATAGGGAACTATTAGCTATTAAACTAGCGTTTGAAGAATGGCGTCACTTTTTAGAGGGGGCAATCCACCCCGTCACTGTGATTACGGACCACAAAAACCTTCTGTACCTCGAATCAGCTAAGCGTCTCACCCCTAGACAAGCTAGGTGGTCGCTATTTTTTACCAGGTTTAACTTTGTTATTACCTATCGTCCTGGGGCAAAAAATACCAAGGCAGATGCATTATCTCGTTGTTTCCCTGGAGGGGGTAATGTGAGTGATCCGGTACCCATTCTACAAAGAGGAGTGGTTGTCTCTGCGGTACACTCTGTTCTGGAGGGGAAGGTGTTAGAGGCCCAGGGGGACGCCCCAGTCTCTTGCCCCTCAGAGAAATTGTTTGTACCGTTGAACCTGCATCTCGAATTATTAAAGGAACATCATAATTCGGCACTTGCTGGGCACCCGGGTAGTAAAGCAACCTTGGAGCTATTGTCTCGTCGTTTTTGGTGGCCAAGGTTGCGTCAGGATGTAATGGATTTTGTGTCTTCTTGTTCTACTTGTGCGCACGCGAAAGTCTCTCATACACGTCCTGCAGGGTCTTTATTGCCACTTGTCATTCCCAATAGGCCATGGACACATCTGTCAATGGATTTTATCACTGACTTACCTTTGTCTGCGGGTAAAACTGTTATTTTGGTGGTAGTGGACAGGCTTAGCAAAATGGTACACTTCATTGCGTTACCCGCACTACCTAATGCTAAGACTCTTGCTCAGGTATTCATCTGTGAAATCGTGAAGCTTCACGGGGTCCCTTCCGATGTTGTTTCGGATCGGGAAACCCAGTTTATTTCTAAATTTTGGAAAGCTTTTTGTTCCCGTTTGGGGGTACACTTGTCCTTTTCCTCAGCTTTCCATCCTCAGTCAAATGGACAGACTGAGCGTACCAAACAAAACCTTGAGACATATCTAAGATGTTTTGTGTCTTAAAAACAAGAGGTGTGGTCATCATATTTACCGTTAGCCGAGTTTGCCATAAATAATCGCCGTCAGGAATCTACTGGTAAGTCACCATTTCTTGGTGCATATGGTTTTCATCCCCAATTCTGTACTTTCAAAGAGGGGGGGTCTTCTGGGGTTCCTGAAGAGGAACGGTTTTCGTCATCTCTTTCATCGGTATGGCAGAAGGTGCAAGCTAACTTGAAAAATATGGGAAGTAAATATAAATGCATGGCTGATAAGAGACGGTCGCCAGGTCCGGACCTAGGAGTGAATGACTATGTGTGGTTGTCTACTAGGAATATTAAATTAAAGGTTCCCTCTTGGAAACTGGGGCTTAGGTTCATTGGCCCTTACAAAATAGTAGCCATCATTAACCCCGTGGCTTTTCGCCTGGAGCTACCTCAGACTTTTAAAATCCATAACGTCTTCCATAAGTCGTTACTCAAGAAATATGTTCCACCTCTAGAACCGTCACCGCTGCCACCCCCTCCTGTTGTTGTGGATGGTAATCTAGAGTTTCAAATATCCAAAATTGTTGATTCTCGTCGGGTCCGCCGCTCCCTTCAATATCTGGTGCATTGGAGGGGTCACGGTACCGAGGAAAGAATGTGGGTTCCAGCGTCTGAGGTAAACGCCGACAGGTTAGTTCGGGCTTTTCATGCCTCTCATCCTGAGAGACCTGGTCCTGAGTGTCCGGAGGCCCCTCATAGAGAGGGGGGTACTGTCACGAGGGTGTCAAGAGCTTCCTGCCTGGACTTCGATACTGACCCACTGGAGCTGTGTAGCTGTGTTCCCTGGTTGTTGTTCCAGAACGTTACCCTCAGGATCCCTGTTGGGCCTTTGTGGTCTGCTGTTGTCGCCCACCTGGGATTATATGTTTGTCTGTATTGTCTGTCCCCTCCTTGGTGTTTTCCTCTTAGTGTCAGTGGTGCGGACTAGTGATCACTACATAGGGCTCATCTTAGGGAAAGCCAGGGTTGGGTGAGGAACCAGTCTAGGGACGTCAGGGCAGTCAGGTGCCAGCCGCAAGGTGAGTCAGGGGTCACCACCTTTCCCTCTCTCTTGCACAGGGCCTTCCCATTTCCCTCCCTTTGTGTGACGCCGGTCATTACATTAACAACACTACAATACACCTAAACTATGCTACACACAGTACAATATCTTACACAATTCCATAGGGATATGCAGGAAGGGGTAACTGCAGGGGTATATAGGGTCTGTGGGAATGGGATATTCAGGGGCTTAAGAGAATGCAGGGCAGGGGATATAGGTGGGATAATGCAGGGCAGGGGGAATAGCAGGGGTTAATGCTGGGGAATCGTTGTTGGTATAAGGTACTCAGCCAGATGCAGGGGTTAATGCTCGTCTTGCAGGGGAGCTCGTCTCTAGGGGATTATCTTCTCAATGTACTGCTCTTTCTCTTGGGGGATGATTCTCTTGTCCGGGCTGCATGGCTAAATCCTGAGCGTAGTGCCGCCGGACTATTTAAATCTGGCGGCGCTCGCTCCCGAGCCGTCCGCGCTGCAGGCACACACACATGCCTGCAGGCAAGTACACGTGGGCTGGCGTGGCGATATGACATCACAGCACCAGCCCACACGTCCTGGTGCGCGCTTCCAGGGACTGCACTTCTCCTGGAAGTACATGGAGATACCTCCAGAGATGTTATCAAACGGCAGGGGATCATTATTGATCCCCTGTCTTTTGAAGTGGCTGCACCTGGCCAGCCATCTAGGCAGCATCTCTTTTCTGCAGGTGCGCTGGTATGCGCCTGCAGGGAGATTAGGCTGGGGAGGGGGCACCTGTGACTGGGGGGGATATTGGCCACATTTTATATATGGTTCGAGGAGAGCAACGAGATACGCCGGCAAACACTCTGAGCGCCCCGCCAAGTGATCGGGAGATATCCGGACTATACGTTGGGAAGGAGGTAAGCCAAAGGCCTCATGCACACGACCGTTGTGTGCATCCGTGGCCGTTGTGCCGTTTTCCATTTTTTTTCGCGGACCCATTGACTTTCAATGGGTCCGTGAAAAAATCTGAAAATGCACCGTTTTGCAGCCACATCCGTGATCCGTGTTTCCTGTCCGTCAAAAAAATAAGACCTGTCCTATTTTTTTGACGGACAACGGTTCACGGACCCATTCAAGTCAAGGGGTCAGTGAAAGAACACGGATGCACACAAGATTGGCACCCGCGTCCTTGATCCGTGGCCGTAGGTTACTTTCCTACAGACTGATCCGAAGATCCGTCTGTATGAAAGCTTTTTCATAGTGATGGGGTTGCTTCTAGTTAGAATATACTGAGAACTGTGTACATGACTGCCCCCTGCTGCCTGGCAGCACCCGATCTCTTACAGGGGGCTGTGATCCGCACAATTAACCCCTCAGGTGCTGCACCTGAAGGGGTTAATTGTGCATATCATAGCCCCCTATAAGAGATCAGGGGCTGCCAGGCAGCAGGGGGCAGACCCCCCTCCCTCCCCAGTTTTAATTTCATTGGTGGCCAGTGCGGCCCCCCCCGCCCCCCCCTCCCTCTATTGTATTATTTTCATTCGTGGCACAGTGTGCGGCCCCCCCTCCCTCTATTGTATTATTTTCATTGGTGGCACAGTGTGCGGGAGCTCCTCCTACTGGTAAGTGACAGGTCTGTGCGGCGCATTGCTTAATGATCTGTCACTTACCAGTAGGAGGAGCTCCCGGCCGGTCACAGACATCGCAGCAGGTAAGTATGATGCTTCTAACTCTCCGCTGCCACCAATGATCAGGGGGGGGGAGAGGGGAGGCCGCACACTGGCCACCAATGATATTAATACAATAAAGGAGGGGGTGGGGGGGCGCACACTGGCCACCAATGATAATACAATAGAGGGAGGGAGGAGGGGGGCCGCACACTGTGCCACCAATAAAAATAATTCAATAGAGGAGGGGGGGCGGGGGGGGCGCACACTGTGCCACCAATGAAAATAATACAATAGAGGGAGGGAGGTGGGCGGGGGATGCCGCACTGGCCACCAATGAAATTAAAACTGGGGAGGGAGGGTGGTCTGCCCCCTGCTGCCTGGCAGCCCCTGATCTCTTATAGGGGGCTATGATATGCACAATTAACCCCTTCAGGTGCAGCACCTGAGGGGTTAATTGTACGGATCACAGCCCCCTGTAAGAGATCGGGTGCTGCCAGCAGCAAGGGGCAGTCATGTACACAGTTCTCAGTATATTCTAACTTGAAGCGTCCCCATCACCATGGGAACGCCTCTGTGTTAGAATATACTGTCGGATCTGAGTTTCACGATCTAACTCAAATCCGATGGTATATTCTAACATAGAGGCGTTCTCATGGTCTGTTTTGCGGACCGTGAAAAAATACTGTCGTGTGCATGAGGCCAAACACTGATGAAGATTTCTCTTATATATATTGGCAAAATGAAAATTTAAAGAGAGACTCCAGGCACAGTGTTATGCGAATTTATCGGGAAATACACGAGTATATTGCGACTTTATAATAGGTGCAACGTGTGCACCTAAAGTGACACTCTACCTTCTATCCATGGATACGGCTACAGAGGAGATTCCTTTATGCAGTTTTAATAGCAAATGTGAAATGGTGGCATACCTAATATATGTTGCTTTAATATAGAATAAATGAAATCCGCAGCACATCCGAGTAGTGAAGAAGTAAAAGAAGCTTTAATCACCAAGCATGCGACGTTTCAATCCTCTCAATGGGATTTTTCATTTGTAGAGCATTTTTAGAGCATTTTTTTATGTATTGTATCATATGCTATTATATGCTATTTTTGATTGTTTTTATTGTTTTAGAGATTTTATGGGTATATGTATAATTATTGTTAAATACATTTTCGGCATACTTCAATTTGAGACCAAATGCATGAGTGCTCGCCCATCCTTTTCATATATATATATATATATATATATATAGATAGATAGATAATTGGGGCATATCTATATATAAATAATACATCTGTATATAATATACAACCTGAGGACATACATGGGCAGCACTTAAGTATACATAAACATGCATTACAGGGGATATACATATCTATATATACACCCATATGCTGGGCCTATATACTGAACATACAGGGGATATACACCTATATAATGTAAACATATCCCCATTGGCCATTTAGGGCAAATATATATGTATATATGCATATCTTAGACATATATACATATTCAAATGTGCCCCTTCCCTCTACAAAAGAAAAAAACAAACCACAATGGATATGTCATATACCAAAGAAAAGACTCATTGATGAATGGTACTAATATGTAGTGCCCATCCTCACTATTATAAGTGATTGGAAAGATACCTAAGATTGCATAGTGCAACCCTTTCATACAAGTAAACCAAAATTCATTTGGAAGGAAGAAGTCACATTCCTACAATAAATACATCAAGATAAAGTGCCTAGTGCAATATATCATATACAGAGTTCATCAAGGAGTACATAATGAAACGAGTAATACCGACCAGTGTGGCTCTGACCCCGACACGTGTTTTGCATATCGCTTCCTGAGGAAAGTATCTTTCCAATCCTTTTTAATGGTGAGGATCGGCAATGCATATTAGTACCATTCATCAATGAGTCTTTTCACTGTGGTTCATTTTTTCTTTTGTATATGTATGCCGCTGCTACTGGTTTTTAAATGTTACCTGTAATAGACTGATCATGTGCTGTGTATCTATAATGTTTGTTTTGGTGTGGGGATTCTAATTTAGCTATACACAGCCAATACTTTGTTTGGAGCTAGTGTATTTCTGGGGGATATCTGGATACACCTTGATTAATTACAATTTTTGGAGAACGATATCATTAGCTTTTTCTTCCTTCATATTTTTTTTTAACAAATGACTTTATATTAAATGGTCTTGGATGTCCCTGTAATAAGCTCCCTGCTGTTTTAATTTGCTGATTTTGTAGCTAACTATATATTCTTAAAGGTAATTACATTGAAATGGGGGAATTCTAAGAAACACATTCTACCAGCAAGGCAGAAATTATTTTTGTAGAGAGTCTGCAAGGGTGTGTATGGTTTCCTAATGAATTTTGTTTGCTTGGTTTTCTTACGTGAGCAAATAAAAAAACACTGATAGATAATTAATTCTCAGATTTTACGGCTATACCCCTTGTGCGTTCTATTAAAAGAAAAACTTAGTCAAGATGGAGCCAAACCAAACGTAGGGGAATGAATATGTCTCCTGTTGTATGCTGTGATTTCACCTCTTCTAACCTCCTGTTCAGTATAAATAGACTAAACTATGAACATCGTTTTATGATTTCCAAAGTCTCAATTGTACGAGCAGCTTAAAATTTATCTTGCTAGCAAATGAAAGAATGTCTCGTGAATGCTTCAGTGACTCTTATAATAACAGGGATTGGCTGGCTTTGTCAGTGGGGCAGAAAAGTACAGCGCTCTAAGACAAACATACAGGAGTTGTGTATACAATGTGAAGTAGCGGTATATGCATTTGATAGCTCCACGACAAAAGCGCGGTGTGTACAAGTCTGTCGACTTTATTAAAAGGAAACTAGGTTGGAACTGTAATTTTTCAAAGCAGGAATGTCAATTTTGATAACCAGAACAGAGAGTACAGAAGCCTGACTCTCTCTCTCAGATCCTGCCCTTTTTTTTTTTCCCCTTGCCAATGTTTTCGTTGGCAAAGGAGCCGATGGACTAAATATTTTAAAGAGAAAATTAAAAGACACTTGATCGGAGACATGCTGAATTGTGGGAAATGAAATTAGGCCAGGTTGCTTATTTAGATATATGTTCTGCAAGAAAAAGCCAAATTGTGGATTTGTCAATTTTCCAAGCTTTGTCTAGGGGGACTGAACAGTACTCAGGATTCTTGGTGGTCTGCAAATAGCATCTTGTTTCATTTGAAGAAGAAATTATTACGTTCCAGTTCTTTTTTTTTTTCTTCTCTGTGGTGTGTATATTTTATTTTAAATTGCAGCCAACAAAAAGCCCATTAAATCTGATCTATAGCACAAACATGGCCGTTTAGGAAAAGTTACTTCCAGTAGTGTTTAGAGAGAACGGATGTTGAAATATGTTTAGATAAGATTATCAAGACTAAGATGAAATTAAGAATATGATAAACAGAGAGATACAATTAAGTTTGTGCTCATGGGAGTTGGGGGGGGTCTTTTCATTTAATAAATATAGTTGGGGGCCAATTCATTTCAGCTTAGAAGAAGATATTTTCTGTATAATATTATAGTATAATCAGCAGAGAAGACACTCCTGGCACCCGTCAATAAACTGCAGTAGATCTGGTGTTAGTCCCATAATCTCTATACATTTAAGAACGCCCCAGTAACCAGGCATGGCCATTACACAGTGGATGGATCTGTCTGTTTCTCGTACCAGTGCTCTAGCCAGCAACCTATTGGCAGGGATGCTGCAAGATGGACCCCCCACTGATCTAATGTTGATGGCCTTTCCTATGGATACAGTAGGTCATCATTATCTGATTGATGAGAGTCTGACCCCCGGGACCCCTGCTGATCAGCTGTTTGAGAAGGCATCAACACTCTTGTGAGTGCTTTGGCCTTCTCTCAGCTTACCAAGCACAGTGTCATACATTTGATACCAGCTGTGCTCGGTATAGCAACTCAGACCCATTCACTTCAAAGGGGCTAAACTGCGCTTAGGCTATGTAACCAGAGGATAGGTCATTAGTAGAAAAGTCTCTTTTTAAGTCCTGGAGAACCCCTTTAATACACATGCTGGGACAGCATGTACCTGCGCTTCAAAAACAGGAGAATTAACCGTGCTTATAAACAAGAACATTACATCTACAAACCGGATTCCAAAAAAGTTGGGACACTATACAAATCGTGAATAAAAACTGAATGCAATGATGTGGAGGTGCCAACTTCTAATATTTTATTCAGAATAGAACATAAATCACGGAACAAAAGTTTAAACTGAGAAAATGTACCATTTTAAGGGAAAAATATGTTGAATCAGAATTTCATGGTGTCAACAAATCCCCAAAAAGTTGGGACAAGGCCATTTTCACCACTGTGTGGCATCTCCCCTTCTTCTTACAACACTCAACAGACGTCTGGGGACCGAGGAGACCAGTTTCTTAAGTTTAGAAATAGGAATGCTCTCCCATTCTTGTCTAATACAGGCCTCTAACTGTTCAATCGTCTTGGGCCTTCTTTGTTGCACCTTCCTCTTTATGATGCGCCAAATGTTCTCTATAGGTGAAAGATCTGGACTGCAGACTGGCCATTTCAGTACCCGGATCCTTCTCCTACGCAGCCATGATGTTGTGATTGATGCAGAATGTGGTCTGGCATTATCTTGTTGAAAAATGCAGGGTCTTCCCTGAAAGAGATGACGTCTGGATGGGAGCATATGTTGATAACAACTTGGGTTGTCCTTGTCCTCTTTGGTCCGGATGACATGGCGTCCCAGATTTCCAAAAAGAACTTCGAATCGTGACTCGTCTGAACACAGAACAGTCTTCCATTTTGCCACACTCAATTTTAAATGATCCCTGGCCCAGTGAAAACGCCTGAGCTTGTGGATCTTGCTTAGAAATGGCTTCTTCTTTGCACTGTAGAGTTTCAGCTGGCAACGGCGGATGGCACGGTGGATTGTGTTCACTGACAATGGTTTCTGGAAGTATTCCTGAGCCCATTCTGTGATTTCCTTTACAGTAGCATTCCTGTTTGTGGTGCAGTGTCGTTTAAGGGCCCGGAGATCACGGGCATCCAGTATGGTTTTACGGCCTTGACCCTTACTCACAGAGATTGTTCCAGATTCTCTGAATCTTCGGATGATGTTATGCACAGTTGATGATGATAGATGCAAAGTCTTTGCAATTTTTCGCTGGGTAACACCTTTCTGATATTGCTCCACTATCTTTCTGCGCAACATTGTGGGAATTGGTGATCCTCTACCCATCTTGGCTTCTGAGAGACACTGCCACTCTGAGAAGTTCTTTTTATACCCAATCATGTTGCCAATTGACCTAATTAGTGTTAATTGGTCTTCCAGCTCTTCGTTATGCTCAAATTTACTTTTTCCAGCCTCTTATTGCTACTTGTCCCAACTTTTTTGGGATTTGTTGGCACCGTGAAAATTGCAATCAACGTATTTTTTCTTTAAAATGATACATTTACTCGGATTAAACGTTTGATCTGTCATCTACGTTCTATTACAAATAAAATATTGACATTTGCCATCTCCACATCATTGCATTCAGTTTTTATTCACAATTTGTTTAGTGTCCCAACTTTTTTGGAATCCGGTTTGTATTAAAAAATTTGTACATTTGAAAGTGAAGGGTCCATCAAAACATCATAATGTCCTGTATGTTTTTGATAGGTTTACATTGTCGATATTTGATGTGTTGGAATTTATCATGCCCTGTACTCCAGAATTCTGGACTTTTACAACGATATGGGATTTACTTGCCCCAAAAAGTTTGTGATGTGACTTTTTGCTTTTTGACACAACTCCAGTTTTGAAAAATAGGAGTAAAAGTGGCCGTGGTTAGTCATGTTAATTAGTTTAATGCCAAATTTATTACTGTAATATTTGTAAAAAGTCACAAACTCTCTCCAGTGGTGTAAGATATGCCAAGTTTTACAAAGAATGTGCAAAGTTTGATAAAATTGGGACAAAGTACACCAAGGCAGATGAAAGCAAAATTGACTTTGAATATAAACCTCGTGATACATTCCCCCCTTGGTGCATACATCAGGCATATATTGTAACTTGGATGTGTGCATCTGTCTGCCATACAGTTCCATACATCTTCCATAGACTTACATTGTAAAATAAGTGTACTGTAATGCCAGGAGGTTTTCAGGATGTCTTCAAATACGGTTGATAAATAGGTATGTTGACACATAGCAGACATAATTAAAGGGGTTATCCCATGACTAATGTAGAAATTTAAAATCAGAGATCATATACAGTGTAGTATATGCCAATCTCTTTCTAACAAAAACACGTTACAAAGCAAAGCTTGCTGAGTTATAAAACCCAATAGGAAGCTGATGAAAACAGGAAGTTCTGCATGTAAACATCCTGCAAGGAAAAAAATGTCATTGTGAAACTGGACAATCCATTTAAGAGAAATTATTTGATATATTGATTGTTAGTTGTGCACTAGTGTCTCTTCCTCTTGCCATATGTACTAGATGTATCAGCAGGGTGAAAACAATGCTAGGTGATCCTGTTTTTGATACTTTTCTAAGTAGAGAAGTGGCAAAAAAATGTTAGTTACAACATGTGCAATTTTAAAATCTCACCCAGTTTTTGTGCCATATTTGTATATGTTATATATTTGTATATATAGTGGCACAGGGACTTATAGATAAAGCCTTTGGCCTTAACTAGTTATGAGGGGCAACAGACTTGGTTGACAGGGCCAGACATCTTGCCTGGTCCTGTCAATCTCACATCTGCACCATTGCTCCAAGTAATGGGGAAACTGCAGAAGATCTGCTGCTGCTACCTGAGCAGTCCAGATGTTAACTGTGCATCTGTGTCTCCGAGTGTATTCAGACATGAGCCGTGAGGCACAGTTGACATCTGCCCTGCTCGGGTAGCAGCAACAGATCCTCTGCTCTTGTGCCGCAACTTGGAGCAATGGCGATATGACTAGCTCTGTCAATCAAGGAGGAGGGGTGAGTCTTTTGAACAGCGAGGTCAGACCACTGCTGCTCAAAGAGGTTGATTTTTCGACAGACTTGATTTGTATGAATTGATTCGCTCATAACCAGCCCTAGCACCATGTTTGCAATGTATGCACAGGAGAAAAGTGATAAAGGTGAGGTTTGTATATGGACATTATAGAGGGGAGTCTCTTACTCAGCAGTCCAGTTGATTGCTAGGCTTTTGTCCGTGACAAAGGGGCCTGTCTTTATGAGACAACCCCTTTAATGTTTATTTTATTTATAATTATAGCATTAGAATGTTCTTAAGACTTAGCTATGTAATACTGTTTGACATGGTGAATTGATTATTAATGATTCTGAACACATTTCTAGGTGTTTTCTAAAAAAAATCCTGCCTGTGATTTGTTCTAAATGTAGTATACATGATATATATACATTATCAATATGAACAATATAAGTAGATTTTTTGGAAAGGATTCTAAGTGCTGTAAACATAAGGACTGGTCTGCCCTATTGCACTAGCTTTGTAGAAGTTGGACAAAAACTCATATTTAACTATACATAATTCATACCATCAAACCTGTTTTTAACCAGCAGTAATAGTGTTTACAGACAGACAACGTGAACTTCTGTTTGAGTCCTTGTTATATCCACTTTTGCCCCTATTTTCTAGTTTTACTGGGGGTTTTTTTGTTCAGCTCCTTGGAGCTTTGTTAAATACAGGTACTGTATATTTTTATCCCAATTTTAGAATATTTTATCAACTTCTGTGTGCTCTTTATAGATTTCCTGCTGGGTAGCTGTAAGGGGCTCGCAGCTCTTAACCAAAATTTTATGTACATGAAAGTAATCTCCAGCAGTGATGTTCCTTTTGGTAAAATTTACAGTTACAAACACCTAAAACCTACAGGCGAGATTTATTTTCAATAGGCCCAGGAGTGCAGCAATCATTGTAAAAGCTTTGCAACTAACTATTAGAGTCACACCTTAAATGGCAAAAAAAAATTGTAACGTATAAATTAGACTTTGACAAATATAAACTGCTGTAATAAAATGGGCTTGTCCTTAAACACCCAAACACAATGCTAAAGTTTTAAATCAAAAGTGCAGAAATAAGAAACAAAGCAGTCGTGAGGACATAAACTTTATCTGTAAAGGAAAGCTAGGCTGCCACTACAGGAGTATATTTTATGTAGTAAATGTTCATTAAAATTAAAGTGTAACCGTACTTTAAATACTTTTTGTATGTCATAGGGACATATGAATGTTTTTTATCCATCATGGTCCGAGTGCTGAACCCTCACTGATTGCTAATACAAGGAAAAGCATTCATCCAGAACACTGTCTCTCCTTGTTGCTGAAGATAGGCTTCATATAAAGTCTACAAGCCCATCTCCAATCCATCTTGAACAGCAAGGAGAGAGAGTGCTGTGTCTGAGCACATCTATCTCCTTAATTTAGAGATCAGCAAAACCTTTGATATGTCACTATGATGTAGCAAAAGTTTTATTTTAAAGTCCAGCTATTAAGCTTTAAAAAATAAGACTTAGGGCTCTTTCACACTTGCGTTGTCCGGATCCGTCGTGCACTCCATTTGCCGGAGGTGCCTGCCGGATCCGTAACACCGCAAGTGAACTGAAAGCATTTGAAGACGGATCCGTCTTTAAAATGCGTTCAGTGTTACTATGGCAGCCAGGATGCTATTAAAGTCCTGGTTGCCATAGTAGTAGTGGGGAGCGGGGGAGCAGTATACTTACCGTCCGTGCGGCTCCCGGGGCGCTCCAGAATGACGTCAGAGCGCCCCATGCGCATGGATGACGTGATCCATGTGCTCACGTCATCCATGCGCGTGGGGCGCCCTGACGTCACTCTGAAGCGCCCGGGGAGCCGCACGGACGGTAAGTATACTGCTCCCCCGCTCCCCACTACACTTTACCATGGCAAACAGGTCTTTAGTGTCCTGCCAGCCATGGTAACCATTCAGAAAAAGCTAAACGTCGGATCCGGTAATGCGCCGAAACGACGTTTAGCTTAATGCCTTTCAATGGGCATTAATTCCGGATCCGGCCTTGCGGCAAGTGTTCAGGATTTTTGACTGGAGCAAAAAGCGCAGCATGCTGCGGTATTTTCTCCGGCCAAAAAACGTTCCGTTCCGGAACTGAAGACATCCTGATGCATCCTGAACGGATTTCTCTCCATTCAGAATGCATGGGGATAATCCTGATCAGGATTCTTCCGGCATAGAGCCCCGACGACGGAACTCTATGCCGGAACACAACAACGCAAGTGTGAAAGAGCCCTAAGGCCTCATGCACACGACCGTTGTTTTATTCCGTGTCCGTTGTTCAGTTTTTCGTGATTTTCTGTGGACCCATTGACTTTCAATGGGTCATTTGAAAACTCGGCTAATGCACCGTTTGTCCTCCGTGTTCGTGATCCGTGGTTCCAGTCCGTCAAAAAAATATGGGACCGTGAAAAAACACGGAGGCACACAAGATTGTCATCCGCGTCCGTGCCCGTTTTTTTCCTATCATTTGCATGGCAAACTTGACTTTTTTTTACTTTCCTTCATGTCTGGTGATCCTCCAAAAATAAAGGATGACACACAGAAACAAAAACAGAAACGGATCACGGAACAACGGAACCCCATTTTGCGGAACGGAACACAACAACGGTCGTGTGCATGAGGCCTTAGTTGTATTTATCCAAGAATAAAGAATTGCTTAAGGTGTTGTAAAAGAGAACGTGTCACCATTAAACACTGTTATCTGCAGACAGTATGTTATAGAACTGGAGAAGCTGAGCAGATTGATATATAGTTTTGTGGAAAAACATTCAGTAAGACTTGTAATTTATTAATTTAAACCTCTGCCCTTTTGCTCCTTAGGAGTCATGTGGGTGGTCCTACTTACTGATTGATAACCTTCTATGTGTGCGTAGTCGTGGAGAGTTAGCTGGCAGTCCCAGATACAGTAGAACTGCCCACAACTCCAGAGCAGATATAAATTAATAAATTACGTTTTACTGAATCTTTCATATTTTTTTTTTACAGGACAAGTTGTATGGTCTAATGCCATCATTTACTATTCCATAAAATTTATTGGGAAGCTGGAAAAATATTATTGGGGTGAAATTGGAAAAAAATGCAATTCCGTCATTGTTTTACAGGTTTCGAATTCATGGCATTCACTGGGTGGTAAAATGACATATTACCTTTATTCTGCAAGTCAGTAAGATTAAGCAATGCCAAATTTATAGTTTTTGTTACGTTTTAATACTTTACTACTGAAAATTCATTTTTTGCATCACTATATTCTGACAGCCATAACTTTTTTATATTTCTGTCTATTCAAATTTTTTAGGGGAGATATTTTCATTTTTCAGAAGAAGCCATACCAATGATATTAATATTTTTTGTTTAGGGGTGTTTTCAATTTTTATTTTGTTTTCCCCTTGAGGAGTTGAACATGTGATCGTTACATCGCCTATACCATAGACTGCAATGATTTACCAGTGCAGTTTTTTGTAAGATTGCTATGTCCCTATTAACAGATAAAGATACCCCTCTGGCCAGACATGTTAAATACATACATGGGAACCAGAGTTCGATACTAAGATTCTGGGGAATAGAAAAGATATCCATGGGACCAAGAGGAGGTAATCTAGATAAAAAACTGTTACAATGTGAAGCCCGTTGGATTGATAGACTAAACACTATGAGTCCTTATGGACTGAATGAAGGTTTTTCATTCACGGCATTCATCTAGTATGAAATTATATTTGTATATAAAAAGGAAACCTAGTATACTTAAGTACATAGACTACATCTAAATAAATCTAAATACAAGAAACAAAAGGAAGAGTTCTAGAGAAAATAAGTAAGGCCAATTACCATTCAGGTCAGCATCACCTATAGGATTTCCAGCAGTACAGTATGCATCTTATAACCTATATATAGAATAATTTCAAAAAAACAGAAAACATATATAAAATAGGTCACAATTAGGACTGGTACTATATATGGTTATACTCTATCAAGTATTACAGCAGTATGTCTTCTAAAATAGAGTGGATTCATATCTCCTGTAGAATACAAAATATAACATCAGAGATAATAGCAATAATATTCTCTCACAACAGGATGGTTTTGAAATCCCCTATGGAATATTAAATATCCAAATAATCCCCTTATCTCCCTTTCCTCTCTCTCTCCTTCCTCCCTTCTTTCCCTATTCAGGAAAACTGCATGATTTTCTATCTACATGCTGGAGTTCTCCTAATCTCTTATGAGAACAAAAGGGAGAATAAGTGTAATATGCCTGGAATCCCTCAAATATAATGTGGAGATAAATATAAGGTGACGAAATCGGAAAGGGAACATATGAGGTGGAAATCTCCAAGAATAGGGACATAAAGTATATAAAAGTATGGACTTGGGAGAATCCTGAAAATCGAGAGACTAAGTCGGCAAATATGCGCAGGAGGAACAATCCATGAGATACTATCAGAGTATAGACGCATGCGCCCCGACTTTAAATTGGTAGAAGAAGCGGAGAGTAGAAATAGATCTCAAGAATTTCTGAGTATGGACGCATGCGCATAGGTGCTTTGATCATGGACCTTAGGAATTCATGAGCTAAGTGTGTGGGCATGCGTATTAGGGACAAACTATGGGGAAGCGATATGGAGTGTGGTGCGCATGTGCCCAGACTTAGTGTCCGCACTGAGAATCTATCCCAGCAAGACATGCATTGTAATCGGAAAAGGTAGGCGGAATAAAGGTACAAGCTTACACGCAGGCGCATACTCTTTACTAACACTGGCTAGTCCGTTGACTGACTATGTATAAAATGGATTTTATTGGCCAAACTATGTGACTATCATATGATCGCCGGTAACCCATTGGTAAATAGGAAGGGAAAGATCCACCCATACGATATATAAATGCCAAATCACATGGCGATCTTGTTGATAGTAGCTCCATTGCCCCTGAAGTAAACGTTATATTTTAAATCAGACCTTAAACGGGAATCCATTAGCCGTTCGGCTATCTGAACCTTAATAATTTAAATCCCGGGTCCAAAGAGTCCCTGAAGGGAACCTATTAACCCCTGCCACAGGCAGGCCTCAATAGGAACTTTGCTATGGTAGTCCTGGGAGCCATCACAAGGCTCCCTTCAGCCATAGCAACCGAAAGGTCACCAGAAGCAGCCCACCCCCAGTAAATGACCCCTTATATGCTGTGGTCACAATTGACCTGAGAGGTTTCTTAAATGTGATTGGATTTCTGTAGTGGATTTCACACTTTGCAATGTAAAAGTAGAAACGTATTTATTTATTTATTTTATGCACTTATATAGCGCTACTATATTCCAGAGCACTTTACAGACATTAGCATCCAACTTTCCCCAATGAGGCTCACAATCTAAGGTCCCTATCAGTATGTCTTTGGAGTGTGGGAGGAAACCAGAATACCTGGAGGAAACCCATGCAAGCACGGGGAGAACATACAAACTCCATGCAGATGGTGTCCTTGGTCGGATTTGAACCTAGGACCCCAGCACCGCAAACACCAGGCTGGCAAGACTAATGATAATGCCGACACCTTGTCCATTCTAACTGCTCAAAAGGAACTATTTTCCACAGATAAACAGTGGGAATACATGTAGATTCCAATGTTCTATTCCAGTTTTGCTCAGACGGAAACTCAGCACATCAGGCCTAAGACTTCCGGAGCCATCATTTTTCCACAGATCTGTGACCCTACCCCACTAGTCGAGAAAGAATTTTGGCTCAGGCTTCAAGCAGAGATTAAAGTCATCCGGGAGCAGCTTGATTATTTCTCCAGCAGGAGTGTACCTGAGAGGATCCGACAGAAGAGAGTTGACTGCTAAAACTATGGCCGCTGCATTGTGGAAGAGCTTCATATTGCCATATGGGTGTTCTGATAAGATACTTACTGATCAAGGATCAGTTGTTCTATGAATTTTGCACTCTATACCACTGTAAAAAGCTGAGGACTACAGCTTACCACCCACAAAGGAAAATGGGTTGAGTGAAAAAAATGAAGCAGACACTGATCAACATGCTCAAGGCTGTTACACATCACAAAAGAGTCGACTGGCTGTTTGTTCTTCATGAACTTGCGTACCTGTACAATAATGCAACTCATTGCTCTACTGGGGACAGTTCTTATTACCTCATGTTTGGAAGACTCGGCCTTCTAACTCTGGACATTGCCCTGGATATCCCTGTGCCAGACTCTTAGCAACTCCTTCCCCAAACCAAATGGGTCAAGGAGCATCAGCAGCACCTGGAGGACGCCAAAGAAATCGTAGACTTCAGAATAGAGAAGGTCCAGCAAAAACAAAAACAAGACTTTGATATCCATGCTTACGCCAGCCCCTTACAACCTGGAGACCAGGTCTTGCTCAGTAACAATCACCCAGCTAGCAAACTGGATAGTCACTGGGAGCATGAGTGGTGACCGTACCTTTACCCAAGGTCTACGAGATTCAGCAGGAGGATATGGGCAATCAGCTGGTGCACCGCAACCGGCTCAAGTAGTGTCTGCAGGAACTTTTTCAGGAGCAGCAAACGGAAGTTGGTAAGTCACCCGAGCTGCCATTGTTTCCAGTAAGCAGGACCTCAACAGAGTTGCCTTCTATGTTTGATCCACTCCAGTGGTTCCTCCAGCCACAAATCCGGATTTTGCTACCAGTCACTGAAACTTCCACAGAGCCAGATCATACTCCTGAACTCTCTTTAGGAGTTGTAGACTCTACCTCCGCCTCTGAAGACCCTGAGCTGTTATTGCGGAGGTTCAATAAGAGCAAGTCACCTGCCCGTTATTGGGAGTAGCAGCAGCAGTGAGGAGGACTACCATTCCCTCATCTAAGGAGAAGCTGCTCTCCAACAGACTAAAGGAGCCACACAAGGGACATCTTTATATAGGTGAGAAACATTGGCCCTTGTTTTAAGTTTTTTGTTGGCTCTCTTCAGTCCAGTCCTGGACTGTGCCTAGACTTTAAAGAGTCCGCCCAACAGAAAAAAATCCTAGATGTGCATGTTAGCTCCATTCCCCTTTTCCCGTTCTCAGGTTAAGTGGGAACTCAACTCACCATATGGGTTTACTGCCAAAATTCAAATGACTAACTACCTTATGTGTGGATTAAACTGTCTATTGAAGCCTATGGTGGTCCTACCTGTGTGTCCTGCAGGCCTTCCCCATTAAAGGGATTATCCAAGATCTATAATGCCCCTCCATATTCCCGGGCCACTCACAGAGGTTGTACTTACCTCGCTCTCAGCACCCGCGTTGCTTCTGATGCCAGCACGGCTGCATCTCCCAGCATCACGGGTGATGTTAGGGAGACTCGTTCCCATCGCGGCCTGCTATTGGCTAAACACCTCCCCCCCCCCGGTGGCGGATGTTTTCATCCACGCGATTGGGAGATTCAGCTGCAGCTATGCTGGCATCAGAAGTGACGCGGGTGCCAGGGAACTAGGTAAGTACAACCTCTGTGAGGAGCCTGGGCATATGGGGGAAAATTATAGATCTTGGATAACCCCTTTACGTCGCCACAGGTTGGGAGCCTCCTTCTTCTTTTTGTACGTTCAAGCACTTTAACCCATGTACACTTTTGATCCAAGTAACAATGTGATTTTATTACGCACTTTAAGTGGACTTTAAAGTAAATACTACCTTGAGCTAGCTAGCTAGATAAAGGTAGAAAGGTGTGGGCAGCACAGCTGTCTTTAAGGTGCAGTCGGAGTGCCAGTGGCTGTGGGGGCGATCCACCTCCAATGTAGATAAATGAAAAAATTCTACAGCACTTCCAAGGCGTAAAAAGGTAGAAAAGGCTTTATTCACCAGACCCGCGACATTTCTATCCGCTTTCTGGAGAAAGATCCCAGAAAGATCCCAGAAAGCGAATCGAAACGTCGCGGGTCTGGTGAATAAAGCCTTTTCTACCTTTTTACGCCTTGGAATGCTGTGGAATATTTTCATTTAGCTAGCTAGATAGATAGACAGGAGGGGAAGGAGTCAGTGTGTACTGAACAACAAGTCCCAAGCAGTACATGAACACCTTAAAGGGTAACCCTACTGCTAAGTATAATGCTGTAGAGTAATTAAGGATCCGTAGACGATGAGTGTAGTCTATCTCTGCTTGGGTTGTTGTTGGTTGTACAGCCTAACAGCAGCAGGGACGAATGACTTCCGATAGCGCTCCTTCTCACACTTGGGGTGAAGTAGTCGGTCACTGACGGTACTGCCCAATGCTATCACCGCCTCATGCATGGGATGGGAGTTATTCTCCAGCATGGAGAGCAACTTAGATAGTATCCTTCTCTCACCTTCCACCTACACTGATTCTAGGGGGCTCCCCAAGACAGGCCTGGCCCTTCTCATCAGTTTGTCAAGTATGTACCTTCCTCTACCTGATTGAGATGCTGCTACCCCAGCAGGTCACTCCAAAGAAGATTGCTGATGCCACCACAAAGTTGAAAAAGGCCCTAGGAAGTGTCCTATGCACTCCAAAAGCTCACAGCCTCCTAAGCAGGTAAAGCCTGCTGTGGCTCTTTTTGTATAGTACCTTCATGTTATCTGCCTAGTCCAGCGTATTATTGAGGAGTACACCCAGGTACTTATAAGTGTTGACTATCTCAATGTCCATACCCTGGATGTCCACTGGTTTAGGAGGATGTCTGTGCTTGCGGAAGTCCACAACCACCTCCTTAGTCTTCCTGGCATTGATCCTAAGGTGGTTCTGCTGGCATCACTCCACAAATCCCCAGGTCAGTTCTCTGTACTCCATATCATCCTCGTCTTTGATGAGGCCTTACATACCGAGGTCGGTATGTTAGGTAGTCTAGGATCCAATTGGAGAGGTGGTGTTCCACTCCCACAAGATCCAACTTGTCTCTTAGTAGCCTTGGTTCTATGGTGTTGAAAGCACTGGAGAAATCAAACAACATTATGCTCACAGTGTTACTTGGTTTCTCCAGGTGAGAAAGAGCTCGGTGTAGAAGGTGGATGATAGCATCGTCCGCCCCAATGCCAGGCCGATAAGCAAACTGGAGGGAGTACATGGATGAGTTCATTAGTGGGCGGAGATGTGTTAGAACCGACCTCTCCAAGAGCTTCATCAAGTGGGATGTCGATGCCACTGGTCTGTAGCTGTTAAGGACCATCGGATGAGGTGTCTTCGGAACTGCTACCACACAAGATTATTTCCACAGTTATGGTACCTTTTCCAACTTCAGGCTCATATTAAACATACAGGTAGGGTTGAGCGTTGGTACAGAACTTTAGGATTTTTGGACCCTGGACCCGAACCCGAACTTTTCAGTAAAAGTTCGGGTTCGGTGTTCGGCAATTTAATGGTGCTTTTTGAAAGGCTGCAGAGCAGCCAATCAACAAGCGTTTAACTTATGTGCCCTTAGAAGCCATCACAGCCATGCCTACTAATGGCATGGCTGTGAATGGCCAGTGCAGCATGTGACCCAGCCTCTATATAAGCTGGAGTCACGTAGCGCTGCACGTCACTCTGCTCTGATTAGTGTAGGGATAGGATGCTGCTGCTGTGAGGGAGAGAATAGGACAGAATCTTTAATCTTGTTAACTCAGCGATCTACCTAGATTTTTTTTTGTGGGTGCAGTGCATAATCTTTTTACCTACCCTGAGCCCAGTGACACAGAAAAAAAACTTTTATCCGTCTGTTAGACGGCGGCCATTTTATGCAAGTTCGTATGTGCATTTGTGACAGTCAAATAGAAGCTTGAAATACTGCAATTATATTCTGGGTTTAAAAAAATTACCCATTTTTTGGCAAGACCCTACATCTGTGGCCTTTGCAGCATTTGTCATTGTTAAATACAAGCTTGAAATACTGCACTAACTTTCTGTGTTTAAAAAAAGCACCCATTTTTGGCAATACCCTTCATCTGGGGCCTATGCAGCATTTGTCAGTGTGCAATTTAAGCTTGAAATACTGCAATAATTTTCTGGGTTTTAAAAAACACCCTTTCTGGGCAAAATACTACATTTTACAGCCCTTGCTGCATCTGTCAGTGTGAAATACAAGCGTTATATACTGCTGTCATATTCTGTTATTAAAAAAACACCCATTTTGGGCAAAATCCTAATTTTGCAGAGTTTGCTGCATCTGTCATTGTTAAATACAAGCTTGAAATACAGCAATAATTTTCTGGGTTTAAAAAAGCACCCATTTTTGGCAATACACTACATCTGGGGCCTATGCAGCATTTGTCAGTGTGCAATTTACGCTTGAAATACTGCAATAATTTTCTGGGTTTAAAAAAACACCCTTTTTGGGCAAAATACTAAATTTTACAGCCAATACTGCATCTGTCAGCGTGAAATACAAGCGTTATATACTGCTGTCATATTCTGTTATAAAAAACACCCATTTAGGGCAAAAGCCTAATTTTGCGACGTTTGCTGCATCTGTCATTGTTAAATACAAGCTTGAAATACAGCAATAATTTTCTGGGTTTAAAAAAGCACCCATTTTTGGCAATACCCTCCATCTGGGGCTTATGCAGCATTTGTCAGTGTTCAATTTAAGCTTGAAATACTGCAATAATTTTCTGGGTTTTAAAAAACACCCTTTTTGGGCAAAATACAACATTTTACATCCCTTGCTGAATCTGTCAGTGTGGAATTCAAGCGTTATATACTGCTGTCATATTCTGTTATTAAAAAAACACCCATTTAGGGCAAAATCCTAATTTTGCAACGTTTGCTGCATCTGTCATTGTTAAATACAAGCTTGAAATACAGCAATAATTTTCTGGGTTTAAAAAAGCACCCATTTTTGCCAATACCCTCCATCTGGGGCCTATGCAGCATTTGTCAGTGTGCAATTTAAGCTTGAAATACTGCAATAATTTTCTGGGTTTTAATAAACACCCTTTTTGGGCAAAATATTAAATTTTACAGCCCTTGCTGCATCTGTCAGTGTGAAATATAAGCATTATATACTGCTGTCATCTTCTGTTATTAAAAAAAACACACATTTTGGGAAAAATACAAAATTTGCAGCCTTTGCTGCATCTGTCAGTGTGAAATACATGCGTTAGATACTGCTGTTATCTTCTGTCAATAAAAAAACACCCATTTTTTGAAAAATACAAAATTTGCAGCCTTTGCTGCATCTGTCTGTGAAATACACGCATTAGATACTGCTGTTATCTTCTGTTATAAAAAAAACACCCATTTTGGGAAAAATACTAAATTTGCAGCCTTTGCTGCATATGTCAGTGTGAAATACACATGTTAGATACTGCTGTTATCTTCTGCTATTAAAAAAAACCACCCATTTTGGGAAAAATACTAAATTTGCGGAGATTGAGGAGAGCGTTGAATAAGGGACAAGGCCCCGGTCGTGGTGCTGCTGGTGGAGCTCCTGTTGCAGGGAGAGGATGTGGTCGATCTGTGCCAGCTACATGCGCAAGTCAAACACCTTCCTCAGGTGCGAGTAGGCGACAGAACCTTCAGAGTTTTTTGGTCAGGCCTAATGCGGCTTTACGAATGGTGAGGCCAGAACAAGTATATGCGATAGTAGATTGGGTTGCTGATGGTGCCTCCAGTTCTTTCACATTGTCTCCCACCCAGTCTCCTGCTGAAAGATCAGAGTTGGCACCTGCAGCAGATGTCCATCAGTCTTTCACCTCATCCCCTTGCAAATCAGCCAAGCAGTCTGAGCCCCAAGTCATGCAGCAGTCTCTTCTGCTTTTTTATGACTCTGTTAGCAGGGTTTCCCAGGGCCATCCACCTAGCCCTGCCCCAGAAGTGGAAGAGATTGAGTGCACTGATGCCCAACCACTTATGTTTCAAGATGAGTACATGGGAGGACCACTGCAGCACATCTTGGATGATGACGAAACACAGGTGCCAACTGCTGTGGCTTTCTGCAGCTTTCTGATGATGTGGAGGATGATGAGGTACTAGACCCCACATGGAATCAAGGTCATGCGAGTGACTTGTGCAGTTTGGAGGAAGAGGCGGTGGTCGCACAGAGGCACCAGCACAGCAAAAGAGGGAGCAGGGTGCAAAAGCGTCTGTTATATTCTTGGGTGAAATTTTACAATTTTTGCCATGAATAAACCCCTGCTCTGCATAGGTGACAGGGACCGAAATTTTTAATAATCATCTGTTCCATTGGTGGATGACATTAACCCATTTCTGGCGATGAAAAACCCCTGCTCTGCATAGGTGACAGGGACTTAAATTTCTAAAATTCGTCTTTAATTGGCCCTTTCATTCGATCCTTCTGCTTTAATAACTTGTCCCACATTTCAGCTTGATCACATTGCAGGGTTCGGGGTCAAGTTTGGGTTCCGAACTCGAACTTTTTTGTGTCCGCTCAACTCTACATATAGGTACATGTAATAATACCGCACAGCTAATCACCACAGGTCTTAAGTACCCTGGAACTAATGCTACGCGGCCTGCCCTGCTTTGATCCATCCAAGTTCCCTTCTCACCTGGGCACTTGTTAAGATCAGACTGTAGCCAGATTAGGGCTGGGCGATATGGCCTAAAATCTATATCGCAATATAATGATATATCGCGATATATTATTTTCTTCTGTATGTATACAAATTGGAAAACTTTTTAAGATGTGTATTGTGTAACAGATCTTTTTCCAAACAATGTAAAGATGAAGTGTTAGTAAAACACAAAATTGTTTAAAATAAAGTGAAAATTTTGTCATTTGCCATCATCCATGTCCCCCAGCCAGCGCCATCAGCCCCATGCCATTGCCATTTGCCATCATCCATGTCCCCCAGCCAGCGCCATCAGCCCCATACCATTGCCACCATCATCATCCATGTTTCTTTCCAGCGCCATCAGCCCCATGCTGCCATTGCTATTTCCAATCATCCATGCCCCTCAGCCAGCGCCATCACCTCCATACCATTGCCATTTGCCATCATCCATCTCCCCTAGCCAGCGCCATCAGCCTCATGCCATTGCCACCATCATCATGTCCCCCAGCCAGCGCCATCAGCCCCATGCTGCCATTGCTATTTGCAATCATCCATGTCCCCCAGCCAGCGCCATCAGCCCCATGCCATAGCCATCCACTGGGGGCCACCCCCAGTAGATTCAGGCCCCTGCTAATATGCTTACCTTTCCTGCAGGTTGCGCGGCTGGCTGATGGAGTCCGCAGGAGAGAGACCGCGTCTTCTTCCCAGCATGCACTGGGCGGGACCCGACGTCACACACAGCATCAGCCAGCGCGCTGACTATGTGCGCGCGCAAGACCCTGGCCAGTGCAGCGCGGTGCAGAGTCAGGAGGCCACAGAGCTGTGAGTGAGAAGCTTCCTCAATTCACTACCGCTCCATGGTCATCTATCGCTATATGGCGATATAGACAAAATATATATCGTTGCCCGAATTTATATAGTTCATATTGTATATCGTTTATATCGCCCACCCCTAAGCCAGATGACTGATTGCTAGATTAAACTTGAGGTGAGATCTAACAGCAGGAGGCAAGATCACAGCTAGAGTGGAAGAGGGGATAAAATGGCATGCTGGGGTGGAAGGAGAAGGTGTGTGATCAAACATATTGAAGAATAGCTTGAGCTCATTAATCGCAATGTGCCTAGAGTTACGCCATCTATCAGTCATGAATATTGCCAGTCCTCCTCCTTTCCTTTTACCGCTGTCCCTTGTTTTGTCTTACTGAAACAGATTCAAGCCATCCAAGGAGATGAGTGTGTCCTGAATAAGTCTGTTAAGACAAGTCTCTGTAAACAGCATAATGCTGCTCTCCCAAAACTCCTGATGATGCTGGGTCAATGTCGCCAGTTCATCCTTATTCGAGAGAGATCTCACGTTGCCCATAATGACGGAGGGGAGAACAGGTCTATAACATCTCCTCCTGGTCCTCCGAAGAGCTCCAGCTCTGCACCCTCGTCTCCTGCTCTCCCTTAGTTCATCAGGGATGTCTGGTCTGGTAGCATGCAGCCCTGCTGTGTTCCTAAGCTCCAGCAGCTGCTGCCTGATGTAAACAATAGACCTTTGGCTCCATACAGGATCTCCAGACACCATAGTTCCCAGTGAAAACACAATAAAAAGTACTGCAAAAGTCCATATTCAAGTCCTCATATGGTTATCCATAGTGTAATCTCTCTTAAGTAGAGTAATAAGAAAAAAAGAAGAAAAGAAGAAGACAAATCTCAAGGTGAGCAGGAGCTGCTGCAACAGGCTGCCACCCCAGTGGCGACTAGATGATCAGTACCTTCACTGGGACTGAGGGTGTTGGGCTGATCCTACCCCCTGGCTCCTCAGGTTTAAAGTGGGCAGCTCAGAAGAAGAGTCCTGGGTGAGAGAATATTATGCTGCGTTCCTTTCCTAGATATGAAGCTATATGCCCCGGGGACTAACAATTTCCCTGTGTGTCTTCTGCCACTCCTTGAGAAAACTTAATAGCTACTGCAGTTATAGTCTTCAAGGCGAGCAACATTTACCATTGTAGACCTTGTTGCTACAAAGGGATTACAGGCTAAAGCCACCCTTCTGTTTATAGGGTTCACAGTGAAGGCTAAACGGTCTATTTAACCCATTACCTTTTGGATAGTGATGGGAGAAACATAGTAAATACACCCACGCACTCCTAGTGCGACTTGAGCTTATCGTACGTAGATAGAAGTAATGAGTAAACTCCTTTAATTTATACTTTACATCAGAAATCAGAGAAGTATTTCTAATATATTTAGACTGTAGCCACGTCAACATATAAATTATAAGTGCAATGAGAGGGCTGGAGCATCCATGGGTAGATTTTTAAGAGACAGTATATAAAGCAGCACTTAAAAAGGGAACTCCAATCACAAGCCAAGGATGGCATGGTTTTAAGTAAGGAGCTATGTAGTACCCTGGAGTTGGGGCACTACCATTTTGTCACCTGCCTATGGGTTTCTATGTCTAGCAAAATATCTCATCAGTATATTTATTGCAAGGTCTTCTCATTTAGTGCCTTAAATTGTTATGCAACTGTGTTTACATGTGATGTTGCTGGTTTTCCAGCAGGTGGCATATGTTCTGGCAGATTCCTTTAGAAAGAATGGAACTAACCATTTAATTCTGCCCCCTTTGGGCATAAGTAGGTTTTCCCATTTCCAACCAAAGTTGAGTCAGAGAGTATAAAGATAACAGACAAGGCGTAGTGAGGGAAGCATTATTCCCTCCAGCTGTAGGAGCTTTGGGAAAGCAGCTCATTGAGCAGCACCTCCTGATATTAATAGGACTTTGTCTCTTAGAGAGGGGCAACAGGTCTAACACACCCCACTCTGTTGACAGTAACGAAAACTTGAAGCTAAAGGAATAAATAGTCAAGAACAACTGCCAGAGCCATGCATACTGCTGGAACCAAGAAAGAGAAATATCAAGTACCATTCTGTTACTACAAGTCTATTCCAAGTAAAGAAAAGTTAAACTTCACAAAGTCTGGACTTCATTTCATTCCTCATTCCAACTCAATCTCTGCAATGGAGACTGACCACAAGCGACATCCTGAAGGTAGGAGCACCGTGACACAAACAATAGGCCAAGGTCCGGGCAGGCATATGCAGCCCACATGCTGGAGGTAACTGGTGAGTTGTTTGTGAGTCGGCCCAATGCTCCTGTAATTTGCCCACTGGCTCCTGGTATTGCCCATATGGCTCAGGTTGGAGAGTGTAGGGTCCCGGGCTACTTGAGAAACCTTGTCGCGGTGTCCGGGCTTAAGACATGTTCTACACCGTGGGACATGTTGACTAATCTCTCAATTTTAAAATCAGTTTGAGGATTTAGTATTACTGCAGAGTGCACCTGTGTTCGTTATTGTTTTGTTATATTACCATTCTGTTACTACAAGTCTATTCCAAGTAAAGAAAAGTTAAACTTCACAAAGTCTGGACTTCATTTCATTCCTCATTCCAACTCAATCTCTGCAATGGAGACTGACCACAAGCGACATCCTGAAGGTAGGAGCACCGTGACACAAACAATAGGCCAAGGTCCGGGCAGGCATATGCAGCGCACTGCCCCCCACGGAAGTAGTCCCGGTGTATAGGATGCGAGTGGCAGTGCCCATACATTTGAATGCAGTTCGGAGACGGATCTCCGTACAGCTTTCAAATTAAGTTTTGACTGAAGCGACTTTGGATCTATGATTCAAAGCTCATTTCGCTCAATACTAGCCACAATATGCCACTCGCATCCTACACACTGGGACTACTTTCCTGACCTTGGTCTGTTACTGACTATGAATTTTGCCTGATCCATTGGTGCGCTGCACCAGTGTATTTTATCCCTGTGGGTCAGCTGTCAATCACACCAAGGAGGTAGTGGCCTGGTGGCTCCCCTGCAGCAAAGTCCAGATCCCTGTATAACAGTATACCAGGGTGAATACCAGGGAACTTCCAGGATAACAGTAAGGAATAGGCGGTGGGGGGCACTCTATATATGGCAACTAATAGACTGCAAAATAAAACTACCCGTATTTTTCGCCCTATAAGACGCACCTGCCCATAAGACGCACCTGGTTTTTGAGGAGGAAAATAAGAAAAAAAAAAAATTGAACCAAAAGGTGTGCTTTTGGTGGGTTTTGAACTAATGGTGGTCTGTGGATGACACTATTATGGGGGATCTGTTGAAGATACTGTTATAGGGGATCTGTGGGTGACACTGTTATGGGGGATCTGTGGGTGACACTGTTATGGGGGATCTGTGGGTGACACTGTTATGGGGATCTCTGGATGGCTCTTATTGGGGTCTCTGGATGGCACTGTCATGGGAATCTGTGGATGACACTGTTATGGGGGCATCTGTGGATGACACATATATAGCATCTTATGCTATGTGTCATCCACAGATCCCCTCCATCACAGTGTCCCTGTAGTGTGAATGACCCCCAATACAATGGGTGGGGGTCGCATCTGGTTTTATAATGACAGCCGGGCCCGTGCAGTGACTGTATTCTACTACAGGGGCTTCCCTCACTGTATATAATCTTATCTATAATTGTAGGCATTGTTAATATATAAAAATTCAGGGTAATCAGTGCCTGTATTACTTACAAGCGCTCAGTAGCAGAGAGGAGGGAGGAGGCAGGCCGGGAGGATGGGCGCTGGCAGTGTGAGTCACTACGTCACGATCCTGCGCCACCCACTGTATGAATGAAGCAGGCGGCGTGGGCGCATGACGTAGTGACTCACGCTGCCAGCGCGCGTCCTCCCGGCCTGCCTCCTCCCTCCACTAATAAGTAGTCAGACTTGTTAAAATGTGAAGTTGCACGTATTGCTCCAAAATATTCGCATCATTGGTACCGATTTCGCAATCGCGAATATATTGGAGCATATAAAGCTATTGTAATGTTCTGCCGTGCCAACCATTTTCTCCAGTCTCAGGAAACTTCTAGCAGCTTGAAAAGTTTAGCTTTAGTGACCCACGCCTGTATTTCGAGCGCATTACACGAAAATTACATTGCCGATTTTTCGCGATCAAGAAAATAATCTCGAATTCTCGAATATATGATGAATATTCTACCAAATATTTGCAAAATATCGTGAATTTGAATATTGCCCCTGCCGCTTATCACTCCTGGTTGGTTGACACAGTGGTCTCCCACCCACTGACCATTACAAGGGCCATCTAGAATGATTGCTATATATTAGTACCACTTTTTTAAGCATATGTATAAGTACATAAAGTAAGGGTATATCAAAGGGTATGTTCATGCTTATGTGTACCGAAAAATAATAATCCTCATTCCAACTATATTATATCATATATATGTATGCAAACACCAAGTCATGGGGGAGATATCAAGTTTGGTTCCGTCTGTAACGAGTTTTCAATCTGCCAGTATAGTGCAAGATAAGTGCAGTAATGAAAACTGGACAAATGTTATTAAATTTGACTTCATGTAAAGAGATGGAGCTCATTACAACATTTATTTCCCATTAAACATTTCCCTTTTACATAATTGTAGCCTGGCCTTGTTGTTCTTGTGCATTTCCGCTCATAATCAGTGGTGTGATGTCTGCTGATTTGTCTCTCTGTCTGGCTGAGTTTTGCCTTGTTTCACTTCATGTTTGTTTTTGTTTTCATGATTTTTCTTATAACCAATGTTATCTGGTATTTGTAGCTGCTCATTTTTGACATTGGAAGGCATTGTTAAAGTTTGAAATATGATTTTAGTGAATTGAATGGATTTATATACCGATCAGTCATAACATTAACTAGTGATGAGCAAAATTTTAAAAAATTCAATACGGCAGCTTCGCCGAACTTCGCCAAGTAATTCGATTTGTTACAAATGACTTTGTCACAAATCGCTTTTCGTTGTATGGAGCGGGCACAATGATGGGGAATAGCACTGCCCCCATGATTTAACCCTTCAGATGCAAGCTTTCAATGCTGATCGTGGCATTTGAGACTCACATTCAGGTGCTAATGGTTAATCCAGGGTTAAAAAAAAATAAACTGATAAAAGAAATTGGGGGACACTCCAATATCTAGGTATCTGGATGAATATTTCAGATAGCGTAGCTGATAAAAATTATAATTTTTTTATTCAAATACTACATAAATGAGACATATTTCATACTGTAGATCAATTCACCTTCCACACTTAAATGGCGTTAAAATATGCAAGTTGATCAACTTGAAAGAATACTTAAAAAACACAAAAAATAAAATGCTAATAATAAAATACAAAAGATAGTGTCCAGTTCCGTTACAGATGTTATATTGCCATATATATTTTTTGGATCGTTGGTATATCACTCAGATTTCTTTTATCAGTTAACTTTTACTTCGACTACGGGTATGTCATGGGGCGAGCACCATACCATTGGATCTTGAGTGGGTTGAGCCATTGTTACCTTTTTTCTTAAAAAAAAATAAAAATCATACTCACCACATCCACTTGCTTGCGGAGAGGTCGTCAGCTCCCATCTTGATTGAAGAAAACCTGCCAAAGCACCTGTCGCGAGCGTGATGACTTCACCACGTGATTACGCTAGCAGTGCGAATCACATTTTTCCTAAACTTTGCATCGAATTCCACTTATTAGGCTTCAATTCGCTCAACACTAATTAAAACAACCTGCCTGACATTCTATACGTCCACCTTGCGCTATTCAAACAGCACTGACCCATAAAGGATTGGACTCCACAAGTAGAGTTGAGCGGACACCTGGATGTTCGGGTTCGGCCGAACTTCGGAAAAAAGTTTGAGTTCGGAACCTGAACTTGACCCGAACTGACCCCGAACCTGAACAACATTGAAGTCAATGGGGACCCGAACTTTTGAGCACTAAAATGGCTGTAAAAATGTCATGGAAAGGGCTAGAGGGCTGCAAATGTCGTCAAAATGTGGTTAAGAGCATGGCAAGTGCTCTGCAAACAAATGTGGATAGGGAAATTACTTTAAATAACATAAAATACGTAAAAATAAAAAATAATAATCTTGCTCTAGGAGGACCAGGTCCATATGGAGTAGGAGGTTGAGGAGGCGGTGGATGTGGCGGTGTAGGTGGATGTGGCGGTGTAGGTGGATGTGGCGGTGTAGGTGGATGTGGTGGTGTAGGTGGATGTGGTGGTGTAGGTGGATGTGGTGGTGTAGGTGGAAGTGGCGGTGGAGGAGGAGGTAGCCTACACTGCTTTTTGTTTTAAAATTTATTTTAATTTTTTTAAATTAGGGTACACCCCAGAACATTGGGAAATATAACCCTCCAGTTGTGCTAAACACACGTTCAGACAATACACCGGCTGCAGGGCAGGCCAGCACCACCAAGGTGTAAAGGGCAAGCTCAGGCCATGTGCCCAATTTGGAGACCCAGAAGTTGCAGGGGCTGACCCCTGTCAGTTAGTTCGTGTAGGCGTGTGCATACTTACTGCCCCACCATGTTGCACGTCCCCGTGATGTTCACGATCCAATTTGATATCTGCTCTATCAACTTTAGATGTTCTTTTATGCGCCTACCATGGTGATTGCGGGTGGCGGGGAATCAGGGTTCCAGGCCGGAGAGGGAGCGTGAGAAAAAGAGACCAAATTTAAGGGAGATAAATTTATTTAAAAAATTTGGGATCGAGAAGAAATGTGGAAAAAGCTATTGAGGCGCAAATGTGGGACAAATTACAGAAGCCCAAATGTGGGCCAAAAGAGTCAAGCAGAATTGTGGGAAAAGCTATTGAGGCGCAAATGTTGGCCAAAAGAGTATAGCGGAAATGTGGGACAAAGTATTGAAGCTTAAATGTGGTACAACTTGTTTAAGTTTAAGCATTGAATCAAAGGAGGTGGCGCGCATCAATTAAAGAAGCATTTCAGAAATTTTATTCCCTGTCACCTATGCAGAGCAGGGGTTTATTCACGTCTAAAATTGTATAATGTCAACCCAAGAATGTAACAGAAAAATTACAGAAATTAATTAACCTGTCTACTTGGTAGAGCAGAAGTCTATGACAGAAAACAATTGTTTATCACCTAAAAATGTAAAATAAAAATTATTGAAATGTATTTAGCTGTCAACTAGGTAGAGGAGGGGTATATTACACCCCAAAATTGGTAAATTTGACCATAAAATGTAACTGACAAATGTTATATTTTTTTACTGGTCTAATAGGTATAGCAGTTGTACATCACACCAAAAAATTGCTGAATTTCACCAGAAGATGCTGACAAAAGCGCGATCATGTGAGAGAATCGCGCATGCGCCTTACGCGATGCCGGCCTGTCTGCTCTCCTGTCTGCTCTCCCTCCCGTGCGCGCGCGCACGGGAGGGAGAGCAGACAGGCCGGCATCGCGTAAGGCGCATGCGCGATTCTCTCACATGATCGCGCTTTTGTCAGCAAGAAAGACGGGATCGCGCGGCGAATCAGGAGGACGGCGCATGCGCAGGTTTCGGAAGCGCCGTCCCGGCGACTGAGCCGGCTGTCAGTTAAGGAGCATAGAGGAGGGGTTAGGGCAGGGGCGGTACGGCCAGAGGAGATGGAAGGGCTACCCCCTTGACTGGTTGCATGACTGTTGGAGCACCGAATGTGAAGTTTATAAGACGATTTTTTAAAGTATAAAGAGCCCAGGAAAGCGGCACTAACATGGATAACAACACACTCAAGATAATCTATAAGGTACTGTTGCTAGTTTATAAAGTGAAAATGAGGTGAAAGGTTCGCTTTAAGTTTTTATAATAGCAATTTGCATATACTCCAGAATGTTATGAAGAGTGATCAGATGAATTGCATAGTCCTTCTTTGCCATGAAAATTAACTTAATCCCCAAAAAACCTTTCCACTGCATTTCATTGCTGTCATTAAAGGACCTGCTGAGATCATTTCAGTAATCGTCTTGTTTACTCAGGTGAGAATGTTGACGAGCACAAGGCTGGAGATCAAAGAGGTTCAATTCTTGTTAAGAAGGCTTCAGGGCGTCCTAGAAAGTCCAGCAAGCGCCAGGATCGTCTCCTAAAAAGGATTCAGCTGCGGGATCGGAGTGCCACCAGTGCAGAGCTTGCTCAGGAATGGCAGCAGACAGGTGTGAGCACATCTGCACGCACAGTGAGGCGAAGACTTTTGGAAGATAGCCTGGTGTCAAGAAGGGCAGCAAAGAAGCCACTTCTCTCCAAAAAAAACATCAGGGACAGATTGATCTTCTGCAGAAAGTATGGTGAATGGACTGCTGAGGACTGGGGCAAAGTCATATTCTCTGATGAAGCCTCTTTCCGATTGTTTGGGGCATCTGGAAAAAGGCTTGTCCGGAGAAGAAAAGGTGAGCGCTACCATCAGTCCTGTGTCATGCCAACAGTAAAGCATCCTGAGACCATTCATGTGTGGGGTTGCTTCTTATCCAAGGGAGTGGGCTCACTCACAATTTTGCCCAAAAACACAGCCATGAATAAAGAATGGTACCATAACACCCTCCAACAGCAACTTCTTCCAACAATCCAACAACAGTTTGGTGAAGAACAATGCATTTTCCAGCACGATGGAGCACCGTGCCATAGGGCAAAAGTGATAACTAAGTGGCTCGGGGACCAAAACGTTGACATTTTGGGTCCATGACCTGGAAACTCCCCAGATCTTAATCCCATTGAGAACTTGTGGTCAATCCTCAAGAGGCGGGTGGACAAACAAAAATTCACTAATTCTGACAAACTCCAAGAAGTGATTATGAAAGAATGGGTTGCTATCAGTCAGGAATTGGCCCAGAAGTTGATTGAGAGCATGCCCAGTCGAATTGCAGAGGTCCTGAAAAAGAAGGGCCAATACTGCAAATACTGACTCTTTGCATAAATGTCATGTAATTGTCGATAAAAACCTTTGAAACGTATGAATTGCGTGTAATTATATTTCACTACATCACAGAAACAACTGAAACAAAGATCTAAAAGCAGTTTAGCAGCAAACTTTGTGAAAACTAATATTTGTGTCATTCTCAAAACTGTATACACCCAAAAATTGGTAAATTTCACCAGAAAATGTAAATGACAATATTATTTTTATTTTAACCGGCCTACTAGGTATAGCAGTGGTACTATACACCCAAAAATTTTAACCGGCCTACTAGGTATAGCAGTGGTACTATACACCCAAAAATTTTAACCGGCCTACTAGGTATAGCAGTGGTACTATACACCCAAAAATTGGTGAATTTCACCAGAAAATGTAAATGACAAAGTAGCGAAATGATATAAAATAAAACACGTACAAAAAAACAAAAAAAGATTTATGAGGTGGAGTTCAATATGGACTAGGAGTTTGAGGAGGCGGTGGACATAGCGGAGTAGGTGGAAGCGGCGGTGGAGGAGGACGAGATAGCCAACACAGGTTTTTGGTTTTCATTTAATTTTGTAAAATTAAGGTACACTCCGAAAGAGTGTGAAATATCCAAAATACAAACATGAGCAATTGCGCTGCAGTATAACAATGGCTGCTTAGTGCCGGTATACATGTCTATTCTGCACAAGGTACGGACAAGTCCTGAGGGATCCATGCCTGGTTCCTTTTAATAAACGTGAGCTTGTCCACATTGGCTGTGGACAGGCGGCTGCGCTTGTCTGTGATGACGCCCCCTGCTGTGCTAAACACACGTTCAGATAATACACTGACTGCAGGGCAGGCCAGCACCTCCAAGGCGTAAAGGGCAAGCTTAGGCTATGTGCCCAATTTGGAAACCCAGAAGTTGAAGGAGGCAGACCCGTCATTCAGTACGTGTAGGCGTGTGCACACATACTGCTCCACCATGTTGGTGAAAGGCTGCCTCCTGCTAAGACGTTCCATATCAGCTGGTAGTGCTAGTTGTTGTGGCGTGCTGACAAAGCTTTTCCACATTTCAGCCATGCAAACCCTGCCTTTTGAGGTGCTGGCGGTGCCCCAGCTGCGTTGGCGACCTCTTCCTCGTCCTCTGCCTTCGCCTTGTGCTTCCACTGTGCCCCCGCTGCCAGGTGGGAATGCCACCAGCAGCGCGTATACCAGCGTGCGCTTGTACTTGCGCATCTTAAGATCACTCTCCAGTGACGGAATTAAGGACGCTACGTTGTTTTTGTAACGGGGATCCAGCAGCGTGGCCACCCAGTAATCAGCGCAAGTTAGAATGTGGGCAACTTGGCGGTCGTTGCGGAGACACTGCAGCATGTAATCGCTCATGTGTGCCAGGCTGCCCAGAGGCAACGAAAAGCTGTCCTCTGTGGGAGGTGTATCGTCTGTATCCCCCCATCCACGCACCAGTGATGGCCATGAGCTGGTCTGGGTGCCACCCTGCTGTGAACATGGTTCCTCCTCCTCCATCTCCTCCTCCTCATCCTTCACCTCGTCATCCTCCAGAACTGTGGCCTAGCTGGACAATTGTGTACCTTGGGTTTGTGGGTGCAGGAACCCACCCTCAGAGCCACTTGGGAATGACTGGCCGGAAACCCTACGAAATTATCCCTCTTACTCCTCCTCCGCCTGTGCCACATCCTCTTCCATCATCGCCAGGAGCGTTTTTATTAAGGAGGCATAGAAGTGGGATAGTAACGCTGAGAATGGCGTTATCGGCACTGGCCATGTTGGTGGAGTACTCGAAACAGCGCAACAAGGAACACAGGTCTCGCATGGAGGCCCAGTCATTGGTGGTGAAGTGGTGCTGTTCCGCCGAGCGACTCACCCGTGCATGCTGCAGCTGAAACTCCACTATCTCCTGCTGCTGCTCGCATAGTCTGGCCAGCATGTGCAAGGTGGAGTTCCACCTTGTGGGCACGTCGCATATGAGGCGGTGAGCGGGAAGGCCGAAGTTACGCTGCAGCGCTGACAGGCGAGCAGCAGCAGGTTGAGCACGCCGAAAGCGCGCACAGACGGCCCGCACTTTATGCAGCAGCTCTGACATATCGGGGTAATTTTTAAGGAATCTCTGCACCACCAAATTCAGCACATGCTCCAGGCAAGGGATGTGCGTCAAACTGGCTAGTCCCAGAGCTGCTACGAGAATTCGCCCATTATCGCACACCACCAGGCCGGGCTTGAGGCTGACTGGCACAAACCACTCATCGGTCTGTTGTTCAAGGCCCGTCCACAGCTCCTGCGCGGTGTGGGGTTTGTCCCCCAAACAGATACGTTTTAAAACTGCCTGCTGTCATTTACCCCTGGCTGTGCTGAAGTTGGTGGTGAAGGTGTTACGCTGACCGGATGAGGAGCTGGTAGAGGATGAGGAAGCAGAGTAGGAGGAGGAAGCAACAGGAGGCAAACTGAAGCGCCCTGCAATCCTCGGTGGTGGAAGGACATGCGCCAAACTGCTATCCGCCTCAGGCTTAGTCGCCACTGCATTTACCCAGTGTGCTGTTATGGAGATATAACGGCCCTGACCGTGCTTACTGGTCCACGTATCCGTAGTCAGGTGCACCTTGCCACAGATGGCGTTGCGCAGTGCACACCTGATTTTGTCCCCTACTTGGTTGTGAAGGGAAAGGATGACTCGCCTTGAAAAGTAGGGGCGGCTGGGCACGATGTACTGTGGGACAGCCACTGCCATAAGGCCTTTAAAACTATCCGTCTCCACCAGACGGCATGACAGCATTTCAAAGGGCAGTAATTTAGAAATGCTGGCATTCAGGGCTAGGGATCGTGGGTGGGTAGGGGGGTACTTCCTCTTCCTCTCCAGCGTTTTGGATATGGAGAGCTGAACGCTTCCTTGGGACATTGTGGAGATGCTTGGTGACCCAGGTGTTGGTGTTGCTGGCAGATCCTCTGTTTGAGGGGTGGCAGGTGGCACTGTCACTCCAGAGGTGGATGAAGAGGCCGCGACTGCAGCAAAAGAGGAAGTAGGAGGAGCCAGAGACCTTTCCTGGTTTTTGAGGTGTCTACTCCACTGCAGCTCGTGCTTTGCACTTAAATGCCTGGTCATGCAGGTTGTGCTCAGGTTGAAACGTTTATGCCTCGCTTCAGGCTCTGATTGCACAGCGTGCAAACCACTCGTGTCTTGTCGTCAGCACATTGTCTGAAGAACTGCCATGCAAGGGAACTCCTTGGAGCTGGCTTTGGTGTGCTCGGTCCCTTGCTTCGGTGGGCAGTAGGAGGCGTACTGTCTAGAGGACGGCCACTCCGCTTTTGCACCCTGCTCCCTCTTCTGCTGTGCTGGTGGCTCTGTGCGACCACCGCCTCTTCCTCCGAACTACATAGGTCACTCGCATGACCTTGATTCCATGTGGGGTCGAGGACTTCATCGTCCTCCACATCATCTTCCACCCAGTCTTCACCCCTGCCTTCCTTGTCGGTCTGCACACTTTCGAAAGCCCCAGCAGTTGGCACCTGTGTTTCGTCATCATCCGAGACATGCTGCGATGGTCCTCCCATGCACTCATCTTGAAAGATAAGTGGTTGGGCATCGGTGCACTCAATCTCTTCCACTTCTGGGGCAGGGCTAGGTGGATGGCCCTGGGAAACCCGGCTAACAGAGTCATCAAAAAGCAGAAGAGACTGCTGCATGACTTGGGGCTCAGACTGCTTGGCTGATTTGCAAGAGGGTGAGGTGAAAGACTGATGGACATCGGCTGCAGGTGCCAACTGTGGTCTTTAAGCAGGAGACTGGGTGGGAGACAATGTGAAAGAACTGGATCCACTGTCAGCAACCCAATCTACTATCGCCTGTACTTGTTCAGGCCTCACCATTCGTAAAGCAGTATTAGGCCCGACCAAATACCGCTGCAGGTTTTGTCGCCTACACGCACCCGAGGAAGGGGTTTCACTTGTGCGTGTAGCTGGCACAGATCGACCATGTCCTCTCCCTACAACAGGAGCTCCACCAACAGCACCACGACCTGGACCACGTCCCTTATTTGACGCTCTCCTCATATTTTTCAAATTTAGGATCTTGCCCTAAATGGGTGTTTAATTAATAGTAGAATAGAACTACAGTATGTAAAGGGTGTATCTCACACGGTCTGAACCAGTGTAGGCCTAAATTAAATATTTCTTTGCACAAAATGGCTGTATTTCAAATCCCTGAATCAAACCCCTGTATGTAGAGGGAGTATCTCACAGGGCCTGAACCAGTGTAGGCCTAAATTAAATATTTCTTTGCACAAAATGGCTGTATTTCAAATGGCTGTATTTCAAATCCCTGAATCAAACCCCTGTATGTAGAGGGAGTATCTCACAGGGCCTGAACCAGTGTAGGCTTGAAGTAAATATTTGCACAAAATGGCTGTATTTCTAATGGCTGTATTTTAAATCCCTGAATCAAACCCCTGTATGTAGAGGGAGTATCTCACAGGGCCTGAACTAATGTAGGCCTGAAGTAAATATTTCTTTGCCCAAAATGGCTGTATTTCAAATGGCTGTATTTCAAATGCCTGATTCAAACCCCTGTATGTAGAGGGGGTATCTCACAGGGCTTGAACCAGTGTAGGCCTGAAGTAAATATTTCTTTGTCCAAAATGGCTGTATTTCAAATGGCTGTATTTCAAATGCCTGATTCAGACCCCTGTATGTAGAGGTGGTATCTCACACGGCCTGAACCAGTGTAGGCCTGAATTCAATATTGGTGCACCAAATGGCGGTATTTAAAATCTCTGAATCTAACCCAAATGTATTAAGGGTGTATCTCACAATGACATCTGCATCAAAGGCTGCCAACTAAATTTTTTGTGCCCAAACGACTGTTTGTTTAACAACTGAACTTGACATCAGTATATAAGCCTGTAATTTCACACGTGCTGATGCTGCAAGGCCTGAAAATAGTGTTTATTGTCAAAAAAGTTTGTTTTTCAAGCCCTAGAAAATGATGGGTGTATTTCTAGCTTAAATTGCACACTGACTAATCAAGATGTTGTAGATTGCCCAAAAAGTTTTTTTTTGGTAACAGATAATGAAAGCTGTATATATTAAACTTGAATTTAACACTTGCAGATCTGAAAAATACAGTTTTTTTGAAAAAAAAAAAAGTGTGTTTTTCAAACCCCAGAAAAGGATGGGTGTATTTCTAGCTTAAAGAGGACCTTTCACCTTGAAAAACATTGTGAACTAAGTATGCTGCAATGGAGAGCACACAGCTCACAGCCTGAGAGGTTTTTTTCTCCCAGGCTGTGAGCTGTGCGCTGCGATTGGCCAGCGCTGCAGCCTAGGAGAAGGAGACGCCCACAGGACAAGGGCAGACACCGCCTACTATAACTTAGTGAGAGAAGATACCGGAGGGCATAACGGGAAAACGGAGCGGCGCCCAGGGGTAATAGTAAGTGCAGTGAGATCCCCGGGCGCCGCTCTCCATGGCAGCATACTTAGTTCACAATGTTTTTCAAGGTGAAAGGTCCTCTTTAAATTGCACACTGACTAATCCAGATGTTGTAGTTTGGCCAAAAACAATGGGGATTTGCAATGTCCCAAAAGCTCAGATGCAGTGCTGGTGCACTGAGCTTGCATAAAATGGCCGCCGCCCACCTAACTAACAGAATTATAAGTTGTTTTTTTTTGGTCAATGGCCTCAGGGCAGGGTAAAACGGCTGTGCCCTGCACCCACACAACTATTTCTCTGTAGATCGCTGACTTAGATTCTCTCCTATTCTCTCCCTGAAATCACAAGTCCAGCAGCATCCTCTCCCTACACTTGTAACAGCAGAGTGACGTGCAGCGCTACGTGACTCAAGCCTATATAGAGCATGGGTCACATGCTGCTCTGGCCAATCACAGCCATGTTATTAGTAGGCATGGCTGTGATGGCTTCTAAGGTCAGACAGTTAACCGCTTGTTGATTGGCTGCTCTGCAGCCTTATAAAAATCTCCAAGAAAGCGCCGAACACCGAACCCAAACCCGAACTTTTATGGAAATGTTCGGGTTTGGGTCCGGTGTCCAAAAATCCTAAAGTTCGGTACGAACCCAAACTTTACAGTTCGGGTTTGCTCAACTCTATCCCCAAGACCTCTGGAGATGTCCTGTAGTATCTGGAACCAAGACATTAGCAGCAGATCCTTTAAGTCCTGTAAGTTATGAGGCATGGCCACTCTAGATTGGACTTTTTTTTCCAGCACATACCTGAAAGGCTATAACGGATTCAACACCCTGGAAACCTTTTAATCCTCTTCAAACCAATCCTGTACCTTTTTTGCAGTGTGGCAGGGTACATTATCCTGCTGAAAGAGGTCACTGCCATGAGGGAATGCCGCTTTTAGGGGTGTACTAGGTATGCAGCAATGTTTAGGTAGTTAGTACATATCAAAGAGACATCTACCTGAAAGGCTGGACTCAAAGTTTCCCATTACAATCTCTTCCCCAGGTAAACAACACACATGTACCCAGCCATCCATATGATGTAAAAGAAAAATTGATTCACCAGACTGCCCACCTACTTCCATTGCTCCATGGTCCAGTTATAATGCTCACAAGCTTATTGTAGTCACTATTTGGTGGTGGATGGGGGTCAGCCTGGGCACTCTGATCGGTTTACAGCTACACAGCCTCACAAGCTGCAATGTGCTGTGAGTTCTGACACCTTTCTATCATAGCCAGTGTTAAATGCTTAGGGAATTTGTGCTATAGTAGCTCTTCTGTGGGATAAGACCAGATGGACTAGCCTTTGCCCCGTACCTACAGTACACCAATGAGGAATTGAGAGCCCAAAACTCTGTCGCTAGTTCAATGGTTGCCCTTCCTTGAATAACTTTCGGTAGATACAGTACTAACTACTGCATACTGGGAACACCCCACAAGACCTGCTCTTGTGGATTTGTTTTGACCTAGTCATCTATCCATCACGATTTGACCATTGTCAAAGACACTGAGATCTTTGCCCTTGCTTTATTGCTTCTAGCACATCAACTTCAAAAAACTGAATACTCACTTGCTGCTTTACATATCTCACCCATTGACAGGTGCAATTTTCTCAACATAATCAGTTACTGTATTTCTATCACCTATCAGTGCTTTTAATGTTATTTCTGACAGGTGTATATTATTAGAAAGAAGTGATATGTATTTTGGAGTTTTGTGATGGTCTTAATGGAAAATATTTTCCAAGCTAGAATTCAAGGGCCATCCTTTCATACGATTATGTTATTATTATTTTTAGGTTCTAAATTCTGTGCTAATTCTTTTCATAATTCTGTACTAATTCAATAATACAGTGCTGTGAAAAATTATTTCAGATCATTAAACAAATTTTAAAATGAGATAAAGACACAAGAAGGGACAAATATTAAGACCTACGTATGACATGCCGGTTTTAATCCATTCCCCCAGTGGTGCCAGATGCATCTTAATTATTAAGAGGTGTATGCCTCTTAAAGGGCATCTGTCCTTAGATTTATACCTATGACACTGGCTGACCTGTTGCATGTGCGCTTGGCAGCTGAAGGCATCTGTGTTGGTCCCATGTTCATAGGTGCCCACATTGGTCAGAAAAATTTAGTTTATATATGTAAATGAGCCTCTAGTAGCAACGAGGGGTGTTGCCGTTACTCCTAGAGGCTTATCACGCCTCATCACATCTCGTTTAAAGAGAACCTGTCACCATGAAAAGCAGTGCAACATACAGGCAGCATGTTATAGAGCAGGTGAAGCTGAGCAGAAAAAGGATTCAGTAAAACGTGTAGTTTATATATTCAAATCTCAGGTCTTTCTGAGGACAGGTATACACGTGGGCCGTCTTCAGTGATTGATAGCATTTTCTGTATACACACTTATACAGGAAATGCTATCAATCACTGATAAATGTCTCCCCTATTTTTTCAGTCTTGCTGCATCTTTTGCCACTAAATTATATATATCACTCTGCTCAGCTCCTCCTACTCTATAACATGAGGCCAGCAGATTGTCCTGCATTTCATTCTGATAGGTTCATTGTATGATCTGGAACTCTTGGTAACTGTGAAACAAATCCACCTTTATTCATGGCTTACTCCTTTCATACTCTTTCATCCTGCTGACTTTCGCAGAAACATGGCTTCATGCTCTGCATTATAGCTGTCTACACATTTCTCATTTCCTCAGACCTGAGAACAGGCAGGGTAGAGGAGAAGGCATACATCTCTCTCCGCACTACACTTTCAAGGTCATTCCCCAAATACGACACTACCCTTCCTTTCAGGTCCATGCCCTCAGACTCTCTCGACCATTTTTTATGAGTGGTGGTTGTCTACCTTCATGCAGGCTCACCTAACCAGCTCATTGATCACTTTGAAGTCTCACTTCTTCCTTCCTTATCTTGTGAAAGTCTGACCTTAACATCCTCATCAACAACCCAATCTTCTCATCTACTTCTCAGTTTCTATTTTTAACCTCTTCCCTAGGACTTTCACAACTTGCTACACTACTTCTCCTACGAATGGAAGAAAGGAATTCACTTGACATGTTCTCCTCCTGTCTCTGCTTAGTTTCTGACATCATTAAAGAGTTTTTCCAATACTGATGACCTATCCTCAGATGGAAGTAACCTTGGCTCACTCCTTAAACTTGCTTTCTTTATCATTGCTCAAATTGTGACAACTACCTATAGAAAAATTGACATAACTGCTAATTTCCTCCGTTACAAGGTCATGCTAAAGGCTATATTACATACAGCGATATAGCAGGCGATTATGAGGAGGAAAGAGTTCCTTCCCGGAAATTGCCTGCTTGTCAACGGAGGAGACCGCTGCTATTACATGCAGTGATCTCCTACATAGTATTGGGAGGAGCAATCGTTATGCCATCGCTCATCCCCATACTGACTAGCTGTTTGCCTGCGGCAGATCGCCGGCAAAAGATCATTTTTAAACCAGTTTAAAATTTGGATTGCCTGATGAACACTGCCAGATCATTACTGACTACGAACACTAATTAGAGATGATCTGACAGACTATCTGCCAGTCTAATACAGAACTAAGAATCTAAAATCCCCACTCTCATCTCCTCACGATCCAAACCAACTCTTTGATACAGTACCTTTCACCCTGCCCTTAGTCCTAAAGTGCAGGCACCAACCACAGATTTCAGTGCTGAAGACCTGGACAAATTTAAAAGTGACAAGATCTGGAAGGAAATTACCTCTTGGACACCATTAACATTAACCCCCTTTCCTTCCACCTTTTCCTATTCACTTTGAGCGTTTATTTGGTTTGGTCTGTACTGTCTGATTTTCTTTGTCACTGTGAGGTTCACTGTGACAGTTGTGGCCGTGCGGGCTGGCTGCATGCTCTCTCACGTGCTGGCTGCAGGCTGAAACCTGTGTATGCTGGTTACATGGGGCTGAGTGCTGGCTGTGGTGTTGTGTGTGAACTGTTGCCTGTGTTTGTGTCTCCCCACGTCCATATCTCTCTGGCCCCTGTCACTGGTGCTGTGCAGGCTGGCTGCATGCACTTTGTGTACTGGCTGTGGGTGTTCCCATGTATGCTGGTTCTGTGATGCATGCTGGCTGCGGCCTTGTGTTTAACCGCCTCACGTCCGCCCATAGGATATAAACGTCCTATGGGTGGACGTCTATTTCTGACAGCACGTTTTAAAACGTCCTGTCAGAAATAGCAGCTGCACGCTAATCGTGCAGCTGCTGATCGGGTTGCCCGCTGTCAGTGACAGCAGGGCAACCCTAAGACAAGGCAGGGACAGTGCCCAGGTGTCCCTGCCTTCACGATCGCTGCAGACACAGCGCTCACCGAGCGCTGTGTCTGCAGAGCAGGAAGCGCTGTGCGCTTCCTGTTCCGGCCCGGCGGTCATGTGACCGCCGGGACCGGAGAGTGCAGGGGCTGTGTGAGGTCTCTCAGAGACCTCGATCAGCCCTGCTCTGAGGCTGTACAGCGCTGGATTGCTGCTGTACAGCCTCTCTAGGGGTGCATTTGTCCTGTAACTGGGGCTACGATGTCAGCCCCAGTTACAGGAGAAATCAACAGTGAAAAAAAAATAAAAAGTGAAGTAAATGTCCCCCAGAGGTCTTGTATAACCTTATGGGGGACGAAAAGTGTAAAATAAAATAAAAATAAAATAAAGGGTTGAAAAAATAAAATAAAAAAAAGTTTCACATGTAAAAAAAAGAAAAAATCCCAAGTAAGGAATAAAAAAAAAAATTAAAAATAGAAAAAATAAAATAAAATAGACATATTTAGTATTGCCGCGTCCGTAAAAACCAGCTCTATAAAAATATCACATGACCTAACCCCTCGGGTGAACACCGTAAAAAATAAATAAAAAAAACTGTGTCAAAACAAGCAATTTTTGTCACCTTGCATCACAAAAGGTGCAACACCAAGTGATCAAAAACGCGTATGTCCCACAAAATGATACCAATAAAACCGTCACCTCATCCCGCAAAAAATGAGCCCCTACGTAAGAAAATCTCTCAAAAAATAAAAAAACTATAGCTCTTAGAACATGGAGACACTAAAACATCATTTTTTTGGTTTCAAAAATGCTATTATTGTGTTAAAGTGAAACAAATAAAAAAAAGTATACATATTAGGTATTGCCGCGTCCGTAAAAACCAGCTCTATAAAAATATCACATGACCTAACCCCTCGGGTGAACACCGTAAAAAAAAAAAAAAAAAACTGTGTCAAAACAAGCAATTTTTGTCACCTTGCATCACAAAAGGTGCAACACCAAGTGATCAAAAATGCGTATGTCCCACAAAATAGTACCAATAAAACCGTCACCTCATCCCGCAAAAAATGAGCCCCTACATAAGAAAATCTCTCAAAAAATAAAAAAACTATAGCTCTCAGAACATGGACACATTAAAACATAATTTTTTGGTTTCAAAAATGCTATTATTGTGTAAAACTTTAATAAATGAGAAAAAGTATACATATTAGGTATCGCCACGTCCGTAACAATCTGCTCTATAAAAATGTCACTTGACTGAACCCCTCAGGTGAACGCTGTAAAAATAAATAAATAGAAACTGTGCTAAAACAACCAATTTTTTGGTCACCTTGCCCCATAAAGTGTTATAATGAATGATCAAAAAATCATATGTACCCAAAAATAGTACTAATAAAACTGGCACCTTATCCCCTAGTTTCCAAAATGGGGTCACTTCTTGGGAGTTTCTACTGTAAGGGTGCATCAGGGGGCTTCAAATGGGACATGGCATCTAAAAACCATGTGGAGTTCCTTTCCTTCTGCGCCCTGCCGTGTGCCCATACAGCAGTTTACGACCACATGTGGGGTGTTTCTGTAAACCGCAGAATCTGGGTAATAAATATTGAGTTTTGTTTGGCTGTTAACCATCGATGTGTTAAAGAAAAAAATTGATTAAAATGGAAAATCTGCCAAAAAAGTGAAATTTAAAAATTTGATCTCCATTTTCCTTTAATTCTTGTGGAACGCCTAAAGGGTTAACAAAGTTTGTAAAATCGGTTTTGAATACCTTGAGGGGTGTAGTTTCTACAATGGGGTCATTTATGGGGGTATCCACTATGTAGGCCCCACAAAGTGACTTCAGACCTGAACTGGTCCTTATAAAGTGGGTTTTGGCAATTTTCTTAAAAATTTGAAGAATTGCTTCTAAACTTCTAAGCCTTCTAACGTCCTAAAAAAATAAAATTACATTTCCAAAATGATGCCGACATAAAGTAGACATATGGGGAATGTTAAATAATAAATATTTTACGAGGTATCACTTTCTGTTTTAAAAGCAGAGAAATTGAAATTTAGAAAATTGCGAATTTTTCATATTTTTGGGTAAATTTGGGATTTTTTCATAAATAAAGGTGAAATATTTTGACTCAAATTTATGACTATCATGAAGTACAATGTGTCACGAGAAAACAATCTCTGAATGACTTGGATAAATAAAGGCGTTCCAAAGTTATTACCACATAAAGTGAGATATGTCAGTTTTGCAAAATTTGGCCTGGTCAGGAAGGGGGCAAAGGGCCCAGATGGGAAGTGGTTAAACAGGGTCTGTGTATGGATGCATTTCTGTTTGTATCACAGTGCAGTTCGGTCACTCCTTGCTGTATAGGCTGGCTGCCTGTAACCTCATACTGGCTACAGTTATCCTGTGTATGCTGGTTGTGGTTTGGGGCGTGTTGGCTGCAGCATTCTGTGACTGGTGTGAACTGACACTTGTGTTTGTATGTTCTTTGGTTCTATTTACTCCTGGTTCTGGTGGGGTTAACATTCCCTGGTCTGTTCCTGAGCGTGGCTTATCAGGCGCCCTCATTATGCAGCTATTTCTATCTGTGAGCTGTGGGGCTTGTGGTCAGTTATGTCTTGTGCCTTGATGGGTGTAGCCCCATGCTGCTGACCCAGGTGGTTTTGCCATCTGCCCTTCTGTGTGGTGTCGCCTAGTAAAGCATTGTTGTTGTATCCTTGTCCATCCCTTGCCTGATCTTCTGTACCTGTTCTGTGTTATTGATGTTGTATCATGTCTGTTCCATGTACAGTCAGGTCCATAAATATTGGGACATCAACACAATTCTAACATTTTTGGCTCTATACACCACCACAATGGATTTGAAATGAAACAAACTAGATGTGCTTTAACTGCAGACTGTCAGCTTAAATTTGAGGGTATTTACATCCAAATCAGGTGAGCGGTGTAGGAATTACAACAGTTTGCATATGTGCCTCCCACTTGTTAAGGGACCAAAAGTAATGGGACAATTGGCTTCTCAGCTGTTCAATGGCCAGGTGTTTGTTATTCCCTCATTATCCCAATTACAATGAGCAGATAAAAGGTCCAGAGTTCATTTCAAGTGTGCTATTTGCATTTGGAATCTATTGCTGTCAACTCTCAAGATGAGATCCAAAGGGCTGTTACTATCAGTGAAGCAAGCCATAATTAGGCTGAAAAAAACAAAACAAACCCATCAGAGAGATAGCAAAAACATTAAGCGTGGCCAAAACAACTGTTTGGAACATTCTTAAAAAGAAGGAATGCACCGGTGAGCTCAGCAACACCAAAAGACCAGGAAGACCACGGAAAACAACTGTGGTGGATGACAGAAGAATTCTTTCCCTGGTGAAGAAAACACCATTCACAACACTTGGCCAGATCAAGAACACTCTCCAGGAGGTAGGTGTATGTGTGTCAAAGTCAACAATCAAGAGAAGACTTCACCAGAGTGAATACAGAGGGTTCACCACAAGATGTAAACCATTGGTGAGCCTCAAAAACAGGAAGGCCAGATTAGTGTCTGCCAAATGACATCTAAAAAAGCCTTCACAGTTCTGGAACAACATCCTATGGACAAATGAAACCAAGATCAACTTGTACCAGAATGATGGGAAGAGAAGAGTATGGAGAAGGAAATGAACTGCTCATGATCCTAAGCATACCACCTCATCAGTGAAGCATGGTGGTGGTAGTGTCATGGCGTGGGCATGTATGGCTGCCAATGGAACTGGTTCTCTTGTATTTATTGATGATGTGACTGCTGACAAAAGCAGCAGGATGAATTCTCAAGTGTTTCGGGCAATATTATCTGCTCATATTCAGCCAAATGCTTCAGAACTCATTGGACGGCGCTTCACAGTGCAGATGGACAATGACCCAAAGCATACTGCAAAAGCAACCAAAGAGTTTTTTAAGGAAAAGAAGTGGAATGTTATGCAATGGCCAAGTCAATCACCTGACCTGAATCCGATTGAGCATGCATTTAACTTGCTGAAGGCAAAACTGAAGGGAAAATGCCCTAAGAACAAGCAGGAACTGAAGACAGTTGCAGTAGAGGCCTGGCAGAGCATCACCAGGGATGAAACCCAGCGTCTGGTGATGTCTATGCGTTCCAGACTTCAGGCTGTAATTGACTGCAAAGGATTTACACCAAGTATTAAAAAGTGAAAGTTGGATTTATGATTATTATTCTGCCCCATTACTTTTGGTCCCTTAACAAGTGGGAGGCACATATGCAAACTGTTGTAATTCCTACACCGTTCACCTGAGTTGGATGTAAATACCCTCAAATTAAAGCTGACAGTCTGCAGTGAAAGCAGATCTTGTTCGTTTCATTTCAAATCCATTGTGGTGGTGTATAGAGCCAAACATGTTAGAATTGTGTCAATGTCCCAATATTTCTGGACCTGAATGTATAGCTTGGCAGTGCTCAACTACTTCTGATCCTGTCTGTTCCATGTATAGATTAGCAGTGTTCAACTGCTTCTGATCCTTGTTTGTTCCATGTCTTGTCTGCAGTGCTTTACTGCTTTGGTTCCTGTCCTGTGTATCTCCTGCCTTCGTGAGAGGGCTCCTGGGTTCTCCGAAGGGAGGATATCTAGTCTGTGTGCAGCTCTGCCTGTGACCGCCATGCTTCCATTCAGCAGGGGGTCCAGGCATCTGATTGTGGGCTGGTTACCGTTTGTCGTCTGATCCATGTTGTGACTTTGTTTGGGTTCCAGTCCTGTTGTTGTCTGGGTCTGGTTCTCTGCAGGTAGCGGCCAAGTGTATTGGGACCTTCCTGGAGGTGCAACCAGTGAACCCTCAGCCAAGTTTATCCCCACCACCAGGGGCTCTGTGAAAAACGAGGCTCACTGGTTCTCCACCCTCTGGTTTTGGCCTCCTGCCTTGGGGGAGCACTTGGTTTGGTAGTAGTGATACCACTATACCCTTGCCTCCTGTTACTGTCATGTTCATTTATTACATGTGTAATAAAGTATTCCGTTAGTCCCTGGTCTGTATCTGCCTGTGTCCTGTTTGCATGACGTTCCGGAGGTCTGCCCTGTCCTCCAGAAGGCGACATTCTTTATAAATGTGCTCTCTAAAATGTGTAATATTCTGGTGCTGTATGATTGTTATTGTATATTTAGTGTTGCAATAGCTAATAACATTAAAGAGGTAGAGGGGATAATGAAAAGATTAGGGGCTTACATGAATAACACTTTTTGATGAATGCAACAAGTATACAGCAGTGATATTAGCAATGCGCTTTGATCCATATAACCGCAGAGAATATTGAGTAGATGAGCATTTTCCATTCAAATAACCTTTAAAAATGTCAGAAAGGTGTGAATAAAAACTCCCTGTGTGGAAGGAAAGGATATCACAAAAGCCGACAGAAGAGAGGTACAGAACTCTTACAAGCGCAACTTGAACTTTCCCGATGATACAAGGAGAACATTCAGGGTTAGATAAAAGTAATAATAAATGTATTTTCTTCATTGCTGTGCTGTTCAAAACTGTAATAACTTCTTACTGTCCTTTTTTGCTAATTTCATACTCTGGGATTACCATAGGTAGAAGTGCAAAATACAAATGCAATAGCACTCTGCAACCAGAATTCTGCCCTGCCTCTATGCTGGATGAGGCATTGGTGTACATTTTGGCCAAAGCGTAATAAGCCACTCACCATGTCAAGGTCGCCTCTATGGAGTGGTCCCTAACACTAGTTCCTACCTGTTTATGGGCCATGACAGCCACACAAAGTCCAGGGAGCGCAGGTACAGCATGCACGCCAAGCACACTCTGCTTTTAACCCCGTCTGGTGCCATTACAGCTTTCATCGGATCCAGGGATGCAAGTACCAATATGCATGCTGAGCCCACTATATACTTCTCCTGGAGACAAATGGCTACTGGTAGGTGCTATATAAGCAGACTCAGTTTTATACTGACTTTAAAACCAGCCTCCAGGACAGATTGACTGGTCAGGTGTGCATGACTGCATGGAGATCGCCACGCCTCCAATATATACTACAAAGAAAAAATGTGGGTGATTCAGTCAGCACAACCTTGTATGCAGGTGCACATCGCTATGGCGAAATACATATACAAACGCAAAATACAAATGCAATAGCACTCTGCAACCAGCATTCTGCCCTGCCTCTATGCTGGATGAGGTATTGGTGTACATTTTGGCTAAAGCGTAATAAGCCACTCACCACGTCAAGGTCGCCTCTATGGAGTGGTCCCTAACACTAGTTCCTACCTGTTTATGGGCCATGACAGCCACACAAAGTCCAGGGAATGCAGGTGCAGCATGTACGCCAAGCACACTCTGCTTTTAACCCCGTCCGGTGCCATTACAGCTTTCATCGGATCCAGGGATGTGATTGGAGGCGTGGCGATCTCCATGCAGTCATGCACACCTGACCAGTCAATCTGTCCTGGAGGCTGGTTTTAAAGTCAGTATAAAACTGAGTCTGCTTATATAGCACCTACCAGTAGCCATTTGTCTCCAGGAGAAGTATATAGTGGGCTCAGCATGCATGTTGGTACTTAAACTGTAATGGCACCGGTCAGGGTTAAAAGCAGAGTGTGCTTGGCGTGCATGCTGCACCTGCATTCCCTGGACTTTGTGTGGCTGTCATGGCCCATAAACAGGTAGGAACTAGTGTTAGGGACCACTCCATAGAGGCGACCTTGACGTGGTGAGTGGCTTATTACGCTTTGGCCAAAATGTACACCAATGCCTCATCCAGCATAGAGGCAGGGCAGAATGCTGGTTGCAGAGTGCTATTGCATTTGTATTTTGCGCTTGTATATGTATTTCGCCATAGCGATGTGCACCTGCATACAGGGTTGTGCTGACTGAATCACCCACATTTTTTCTTCATAGGTAGAAGTGCTTTATTGAATCAGAGCAGTCAGTCAAGAAGTGGATTTTATGGGATTTGTGTCTATTTAATCACTAAAGCTTTTTAAAGTTTTACACCTATATACAGTGTTAATAACCCTGTATATACCTTTATATTAGGCTTGTTTTCATCCCCCATGTGCATCAATAAGCCTTCAGTGCCAATGATCCTGTTGTCAGTTCACCAGTTGTCCTTGCTTGGAACTCCTATGGTAGGTACTAACCACTGCATGCCAGGAATAAACTGCAAAACCTGCTGTTTTGGAAATCATCTGACTCAGTCCTCTAGCTTTCACAACAGCCTTCACAATTTCATCATCGTCAAAGTTGCTCAAATCCTTATGTGTTCTGCCCAGCTGTGTTAGAGAATCATTACAGTTCATTACAGTTCATTCTGCCAGAGCCTTGGCAATTCTGAAGTGTTTAATGTGGTTATAGCACCATCTAGCGGTGTTAAGTTGTATTACACTTTGTTTTTCCTGTTACAAAGACTAATGCATTGTGGGTGGTGCACTGCATTGTGGGAGTGCAAAACATCCTGGGAAAGAGAAGTGTCCAGTCTCCAGGACACAGAGCTATCCTTTTGCATATCTCCTTCTCAAACCCCACCATCCTTGTAAAATCATATCTGGTGTGAGATGTACCTTCATTTCAGGGATATTGTGTGTTGTAGAGCTGTTCAGCTAGTTGTAATTGCTACTCAGGGAGTTGTTATTACTGTTAGCTAGCCATCCAATCTTATGTACAGGCAGCCATTTTACCATGTTATAGTACATGCTGTCAATACTTTATACTTATACTTGCTATTTGTATTCTTGTAGTTTTACCAAACAATCCTGTTTTGCCAATCAACAATCCTGTTTTACCAATAAACAAGTTAGACTACAAAGAACAGTCCTCTTATTTGGAAGACAGGAATGGTTTATGCTGAATGTCAGACGGCACACTGTGTGAACGAGTGTGAAGACAGAACATTATGCTTCACCATTTTTTCCTGCTCCCAATAGGTCAACTTCAATAACTGACTATACACTTGTTGCTTAATATATGTTATCCTGACAGATTCACTTCACATGGCTGCAGTTCACAACACACAGACTCCTGAGCTCCTGTCACGGCCATGGCTATGACCGTGACTCCTGAACCGCATGCGGTTGTCAGCGGTTTTCATTGGTGTTCAATCACAGGTGAGGGCTGTGGTATTGGCCTCACCTGTGGTTGCCGCTGGCAACAGTATGTATGTGGCAGCGTAGCAGGCTGAGCTGTGCCATGCAGCTCGCTACCCTGCGCATGCGGTTTTGTGTGTGATGTGTGGATGTGTGCACTGTGTTTTATGTTATTGTGTGCACGTTCCCTTTAAGTGGTGTTTTCCCTTCCCTGGTGTTGGAAGGGTTAATCCCCTTCCTAGTGTGTGTGATCACTGGGTGTGTCCGACTGTGGGGTGTGGCTTCTTGGCCTATAAAGCCTCACTGCTTTTGCAGGCCTTCAGGTTGCTTCAGCCATGCTTAGCTGAGAGCAGCCTCATGTATTTATTACCTGCCAGTAAGAGCCACCCCTGTGGTCATAAACCTTTATGTCCAAACCTTAATGTCATAACCATATTGTGCTTTAGTTATTTCCAGTTATGTGTGATGTCCGTGTGATGTTTTATATGTGATTTTGTGCAGCTATGGATCTGGGTCCCTGTGTAGGGATGCGCTTGTGATCTGCACCCTGCTAACACAGGGATCCAGTCAGCAAGGCTGTGGCAGGTAGGTGGAACTCCTTGTTCACCTGCCATATCCATAGAGCTGTTTATGTCTCCCCTTTTCCTGCAGCTTGGCCGTTGAGACTCCTGCTCCTCCGTGTCTAGGAGGAGTGGGCTTGTCTTACTTAGCTCCTAGGTGAGGGTCATCTTGAGGGCTAGCAGGGACTTTTAGGTTCCGGAGCATGGGCCCTCCTACCATCAAGGTTGGCCCATGCAGCTAGGAGCTAGGGTCAGGTTAGGGATGCCTTAGGAGGTGACCTGCTCCCTAATCCTGTCTTCATGGCCAAGCAGCCGAAACATCACCGGGCTGCACACGGCTGAGGATTTCCCCCATCCTCAGCCGTGACAGTATGACCACAGTCGCTTCTTACGTGGCGCTCCCTCGAAAGAGGGTAAAGCATGCACTGCTGTCTACGGATGGGGTGCATGCGCGTTCTCCGGAGGGAGAGCGTTATGGGGCTCACCATTTACGGCGCGGTGAGTGGCATTCCCCGCCATTCCTCGCTCACCGTTGTCCGTGTTGGTGTCCCCTTTTGTTTGTCTTTCCCCTCCCCCCCTCCCACTGTTACTAAGCCTCACCAACCTTCCCCTTTTTTGTTGGGAGGGGCTTTGAGGGGTGGGAGTATGCATCCCTCGAAAGAGGGTGAAGCATGTACCGCCCTCTGCGGAAGGGTTACATGCGCGCTCTTCGGAGGGAGAGCGTTCTGGGGGTTTCGCCTCTGACGGCGCGGTGAGTGGCGTTTCCCCGCCTTCCCTTCACCGTTGCCTCGTTTGGCGTCCCCCTGATTTTATAGCACTAGGGTGTTTGTTTGGTGTGCGAGTTGCATACCTTCGAAAGAGGGTGCAGCATGCAGTGCCATATCCATGTGGCCTGCATGCGCGTTCTCCGGAGGGAGAGCGTTCCTGGGGGTTCTCCGTTAACGGCACGGTTGGTGGCGTATTCCCCGCCACCTTTCCTTCCGTGTCCGTGTTGGGGATCCCTCGTCCCTCTCCATGTTCCCATCTCTGGTCGTTTGCTGGCAGCACTCCGTAGGTGGTCCGGCTGCTTGCTGGTTAGGAGTGTCTGCTGGCAGCGACTGGAGTGGGGACGTGAGTGGAGAGTCCCCTCGTCCATCTCTCAGTGGTTCTTTTCTCTTTGTTGCTGGTGCGGGCTGCAGTCCTCGTCGGACTGGCTAGTGTGAGCCGGGAGAGGATGCAGCTGACAGCGACCCCTTTTTAGAACCGGCACTGAGAGTGGACGTCCCCTTCTCCTATCCCCTTGTCTGAGTCCCTCACGTGTTTTTTTTTTTGGTGGGGGGGCTTTGAGGGGTGGGAGTGTCACGGCCATGGCTATGACCGTGACTCCTGAACCGCATGCGGTTGTCAGCGGTTTTCATTGGTGTTCAATCACAGGTGAGGGCTGTGGTATTGGCCTCACCTGTGGTTGCCGCTGGCAACAGTATGTATGTGGCAGCGTAGCAGGCTGAGCTGTGCCATGCAGCTCGCTACCCTGCGCATGCGGTTTTGTGTGTGATGTGTGGATGTGTGCACTGTGTTTTATGTTATTGTGTGCACGTTCCCTTTAAGTGGTGTTTTCCCTTCCCTGGTGTTGGAAGGGTTAATCCCCTTCCTAGTGTGTGTGATCACTGGGTGTGTCCGACTGTGGGGTGTGGCTTCTTGGCCTATAAAGCCTCACTGCTTTTGCAGGCCTTCAGGTTGCTTCAGCCATGCTTAGCTGAGAGCAGCCTCATGTATTTATTACCTGCCAGTAAGAGCCACCCCTGTGGTCATAAACCTTTATGTCCAAACCTTAATGTCATAACCATATTGTGCTTTAGTTATTTCCAGTTATGTGTGATGTCCGTGTGATGTTTTATATGTGATTTTGTGCAGCTATGGATCTGGGTCCCTGTGTAGGGATGCGCTTGTGATCTGCACCCTGCTAACACAGGGATCCAGTCAGCAAGGCTGTGGCAGGTAGGTGGAACTCCTTGTTCACCTGCCATATCCATAGAGCTGTTTATGTCTCCCCTTTTCCTGCAGCTTGGCCGTTGAGACTCCTGCTCCTCCGTGTCTAGGAGGAGTGGGCTTGTCTTACTTAGCTCCTAGGTGAGGGTCATCTTGAGGGCTAGCAGGGACTTTTAGGTTCCGGAGCATGGGCCCTCCTACCATCAAGGTTGGCCCATGCAGCTAGGAGCTAGGGTCAGGTTAGGGATGCCTTAGGAGGTGACCTGCTCCCTAATCCTGTCTTCATGGCCAAGCAGCCGAAACATCACCGGGCTGCACACGGCTGAGGATTTCCCCCATCCTCAGCCGTGACAGCTCCACTGTCAGAGGGAGGTAAAACTCCCACCTGGCAGTGCTAGCTGGTTTTTATGCCTGGCAAAACCCGGCCTGGAACATGGGGAGTAGTCACCCACCCAGCACTTTGACTACTCCCAGTAAGAGCCGTCCCGGATGAGCTCTGACAGCCATGCTAAATCTCAAGGTGTCAATTAGCAATAGCTGCTGCTGACACTTAAAATACCGGCTCTTACTTCACCGAGGCCAGGAACCTCGGTGACACATACCTTCCATCCACGATGATTACAGGTACCTTATTACAATATATATATATATATATATATATATATATATATATACATATATATATATATATATATATATATATAGCTTAATTATATTGAACCTCACACAAAAAAAAGAATTTCTGCGAAAAAGAGGAAACAAAATAAAAGTATGTGCTTGCAGGAAGCTGCTTTTGAGGTGCACCTGCACTTCTGATAGCAGGCACAGCCACAGGTCCTGTCTCCCTTTCCCTGTCTGTCAGCTTCCCTGCTTCTCCTTATTGTATGCACACAATTCTTTTTTGGAATCCTAGCCTTTCCGTTCACTGTCCCTGGCAATCAGCTGATTGATTGATATCTGACTGTCCCTGATTGATTTTTCACTGTTTCTGACTCCCTAAGATCATTTTCCTGGCAGAGACCGTCACACACAACCACCCTGATTCACAGCCCCGCATAGAATGGCATTCTGCTAGGGCACCTCCTTCCTGCTGCAGCACTGATTGGCTCATCCAGGCTGTCTGTCAGCCTAGGAGCCAATCAGGGCAAGCCACCCCCATACTTCCCCTCAGGGTCATGTGAGACCCCTTCTTCTTCCGCCCTAGTGCTTTTTTCCCACTGATATGTGCACTAAAATGGCGCTAGCTGCCATTTTAGTGGATTTGTCCGTAACAAACCCGGAAATATTTGGGATCATCTGCCGTCCGAAATATAGGAAAGTTCGGACCGAACTAGGTTCAGTCCGAACTGGTTCGCTAATCCTTAATAAACATGTTAGAAGTAGTAGATCATAGTAGGGTAAGTTATTTCTTTAGTTTAATTTTTTTCCCCATATTTTAGGGACATTGATGCACGTGTTCAGGCTTTAATATAATGTGATTATTCCAAACACATCCTTTTCCATACATTATTTTTCTATAAACGTAGAATAATTATTTGTGATGATACTTTGGAGAATCCCTTGTTGCGCCAATTAAACACTGCATGAATATTTAATAAGATAATTAATTTTAATTCCCATATCCCCTAGTGATGTTGCTGTAGGCATTCTTGCATGGGTCTCGTCCGGGGAATAAATGAGAAGTCTTTCTTTAATGCTTAGAATTGGAGCTTTTTCTTATAATAGAACTTAATTTATTTATAATTGTCCTAGTGCCCCGCAATTTATTTATAACAGTCTTAATATTGGGAGTTTTTGCTGTTTGGTTTCCATTTCATGTCTCATTATTAAAGAATAGGTTCAGTAGGGTGTCTAGACCACAACTGTAGAAAAACAAACAGTATGAAGGACGTGTCAGAGTATATAAACTACAGTATATACATAGTGTAGATAATGCACCAGTCCGCTTACTACACAATGATCCTAAAGAACAGAAAGATAACTATGAAATAAGAGATGTAATTTGTACAGTACTTCATTCTTCTAACTTGTCTTTCCCTTCATAATGCCTTAAAAAGTGAACATGCATAGACACATTTCCAAAATAAATCTATTTCTGCTAATAAGCACACATTATTAAACCTGTGTCTTAAGAGTTACATTAGGCCTAATACATATGAGCAAGGAACCTCCATCGGGGTATATTGAGTCCCTATAGTTCCGTAGCATAGAGGGGCAGTAATCACACATATCAGTCGTTGTCTCCAATGAGCCTCACAATCTAAATCGTGTATCTAAAAAACAAAGATAAGAAGTCAATTAGCTTGGAGAACATGAGGGAAACCATTCTCTTCTTGTGAATGGTGCTCTGGGTTGGATTCAAACCCATGAACCTCAGAAGTCAAAGGCACGTTGAGGTACAGTATGGTATGGATCCATAAAAGTCTATGGATCTATGTACATTAACCCCTATATTAGTTGTTGAAGATGAAAGCTGTCAGACCTATGTAACCAATGTACTGTACTGGCGGTCTAATCTAGGCGCTGCATGGGTCTCCTGTGCAGCAAAGAGCAGGGGCTTGGCTCTCACATGGCAGCCAGGATCCTGCTCTAACAGCCTGGATCAACAGATTCACCAATCCTAGCTGTTTAACCCCTTAGATGCAACAGTCAATAGTGACTTCGGCATTCAAGTGGTTTCAGAGGGAGGGAGCTCCCTCTGTCAGACATTGTCACTGTCGCGAATGAGCATGCAGGGTATTGATGTCTTAGTATGACAGCCACAAACTAATGAAGACCCTCCGGCCTGCCCTGTGTGTGTCACTATTAAGCTTTGCTAGAGGTGCAGCCTAATAGAGTGCCCGTCATTATCCTAATAACTGCTCTACATAAGTAGTACAGTATACTATGTGAACGATCAAAGGATGGCATGTCAAAGTTCCCTTGTGGAACTAATAAGTGGTAATAATAAAGAATTAAAGTGTTAGTAAAAATAAATCTCCAAATGAAATAACCCACAAGCCTTTTCCATGGAAAAAATGCTTTCAATGGAAAAAAAAATAAAAACTTCTCTCCACATATTTGGTATTGCTGCATCTATAACAACCCAAATGATTCAATTATCACATAATCTATCCTGCATGGTTAACGCTTTAATAAACAATTCCAGAATTGCTGAAAAAGTGATCAAAATGTCTGGATACCAATGAAAACCAAAATTCTTCCCTTGAAAATCAATCCCTTATACAGCTCCGTAGAAAGAAAAATAAAAAAGTTATGGGTCTTGGAATGTGGTGAAGCAAAAGCATAAAAGCATTAAAAAAAAGCATTTCTATTGTACAAAAGCAGTAAAACTTAACATGCATCTAAACTTCACATACATTTTATTAAAATGTATTCTAAATGTGAGGAAAATAATTTTTGTAATATGCTTTAATAATTTTTTTTTTTTACTTTTCCTAGTAAAATAGGCATCGTACGTTCAGGTGCCTATCACACTTTGCAATCTGTATTCCTGTACATCGCTGTGCACTTGAGTACGGATTTCCCTGCAGCCGCACTGAGCATTGTACCGGTCAGCCTTGGATCATCCCTGCTCTGCCTGTACAAGCTCGACTCATCTCAAGCCTGGCAGGGATGTGTCTGGCCAGCTCCCTGGTTAAATCCTTAGCATTATAGACTTTAACAGAGCAGGCAGCAATGATATCTGATAAGATATATTACAAAGTTTATTATATGTGCCTGAACTACTGATTTATGCAAAGTTGTCTGAAAGAACAGTGAACATGAGAATAAATAAATAAATGCCTAAATGTGATAACTACCAGCAGTTAGTACTCATTAGACAGCTGCCCTGAACAAGCGTAGATGCCACTCTCCATTTCCTGAGTCTCTAAGAGAAATGTGAGTTATGCTTCAGTAGAAGTGCCATGTCTGTCATCAGCTGAACCTGCCGTCCTAACCGCTTGAAGGCATCTTACAGATGCCAGTAATTAAAGGACGACTGTCTCATGAGAGTGACAAAATGTGTCCACATACTTGATATTTGCATCGCTAATTGTCTATTTGGTAACAGATGTGTAATGTTGGTATTCATGATGTTGGTTAAGTACAGTGATGCATAGAAAATGCAATAAAAAAGGATAACCTTATGGTTGCTGTCAAGTAACGTCACACATATACAGATGACAACCAGCCACACGGTGCAGAGCAGCAAAACACATAACCCAACACAGAGAGAGCAGCCTAGGAGGCAGAGGGCATAGCAGAAAGGTAGTCATAAAACTAAGATGGTGCAGACCAAATAGTGCAGAGAGCCAACATGTAAAAAAGGAGGAAAATTTCATATGGAGAAAACAGAACGTTTACCAAATAAATCATATGGTACTGTGAGTAAAAAGATAATGATGACATTATAGAACATTGTATTATATTGCACAAATTCACATAGCTTTATTAATTATATGCATAACCCAACTGAAATGCAAGATACTACTCAACAGCATTGTCTTGAAATTGTCATGGAATGCTCATTTTCCCCAGTCTTTAAGAGGTGAAAATGCAATAAACCCAAAAAAGGCACTAATGTATCAACACTAATGTATTTCCACATGCATACGCTACATCCAAGTCTGTGACCCATATGAGCAATGAAAGACATGAGACTAAGCACAGATCATATCAAAATGTGCACCTACTCTGTAAGTTCTACGGAACTTGGTCTTCTCAAGAATTGTGAAATATAATATCATTTGTGCTTCAAGCACAAGGATGGATTTAATTTGGTGAAGTGTACAGCATAGGGTTGACTGAGCATTTGAGCATCAAATGGTAGTCTGCTCTATAGGATCCTCATCTAACAACTGAAGTAGAGAGGGACGAGACTGATCCTCACTCTGGAGGACCAGTCTTGTCCTGTATTGTACAGAAAACACATTGATGTGAATGAACACTTACTGCCAGGATTCCCCACAGATAATAATTGATCCCCATGGTCTCAGTTTGTGATAATCTTATTGTCAAGGGATCTTTCTAAGAAGCAGGGATTTATCAAAGCACAGAACCTCTTAAAAGCAGAGCCCTAGTGTCTTTGGCTCCTTCGGCAGTTAGAAAACTACATATACCATGTGCACACACAATGTGTTTTCTGAGGAGTAGTAGGAAGTGCCAGTGGAAATAATTTGCAGAGCCTACAAAAGAAAAAAATTAAATATAAAAATGTTACCCAAATAAATTTTACTTACCATAATCAATTTTATTATGGCTATAGTGATTAGTCAAGAACCCATGACCTTTAATACCTGGGGCCGAGATCACTCCTATCACTACCTGTGCTGCTACTTCTTCCCCACTAGTTGGATGCCTTTTGACCTGGGTGTCTTTTTAGGTCTCCGTAATTGAATTTAACTCTGCTATTCTGGCTACAATGCTAATTTGCTATGTTTCTAGGTTGTTCTTCCTGAACTTTAGCCACACTCTGCTATACCAGCAAAGCAATGGTTAAACTATTCCCTGGTTTTGAGATCTACTTGCAATGATTTTTCTAATGCATTAATCAAATTGTGCGGCCATTGGCTGCTGTGGGTGGGCGTAACCTGCTGAGAGCAGCCAGCCAGACCATGGCTGGACTATTTGACTGTTTGTCCCTTGGTTATTACATTTAGTTCCTGAACTTTCTAGTCCATGTCCTGTTGCTGACTATGTTCAGCTCTTTTTTCTATGCATTAGTTCCTGTGTCTAGGCTCCAGCTCCTGTGTCTACATTTCAGCATCTGGTCTCCATCTTTCTGGTTCCTGTCATGAGTTGCACTGTTGGACCTGCTGCTGACCTCTCCTCCACTAAAAGGATAGGTTGCCAGTTGACTCTGGTGATCTTTTCAATGCTGCTCCTACTCTGCTCTTCTAGTTTTTTTTTTCCCTCTACAGAGCCATATGAGGGCTTGTTTTTTTATGGACAGGGTGAAAGTAATATGTCCTGTATTAAGAGGCATTTGCCTTTTAATAAATTAATTGTATCTTACTCCAGTGCACAGGGGATCAAGACTGGTATATGGGAACACAATTTTTAATAAATGTCCCCCAGTGTTTTTCTGCAATTATTGAAAAATGCACTGCTGCCAAAAAACAGTGGCAAAAATGGACTTTGGACACAATCAGCCACAATGCGGGAACATGCAAATCTGCCCTAAATCTGCCAGTTGCCTTATTCAGGCGATACCAAGATCTATGTATTTACAATTATATTCTTACATGGACCTGTCCTTTCCTTTTGTACTCTTGTTCATTTTACCTTATGCTACCTTGTTCCAAGTTTGTTTCTAGTTCCTGATATTTGTGGTACTACTTACTGTGAATATGTCTTGCCTTATCCTTTGGTTACTGCATTTAGTTCTTGAACTGCTTTCCCGGTGATGACGCTTGGCTACATTTTTTTGACTACCTCCTACATCCTGCCTGGTCCCTTGGTTACCAGGCTCCTATGTCTTTGCTGTAAGGTCCAGCACTGTGTCTCTGCTCTGGGTACCAGCTCCTGTGTCTCTGCTCAATGTACTAGCTCCCATACCCATCTGGTATTTCTTTGTTTTCAAACAGGCCTTCTCTGGATGCTGCTCCTGGTATATCCTGGTTCTGATGCTGGCCTACTCTGGACACTCCTCCTTGTAGATCCTGGTTCTTACACTGCCCTACTCTGGATGCTTCTCCTGGTATCCACTGGTTCCGACACCTGACTGTTCTAAGTCTCTGTTCTGGTGTCTCCTTGTTCAATCCAATCCATGCACCTGGTCGCTGTTTCCTGTGTCTAGTAATTCCCAAGGAATAATCCTACTCTTGGGCTTCATGTCTGTTCCTCTATGCTCCAAATATGAACTCTGATATTTCTCAGTTACCGGTAACCTGTATCCTGCTGTTTGTCAAGTAACAAAACTGGATTATGCTATTCATCAATATAGAAACTGGACCCTGTTGTTCTTCAAGGAAGAACCTGGATCCTGCTATTCCTCAAGTAACAAACTGGACTCTTAAAGTTGGGCTCACAATCTCATTTATCTCAGATAAATATACGTATATATTTTTGCAAGTAAATAACCTGAATATAATATGTGATAGTCTGATGGGGGCAGGTACAATGTCAAGACATAGGCTTGATTTGCTTATTTAATTGGAATGTAAAATTATTAATTTTCAGAAGTTATGATATTTTAAATGACTATGTGCTTTGTAGATTTAGCATGCCTAAAGAGCCAAAAATCCACTTTCATTAACTACAACAAATGAAGGTCATTATTCATTGTCATTTAAAGTACTTAGTGTTGTCATTTTAAGATATAGTGCAAATATGGCACAGCAGAGCCGGCATATTAATGTATTCAGAAATGACTGATTAGGCATGGATTACTTCAATCAGCAAATTTCAACTATAACTCTCCCTTGTGCCTTGTTATGTCATAATGCCATCATTATGTGAATACCAGGATAGTGATTTACAGAAGTGTCCTCACATATACAGAAGTCATGAAGTCCTTCCTTAGAAGAGCTCTGCTACATTGTCTGGAACTGTTAAAGAGAAACCTTTATAATTATAAAAATAAATGTTCTTCATGTGTCTTAGGCTGAGTTCACATCTACATTCAGCTTTTCTGCAGAAACCAGAATTCAAGTTGTGACAGACCTGGACCCCACTAGCCATCCGTCAGAAAACAAAGGGGACAGAGACCCCCTGGCCATAATGTCTATCATTAGTGTTGAGCACGACTATTCAAAAAGTTAATTTTTCTCTTGAATATCGGCTCTTCGAGAATTTGCAAATATATTCATTCATTATATCGAATATTCGTCATTTTTTCCATCTGAACACGATTCCTCCTTGCTTCTTGCTTGTGAGCCAATGAGTCATTGGCCCAAAAGCAATTAAGCAGGGAGGAATCATGACTTTAGATGGAAAAAAAATGACGAATATTCTAAAAACAAATATACAGCACTATATTCTATAGTGCTATATTTTAGTTTTTCACACACACCTGTATTGATTGCGTAAAATTCGCATTTTACACGATCATTACCTTGCCGATTTTCAAGTAAAAAAAGAGAATTTCCGAATATAACAAATATTCAAATTTGCGAATATTCGACAAATATTTTACAAAATATTCGCGAATTCGAATATGACCCCTGCCGCTCATCACTATCCATCGTTTTACCCAAAATTTATAGAGCTGTTTAAGGTGCTTTTTTTTCTGGAAAATATGATGAAATCTGTGATGGAGTCTACAAGTCAGAAGAAAAAGTGCATATAAGGTTATGGTCTGTAGTGTTATCGACCTTCTTTGTCAAAGGCTACAGAAAAGCGCCTAATCCCCAAAAACAACATGTATACATCAGTGGTAAAAAATCAATATCTCTCTATACAGTACTTTAAGAACTATTAACATCATAAATGGAGGATTTGTATTATAAAAACACACACTTTGGAAGTTGCTACTCACTTCACTGGGGGGCTGTCAAACAGGTTAAGCTCAAGACCCCTCAGACAGTGCCCCCCCTGGCCAGGATCACTTGTAGTATTTTAGAGGTTGAAGTCAGCACACACAATCCAGGGCTTCTCTTCAAACTCTTTATTCGATAAACAGGGCTCAACCCCTTCCTCAGGAGCAAACAATTAAAAAACACACATATATTACTCACATGTTTATATGCTCCCATGTATCCTCATTCCCGCGCTTCCGATCAAGTGGAACGCATGCCGGCTGCAGGTGGAACGCACGCCAGCTGCGTCATCGGTTGTCGGTGATGTCACTTCCGCTCGGGTGCGCTTCAACAGTGGAATGCACTCGGGAGGAAAGTAGCCCAGGGGAGGAGCCTGTGCGTGTCAGCAGTGAAGCGCATCCTTCACTGTGCGCAGAAGCTGATCGCATTGGTCGCTGCAGTTGGTAAATGTCGGCACTTGCATCACAATTGGAAAGTCTCACATATATGACTTTCTAAAGACATATGTGAATGTGTATATGTCTAAAAAGTGCTGTCTGTAGAATATGGAAAAATTTAATTGGTCTCTTGGACCTAGAGCGTGTGTCTGCAACCTCTCTGATAATATAACTTAAACTAAATCTTATACTAAATCTTTATTAGAATCCTTAGATTACACAGATATATGATACTCTTAGGGACAAACATTTAAAACTATCAGGTCTGGGTAGATTCCAGGGTGAATGTATCTACTGCTGATGCGTATTTCACATGTGCATTCATGTATTCCCCGGGGGGGGGGGGGGGGGGGAGCTGCACTCTGATGCTTTAATACTTTATTGTATGCCTCTATCTACCCTTCCTGCCTAGAAACTATAGACCTGCTTCCCTACATGTTTCGCCGAGCGATTCGGCTTCTTCAGGGGAAAACAGCACAAGTACTGAAAATTGGGGGCGGGGCTAGGGCATTTAAACCCTCGAATTACTTCACGATCCTTTTTAACCAGTCAGAACCCTTTCCTAATTCTGTGTATATGCACGTCACCCGGAAGGACCTTCCTATTGGGCAACGCTCTGTAGAATAAGGCCATAGGAAGGCCGTAGGTCTAATTATTTATTGCCCTATAAAAAATATGCTAGAGAAGTATCTTCCTCTCACCATTGAAAACTACCACATATAAAGGTAAGGGCTACCTATATATATAGGGTCTGGGCAGCATATGCACTACAGTTGTGTACATATGTGTATACATATGGACCCCCTTACAGATCCATACATATATATGCTGCTGAATATGTAGGATACACATGGGTGGATCCAAGCAACGATCCATTCGCATATGGGGGGCAATAAGTTAGTGAAAAAAAGCCCATATACATAGATTAGTAGGTACACTCATAGATATCCCCTCTAGACCTATAAAAAGGGGTATCTTTAAAAAATTTTGTTCATATAAATTGTTACCCTAAAATGATCCAAATTTTTTTTCATAACAATTAGATGTAGACAGCAGTGTTGTCGATTAAAAGAGGGGAATGATGTATGGACACATAGGAGCACAAAAACAATTACAATAAACGAATGTAAAAAATGACAAATATCGAGAATAAAAGTAACAGTGTAAAATAGATGTAGAAATTAAAAATTAATAATCATTAAAAGAACTGTATATTTCAATTTCAATTTATAATTTTTTTTCCCCAGTCAAAATATTGGTTTGTGGATTTGCCTGATTAAGGAGATCAATAGTTTCAATAATTTGTATATTCCAGGGCCTCATTTAGTCCGAAAGGTGTAAGTGTATTTAATTTGTAAATCCAGAACATTTCTTTTCTTGATAATGTCTGGTAGGATTGTGGGACCCATTCTAGCGTGGTGACTTTTAGGCCTTTTGGATCCCCCTCGTGGTACAGCGAAAAATGTTTAGATACACTGTGTGTGGCTATCTTCTGTTTTATATTGGAACGATGCTCGTTCATACGCTCCCTCAAAGTTTGTATAGTGCGTCCTATATATAGTAGCTTATAAGGACATTCTAATAGGTAAATCACATATGAGGTATTGCAATTCATTGCATGTTTTAGGGAGATAGGATCTTTTGGTGGTGGTAAAGTCAGTATCTTTCCACAATATATCATTTCACAACATTTGCATTTTTTTGAACCGCACTTAGATGACCCTACAACACTCGTCGGATTCCTCAGATCGGATTGTTCACTTTTTTGGAGAATTTTTGGACATGAGGGTGCTAACATGTTTTTTAGCGTTTTAGCTCTACGAAAAGTAAGGTTCGGAGCTTGCGGGATGTTTTTCTCCATAATCGGATCCTTCAGTAGGATTTTCCAGTGTTTATTTATTGAGGCCCTGGAATATACTAATTATTGAAACTATTGATCTCCTTAATCAGGCAAATCCGCAAACCAATATTTTGACTGGGGAAAAAAATTTATAAATTGAAATTGAAATATACAGTTTTTTGTTTTACATATATATATTTTATTAGTATATATTTTCTTTTAATGATTATTAATTTTTAATTTCTACATCTATTTTACACTGTTACTTTTATTCTCGATATTTGTCATTTGTTACATTTGTTTATTGTAATTGTTTTTGTGCTCCATACATCATTCCCCTCTTTTAATTGACAACACTGCTGTCTAGATATAATTGTTATGAAATAATTTTTTGATAATTTTAGGGTAACAATTTATATGAACTAAATTTTTGAAAGATACCCCTTTTTATAGGTCTAGAGGGGATATCTATGAATGTACCTACTCATCTATGTATTTGGGCTTTTTTTCACTAACTTATTGCCCCCCATATGCGAATGGATCGTTGCTTGGATCCACCCATGCGTATCCTACATTTCAAGCAGCATATATATGTATGGATCTGTAAGGGGGTCCATATGTATACACATATGTACACAACTGTAGTGCATATGCTGCCCAGAACCTATATATACAGGTATCCCTTACATAAAAAGATATTAGGAACATTGATAGATGAGGGCTTTCATGTAGGCATCTTGAACAAGAAAGAGAAAAACTTTCTAAAGATCAATTACCCCTCTACGGCAAGATTTTATTTCTTGCCAAAAATTCACAAATCCTTAATAGAACCTCCAGGTAGACCCATTATCTCGGGCATAGGCTCGCTAACCACCAATTTCTCAGAATATGTAAATGGGATTTTACAAAGATATGTTTTAGATCTAACATCTTATTTGAGGGACACTTCAGATCTTCTTACTATTTTAGAAACTGTGAAATGGGAGAATCACTTCCGTTGGGCTACGCTAGATGTATGCTCACTATATAGTAACATTCCACATGACCTTGGAATTAGAGAAATAGAAAAAGTCCTGAACTCAGATTCCCTAATGCCAACTACACAAAGATCCTTCATACTAAAATCCATAGACTTCATTCTCAAACACAACTATTTTTCATTTCAAAATACTATATACCAACAAAAAAAAGGTACGGCTATGGGGACGAAATTTGCGCCAGCTTACGCAAATCTGTTTATGGGGGGCTTTGAGAGAGATATTGGGCTCCTAACACATCCCAACATCCGATTCTACAGACGCTTTATCGATGATATTATCTTAATATGGGATGGGGGCGAGAACGAATTGATCACCTATGTAGACGGGATGAACACAAATAATTGGAACTTAAAATTTACTCTAGACCATCACAATACGGAAGCCATATTTTTAGACCTGCATATAAAAACTGTCAATAACATAATAACTACAAAAACCCATTTTAAAAAGATAGATACCAATAGCTACCTTAATTTTAGAAGCTGCCACCATCAGAGATGGAAAACCAATATACCGTATGGGCAGATGAAAAGGATCCGCAGAAATTGTAGTGATAACGACACCATGAGAGAACAGTTTAGACGTCTTGAAAAAGAGATTTAAAGAAAAAGGTTACCCTAACAAATTGATATCAGAATCTGAAAAAAGGATTCTAAAAGAAAGCCAAAAAGAGAGTCTCAAAAGTGCCCCAAAAAAAGAAACCCAACAAAAATATACTAATATAAATTTAATTACTAGTTATAATAAAAGACATGTAGATATCAGAAAAATAATAAATAAACACTGGAAAATCCTACTGAAGGATCCGATTATGGAGAAAAACATCCCGCAAGCTCCGAACCTTACTTTTCGTAGAGCTAAAACGCTAAAAAACATGTTAGCAACCTCATGTCCAAAAATTCTCCAAAAAAGTGAACAATCCGATCTGAGGAATCCGACGAGTGTTGTAGGGTCATCTAAGTGCGGTTCAAAAAAATGCAAATGTTGTGAAATGATATATTGTGGAAAGATACTGACTTTACCACCACCAAAAGATCCTATCTCCCTAAAACATGCAATGAATTGCAATACCTCATATGTGATTTACCTATTAGAATGTCCTTGTAAGCTACTATATATAGGACGCACTATACAAACTTTGAGGGCGCGTATGAACGAGCATCGTTCCAATATAAAACAGAAGATAGCCACACATAGTGTATCTAAACATTTTTCGCTGTACCACGAGGGGGATCCAAAAGGCCTAAAAGTCACCACGCTAGAATGGGTCCCACAATCCTACCCGACATTATCAAGAAAAGAAATGTTCTGGATTTACAAATTAAATACACTTACACCTTTCGGACTAAATGAGGCCCTGGAATATACAAATTATTGAAACTATTGATCTCCTTAATCAGGCAAATCCGCAAACCAATATTTTGACTGGGAAAAAAAATTGATAAATTGAAATTGAAATATACAGTTTTTTGTTTCACATGTATATATTTTATTAGTATTTATTTTCTTTTAATGATTATACATTTTTAATTTCTACATCTATTTTACATTGTTACATTGATACTTATTACTATTCTCGATATTTGTCATTTTTTACATTTGTTTATTGTAATTGTTTATGTGCTCCTATGTGTCCATACATCATTCCCCTCTTTTAACAATTTATATGAACAAAATTTTTGAAAGATACCCCTTTTTATAGGTCTAGAGGGGATATCTATGAATGTACCTACTCATCTATGTATGTGGGCTTTTTTTTCACTAACTTATTGCCCCCCATATGCGAATGGATCGTTGCTTGGATCCACCCATGTGTATCCTACATATTCAGCAGCATATATATGTATGGATCTGTAAGGGGGTCCATATGTATACACATATGTACACAACTGTAGTGCATATGCTGCCCAGACCCTATATATATAGGTAGCCCTTACCTTTATATGTGGTAGTTTTCACTGGTGAGAGGAAGATACTTCTCTAGCATATTTTTTATAGGGCAATAAATAATTAGACCTACTGATAGTTTTCTTATGGCCATATTCTACAGACAGCACTTTTTAGACCTATACACATTCACATATGTCTTTAGAAAGTCATATATGTGAGACTTTCCAATTGTGATGCAAGTGCCGACATTTACCAACTGCAGCGACCAATGCGATCAGCTTCTGCGCACAGTGAAGGATGCGCTTCACTGCTGACACGCACAGGCTTCTCCCCTGGGCTGCTTTCCTCCCGAGTGCGTTCCACTGTTGAAGCGCACCCAAGCGGAAGTGACGTCACCGACAGCCGGCGTGCGTTCCACCTGCAGCCAGCATACATTCCACTTGATCAGAAGTCGCATAATACATGCGACTTCCTGTTTTCAAGATACAGAAGCGCGGGAATGAGGATACATGGGAGCATATAAACATGTGAGTAATATATGTGTGTTTTTTAATTGTTTGCTCCTGAGGAAGGGGTCTTCTATGTACACCCCGAAACGCGTTGAGCCCTGTTTATCGAATAAAGAGTTTGAAGAGAAGCCCTGGATTGTGTGTGCTGACTTCAACCTCTAAAATACTACAAGCGATCCTGCCCAGGGGGGTACTGTCTCACGCGTCTTGAGCTTAACCTGTTTGACAGCCCCCCAGTGAAGTGAGTAGCAACTTCCAAAGTGTGTGTTTTTATAATACAAATCCTCCATTTATGATGTTAATAGTTCTTAAAGTACTGTATAGAGAGATATTGATTTTTTTACCACTGATGTACAGTTGCAAGAAAAAGTATGTGAACCCTTTGGAATAATATGGATTTATGCACAAATTGGTCATAAAATGTGATCTGATCTTAATCTAAGTCACAACAATAGACAATCACAGTATGCTTAAACTAATAACACACAAAGAATTAAATGTTACCATGTTTTTATTGAACACACCATGTAGACATTCACACTGCAGGTAGAAAAAGTATGTGAACCCCTAGACTAATGACATCTCCAAGAACTAATTGAAGTGAGGTGTCAGCCAACTGGAGTCCAATCAATGAGATGAGATTGGAGGTGTTGGTTACAGCTGCCCTGCCCTATAAAAAACACACACTAGTTCTGGGTTTGCCTTTTACAGGAAGCATTGCCTGATGTGAATGATGCGTCGCACAAAAGAGCTCTCAGAAGACCTACGATTAAGAATTATTGACTTGCATAAAGCTGGAAAGGGTTCTAAAAGTATCTCCAAAAGCCTTGCCGTTCATCAGTCCACGGTAAGACAAATTGTCTATAAATGGAGAAAGTTCAGCACTGCTGCTACTCTCCCTAGGAGTGGCCGTCCTGTAAAGATGACTGCAAGAGCACAGCGCAGACTGCTCAATGAGGTGAAGAAGAATCCTAGAGTGTCAGCTAAAAACTTACAAAAGTCTCTGGCATATGCAAACATCCCTGTTAGCGAATCTACTATACGTAAAACACTAAACAAGAATGGATTTCATGGGAGGATACCACAGAGGAAGCCACTGCTGTCCAAAAAAAACATTACTGCATGTTTACAGTTTGCACAAGAGCACCTGGATGTTCCACAGCAGTACTGGCAAAATATTCTGTGGACAGATGAAACCAAAGTTGAGTTGTTTGGAAGAAACACACAACACTATGTGTGGAGAAAAAGAGGCACAGCACACCAACATCAAAACCTCATCCTAACTGTGAAGTATGGTGGTGGGGCTGCTTTGCTGCGTCAGGGCCTGGACGGATTGCTATCATTGAAGGAAAAATGAATTCCCAAGTTTATCAAGACATTTTGCAGGTGAACTTAAGGCCATCTGTCCACCAGCTGAAGCTCAACAGAAGATGGGTGTTGCAACAGGACAATGACCCAAAGCATAGTAGTAAATCAACATCAGAATGGCTTAAACAGAAGAAAATACGAGTCCTGACCTCAACCCGATTGAGATGCTGTGGCATGACCTCAAGAAAGCGATTCACGCCAGACATCCCAAGAATATTGCTGAACTGAAACAGTTCTGTAAAGGGTAATGGTCAAGAATTACTCCTGACCGTTGTGCACGTCTTATCTGCAACTACAGGAAACGTTTGGTTGAAGTTATTGCTGCCAAAGGAGGTTCAACCAGTTATTAAATCCAAGAGTTCACATACTTTTTCCACCTGCACTGTGAATGTTTACATGATGTGTTCAATAAAAACATGGTAGCATTTAATTCTTTGTGTGTTATTAGTTTAAGCAGACTGTGATTGTCTATTGTTGTGACTTAGCTGAAGATCAGATAACATTTTATGACCAATTTGTGCAGAAATCCATATAATTCCAAAGGGTTCACATACTTTTTCTTGCAACTGTATACATGTTATTTTTGGGGATTAGGCGCTTTTCTGTAGCCTTTGACAAAGAAGGTCGATAACACTACAGACCATAACCTTATATGCACTTTTTCTTCTGACTATCGAGGCGTTTAGCTTGTTGCTAACGCTATTTTTAGCAGCCTCCCCTATTGTTGTTTTTCCTTCTCAGAGATTTATATGTTGATAATCTATTAATACCCCCATCACCACTGGCGCCTCTTGAGTGGGATATCCCTTGTTAAAAGGTCTTCCTAACCTCCTCCTTTGTTGTTTTGTTTGTTTCACTTATATGGAGTCTACAAGACAGATGAGAACAAAACATTATTTGGGGGTATCTGAGGTTCACCATATTCATAAAATTACAGGCAGCACAAAGCTGTAATATCTATAGTACAGGTATAATTAAAAAAAAACTGGAGATACTCCCACCTGGGAGAATAGGACCATCAGAGAATAGTGCCATGGATTTGCTAGTGTATGAATGGGATATTCAGATTCTATTTAAAGTTCCTCTGTAGACTGGAGGGTTCTTCCTTATTTCATATGTTTACACCACAGAATGTATTATCCCCAGGTAAGAATTTTTCGCAATGCAATATAGAATAATCTTGGAGGGTATTTTCCTAATGTGATTTTTTTTGTGGGAGATTGACTTGCGAGACATAGAATTTGCAGAACGGACATACGGAAACGGAATGCATGCAGAGTAACATCCTTTTTTTTTTTGTGAACCCATTAAAATGAATGGTTCCGCATACAGTCTTCAAAAGACACAGAACAGACACAGAAAGAAAATACGGTCGTGTGCATGAGCTCTTATAAATTCCTGAGACAGTTTTTAGGAACTTCATAGACACTGATAAAGCTGCCTATCAGGAACTTGTAGGGGTCTGTGAGCCTAGACATCGAATCAATCAGGTTCCTAGCTCAGCATTAAATTCCAGAGCTAGGCAGGGGATTTAAATGTAGTATTGACTTTTGTATGTGTCCTAGCTCCTGTGCATTGTGGCACTCTCATCTTCTGCATTAGAACTCCTGGTGATTTGGCTGTATCTGTTTCTTCTGGTTTTCACCTTGCTTGCCCACTACTCTTTAGTCCCCCTTAGTCATTCTGGTAGGTCTAATACTAACAAGCAGGCACTTGTTTTCTGCCAGACATAAACTGGGTGCTTAGCAGCATGGGCGTCCGCAGAAATTTTTCCAGGGGGGGGGCATAATTTTATTGACATCCATGCTCTGCTTGTTTCTGAGAATGTAATGAAGGGGGGGGGGGGGGCATATTCATTATCACAAAGTATAATAATGCATGAGCTGTGCAACGTGATGGAAAAGCTTAAATGGATATTATAAGTGCCTGGAATACAAAGTTGTATCCACATTGTCATATGTACCTTACAAGCAGATGGTCTGCAGAATACCAGGCCTACCACCAGTATTACCCCTTCATATACCACCTGCCTGGCGGGCAGGCGGTATATGATTGAAGGGGCAATACTGGCTGGTATATGGACAGCAGAGATGGCATCCTCTGGGCAGTACTGTCTATGGTCATCCTTCTCCAGCACCCTGACTGCCACCTGCTTGGCCTGGCTCTCATGGCACTTCACTGCCTGCTGCAGTGACTCGCCCCACACCTAACACTCAGGGTCAGGGAGTGACTCAGTAGTCACACTAACACTGACTGACTGTCACTCACTGATAGCCAAGCAGGTGGCAGTCAGGGTGCTTGTGAAGGATGAATTGACCATAGACAGTACTGCCCAGAGGATGCCATATCTGCTGTCCATATAATACCAGTATTGCCACTTCATATACCGCCTGGTCACCCCACACCGAACACTCAGGGAGTACTCTCATCAATAAAAACAATAATAGGTTTAATCGTGGCGGGCCCACACATCTAGTTCATCAATCAGTTTGGAGATTTAATTTGTGGACGTTCATACAGAAGAAACTGTATATTGTGTGGCACAGTGTAGGCTATATGTGTATAACATAAACATACTCCACATGAAAACTTACAATTACTTGGCTTGGCCCTTGGGGATCTCGGACACCACTTCCACACTTGGTCGGGGGCTCGGTGGAGCTGATGTTGTGCTTTATTCTAATGAGAAAGATTTCATAATAAGGATTTGGAGAAGGGGCAGAGGGATAGCAGAGCAGGGAGAGGCTGGTGCTGCTACTAGGGGGTCATACCATGGGGGAGTTATAAAGCCCACCATAATGCCCCCCCAGTAGAACTAATTCTCCTTATATTAGACAGTGCAAAAAATACCCCCTTGTAATGCCCCCAATTGAGCTAATGTTCCCATAGTGCCCCCATAATGTGCCAGTATAAAATACCCCTATATAGTGCCCCCAGTAAATGCCGCATAGTGCTCCTCTCCCTCTTCCTCCTAGTGCCCCCATAATGTACCAGTATAAAATGCCCCATATATAGTGCCCCAGTAGATGCCCTCAGTGTCCCCCATAATTTGCAAGCATAAAATACCCCTTCTTAGTGCCCCCAGTAGATGACCCCATAGTATTCCTCTCCCCCTTCCCCATAGTACCCACCATAATGTGTCCCAGTATAAAATGCTACTGTACAGAGCCCTCCATATAACATACCACTTCTTTGTAGTCTCGCCCTCAGTAGATGCCCCTATAGTGCCCACTAATAATGTGTTGGCAAGAAGTGCCCCCCAATAATGTGCTAGTAAGAAGTGACCCCATAGTGCAACCTAATAATGTGCCAGTAAAAAGTGCCCCCAATGATGCCCCCCCGGGCCCCGGCCTTAATGTCACATTTCTCCCCCTCCATGTCATGTGACCCGTCATCACCCCCTTCTTTTTACATCACCCCCTTCGCTCCACATTATTTCTCCCCCCCCTCCATCATGGCAGCACACTTCCCACCCGTGCCCCCCCCCCCTGAATGGCACATTTCTCCCCCTCAGGCCCCTCCATGGGCCAGTGTCAGCAGCACATCTCTCCTCCCTCCCCAGGCACATTTCTCCCACTCCATCTCATGGGCCAGACCAGTGGCAGACATGGGATCCATCATCCACCATGTCATCATGATCCATCCACTTGTTGTTATGTTATCTTTCTTTTTCTTTGTACAATATAAATTCCTGTAATAACGTTAACTTACTTCTGTGACTGTTGGAATAGGAAACTTGGAACTTGATGTTGGAACCGTTACCGAACTTGGCTCAGGGTCAGTGGCAGGCAGGCAGCTCTACTGGGGGCGGAGCTCACTGGCAACATCACGTGAAGACGTGCCTGTGCGGCAGCTGCGAGCCTGCGGCACGCTCCAGCAGCCACTGTCTGCAGAGTCTAGAGACAGGCAGGCCAGGCAGCGGAGCTCAGAGCGGCCGCGGGCCCCGCCCCCTCCTCACTCTTTCAGGCCGGGCGTGTGCTTTCACTCAGTGCTGTTGTTAGTCGGCGGGGGCCGCCCGCCGATCGCGACAGAATAGGAGTAACTTAAGTAGTACTGGGTTAGTTTGCGGCGGGCCAGGGGGGGGGCACTTGCCCCCCCTTGCCCCCTCCTGCGGACGCCCATGCCAAGCAGCGAAGTCCTTCTGGTCCTGCGGCAAGTTATAGTGAAGAACCTAGGGGTAGCCTTAGGGAAACAGAGTGGTTAAAGGGGTTGTCTCATTTCAGGAAATAGCATTTATCATGTAGACAAAGTTAATATAAGGCACTTACTAATGTACTGTGGTTGTCCATATTGTTTCCTTTTCTGGCTTGATTCATTTTTTCATCACATTACAACTATTTCCTGATTTTCAGATCTACTACAGTGATTTTTCTATTGTAACAATCAAATCGTGTGGCCATTGGCTCTCGCGAGGGCAGCCAGCCAGGCCATGGCTGGACTATTTGACTGTTTGTCTCTTGGTTATTACATTTAGTTCCTGAACTTTCTAGACCATGTCCTGTTGCTGACTATGTTCAGTTCTTGTTTCTACACTTTAGTTCCTGTGTCTAGGCTCCAGCTCCTGTGTTTATGCTTCAGCATCTGGTGTTCATCTTACTGGTTCCTGTCATGAGATGCGCTGTTGTACCTGCTGCTGACCTCTCCTCTACTGAAAGGATGCTGAAAGGTTACCAGTTGACCCAAGTGGTCTTTTCAATTCTGCTCCTACTCTTCTATTCTAGTTACAAGTCCAACACTGGTATATTAAGTCTTCATTACTAAGCCACTTACTGCTATTCCTGCTAAGCAATAGTTAACCCCTTGGTGTTCTAATTATTTTTTATTTTCCCTTTAGTATTTTCCTCTCCACCTCCAAAGAGCCATAACTTTTTCAAGTTTCTATTCACATAGCCGTATGAAGGCCTATGTTTCATGAGACAAGACTTGGGTTTAAAGGGGTATTCCCATCACAGACAATAGGGCCATATCAATAGGATTTGCCCCCATTGTCTCATAGGTGTGGGTCCTACCTCTGGAACCCGCACCTATGCCAAGAATGGAGCGGGGAGAGTGGTGGCTGGAGGACCCCGGGGTCCGGCCACCGCCAAGCTCTCTCCCTATTCAAGTGAATGGGAGCACAGTGCGCTTACGCGGCCACTGCTCCCATTCATTTCTATGGGGCCAACGGAAATAGCAGAGCCAGCGCTTGGCTATTTTTGGCGGCCCCATAGAAATTAATGTAGTGATGTTTTAGGAGGGTTGCTCTGCTGACTGGTAAATCACCAGCTGGTCAACTTATCTGTGAGCCTGGACATCTAATCAATCAGGTTCCTAGCTTAGCATTCAATTCCAGAGCTAGGCAGGAGATTTAAGTGTATAATTTTGTCTTTGCCTATTATTTTGTATGTGTCTTAGCTCCTGTGCATTGTGCTGCTCTCAACACCTGCATTAGAACTCCTGGTGAACTGACTTTTGGATTGTTTCTGAAGGAACACCTTTTCTGCTGATTTGGCTGTATCTGTTTCTTCTGGTTTTGACCCTGCTTGCCCAGTACTCTTTAGCACCCCCTGGTCATTCTGGTAGATTTGATACTAGAAAGCTGGCACTTCTTTTCTGCTAGACTCTGTGGACATAAACTGGGTGGCTAGCAGCCAAGTCCTTCTGGTTCTGCGACAAGCTATGGTGATGAGCCTAAGGGAAACATGGTGGCTAAAGGGGTTGTCTCATTTCAGCAAATGGGATTTATCATGTAGACAAAGTTAATATAAGGCACTTACTAATGTACTGTGATTGTCCATATTGCCTCCCTTGCTGGCTTAATTAATTTTTCCATCGCATTATACACTGCTCGCTTCCATGGTTACGACCACTCTGCAATCCAGCAGGGGTGGCCGTGCTTGCACACTATAGGAAACAGTACTGGTTTGGAACAGTGGGAGTGCACATAGCCACACAAGTAATGCAGCTCCCATCCATGTCACATCGTTTCTGCACTGCAGCGGTGGCCGTGACCCCTGGAAATGAGCAGTGTATAATACAATGGAAAAATGAATAAAGCGATCAAAGGAAACAATATGGACAATCACAATACATTGGTAAGTGGCTTGTATTAATTTTTTCTACATGAGAAATACCATTTGCGGAAGTGAGACAACCCCTTTAAGAATGAGCAGTTTTTGAGTTTTGCTGGCTGTGGTTCCAGACAGTGACCATAGTATTTCCCAACACTGCTCTAATGTGTAACTAAGTCTGTGGATCCCGAAGAGAACAAAAGTCTTAACTTCGTTTGCAGAGAGTCATTGAGAAGCCGGTGTAGAGATAGGATTGATAGTGGCCCTGATGAAGGGTTGTGTCATGGTTTATTCACTCAGGTTGTTTCTCCCTGGGGATTGGTACAGTGGAAATATAGTACTGAAGAAGGAGGCCAGAGTTAACCATAACAAAGTCTTTTTAATAAGTGCAATGTAGATCTTGAAATACATACAGTAGCAGCAGGTTGGTTGGTGGTAATTCAGCACTTAGGTGATACTGGCCTAGTGGTTATTTGGTGATGGGTAACTTGGTTGTAGTCCCTTACCTTACAGCAGTGTCTGTAGATGTTGATCAGTCATTCTCAAGTCTTTACTTGAGTCTTCTCGAGTAGGTTTTTCTAAAGAATCCTGTCTCTGGATAGGAACTCCCCCTCTTGGCAGGGGGAGCAGGGCCAACCCACTCCTACAAAGAGGGGAGAAACAGGGTGATTAACTCTGTTTCTGCCAACCTTGTCCATGCTTTCCTTGAAGGTAGCTATGGCCAGAAGTAGACAGTAAGATACATCACATAACAATAAACAATGTGTAGTACTCCCGGGTCTCTTGCATGCACCATTATGTGAGCCTGGCCTGATTAGTAGATGTGGACTTCAAGCTTTTTGTGTATTTGGGCAAAAATCTTGGAGACTTCTGGTTAGAAAGGAAATTGGGACTGGTGAACATTTTATGTGACAGCCAGGTTTAACACATTATTTCTGACTCTCTATAATGCTCTGGTGCATGTTACGATTCATAAATGACCTTTTGTTGAATTCTAAGCAATAAACCTTTCCAATAGCAACAATGGAACTGTAAACTTTATTCCCATTAAAAATGGCTAAGCAGATGATTACTATAATACATTACAGTGAACAGTAACCGCCCCTCCCATTTATAACGCAAAGGTATTCTTAGAGAAGTGATTAGGTGTTCATGTTGTCCCGAGTCCAAGCAATTAAATAGAAGGGAGTGCATTATAAATCCATGTAGATGAAGGTTGTTCTGCACAACGCTCTCTCCCCTTTTTAACGTGCATCTATCTACAGTCTAATTGCAATCTGATATCAATGCAGCCTAGTTAACTATGAAATACCAGTGCTGGGAAGTAAAGCTCAGAGGAGATGCTGCTGTTTTATGATGGACCATTTGCCAAAAACATAAAAGGTGAGATAATGCTCTCAGAGGAAGCATTGTGTAGCTCCAATCTATCCTGATAGGAAATTACTGTAGTAGCTTACAGTCAATTAAAGGGACATTATCATAATTTCTTTTCCTATTTTACAATAAACTGGGCATAACTTAGAACCTGCTTTAGTGTGTTTAATTCAATAGTTAACATTCTTTCTTACAGGGTTATCATGTAGAGGAAATGCAACCACAGCTACTAACCTAGCATCTAAATAGTAAATTATGAACTAATTCTGCACATTCTTAGTCTTCTCTTATTTTCTTGTTAGGTGTTTTACTGAATATAGCTTATTTCAAAGAGACCATATAGAATCAAGTTTAAGGTCCGTGGCATACAGCAAATTCTACCAATGTACCTCCTGAGGAACCAATATACTCTCCTCAACATTAAAAATGGTGGCACCAAGAAGGCCAAGCTGTAAGGTTATAAAAATCGAAGAAGTGGCAGGTGTCGCTAAGATCTGCTAAAATTTTTAGGCACTTAGCTCCAAACTGTAGCATTTGGGAGGGACATGAAAGCTAGATTGAAAGATTTTTAGCCACATGAAACCTCAAAAATTGGATCAAGTCATGGGGGAGGACTGTGTGATGCCTCCTATTCATCGATGTGCCAGTTATTGCCAGTTGTCACAAACTAAGAGGGACAAAATCCTTGAACTGAGAAACCTTGTTTTAACGCTCCAGCAGATCCCTATGTGCCTAGGCTGAGATGTCAGCACTGTTCACTGTTGAATGTCCCAGCCATCGGGAGAACAATGGTGGGAAACAATATCTAACAAACCATCAGAAGGCATTGGGCTATGAATCAGACGTCCTATTACATGTGTTCAATTGACCTCATACTACTGCTCTCAAAGGCTATCATGGTGCACAGTAATATGGCAATGGAGCCTTTGATGGGGGTCTAACCTCTTCAGAGATGAGTCCTGATTTTGTCTTGGACACATTAATAGCTAGAGATTGATCTGGAGACCATGTGGGCAACACCATAAAGAGGCCTTCACAAGGGAACATATTATGGTGTGGGGTGGCATAATGTATGGTAGCCAGACCCTTCTAGTCTTCAATTCAGGTAAACTAACAGCTCAGCGTTACATTGATTTAATCATAGAGCTAGTAGTACAGACAGTCCTCCAAAGTGTCACAGGAGCCTATTTTTCAACAAGATAATGCCAGGCTGCATGTTTCTTGTGCTACTGTGAACAGCCTGCATGGTCTAAACATGCTACCATGACCTGCAGCATCTCCAGACTTGTCCCCTATCATATTCATCTGGGATGTCATAGGTCAACAATTGCAAACGGAGCTGCCACCAGTGGATCTTGATGATTTGTGAGTCCAAGTGTATTTATCGTGGCAGAACATTCATCAGACAACCATTAACAACCCCATTGGCAGCATACCAAGGTGTGTAAGTGTGTGTATTTCTATGTGTGGCGGTCATACTTGGTACTGGATAAATCAAGATATTTTTAATACTTTGTTCCATTCGCATTTGCATATCATTAACATGTTTGTGATTTCCATAATTCCATAACTTTTCCTTCTTGGTGTTGCAATGCATGCTGAGGAGTGTAGTATGAGCAAGTAATGAGTGACACATCAACAATAAATGGATGTATTGTGATACTTTGCCCTGAGCATGATGGTGAACCTGTGGTTTTAGATATCCAACTAGTCCTTGCTCCATACCGTTTACTAAAAGCAAAAGTGTATCAGCAGTTAGCCTCCACTATGCTGTGGTCCACCAGGGCAATGTAATAGGTTTTCAGGTACAAGGCCTGGAAAGAGTTAATCCCCCTACCAGGGGAGGCGACTATAAACACTATAAACACAAGCTATTGAATAGGGAGTTTTTTTTATTTTTTTTCTATGGGTACCTCTGTTCCACAAGGGTTAAATCGCAAGCAAGATTTAATCCTGCATTATTGATTTCTTGTTCTCATGTAAAATATGGAGTTTATTAATGTATTGCATTTTTATTGTCTTTTAGTCCTTTTTCACAATATTGAATGTATTACTGAATGAAAGTTGGGCATAAGTTATGTTAATTGTTTCTACCTGGTAATTGGTAGCTTTGTCTACTTAAACCAGAGTATGGCTATTAACTTTTGTCATGAGGAAGGATCAGGAATAATTGATCCGAAATGCGTAGATGTGAATACACTGTCGGTTTTTACTGCATTATAAACAATAGAATAAAGGCTGTCACTATATGGAAGCTGGAGGTCTGCACTTCTTTTTGCCACATTTAAAAAAACCTTCAGGTCATATTTGCAGCCACCAAATACTTACTAGAAGTGCACAAATAGTCCCAAAACATGGACAGTGACATACCAGAGGTGGATCATTGGAAAATTTTTACTGTAGGCCACTACAGCCCCAAAAAATTAGGCATTAACATGACAGAAAAGAGCCTGTTGATTATGTGGCTGGAGGTACATTAGGTGGTCACTGGATAAAAATATTACTGTAGGCCAGTACAGGCCCCAAAAATTAGGCATTCACCTGACAGAAAAGAACTTGTGATGATGTGGCTAGAGGTACATTAGGCGGTCACTGGATATAAATTTTACTGTAGGCCACTGGAGTAGAGGCCCCAAAAATTAGGCATTCACCTGACAGAAAATAACTTTTATGCCGCTGTATATACATAATGCAAGGACCATTCTTTGTTCTGGGTGGTGGCAGATATGTGTGGGCTGGCATGTGGAAATTCAATTCTACGTGGTAGTCACAGGTGTTAAATTCCTCCGAGATCCATGCCTCATTAATTGTTAGAAATGTGAGGTAGTCCACACTGTCGTGAGCTAGGCGAGTGCGCTTATCGGTCACGATCCCCCCTGCTGCGCTGAATGTCCTTTCGGACCAGACAGTCGGCGAGGGGCAAGCCAATAGTTCCATGGCAAATTTTGCCAGCTCTGGCCACAGGTCAAGCCTGCACATCCAGTAGTCCAGCGGTTCCTCGCTTCTCAGAGCGTCCACATCGGCCGTTAACCCGATGTAGCCGGACACCTGTCGGTCTAGGCGTTCCCTGAGGCTGGATCCAGAGGGCGGCTGTCGATGGGTTGGCTGCAGGAATGATCTCATATCCAAAGTGACCAACACATCTTCAAAGCGCCCTCTTCTTGCAGGTGCGGTAGGATTGGTACCCGCACCTGTTTCGCTGTGGGTGTAAATTCCTCTGTCAGTAACCGCAGCAGCAGAATGCAGCATCTCTCGAAGCAAGGCCTGGAAATGCTGCCTTCTGCCAGCCCTCTGTGATGCTGGTAACATGTCCGCCATTTTGTGTTTGTAACGGGGGTCTAAGTAAGTTTCCACCAAGTACTGGTCGTTGCCCTTTATGCTTTTTATACGCGGGTCCCTCTTCAAACACTGGAGCATGAAGACCCCCATTTGCACTAAATTGGAAGCAGTTGAGAGCCCTGGCTCCTGCTCATTGCCCAGGAGAATGTCATCCTCTGTTTCCCGAAAAGTTTAAAGTCCCCCTCAAAGCCTGCTCTTCTTGCTCCTCCTCTCCCCAGCCACCATCCTCCTCTGACTCCTCTTCAGACTCCTGCTGACTTGTCTCAGATGGAGTAGCCCCCCTGGGAATTCATTCAGCATTGCGACTTCCTCATCTTCCAGCTCCTGCTCCTCGACGGCTTGATCAATGACACAACGCAATGCACACTCCAGAAAGAAGACGTTGGAGCAGCCTATCAAGCATATACAAGGTGGAGTTCCAGCACGTCGGGCTCTCACAAATCAGATGTCTGACGGGCAGGTGGTGTTGCCGCTGAACGTAAGCAAGGCGAGCCATGGCCGTGTAAGATCTTATAAAATGGCTAGAGATTTTCCTGGCCTGCCACAAGATGTCCTTGACCCTGGGGTATTTGGCAACGAATCACTGCACGACTAAGTTCAGGACGTGTGCCATGCACGACATGTGTGTCATTTTGCCCTGTTTCAGTGTGCTCAGCAGATTGGCACCGTTGTCGCACACCACTTTACCAACTGTAAAATTGAGCCTGGTTAGCCACTGATCTGCCCATGGCCGCAGAGCTAAAAGGAGTGCAGGACCGGTGTGGCTCTTGGCTTCCAGGCACAACAGCCGCAGCACAGCATGGCAACGTCTCACCTGGCACGTCGAATAGGTTCTGGGGAGACTGGGGGGTGCAGCGGAGTCAGCAGAGGAGGAGACGGAGGCTGTAGTAGGAGGAGGAGAAGAAGAGGCAGGCCTGTATGCAATCTGTGGCGGTAACACCAAATCGACATGGGTGCCACAGGTTACATGCTTGACGGCTGTCAGAAGGCTCACCCAGTGGGCAGTAAAAGTTATGTACCTTCCCTGCTTGTGTTTGCAAGACCATGTATCTGTAGTCAGATGTATATTGGCACCGACACTGTGTGCCAGAGATATATTCACTTGCTGCTAAACATGACCATATAGCTCTGAGATGCCCTTTTGGGAGAAATACTTCCTTCTGGGGACCTTCCATTGCGGTGTGCCAATGGCCACAAAAATTTCTAAAGGCTTCCGAGTCCACCAGTTTATATGGCAGTAGTTGGCGGGCTAGCAGTTCCGACAAGCCAGCTATTAGCCGTTGGGCAAGAAGGTTATCCGACATCATCAACTTTTTACGCTCGAACATTTGGGCCACAGAAGCCTGCCTTCTGCCAGATGAATGCGACGAAGGCACAGTGAAAGGTGGAGTGGAGGACAAATGGGAGGAGAGAGGAGAAGGAGATGGAGAAGAGGCAGGACATGGAGTGCCGGGAGTGTGGTTTTGTGGGTTCTGACGGCGTTGCTCCCACTGGGCTCGGTGATGGGAGGCCAGGTGCTTTCTTAAGGCGGTCGTCCCTAGGTGAGTGTTGGGCTTACCGTGACTTATGCTTTGACTGCACAGGATGCAGATGGCAACACAATTGTCAGCAGCTGACTCGTTAAAAAAAGGCCACACTGCGGAGCCATGTGCCGGCATTCTGGGAGCACCAGAAGTGACCGTACATGGTGGATGGCTCGCTCCAGAAACATTTGCAGTCTGCTTTTTGCCTCCTGTGCCCTGCGAGTTCTGCCTGCTTCTCCTCCCTCTCTGCTGCTCTGTCTCTCCCTCTTCCTCTCTTGTGGGCACCCACGTGACATCCATTGACACGTCATCATCGTCACCTTCACCACCACTGACATCTTGGAGTAGGCAGCAACAGCCGGGACCTCCCTCCTTGGGCTGATCTGGGTACTGTCGTCAGACTGCTGAGTGGCGACCTCCTCTTTCTCATCCGATGTCAATAATGGCTGCGCATCGGTAAGGTCTGGGAATGGATGGGAAAATAATTTGACTGGAGGGGCTATGGTGGTGGTTATGGTGGTGGTGGTCAGCAGAGCAGAGAGTGAGGAGGTTGCAGATACAGAGGATGAGGAGGGTGCAGAAGCGGAAGGCAGAATGAGCCACTCAACCAACTCTGGTGCGTCCTTTGAAGTAATCGCAAGCGCCTCCTCCAACTTCCGACTTGCCCGACCCCTAGCACCCTTGTGGAACGGCCTGCCTTTTCCGCTACCTGTCATTTTCAAAATGACCCTGTACCTTAGTCCCTAGAGAAGAGCAGTATTTGTGGAAGCAGGTATATCGCAAGCCTCAATCAATATTTGGTGGAAACTGGTATATCAAACCCCTTAATCAGTATTTTGTGGAAGCAGGTATATCGCAGGCCTAAATCAATATTTGGTGGAAACAGGTTTATCAAAGCCCTTAATCAGTATTTTGTGGAAGCAGGTATATCGCAGGCCTCAATCAGTATTTTGTGATAGCAGAAATATCGAACCCCTTAATCAGTATTTTGTGGAAGCAGGTATCTCGCAGGCCTCAATCAGTATTTGGTGGAAGTAGCTATATCAATCCCCTTAATCAGTATTTTGTGGAAGCAGGTATATCAAACTCCTTAATCAGTATTTTGTGGAAGCAGGTATATCGCAGGCCTCAATTAATATTTTGTGGAAGCGGTATATCGAACCCCTTAATCAGTATTTTGTGAAAGCAGGTATATATCGCAGGCCTCAATCAATATTTCAATATTTGGTGGAGACAGGTATAGCGAACCCCTTAATCAGTATTTTGTGGAGGCAGGTATATTGCAGGCCCCAATTAATATTTGGTGGAAACATGTATATAGAACCCCTTAGTCAGTATTTTGTGGAAGCAGGTATATCACACCCCTCCATTTTTTTTTTTTGCCACAACAGTTATATCACACCACCCTGTTTATTTGGGGCAACAGGTATATCTCAGCCGTCAATCATTATTTTGTGGAAGCAGTTATATCACACTCCTCAATCAGTTTTTTTTGGGGCAATAGGTATGTCACACCCGTTGCAAATAGTTCTTCCAATAGCGCTTGTCCCTCTATATAGCTGCGGTATCGCAGCAGAACCGCACACAACTGCTGCACAATACAAATGCACTATAATATACTTTCTATGTTAGAAAATATATTATAGGTATATCACACCCCTCAGAATATCACACCTATCGATAGCACACCTATACCAGTCCTTAAAAGGACTTTTGTGGCTCTATTAGCTAGCGTTTGGTGTCCCTAACAGCCTGTCCCTGCTCCACAAAGCAACCTGGCAAAACACAGAATGTAAAATGGCTGCCAGATCGGGTTCTGTTATAGGGTGGGGATGTGTCCATGTGCTGAAACTTCTCAAATGGCTGTCCTGTCCCACCTGATGGATGTGTCATTGGTCAAAGTTCAGCGCAATGCAAAAGCATATGGCGTCGGTGGACATCACCATATGTTTGCATGTTCTGCGAATCGCGGACGCGCAAAGGTCGCTGCAAAAAGACCGCCGGAAGAACCGCAAGGCCATCTCTAGTCGGGGGGGCTGACACTGCTGAATTCTTTCTTCTGTTCCCATCATAAATGCACTGAGCTCCCCCTTGTGGTTTCTGTAGGCAGCCTGTTTTATCATGTACTGAAGGGAAGCAGAAGAATAGTTCTGTACAGGGGAGATTTGTAAAACATTTAAAAATGCATTGGTTTATAGGTATTGTAGTACATTATTCTGTGAACAGTAATGAATAGTCATCTCCAAACTAGCAGATCATGTGAAGAAATCTCATTAAACCTACCACAAATACTATACCCAAAATTCACAAATGCTTAGGTATATGCTTTTGGCATTCATTGCATATGTACATTTTATATACTTTTTATAGCTCATATTTTCTGTAGTCCATAAATCCACACATTAAACATAAATTTGGATGATAAAATAAATCTTAGATGAACCAATCCATTAAAATGTATTTCTACAACTTTTTATGGGTTCACTGTCAAACCAAAACTGTCTCCTCTGTCCAATTATTAGGTTGAAAATACTTTTGGTTATTATAGTATTCATTATCCTTAAAAGCAAGGCCTAGACAGCAAATTGTGTAATATATTTTATGTTTCTATTATTTCCTAAGGGGAAAAAAAGTTTAAACTTGAGATTATCTCCAGTGATGAGAGGCAGGGGCAATATTCAAATTTGCGATATTTTGCAAATATTTGGGTGAATATTCATCATTTATCCGCGAATTCGTGATTTCCAGTCATTATTTTCTTGTTTGCAGAAATAGGCAATCGGAAAATTCGCGATATACGAAAATTTGCGATCAACATCACTCCTAAAGTCAAATACATTCACCTAAAGAATTATTAGGAACACCTGTTCTATTTCTCATTAATGCAATTATCTAGTCAACCAATCACAAGGCAGTTGCTTCAATGCATTTAGGGTTGTGGTCCTGGTCAAGACAATCTCCTGAACTCCAAACTGAATGTCAGAATGGGAAAAAAATGTGATTTAAGCAATTTAGAGCGTGGCATGCTTGTTGGTGCCAGACGGGCCGGTCTGAGTATTTCACAATCTGCTCAGTTACCGTGATTTTCACGCACAACCATTTCTAGGGTTTACAAAGAATGGTGTGAAAAGGGAAAAACATCCAGTATGCGGCAGTCCTGTGGGCAAAAATGCCTTGTGGATGCAGAGAGGTCAGAGGAGAATGGGCCGACTGATTCAAGCTGATAGAAGAGCAACGTTGACTGAAATAACCACTCGTTACAACCGAGGTATGCAGCAAAGCATTTGTGAAGCCACAACACGCACAACCTTGAGGCGGATGGGCTACAACAGCAGAAGACCCCACCGGGTACCACTCATCTCCACTACAAATAGGAAAAAGAGGCTACAATTTGCACGAGCTCACCAAAATTGGACTGTTGAAGACTGGAAAAATGTTGCCTGGTCTGATGAGTCTCGATTTCTCTTGAGACATTCAAATGGTAGAGTCCGAATTTGGCGTAAACAGAATGAGAACATGTATCCATCCTCTGATGGCTACTTCCAGCAGGATAATGCACCATGTCACAAAGCTCGAATCATTTCAAATTGGTTTCTTGAACATGACAATGAGTTCACTGTACTAAAATGGCCCCCACAGTCACCAGATCTCAACCCAATAGAGCATCTTTTGGATGTGGTGGAACGGGAGCTTCATGCCCTGGATGTGCATCCCTCAAATCTCTATCAACTGCAAGATGCTATCCTATCAATATGGGCCAACATTTCTAAAGAATGCTATCAGCAACTTGTTGAATCAATGCCACGTAGAATTAAGGCAGTTCTGAAGGCAAAAGAGGGTCCAACACCGTATTAGTATGGTGTTCCTAATAATTCTTTAGGTGAGTGTATATTGCAGCCTTCTCAGCCTTCTTTGCGATTACGAAGATATAGCACTATATTCTAGATATTCGCGAATTCTCGAAGTGCCAATATTCGCGATTAGAATCTTCGCGATCAGCACTAATTATCACAAGCAATCTACACTTCAGGAAATGGTACACTGATCTGCATCTGCTAACATTTTTAAGTTTTTGTGTAGTCCTTAATGGGTTTGTGCCACCATAAAAGGTGTTTTCCAAGCTTTTAATATTAGTGACCTATCTGATGCACAGAAAACACGCGCCATGTGTGTGTGTCATCTCCTGTCTCTCTTCCTGCTCACTGTCGATATGGCAGCGGGGAACAGAAAGAGGGACAGGAGACGGCAAATGCGCATGGCGCATCCCTTCTCTTCATACAGTTGATCGCCTGGGGTGATGGGTGTCGGACCCCCGATGATCTGATATTGATGAGGATAGGTCATCAATATTAAAAGCCTTGAAAACCCCTTTAAAGAGGTTGTCCAGTCCCAAAATCAAAATTCTTTTTATGTGCTCTCATGTCTGTGCTTTTCTTCCACCTCTCTAGGCATCAGACTATCCTGGCAGCTTTGTTTACCTTCCTAGTTTCCTGTTTTGTTGAATAGGTAACTTTATTGATAAAGTCTGGCGCACTGCAGAGTGATGAGTCACTGGTCGCCCCCACTGTTCAGTCTGCAGGAGCTACTCCCACTACATGTGGCCATGTTACTGCACCTGTCTTTGTTTTTGTTGTATTATATATATTGTTTATCACATCCACACATTTGCTATCCTGTGTAGGATGTCCATTGTGGTACTTGTGGTCCGCTGCAGGCATCCTCCATTGTATGCATTTTTGCTGGGGATTGGCATTAGCAGTGGACCACAAGTGCAGGATCTGCCCCCCCCCCCGGTATAGATGCACCACTGCATATGGGGTTGAGCACTTCCTGCTTTTTAATACCACGCCAATTTGTAGTTTGTATTTTGAATTTTTTGGAGGTGTAGAAACTCCTAGTCTGAATGTGCCTTTATTTCCATCCACAGGCAGCATTCTGGTGCACATGTGAGGCCCAGGCTATATCAGCCAGTCTTGGGTGGGGCTCAGAGCTCTCTGCCTCCTCCCATTGTATGCATGGTCACATGCTGGAGGTTACTGGGAGATTGCTTTGAGTCGGACCTTGCGCTCCTGTAATTCGCCCACTGGCTCCTGGTATTGCCCATATGGCCCAGGTAGGTTTAGCGTTAGGTCCCGAGCTACTTGAGAAACCTTGGCGCGGTGCTCGGGCTCAGACATGTCCTCACGTAGGACATGTTGGCTAATCTCTCAATTTTAACACCAGTTTGAGGGCTTAGTAAGACCGCAGAGTGCACCTGTCTGTATTACATGTTACTACACCCACACATGAATCCTGCAAGTCTATTTCTCATTCAGTGTCTAAATCCCATCACTGATGGTCCACAGGCTCTTCCCTCACCATCCCCAGAGTGCAATAAACAGCTCGAATCAGCAAGCACATTAAATTACATGTGTATCTAATCCTATCATGTATGATACAGCCTGCTGAGCTGTGTATCTAATCCCATCTTCTACTATACTGCCTGCTGAGCTGTGTATCTAATCCCATCTTGTACTATACTGTCCGGTGTGGTGTGTATCTATTCCCATCTTGTATGATACTGTCTGGTGTGTATCTAAGCTTATCACTAGGGTTGAGCGAACTTTCGTACCGAACTTTAGGATTGCTGTAGCCCGAACCCGAACTTTTCAGTAATAGTTCGGGTTCGAGTTCGGTGTTCGGCTATTTAATGGTGCTTTTTGAAAGGCTGCAGAGCAGCAAATCAACAAGCGTTTAACTCATGTGCCCTTAGAAGCCATCACGGCCATGCCTACTAATGGCATGGCTGTGATTGGTCAGTGCAGCATGTGACCCAGCCTCTATACAAACTGGAATCACGTAGTTCTGCACGTCACTCTGCTCTTACTAGTGTAGGGATAGGATACTGCTGCTGTGAGGGAGAGAATAGGAAAGCATCTGTTATCAGAAGTGCTTGTTAACTCTGTGATCTACAGCGATTTTGTTTTGTGGGTGCAGTGCACCATTTTTTTTTACCATGCCCTCAGCCCAGTGACACAGAAAAATAACTTTTATCCATCTGTTAGTTAGGTAGGCGTTGGCGGCCATTTTGTGCAAGTTCAGTGCAACAGCACAGCATATGTGCATTTGTGACAGTCAAATACAAGCTTTAAATACTGCAGTTATATTCAGGGTTTAAAAAAACTAATTTTTTTTTGCAAGATAATACATTTTGGGCCCTTTGCTGAATTTGTGACAGTCAAATACAAGCTGTAAATACTGCAGTTATATTCTGGGTTTGAAAAAACACCCATTTATTGCAAGACCATACATTTGGGGCCATTGCTGCATTTGTGACAGTAAAATACAAGCATTAAATACTGCAGTTATAATCAGGGTTTAAAAAAACACAAATTTTTGGCAAGATGATACATTTTGGGTCCTTTGCTGAATTTATGACAGTCAAATACAAGCTTTAAATACTGCAGTTATATTCAGGGTTTAAAAAAAACACCCATTTTGTGCAAGACCCTACATCTGGGGCCTTTGCTGCATTTGTCACAGTCAAATACAAGCGTTATATACTGCTGTTATATTCAGTTTTTTTTTAAAAACACGCATTTTGGGCAAGATAATACATTTGCGGCCTTTGCTGCATTTCTGACAGTCAAATACAAGCTTTAAATACTGCAGTTATATTCTGGGTTTAAAAAAAACACCCATTTTGTGCAAGACCCTACATCTGGGGCCTTTGCTGCATTTGTCACAGTCAAATACAAGCGTTAGATACTGGTTTATATATTCTGGTTTTAAAAAAACAGCCATTTTGGGCAAGATAATACATTGGCGGCCTTTACTGCATTTCTTACAGTCCAAAACAAGCGTTAGATACTGCTGTTATATTGTGGTTTAAAAAAAACCACAAATTTTGTGCAAGACACTACATTTGGGGCCTTTCCTGCAATTGTGACAGTCAAATACAAGCTTTAAATACTGCAATTATATTCTGGATTTGAAAAAACACCCATTTATTGCAAGACCATACATTTGGGGCCATTGCTGCATTTGTGACAGTCACATACAAGCATTAAATACTGCAGTTATAATCAGGGTTTAAAAAAACACCAATTTTTGGCAAGATGATACATTTTGGGTCCTTTGCTGAATTTATGACAGTCAAATACAAGCTTTAAATACTGCAGTTATATTCAGGGTTTAAAAAAAACACCCATTTTGTGCAAGACCCTACATCTGGGGCCTTTGCTGCATTTATCACAGTCAAATACAAGCGTTATATACTGCTGTTATATTCTTTTTTTTTAAAACACGCATTTTGGGCAAGATAATACATTTGCGGCCTTTGCTGCATTTCTGACAGTCAAATACAAGCTTTAAATACTGCAGTTATATTCTGGGTTTAAAAAAAACACCCATTTTGTGCAAGACCCTACATCTGGGGCCTTTTCTGCATTGGTCACAGTCAAATACAAGCGTTAGATACTGGTTTATATATTCTGGTTTTAAAAAAACTGCCATTTTGGGCAAGATAATACATTGGCGGCTTTTACTGCATTTCTTACAGTCCAAAACAAGCGTTAGATACTACTGTTATATTCTGGTTTTAAAAAAACACAAATTTTGTGCAAGACACTACATTTGGGGCCTTTCCTGCAATTGTGACAGTCAAATACAAGCTTTAAATACTGCAATTATATTCTGGGTTTAAAAAAAACACCCATTTTTTGCAAGACCCTACATCTGGGGCCTTTGCTGCATTTGTCACAGTTAAATACAAGCGTTAGATAAAGCTGTTAAATTCTGGTTTTAAAAAAACACCCATATTGGGCAAGAAAATACATTTTTGCGGCCTTTGCTGCATTTCTGACAGTCCAATACAAGCGTTAGATACTGCAGTTATATTCTGGTTTTAAAAAAACACCAATTTTGTGCAAGACACTACATTTGGGGCCTTTCCAGCATTTGTGACAGTCAAATACAAGCTTTAAATACTGCAATTATATTCTGGGTTTAAAAAAAACACCCATTTTGGGCAAGATAATACATCTACGGCCTTTGCTGCATTTCTGGCAGTCCAATACAAACGTTAGATACTGCTGTTATATTCTGGTATAAAAACACCCATTTTGGGCAAGATAATACATTTGTGGCTTTTGTTGCATTTGTGACAGTCAAATACAACCGGACAATACTGCAGTTACATTGTTGGTTGACAAATTAAGATTTTTTGTGACCGTGAAGTAATTCTATAAAATTCTCCTGTCACACTGTTGTGTGATCTCAAGAAAATTTTTCCTCTTTATGACACCGGCACTGCCTTACTCTCAGTGAACTTAATTGTTGACTATTGGCGGTTACATTGTCGCCTGACATAAACCATCTGTTAGTTTGGTGGGTGAAGGCAAAGAATAATGAGAGCATTAAATAAGGGATGTGGCCCCGGTCGTGGTGCTGCTGGTGAAGCTCCTGTTGCAGGGAGAGGACGTGGTTGATCTGTGCCAGCTACACGCACAAGTGAAACACCTTCCTCAGGTGCGAGTAGTCGACAGAACCTTCAGCGTTATTTGGTAGGACCGAATGCAGCCCTACGAATGGTGAGGCCAGAATAAATACAGGCGATAGGAGATTGGGTGGCTGACAGTGTCTCCAGTTCCTTCACATTGTCTCCCACCCAGTCTCCTGCTGAAAGATCAGAGTTGGCACCTGCAGCCCAAGCAGTCTGAGCCCCAAGTCATGGAGCAGTCTCTTCTGCTTTTTGATGACTCTGCTAGCAGGGTTTCCCAGGGCCATCCACATAGCCCTGCCCCAGAAGTGGAAGAGATTGAGTGCACCGATGCCCAACCACTTATGTTTCAGGATGAGTACATGGGAGGACCACCGCAGCACGTCTCGGATGATGACGAAACACAGAAGCCAACTGCTGTGGCTTTCTGCAGTGTGCAGACCCACAAGGAAAGCAGGTGTTAAGACTGGGTGGCAGTTCTTCAGACAATATGCTGACGACAAGACGCGAGTGGTTTGCACGCTGTGCAATCAGAGCCTGAAGCGAGGCATAAACGTTCTAAACCTGAGCACAACCTGCATGACCAGGCATCTAAGTGCAAAGCACGAGCTGCAGTGGAGTAGACACCTCAAAAACAAAGAAAGGTCTCTGGCTCCTCCTGCTTCCTCTTCTGCTGCAGTCTTGGCCTCTTCATCCCCCTCTGGAGTGACAGTGGCACCTGCCACCCCGCAAACAGTGGATTTGCCAGCAACGCCACCACCTGGGTCACCAAGCATCTCTACAATGTCCCATGGAAGCGTCCAGCTGTCTATCTCCCAAACACTGGAGCGAAAGAGGAAGTACCCCCCTACCCAGCCGTGATCCCTGGCCATGAATGCCAGCATTTCAAAATTACTGTCCTTTGAAATGCTGTCATTCCGTCTGGTGGAGACGGAGAGTTTTAAAAGCCTTATGATGGTGGCTGTCCCACAGTACGTCGTGCCCAGCCGCCACTACTTTTTCAGGCGAGCCATCCCTTCCCTGCACAACCAAGTGGGGGACAAAATCAGGCGTGCACTGTGCAACACCATCTGTGGCAAGGTCCACCTAACTACGGAAACGTGGACCAATAAGCACGGTCAGGAACGTTATATCTCCGTAACAGCACTGTCACAGCCAGTGGTTTGTTTTGTGACACTTTCCTTCACTTGGTTGCCAGTGGCAACGTGTGGTGTTGTGTGCATGTGGTGGCAGTGTCTCAGCCCTATGGCTGATCCCCAGGACATGATTGCCACGCATGCCGTTGCCCGCGGCAACAGGTGAAGTGTGTTTGTTTATGTGTGTATTCTCCTTTAAGAGTCCGTCTTCCCTTGCCTGGTGTTGCAAGGGTTAAATCCCTTCTGTGTGTGTGAACACTGGGTGTGTCTGTGTGGGTGTGGCTACTTGGGCCTATATAGCCTGAGTGAATATCACTTGTCTGAGGGGTAATTCAGCCATGGTTAGCTGGAGCAGCCTCCTGTGTATTCCATCTGCCAGTGGGGGCCACCCTTGTGGTCATAGGTTTATGTATGGTGTTTAGAAGATGTTTGTTTGGTCTTTATTCATTGCAGAATATGGTTTCCTGGGTTCCCGTGTGATGTCTGTGGGTGCGGTGTCCATATTAGATACAAACAGTGTAAAAAAAAAGCAATTTTTGTCACCTTACATTACTAAAAGTACAACACTAAGCTATCAAAAAGGCGTATGCCCCCCAAAATAGTACCAATCTAACAGTCACCACATCCCGCAAAACATGAGCCCCTACATAGGACAATCGCCCAAAAAAAATAAAAAAGCCATTTTTTTGTCACCTTACATCACCAAAAGTGCAATAACAAGCGATCAAAAAGTCATATGCACCCTAAAATAGTACCAATCAAACTGTCGTCTCATACCGAAAAAAAATTAGCCCCTACATAAGACAGTCACCCAAAAAATATAAATAAATATTTTTTTCAGAATATGGAGACACTGCTTTATTATATAAAACTAAAACAAACTACAAAAATAGTCAAATTTGGTATTGTCGCGTCCGTATCAACCTGCTCTATAAAAATAGCTCATGATCTAACAGGTCAGATGAACGTTGTAAACAGCAATTTTTTTGTTACCTTGCCTCACAAAAAGTGTAATATAGAGCAACCAAAAATCATCTGAACCCTAAAATAGTACCAACAGAACTGCAACCTTATCCCATAGTTTCCAAAATGGGGTCACTTTTTTGGAGTTTCTACTCTAGGGGTGCATCAGGGGGTCTTCAAATGTGACATGGCAAGTTAAAATTATCCCAGTGAAATCTGCCATTCAAAAACCATATGGTGTTCCTTTCCTTTTGCGCCCTGCCTTGTGCCCGTACAGCAGTTTACGACCACATATGGGGTGTTTCTGTAAACTACAGAATCAGGGTAATAAATATTGAGTTTAGTTTGGCTGTTAATCCTTCATTTGTAAGCGGAAAAAAATTGATTGAAATGGAAAATCTGCCAAAAAAGTGAAATTCTGAAATTTCATCTCCATTTTCCATTAATTCTTGTGGAACACCTAAAGGGTAAACAACGTTTTTAAAATCAGTTTTTAATCCCTTGAGGGTGTAGTTTCCAAAATGGAGTAATTTTTTGGGTGGTTTCTATTATGTAAGCCTCACAAAGTGACTTCAGACCTGAACTGGTCCTTAAAAAGTGGGTTTTGGAACATTTCTGAAAAATTTCAAGATTTGCTTCAAAACTTCTAAGCCTTGTAACGTCCCCTCAAAAAAAAAAAATTGCATTCCCAAAATGATCCAAACATGAAGTAGACATATGGGGAATGTAAATTAATAACTATTTTTGGAGGTATTACTATGTATTATAGAAGTAGAGAAATTGAAACTTGGAAATTTGCAAATTTTTCTAAATTTTTTGTAAATTTGTTTTTTTTTTTATAAGCAAAAATTATTTTTTTTATTCAATTTTACCAGTATCATGAAGTACAATATGTGACGAAAAAACAATCTCAGAATGGCCTGGATAAGTAAGTGTTTTAAAGTTATTCACACATTAAGTGACACTGGTCAGATTTGCAAAAAATGGCCTGGTCCTTAAGTAGAAAATGAGCTTGGTCCTTAAGGGGTTAAACAAAAAAAATTAAAACAAAAAATCTGTGTTGGCTACCTCCTCCTCCACCGCCGCTTCCACCTACACCGCCACATCGACCGCCTTTTCAACCTCCTACTCCATATGAACCTCCTCCTCCCAGACCAAGATTATTATTTATTTATTTTACGTATTTTATGTTATTTGAAGTCATTTCCCTACCCACATTTGTTTGCAGAGCACTTGCCATGCTCTTAACCACATTTTGCTGCCATTCACAGTCCTCTAGCCCTTTCCATGACTTTTTTAGAGGCATTTTAGTTCTCAAAAGTTCGGGTCCCCATTGACTTCAATCGGGTTAGGGTTCGGGTCAAGTTCAGGTCCTGAACTCAAACTTTTTTTTGAAGTTCAGCCGAACCCGTCGAAGCGGAACATCCAGGTGTCCGCTCAACTCTACTTATCACATCAGATACCGCCTTTTGTGCCTCTATATCTAAATATATATACTGTTCCTTTATCAAAGATTCTCATGTGTGATCCTGTCCACTGAGCTGTGTATCTAATCCTTTCTTGTAGGATCCTGCCTGTTGAGCTGTGTATCTATTCCTATGTTGTATTATTGCTGGTCGTGGACATTAGCCGCGTGCCTCTGTTGTTTGACACAAAGGATGGTTAAACAGATGTAGCTTAGCAACAGGTTGTGTTTTCCTGCATCTGGATCCCTGCTAGTGCTTGCTGTTAGGAGCTTGTTTTTGGAGTGGTTCCTGCTCTAGCAGAGCATATTCCAACATGCCAAAGCCATGTAGAATATGTAGATAAAGTGATAGCGCTCGTACAGGAGAGGCCCTGCATTTGGTACACCAGGTCGGGGGAATATCATGACCGCTACAAAAAAGAGTGCCACAGTATGGTCAAAAACAAAAGAACAGAGTCGCTAGAGTTTGGGTAAGAGCAAAGAGCAAAATCTATATATGTGTGATCTTGCCTGTATGTTCTCTAGAATAGCACGTCATATACTGTACTCCCTAGCACAGCAGATGTCAAACATACTCCATAGAATAGCACATGTCAAATGCTGTACATGTCAATTTTTGTTTTTTATTGATTAATTTTTTTAATTTTTTTATTTTTTTAAGTGGATGAAGTAAAGAACGCGGAGCTGCCGAGACCATTTCCTGCAAAGGAATGTAACACCAAGGCCGCAGTGGGTCTGGGCCACCCAAGAAAATGCTATACATGTTTAGGGAACAGCTCAGTGCCCTCATTGACTTCCAGTGCCCCTAGTGCCATCCACAGGGCCCCCAATGGCATCCACAGTGCCCCCATTGCCATCCAGTCAGTGGCCATGATGCCATCCACAGTGCCCCCGTTGCCATCTACAGTGCCCTGTGACTCATTAAGGTCTTGGTATGTTGTCACAGGTATTGGGAGCCATGCTGACTGCAGTGCATCCCAAAGCTGCTGAAGGGTGCATGGGGGACAATCCATGGAGCGAACATGACAATTGAGGTTGTCCCACGGAAGCTCAATTAGTCTGGGGCCAGGGTACTACTTGGAAGTCAAGGTTAGACATTTCTAGCCGTGTAACACGTTGCATTGTCTTGCTGAAGGATCCCATCCAACCCAGGGAGCATAATCAGCATGTATAAGTGTATGTGATCTCCAAGGATGGATTCATACCAAAATCTGTTGAAGGCGCCTTCTACATGGATGAGTGGGCCTAGAGAATTCCACAAAAACATTCCCCAGACCATAACACTGCCACCACCATCTTGTGTTCTTCCAGCAATGGTTACAGGTTGTTTGTTCTCTGTTTCTCGCCTGACATGCCAATGCCCATCCATTCGATGAAGCAGAAAATCTGACTCATACACGAAGGCAACCCTTTGTAGAGGTCCAATTCCGATACTGCCGTGAAAATTGAAGCATTTTCTTCATTAGCATAGGTGCAGTGACCATCCATCTGCTTCAGAGCCCCATACGCAGTAGGGTTCACTAAACTATTGTTTTAGACACACGTCTGGTAGCTTCCTAGTTCATTTTTGCAGTAAGCTGCTCCACTGTAGTGTGTCAGTCCGCCCCTGCGCACCTTTGTAGCTGATGTTCACCTCTCACATCAATGGCACATGGTGCTCCGCAGTTTCCACACTGCTGATTCACAGTAGTGAATTGTTCACTCAGAATACACTTTAACCACAGCAGCATGCAAACAGTTCCCAAACTGCACAGTTTCTGAAAGACTGCCGCCCTTGGCCAGAAAGTGAATAATCATCCATTTTTGAAAATCAGATAAAATCGCCCCTTTTACCCATAACAGCAGTGAGGGATGTGTGTGCAGACAGCCTATCACACACCGTATATACCCACCAAGCCAGCTCATCACACGTGACTTCCTTCATGAGCTACCAATATTGAAAGTAGGAGGTGGTCATAATAATGTGACTCGACTGCATAGTTACTTTTTTATTCACTTTCTGTTACGTAAATCTTCCAGCTGTGACATATTCCCATTACTTCATTATAATAGTGCCCTATGGAGTTTATTTTGTATAGTAATATGGATGTCTACCTACTGAGGTTGTTGTATGTGCTCAGTTCCATCCTTTAACATCCACCTGTCGTATCTACTGTTAAACGCTGTGACAGTTACAGGGAGAGAGCAGCAGAAGAAATGACATACCTCTTGAAGACACACCCCCTGAGAAAGGACACACCCTCTCGGCTACCAGCCTAAAGAGGATTGACCACAGCAATTGGAACAATGAATGGTGGGAAAACTGGATCCATGTGAGGTAAAGGGCTGGTTCTTGCTTTGCTTGCTACAAAAACATTCTCATGTACTATATGATGCCTGATTTTCATTTTTTAGATCAATTATGGCATAACCCCTTTAATGATAATATGTATTCAGTTAGTAGTATATTACAATTAGTCCTCATGCACAAGTTATGTGCACAGATGATGTAGTGTAGTACGCAGAGTCCCTGCAGTACCATATTACAGAGCCATTGGCACTCAGTGAATGGTAGTGTTGATCACGAATATTCGAATTTCGAATTTTTATCGCGAATATAGGTGCTTCAAAAAATCGCTAATATTTCGAATATAGTTATATATATTCGTAATTTTGAATATTCAATTTATTTTTTATTTTTTTATCATTACACATGATCCCTCACTGCTTCTAGCTTGTGGGCCAATAAGAAGGCTGCAATATACTTGACTTTAGGAGTAGTAGTGTTTGCGAATTTTGCTCTATATTATTTTTTTTCGAATATTCGCTATATTGCTATATATTCTTGTTTTAGAATATTACGAATATTCGAAAAAACTAAGTTATAGCAATATAGCGAATATTCGGAAAAAAAACTAATATAGAGCAATTTAGCTAATATAGTGCTATAATCTTCTTGGTCTAATAGTTGTAAGTTGAAAAATTCGCAATAAAAAAAATTGAATCTGAAATATTCGAATTACGAAAATTCGCATATTACACAATCATTACCTTTCTGATTTTTCTAGTAAAAAAAATCGTGAATTTTCGAATTTGCGAATATTCTACAAAATATTTGCGAAATATCGCGAATTCGAATATGACCCCTGCCGCTCATCACTAGTGAATGGTGCCTCTTTACAGCACTGAAGGAATGCAATGAACCATGTGCTACGGCAGTCGGTAGGGAAAACATGGACAGTGAGCCCTAACTGGAACTCCACTAGTTTCCCTGCCTACTTGTAGTGCAACCCCTATATGGCAAGTCCGCGCCTGGTCAACATTCCCTATCCTGCTAACGTGCAAGACAAACGAAACACAGAGACAAAAAACACAGAAAAGCTGAGTCGTACAGGAATGGGTTGGAACCAGAAGGACAATATAGTACCAAATCGAAAGACAGAGGAGAGGGTAGTCAAATAGCCAAGCTGAGATCAGAACCAGACGGGAGACACAGTACCAAAAACACAAGGCAGAGACTAGTCAAAAGCAAGCCGAGGTCAATAATATGAGCAATGCAAACACACAGACAGAACTGGAACCTGGAGCATAGCTAGGGAGTCACAGATTTTTACTAACACTGGTATAGAGCTAGGGAGGGGTTAAAATAGAGCACCGATTCACAGGATCAGAACCTGATAGTCATGACTCGGCGCTCCATTAGTCAGACACTAGCAGACAGGAATAGATCAGCTAAGCAATCCACCCACTGCTAGTCTTCTCCAGCACACGCCCGCTTTGAGGAGAAAGAGCATTGCATCCTGTTGCTAAAAATGCTGTCGCGTCACTGTGGAAGGGGGCGTAGCATGACAGCGCATCATGGTGGGTGTGGCCCGACACTTTTCACCTGGCATGGCCGCGCCGAAGCCTGGGGCGGCGGTGCTGGAGCCCGGACACCATAACTTGATTTTTTTTCTCATTTATTGTGTAGGGATTTATGAGAAAAAATTGTATTATTCTAATGAAATTGAAAGCATACAGATGTACATTATGGGTCCATATTTATCTATGGGGGCCATATTAAGAATCTGCCAAAACATGGATCTTTATTGGCCTCCATTCAGATTAAACTATTGTTGGTTATACCTACCCTTTTTGCCAGGATTGGCTAACAAGCTGTGCTGCTGTCTATACCATTGTAGTTTATAACCTGATCAGGCTAACAAAGTACAATACATGTCCATTCTTGGCTTGGTTTCTGCATCGACACCTCTGGAAACTGCATCGGGTGGCCGCTCCTAGATTAGCCTCTCTGAAGGCATTCAAAATGCAAAAACACAGCAGAAAATGATGGAAAGATGTGCCAAGTGAACTTAAAAAGCATATCATTTCCATCTGCTCACAAACTAAAATGACTTACAATTCATTAATATCAGCGAACTGCGAAGCAACAGTAAAGATGTCAGAACGATACAATTGTGTTAATGGTTTTCTCTTACTAGTAATTATGGATATACATAAAAAAGTGTTTTGATTAAAGAAATTTTAGTTTTCTATGGCCACGGTCATGCACTAATTTAATTCCCAAAATAAAAGAAATGATTGAATCAGAACAATGGGCAGGGAGTCGACTAAGAACAATGGCAGATGTCTATCAGCTAATAAAGCAAGTCAATCATCTGTTGTTACCATCTATAAACAGTCGTATTCTATCAAGTCATCTGCTCCTATAATTCCCGCTTTCCTATTCAATATAGTTCAGATACCTGAAGTAGAAAGGAGCTTGAATAAATACCATCAAATTCTCCTCATTACAATAATAATAACATAGATTTAGACTCAGGTTATAGTGCTAGCACTGTTTGTAGATCCTCTGTTCTTGGAAATGATTGCATAAAGACATTTTTATGTTAATTCATTTTATTCCACTGAAGAACAAACATGATTATTGCACAAAATACACTTCACTCTCTCTCTCGAGTCGGCCATAAGTCAGAAAATCTCCTCGGCCTCCTGACTGGCGGAATGGACTATGAATAAAGTAATTCGACATTAAGATGGCACATCATGGTGCAAATTGTTTTTTTTTTTTGTAAGCGCATCAACTTGATCAAAAAGATATGTGAGCATCGTCCTGAAGAGTGTGACTTGACCTCCAGTACGAGGCTGTCTAAACAGATGCGTTCGTCCACAGACTTCAAACTCAAAAACGCCAAATAAAGAAGAAACCTGTGAGATGCATAAGAAGCCGTTGTTTATTAATCTTTACTTCTTCAGAAGGCATTTTTTGAAAATAAACTGAAGGATTTAATTATTTCTGGAAAAAAAGAAACACTCTGGAAGGACAGCTGGCACTATAGTCTTTAAAGGGTTTCTACCACTTCGTTTCACATATTTAGCTGTCAGACACTAGCGATCCGCTAGTGTCTGCGCTAACAAACCATCCTAATATAATAGGTTTTGGGGCAGCCGCTTCGCTAAAAAAAGAACTTATATCGATATGCTAATGAGCCTCTAGGTGCTATGGGGCGTCATTAGCACCTAGAGGCTCCGTCTACCTTCACAAACTGCCGCCGCCCAGCGCGTCCCTCCAGCCCGCCCATCTCCTCCGGAATGCGATGCTCCCTGTGAGCGTCTGTATTCGGCGCATGCGCAGTGAATGTCTGACCGCTTCCCTGCACAGACATCTCCACTGCGCCTGCGCCGATGACGTCATAGTGCTCCGAGGAACAGGCGCAGTGGAGATGTCTAAGCAGGGAAGCGGTCAGACATTCACTGCGCATGCGCCGAATACAGACACGCACGGGGAGGATCGCATTCAGGAGGAGATGGGCGGGCTGGAGGGACGCGCTGGGCGGCGGCAGTTTGTGAAGGTAGACCGAGCCTCTAGGTGCTAATGACGCCCCCATAGCACCTAGAGGCTCATTAGCATATCGATATAAGTTCTTTTTTTTAGTGAAACGGCTGCCCCAAAACCTATTATATTAGGATGGTTTGTTAGAGCAGACACTAGCGGATCGCTAGTGTCTGACAGCTAAATATGTGAAACGAAGTGGTAGAAACCCTTTAATGCTTACCTATAGAAGGTATAAGTGAATGTCGTATTATATATAGTAACACAGTAACATAGTTTATAAGGCTGAAAAAAGACATTTTTCCATCCAGTTCGGCCTGTTATCCTGCAAGTTGATCCAGAGGAAGGCAAAAAAAAAAACTGTGAAGTAGAAGCCAATTTCTTCATTTTAGGGGAAAAAATTCCTTCCCGACTCCAATCAGGCAATTAGAATAACTCCTTGGATCAATGACCCCTCTCTAGTAGCCATAGCCTGTAATATTATTACACTCCAGAAATACATCCAGGCCCCTCTTGAACTCCTTTATTGTACTCACCATCACCACCTCCTCAGGCAGAGAGTTCCATAGTCTCACTGCTCTTACCGTAAAGAATTATAGATACTTTTTTTGTGAGATCCATGTGCACAGTAATATATAGTGAATATGTACTATATGCTATAGGCACTCCTTGGTTCCTCTGTGTGGCTATGTTTCTAAAACAGAACAATAATAAAGCAGTATGCAGTGATCTCCCTCTAGTGGTGGATGTAGGCAGTCATAATATCAAAAATACATTTACACACTGTGTCTATGCAAGGAATTTTGTAGCTGTATGAAAAAATAAAAATAAAGAAGCAAATGTGAATTAAGAATAGTGATGAGCGGCAGGGGCTATATTAGAATTTGCGATATTTCACAAATATTTTGTAGAATATTAGTCATATTTTCGCAAATTTCGAGAATTCAAGATTATTTTATTGAATGCGAAAAATCGGCAATGTAAAAATCGCAAATTCGGAATGCAAAATACAGGCGTGGGTCACATTGGCTAAATTTTTGTAGCTGGTATAAGTTTCCTGAGACAATGGTTGCACGGCAGAACATTAGAATAGCTTTATATGCAGATATAGTCAAGTGCTCCAATATATTGGCGATTGCACTGATCGACAGTGATTAGAATGTTTTTTCGCACTATGTGCAACTTCACATTTTAGCAGGTCTGACTGCAGATTACTGATTGGTGCACTAAGTATTGTTGTGAACTTGACATTGCTTCCTTCTCATTGGCCAACAAGAAAGAAGCAGAGAGGAATCCTGTCTTCAGATGGAAAAAAATACAGAATATTCAAAATAACGAATATATAGCGCTATATTCTAAATATTCACAAATTCTCGAAGTGGCAATATTCGCGATAAAAATTCGCTATTCGAATATTCATGCTCAACACTAATTAAGAAATTGAACAGGCAACAACCAGTTGTCAATTGGTTCATATATTCCCAGGATGAATAACAGAGGAACAGAACCGTCCCAGATATTTCAGAAATGTTATGAGGAATGCAATTTTTTACTAAAACAGGCATGTCAGGAGACCTGGCAGGTCCTCTTTATGGCCTGATTTTGGTGGTGTCTGGACTTCACCCACACATCACAGCATGCACCGTTCTTGTTCATTTCAAATGAATGGGTCCGGGAAAAAACACATGCACCTAGATGGCATATGGGAGTATGGGATAGCCACTTTACACCCAAATTCTGCGGCCTTCTGAATACCAGTGATCCAAACTGGACTTTTTCTCTAAATCTCTGTAGTATTATAGAGCTACTACAGAACTACAAGCATTACAAGAGCTAACTAATCATGTCATTCGTATTCAAATGTATAAATCTTGCTTAACCTCTTAATTTTTGGTCTTAAATGACCGAACACTGTTTAGTGATTTTACACACCTTGTGGTAGTGAACTTAGTCATAGAAATTCTTTTTCTTTTTTCATTTCCTAAGCGGTGAACTGTACAAAAAGTAAAAATAAAAATAAATTACTTTATATTTTTTTATTCTTCAAAGGGGTTGTCTTATTTACTTAAAAAAACTCCCCAAAGCCCCTACATTCGATGAAATAATGATTCTATACTCACCACTTAATTGCCACTGCTTCCTGCATCGGCCGCCTGGTCCTTCCTGTTGGGATTTGATTGCATGACTGCAGAGAGATTGTGCCCTATCCCCAAAATCACCAATGCAACCCAATACTGACCTCAGCGGCATATGGCACTTGACTGATAAGGACAATGATTGGATAATGTTGCAGTCACATGGGTCTAAAGCTAAGTCACTGCTGCAGCCGTTCAAATACAGAGCAGAGTTGAGAACCACAGTGGTGGTGCTGAAACAGTGGGAGATTAGGTGGGGAGTATAGGATCTTTTATTATTTTATCACAATCAGAGGCTTTGAGGAGCTTTTTAAATAATTGGACAACACCTTGAAATTTGGAAATTTACAGCAAGGGTGAGCTCACACAGATAATTTTGGTGTGCATTCTGCACCTAAAAATCCACTCAGAACACTCATGCAATCCACCTTCCATTGGTTTCAATGGGAGTACAACATGGTAATTTACACAGCATGGTGCTTTTTCTCTTTCAGTTTTAAAAACCACATCCTATATAATAAAATCTCTATGTACGTGCGCGTCCGTGCTGATTTGTTAAGTGCGTATGCGCGGCGCGCTGGCCAATCGGCACGCACGTACGGACACCGCCTGCAGCGCCCATACATGTGCGTCCGGTGGCAGTCTCTGTGAGTGGAGGTGAGAGGCCACATCCATCCCTATGTGCCGTCCCCTGTCATCCCGAGCTGCAGGCAGCTGACGCGGGGAAACTTCTTGCCCCCTTCCTCCCCCTATTACTCTGACTACATCTGTACACTCCGGCCATGACATTAGAGAGAGTTAGGGAGGGGGCTACAGGGAATATATTGTAGAGATAGAGGGGGCTACAGGAGGAAATACATTGTACTGTATACATATTACACTCCAACCTCCATCATATTATACTCCAACCCCCATCATTGTACACATATTACACTCCAACCCCCATCATTACACTACAGCCCTCATTGGAGTGTAATATGTGTGTAATGATGGGGGTTGGAGTGTATAATGATGGGGGTATAATGATGCTGATGGGTCCCTGCGCCACGCATGCCCAGTATAACAAACGGCACACGGACGCAGGGCACTCGCACAGGGATTTTATGTGATGGGGCTGGAGTGTAATCCTACATAATAAAATTCCTGTGTGAGTGCCGTGTCCGTGTGTGTGCTGTTTGTTATAATGGGCATGCTTGGCGTGGGGACCTATCAGCACACAGCGCTCCACGTGCCGCCCGCACCTGTGCCCAGCTCCGCCGTGACTCCTCCTCCCCCTCCAGCTTCATCTGCAGACGCCTTACACCCCAGGATCCTCATCATTATACACATAGTACACTCCAATCCCCATCATTACACACATATTACACTCCAATCCCCATCATTACACTCCAATGAGGGCTGTAGTCCCCATCCCCAGTGCTCCCAGCTTTGTCCTCCCAGGCTCTTTGGGAGTTCTATGAACTCCAGGATGCAATGCTGCAGCAGGTACGGGCCACTCTCTGCCCGCTGCGCAGGTGTGGGCAGTGCGTAAGGGTGTCGGTGTAGGATACGCTGTGGCAGGCGGCGGTTGTTGGGCCCAGATCCCGGGGTGTCAGTCAGCTGCAGAGGAAGCCGGAGGGGTAGGAGGAGGCATGGTGGAGCTGGGCACAGCAGCAGGCCGATGCGCAGGGGTGGGTGGTGCGTGCGGAGTGCCGTGTTTTAGCCGCCGCGCATGCGCACTTAACTAATCGTCACACACGCACGGTCGCACACGCACACAGGGACTTTATTATAGAGGATATACAGTGGGATGCAAAAGTTTGGGCAACCTTGTTAATCGTCATGATTTTCCTGTATAAATCGTTGGTTGTTACGATAAAAAATGTCAGTTAAATATATCATATAGGAGACACACACAGTGATATTTGAGAAGTGAAATGAAGTTTATTGGATTTACAGAAAGTGTGCTATAATTGTTTAAACAAAATTAGGCAGGTGCATAAATTTGGGCACCACAAAAAAGAAATTAAATCAATATTTAGTAGATCCTCCTTTTGCAGAAATTACAGCCTCTAAACGCTTCCTGTAGGTTCCTATGAGAGTCTGTATTCTGTAGAAGGTATTTTGGACCATTCCTCTTTACAAAACATCTCTAGTTCATTCAGGTTTGGTGGCTTCCGAGCATGGACAGCTCTCTTTAAGTCACACCACAGATTTTCAATTATATTCAAGTCTGGGGACTGAGATGGCCATTCCAGAATGTTGTACTTGTTCCTCTACATACAGTCATGTGAAAAAATTAGGACACCCTTTGAAAGCATGTGGTTTTTTGTAACATTTTTAATAAATGGTTATTTCATCTCCGTTTCAACAATACAGAGAGATTAAAGTAATCCGACTAAACAAAGAAAACTGAAGAAAAGTCTTTTCAAGATCTTCTGTAAATGTCATTCTACAAAAATGCCTATTCTAACTGAGGAAAAAGATAGGACACCCTTGCCCCTAATAGCGAGTGTTACCTCCTTTGGCTGAAATAACTGCAGTGAGACGGTTCTTGTAGCCATCTACCAGTCTTCGACATCGGTCTGAGGAAATTTTACCCCACTCCTCAATGCAGAACTTTTTCAGCTGTGAGATGTTTGAGGGGTTTCTTGCACGTACAGCCCTTTTCAAGTCACCCCACAGCATCTCAATGGGATTCAAATCTGGACTTTGACTTGGCCATTCCAGGACTCTCCATTTCTTCTTTTTCAGCCAATCTTTGGTTGATTTACTAGTATGTTTTGGGTCATTGTCATGTTGCATGGTCCAGTTCCGCTTCAGCTTTAATTTTCTAACTGATGGTCTCACATGTTCTTCAAGCACCTTCTGATACACAGTAGAATTCATCGTGGATTCTATGATGGTGAGCTGACCAGGTCCTGCTGCAGCAAAGCAGCCCCAAACCATGACACTTCCACCTCCATGCTTCACAGTTGGTATGAGGTTCTTTTCTTGGAATGCTGTGTTTGGTTTACGCCAAACATGTCCTCTGCTGTTGTGTCCAAATAATTCAATTTTGGACTCATCTGTCCAAAGAACATTATTCCAGAAGTCCTGGTCTTTGTCAACTTTATCGCTGGCAAATGTCAGTCTGGCCTCGATGTTTCTCTTGGAAAGCAAAGGTTTCCTCCTTGCACACCTCCCATGCAAGTTAAACTTGTACAGTCTCTTTCTGATTGTAGAGGCATGTACTTCTACATCAACAGTAGCCAGAGCCTGCTGTAGTTCTCGAGATGACACTTTAGGGTTTTTGGATACCTCTTTTAGCATCTTGCGGTCTGCTCTTGGGGTGAACTTGCTGGGGCGACCAGTCCTGGGCATGTTGGCAGTTGTTTTGAAAGCCCTCCACTTGTAGACTATCTTCCGGACAGTGGAATGGCTGATTTCAAAATCTTTTGAGATCTTTTTAAATCCCTTCCCAGACTCATAGGCTGCTACAATCTTTTTTCTGAAGTCCTCTGACAGCTCTTTTGCTCTCACCATGGTGCTCACTCTCACTTCAACAGTCAGGAGCACACCAAACTAAATGTCTGAGGTTTAAATAGGGCAAGCCTCATTCAACATGCAGAGTAACGATCTACTAATTATGTGCACCTGGTGTGATATACCTGTGTGAGATCTGAGCCAATTTAAGAGGGAATACATGTGAGGGTGTCCTATCTTTTTCCTCAGTTAGAATAGGCATTTTTGTAGAATGACATTTACAGAAGATCTTGAAAAGACTTTTCTTCAGTTTTCTTTGTTTAGTTGGATTACTTTAATCTCTCTGTATTGTTGAAACGGAGATGAAATAACCATTTATTAAAAATGTTACAAAAAACCACATGCTTTCAAAGGGTGTCCTAATTTTTTCACATGACTGTAAATGCCTTAGTGGATTTTGAGCAGTGTTTAGGGTCGTTGTCTTGTTGAAAGATCCAGCCCCGGTGCAGGTTCAGCTTTGTCACTGATTCCTGGACATTAGTCTCCAGAATCTGCTGATACTGAGTGGAATCCATGCGTCCCTCAACTTTGACAAGATTCCCAGTCTCTGCACTGGCCACACAGCCCCACAGCATGATGGAACCACCACCATATTTTACTGTAGGTAGCAGGTCTTTTTCTTGGAATGCTGTGTTCTGTTTCCTCCATGCATTACGCCCCTTGTTATGGCCAAATAACTCAATTTTAGTTTCATCAGTCCACAGCACCTTATTCCAAAATGAAGCTGGCTTGTCCAAATGTGCTTTAGCCCACCTCAAGCTGCACTTTTGTGCTGTGGGCGGTGAAAAGGCTTCCTCTGCATCACTCTCGCATACAGCATCTCCTTGTGTAAAGTGCGCCAAATGGTTGAACGATGCACAGTGACTCCATCTGCAGCAAGATGATGTTGTAGGTCTTTGGTGCTGGTCTGTGGGTTGACTCTGACTGTTCTCACCATTCGTCGCTTCTGTCTATCCAAGATTTTTCTTGGTCTGCCACTTCGAGCCTTAACTTGAACTGAGCCTGTGGTCTTCCATTTCCTCAATATGTTCCTAACTGTGGAAACAGACAGCTGAAATCTCTGAGACAGCTTTCTGTATCCTTCCCCTAAACCATGATGGTGAACAATCTTTGTCTTCAGGTCATTTGAGAGTTGTTTTGAGACCCCCATGTTGCTACTCTTCAGAGAAAATTAAAAGAGGAGGGAAACTTAAAATTGACCACCTTAAATACTCTTTCTCATAATTGGATTCACCTGTGTATGTAGGTCAGGGGTCACTGAGCTGTCCAAGCCAATTTGAGTAACAATAATTAGTTCTAAAGGTTTTGGAATCAATAAAATGACAACAGTGCCCAAATTTATGCACCTGCCTAATTTTGTTTAAACAATTATAGCACACTTTCTGTAAATCCAATAAACTTAATTTCACTTCTCAAATATCACTGTGTGTGTCTCCTATATGATATATTTAACTGACATTTTTTATCGTAACAACCAACGATTTATACAGGAAAATCATGACGATTAACAAGGTTGCCCAAACTTTTGCATCCCACTGTATATCTACTATAATAAAAGCCCTGTGTGCATGCTCACGGCTGCGTGTCCGTGCGTGTGTGGCGATAATTGAACTGTGCACGTGCCGCCCAATCACCGCCGCCCCACACGCAACCGCGCCACCCACACAAGCACGCACGGCGCACCGACCAATCATCACACGACGCTCAGCACGCCGCCCGCACCTGCGTGCCGGCCAGGCAAATCGCCGACGCTCGCAGGTTATGGTGTGCTCTCCACGTCGGAGCGCCGCCATTACTGTTCGTGCATCACACAGCCCAGCACTCTCAGCCACAGACAGCAGCCGCTGCCAGCAGTCTCAGCCATCAGTCAGTGCCACCAGCCACAGCCTCCAGTCACAGTACCAGCAGTCTCAGCCATCAGTCACAGGCACCAGTCACAGTGCCAGCAGTCTCAGCCACCAGTCAGTGCCAGCCATCTCAGCCATCAGTCAGTGCCACCAGTCACAGTGCCACCAGCCACAGGCACCAGTCACAGTGCCAGCTGTTTCAGCCATCAGTCAGTGCCACCAGCCACATCATCAGTCTCAGCCATCAGTCAGTGCCACAGCAACCAGTAACAGTGCCAGCAGTCTCAGCCACCAGTTAGTTCCAGCAGTCTCAGCCACCAGTCAGTGCCAGCTGTCTCAGCCATCAGTCAGTGCCACCAGCCTCATCACCAGTCACAGTGAGAGCAGTCTCAGCCACCAGTTAGTGCCAGCAGTCTCAGCCACCAGTTAATGCCAGCAGTCTCAGCCACCAGTCGCTGCTAGCAGTCTCAGCCACCAGTTGCTGCCAGCAGTCTTAGCACCACCAGTCAGTGCCAGCCGTCTCAGCCACCAGTCAGTGCCATTAAAGGCCTCTTTCACACGACCATATGCCTTTTTCAGTATTTTGCGGTCCGTTTTTCACGGATCTGTTGTTCCATTTTTTTTTGTTTCCGTTGCGTTTCTGTTCCGTTTTTCCGTATGGCATATACAGTATACAGTAATTACATAGAAAAAATTGGGCTGGGCATAACATTTTCAATGCATGGTTCCGCAAAAACGGAACGGATACGGAACACATACGAAGTACATTCCGTATGTGTTCCTTTTTTTTGCGGACCCATTGACTTGAATGGAGCCACGGAACATGATTTGCGGGCAATAATAGGACATGTTCTATGTTTCAACGAAACGGAAAAACCGAAATACAGAATGCATACAGAGTACATTCCGTTTTTTTGTCTGAACCATTGGAATGAATGACCGTATACGGAACGCAAAAACAGCCCGCAAATGGAAAAAAAAAACCGGTTGTGTGAAAGAGGCCTAATATAGACTGTTCCTACTGTTCTAGCGCCCGTTATTGTAACGGGCTTAATGTCTAGTGGTAAATAAAAGAAGGGACACTTTCATTTTTGGTGTGGATTGCACACCAAATCAATATCCAAAATTCGAATTCCAAAATAAAAACCATATCAAAAACTGTGACAAAAATGTAAAAAAAAAACAGCGCAGAAAAAACTTGGTTTGAACTAAAAAAGATAGCATGAGTTGTCTATATTGTTTTAGTCTATATGAGTTGTCTATATTGTTTTAGTCTATATGAGTTGTCTATATTGTTTTAGTCTATATGAGTTGTCTATATTGTATATTGTCTATATGAGTTGTCTATATTGTTTTAGTCATTTTCCTATGTGATGTGCATATAAAGAGGCAGCTAATGTTATAGGTTGGGTTGACATAGGTCTGTGAAGGCTAACCTTCTGCACTCCAGCTGTGGAATATCTCCCAAGATACACACTTGCTTGGCTGTTCTCAGAACTCTATAGAAATAAATGGAGCATGCTGGGAGTCGTAGTTTCACCACAGCTGGAGTGCTGGCGGTTAGCCATCACTGAGGTGGTGTGATTTTTCTTTTTCTTTTATATTTTATTTAGTGTTTTTATTTCTTTTACCTATGCTTGTACACAGGGCCGCTGATAGGCCAGTACAGCTGTCCCAGTTGTACCGGGCCCGGCTGGCAGGGGGGCCCGGGCAGCCTCGACATAACCAATTAATGTTTAAAAAAAAAAAAAAAAAAAACCTCCACAGCCCTGACCGCTAGTCAAACGCCGTCGTACCCCCCCCCCCCCCGCTTTCTACGTTTTTTTTTTTTTTAAATCGCCGCTCAGTACCTGCCTGCTTGCTCCGTTTGTATGCGGCAGCAGGTAGGGACTATTCCCTCTGTTTCGGGCGCGGAAGAGTATCTCTTCTCTTCTCTCTCCCGCGCCCGCTCCTCTGCTCTGCTCAGTCAAGTCCCGGCCAGCTTGTCCTTCCCTGGCACCGCGGCGCCAGGGAAGAGAGTGAGAGAAGGAAAAGCACCACTGGCAGTGAAGAAAGGAAAAAAAATAAAAAAATTTGTGACACTCCGGGCAGCGAATCCAGGAATCCAGGGAGGCAGACAGCACAGCAGCCAGCGCTACTACTACAGTCTATCTACAGTGAAGGAGGAAGTGACTCTGTCCTGGGGCCAGGAATCAGGATAACAGGTATGAATGTACTTGTTTGGGGGGGGGGTCAAGATCTACTGTCTGCAGGCTCACTCTAATTATTATTTCAGGCCTGGCTACCCCACTGTAGTTGAGTTGTCTACAGTAAACTATCTTTAACGAGACCTGGCTTGTTGTTTTTTTTCCACCTTTATCATTTGTTTAATCTTCCTAATTTTTTCAAAATACCACTTCATTTATTCATTAATGTTTTTTTATTACATATTGATATTAAAGAGGTCTGTTCTCATCTGAAAACAGTATTTATTTTGGATAATAAAACTTATAACTGGCTGGAGAAAAATAATTATCACTTGTAGACAAATCTGCATGTTGTTTCAAGGCGGCGTCTGGGGAGGGGCCAAGGGCGGGGCCAGGGGTGTGGCTGAAGGAGGGATCAGGGGGTGGAGCTGAAGGGGGCCCCGTCATGTATGCTGTACGGGGCCCCATGATTTCTATCAGCGGCCCTGCTTGTACATATAACACCTGCTCCTGCTAGACTGCCATAACAGGAACTTTTTAGCCACACCAGTAGCCCAGGTTTAAAGCCCAAGACCACTCACCGGTCCTAAACAGGTTAACCATGGTTAATTATGTATACATGGCAAATCTTTTGAAATGAATACATCCACTACAGGTTAATATATGGAAAGGCCTGTCTGCTCAGAATTAGTCCAAGATCTTTAAGTACGGCTTGCATTTGAAATGCAGATAAGTGCAGATTTTGTAACTAAGAACCTTGTGTTACATTTTAGATTTCCTTTAATCGGAAGCTCTATGAATAATGTACATTGGTGTTCATATAGTCATTAGTCAAAGCAACCCTCACTACTCTCTCTGATTACCACCACCTCATTACGATCCTTTTTACTGCCTCTGGCTATAATCATATCAATATTTTCTGGCTCTTGAAATTATTGTTAATAAAAATATGTGCTTTGCACTAAATATTGCTGCTGGCAAATAATCTTTTGCAAAATGCCTTAAATCTGTAATTCCTTTCCACAAATCCACATATAAACAACACAACGGCAAATCCTTGACAAGCTTTATTTTAATTATATTAGTGAGTGCACAGGCTGCGAGAGGAAAAAAAAAGAAAAGAACGCCAAACTTCACTATCTTCATCCGTGTTTACAGGCTCAATCAGACACCAGCCAGCAAATTGCTATTACAATGCTTATCTGCTAGCATTTTATGTGAATGTTTTTTCTTTTTTTTAAGTTTAGGTCCCTGAGGAGTGAGTCTATGTTGTTTGTGTTTTGGTAGTCTAATAGCTTTTTTTTTTTTTTTATGTTTTGCGATTTAATATTAAATGTACTAAGAGAATGTTTTTATATACAGTACAGACCAAAAGTTTGGACACACCTTCTCATTCAAAGAGTTTTCTTTATTTTCATGACTATGAAAATTGTAGATTCACACTGAAGGCATCACTGAGGGATTCACACCCAGAAGACTAGGCCAAGTAGGGCGAGCACTCAGGGAGAGTTAGTGTCCTCATTAGTAGGCTCCTCCCAAGTAATCCCCCAACAGACTAGGAAACCAGGCTTATTTGCAACTATAGACCCAGTGTGCCCCCTCCCTTCTATAGTGCAGGTTTCTACTACACCTTATTGTCTCACTTATTTTATAAGACATAAATAAAAGTTATATATTAATTTAAATACAAAAAGGCATTCTCAGTTCCGTATATATCTAATTTGAGACCACTAAGACTATATAATAGGAGGTCCACAAACTATATTTACAAATACATGATAGGTTTAATAATCCTGGCTAATATTTAGACAGTCTAATGTATCAAATATGCTGCATCCGTAGAGTGATTTTGCCTATCTTGTCGGTGGAGTTTTTGTGTCAAATGTATGATGTATTTGTGCCATTTTTAGGGTGATTTGCACCAGAGGCATAACAAGGGCCCATGGGGCGCCACAGCAAGACTTAAAATGGGACTCCAAACCACCCTGACTTTCTTTGGTAGCATGAATAAGAGAAGCTCATGATTATGTTAGTTTTCCTAATGCACAGGGATAATGCACATAGTGATGTCACAATGGTGGGATAATATGCACAGTGAAGTTACAGCACAGGCATAATGCGCTCAATGATGTCACAGTACAGCAATAAGGCTTGCAGTGATAATACTCTTCCATTGCGCCCCCCCCCCCTTAGTTACTGAGTATCACGTCTGAGATGGCAGGCAACAGACGTGTGGTGCAGAGGGGAGGGAAGAGGAGTACCCTTCCACTAGGGAGCGGGAGGAGGGGTGATCCCTAACTCACCTAGCACTGGCACCTGGCTGCCCTGACGTCCCTAGACTAACCCTGGCTTACCCTGAAATAAGCCCTAGGTAGTGAGTAGTAGTGATGAGTGGCAAGGGCAATATTCAATTCGCGAATTCGCTATCTTCGTACATTAATATTTGTGTAATTTGCATGCACAAGGGGCGTGGCCTACTTCCAGAACTATTTTCAAACTACCCGAAGTTTTTAGAAGATTGGAAAAGATGGTGGGAATCAATTTCAGCAACAGTGAGACAGAACTAGTGTTCACTGTAAGTACCTTGACATTACAGCAGTGTATTTGATTACATTTCACATGCATGTCAGACCAGTCACTTTATATGCAGATAGAGTGTTATAAAATATTTGCGAAAAACGCCACTTATGATCCGATTTTTTTTCCCCGCTATACAATATTACTGATTGGTGCACTAAGTATTGTTGTGACATCACAGCACTATGTCTGTAGCATGTATGTATGGACAGCAGAGAAATCTCTCTCACATGCACATTGCACATCCATTTTCCTGCCGCACACTATATGCACACCCTCCAGACCTAAAAATAGTATCGGACCGGATTGCTGTACGTTTTTCATGAACCTAACGGATCTCATTTTCTATGTCAAGTCGACAGAGATGAAGCAGAGCTGCATTCGTTTTGTGGATGAAGTTTACCTGCAGTTCTATGTCTTGGTGAACACATGGTGGCTTCAGAACAGACTACTAACTCGGCTCTGCTGGATGACAGTGTAGGTGCTCCCCACTGCCTGTCAGCCCCTTCCTAGTGATGTCTGGCCCAGCTTCTGTGACAATACCCCACATGTGTAGTCAAGCATCGCAGCTAAAGGCTTATTCAGCAGCCTGACCTGCGATCGATGATCCAGGCTGCGCACTGGAGGCAGCCGCTGAGAACCCGGCCACCAACCGGGGACCGTGGCTGAATCATCACCGACGGGAAGGGGAAATAATCCCTGCGGCAGAGCAGGGGACACTTCCAGACCCGGGCCGAGGCAAGCTGGCTCATCACTGGCTTCTGTGCTCAGACAGGCAGAGGACGGATAGGTCCAGCTGATGGCCGGAGCCCAGCGCGTGTGCGGCACCGACCGTGTATGGGTGGGGAGAGCGGCGGTACTCATGCCTCCTCACAGACAAAAGGAGTATGAGAAAGCCGCTACTTAACCCCGCCACTCCTATTGCCCTCTGGCTTGAAGGAATCAGCACACGGTGAGGCAGGCTGCGTTACCGCAGAGTTCTGCTCCAGACTCCAAGGTCCCGATATGGAAACTAAGAGCAGACTGGTGAAGGCGGCGTGTGGAGCTCTGTGTGCCAATATAGCGCCCGTTAATGTGATTTAAACAATTAAAAAATATTGAAATATATAAATAAATAAATTTATGAATATATTAAATCATTCAACTATAAATAAATGAATTAAAGGGGTTGTCCGAGTAATTTTTTTGTTCTTTCTATGTTCCTAACTGGGCAAATGTAACAGCTTTCCCATTCACTCACTTTATCTCCAGTGGCTGGTTTCTCAGATTTCACTGAGGGTCACATGACCTGTGATGTCAGCTTCTCTCCCTGCTCTGATAAAGGTTGTTTACAAGCCTGTAAATGAAACGTCACTGTGCTGGCCACGCCCCCCCTTCACTGCCGGCTGTGTGCTCTATCCTAGGAATCTTAACCCCTTCAGCTGCACAGATTCAGGGTTGAAGTGTTTACTGTGTAGCTACAGGTAGTGAGGAGACAAATGCTGGGCACAGGAGCTGAAAGAGACGTTCTGCAAAGCATTACAGGTAGGGGGAAGATCCTGTGTGTATTAGCAGTGTCATTATATAAGTGGAACTTGTAGTTCTACACTTACAAGTTGCTGTTTTCTCCCAGCACTCAGGGCAGCTCTTGTATCCACTCCCTTAGCAGTGTCATTATACAGCTGCGACTTGTAGTCCTACACACACAATATGCTGCAGAGTCTCCCAGCAGGCAGACATGTCACTCAGGGCAGCTCTTGTATTCACTCCCTTAGCAGAGCAGGGGGAGGGGCAGAGATTGTTTTTATTGCATGTAAACAAAGGGCCAGAAAATAACCAGGGAAATGAGGAAATATATATATATTTTTTGCATGAAACTTGCTTAGCTCAGTTATATATCAGATATTCAGTGCTATATTATTTTTTTTCATAACTCGGATAACCTCTTTAAGTCATTTAAAATTACATTATAATGAAAAAAATCAACTATATAAAAATATATCTATAAATAAATAAATCAAACTATCAATACATTAATCAATCTACAAATACATGATTAAACTAATTCGTCAATACAGAAATATGATAATAAATAAATATATAAAAAATGTTTGTGATCAGTAAATAAATACATTAATCTACAAAGACATGATTAGAATAATTCATTTAAATATAAATATATAAATAAATATATGAAATAAATAATGGATCAATAAATAAATTAATCTAGAAATACATGATTAAAAAAGGTAATCAACATATAAATATATCAATAAAGTAGTAAATAAATTTCAAAAAATCCATCCATAAATAAATAAATATATACATGATTACATACATAGAAAGAATAAAAAACAATGTAGTTTTGGAGTGAGAGACAAGGAGAGGGATTGACAAGGGACCCTTCAGTGCCCTGAACCGACTGCGGGGCCAAGAAGTCGCCGCCGATCCAGGATTCGTTCATTTTGATAAATGTAAGTCTGTCCACGGAGTCAGTGGACAGACGGGTCCGCTTGTCGGTGACCACCCCACCTGCCGTGCTGAATGTCCGCTCAGAGAGTACGCTGGAGGGGGGGCAAGACAGTAGTTCCAGCGCATACTGATAGAGCTCACGCCTGGCAACCCAGTACCCTATGGGGTCGATGGTGCTCATGCTGTCGGAAGCACCAACGGACGCAATGTAGTCTGCCACCATGCGGGCCAGCCAGGGGCGTAGCTAGAAATGCATGGGCCCCATAGCAAAAATAATTTTATGGGCCCCCCCAGTGCCATCCACAGATCCCCCTCCCCTAAACAGTGCCATCCACAGATCCCCCTCCCCTAAACAGTGCCATCCACAGATCCCCCTCCCCTAAATAGTGCCATCCACAGATCCCCCTCCCTTAAACAGTGCCATCCACAGATCCCCCTCCCCTAAATAGTGCCATCCACAGATCCCCCTCCCCTAAATAGTGCCATCCACAGATCCCCCTCCCCTAAACAGTGCCATCCACAGATCCCCCTCCCCTAAACAGTGCCATCCACAGATCCCCCTCCCCTAAATAGTGCCATCCATAGATCCCCCTCCCCTAAACAGTGCCATCCACAGATCCCCCTCCCCTAAACAGTGCCATCCACAGATCCCCCTCCCCTAAATAGTGCCATCCACAGATCCCCCTCCCCTAAACAGTGCCATCCACAGATCCCCCTCCCCTAAATAGTGCCATCCACAGATCCCCCTCCCCTAAACAGTGCCATCCACAGATCCCCCTCCCCTAAATAGTGCCATCCACAGATCCCCCTCCCCTAAATAGTGCCATCCACAGATCCCCCTCCCCTAAACAGTGCCATCCACAGATCCCTCTCCCCTAAACAGTGCCATCCACAGATCCCCCTCCCCTAAACAGTGCCATCCACAGATCCCCCTCCCCTAAACAGTGCCATCCATAGATCCCCCTCCCCTAAATAGTGCCATCCATAGATCCCCCTCCCCGACGCTCACAGGAGCACATTTATAAACTAATTAGTAACTTGAACTTTAATCATTGACAGTGCTGAATGCTGATCTCTTTACTTGCATTGGATACCTTAGCTCTGGTAACGGAACAGCAGGCAGTGCGGGCGGGCGGCGCTCACTCACTGATGTCACACGCCTGCGCCGCCTAGTGGGAGGAGCAGGCGCGTGACATCAGTGAGTGAGCGCCGCCCCCCGCACTGCCTGCTATTACCGGAGCTAAGACAAAGTAAGATATCCAAATAATCCAAGTAAAGAGCTCAGCAATGAGCAATGATTAAAGTTAAAGTAGTTACTGATTAGTTTTAAATATACTGCTGTGAGTGGCGTGGCCCTGTATATTCTAACCCCCAGGCAAGCGTCCCTGTCACCATGGGAACGCCTGGGGGTTAGAATATACCATCGGATTTGAGTTTTTACGATCTCACTGAGCTCGTAAAACTCAGATCCGATGGTATATTCTAACCCCCAGGCAAGCGTCCCCGTCACCATGGGAACGCCTGGGGGTTAGAATATACCATCGGATCTTCTGAGTTACTCAGCCTTAAAGGAAGCAAAACAAGCACCTGCTCTGCTTGGCCCCGGGCCAGCTCGGGGACCCAAGCAATTGCTTGTTTTGCCTGTCTGTTAGCGACGGGCCTGATCTACGGATACAGGACTCATATCAGGTCATTTGCATATTGATCAAAAAGGTTTTTTAACACAATAAAAGCGCAGAGAGCTATGGGGACTGGGTATTGCAGATGTGCTAGCGGCCATCTAGCAGCCCATGTCCCCTGCTCTATACACTAAATCCAGGTGTCAGGTTGCCTTTAATAATTTTGTCTCCCTCATTTTTCATAGTTGAAATACATCAATCATGTTACATTGTGATATTTGCCATTAGGTAGGTACAATAAAGTTATGACATTGGAAAGGTTTAGACTATTGTAAATGTTTATAGTACTGTAATTTAAGATGATTCAAGCAAGTAGAAACGGCATCTGTTAGGAGCCGGATATATTGTTTCTTTCTCCTCTTTGTCGTAGGTTTGTGTTGTTTACAGCAATTATTGTAGGAGTTTCTTAATCTTTTTGTTGTTGTTCAGTGATGTTGATAATAAGTTCTTTCCACCTACGTGATTCTCAACACTTTATAGCTCTCAAATTCTCAGTCACGCTGAGGGGAAAGCTAACTACTGCAATTTTTTTTATATATATATATGTGGTTCTCTTGCTTCTTTTGTTCGATAGTGATCTGTTTATTGCTTCCTAAATTCTCCTCTGACATAAAGCAAAACTCAGTATTCTGCTTTGTCCTATTAGGTAGCTATGCCATCCCTCTCACAGTATATCCCAATGACTGTGTTGGCTGTTTTCAATGCAGGATATACAATACTTCCATGTCACAGCTGAAATACTTTTTAGGAAAGAAGGTTTAACCCTGCAGTAAACATAATTTATGACCCCTGGTCGGCTTTTAAGAACCTAAAAGTGTTTCCCCCCCAAAATTTGCACATTATCATTTTTTTTGTACCAGGCGCTACACATCTGGAATGATTTACACAAGTCTTGCAAAATGACATCTGATTTATGAGATCTGTAGCATTTCTATGTTTTTTTTATTAATAGGCTTTGATATGCCATATATATCTATTGAATTAATTATATATGGGTGGGTGCAGCGGCGGTAGTACTGAAATAGAAAATGCATCAGAATAGAGAGTTCATTCATAAGGTGTTATTGAATGCAATAAAATATCTTTTAAAAGCAGCGTGCTGGGCTGGAAAATTCCAAATTATAATACCAGTCAGGGAAATGAAGTGTACATGATAGTTCAGGGAACTTTACAAAATCAGTACCTGGTGCTGTAGGGCATGTTTACTAGATGTGATAAGGACATTTTTTTTTAGGTACAGTGCTCCGTCGCGTCGCTGTGCCCGAGTTCTGTTGTGGCACCCTGTATGCTCATCAATAGTATTAGTACAGGTAGGAGAAGACAGCAGCTTTTCTCAGTGGGCATCCCCATCTCTCCGGCTGAGAACTGGCCAATCAAAGCGGACCACGTCACAGGTGAGCTGTTTTTTCTTAATGGCTGTGCCGCGGTCCGCTGTTACCTGCAGATTTGGCTGTGGATCAGCCCTAGATGTGACCCTGTGCATTGTAAAGGGTGCAATGGAACTCCACAACAAACTATGATGCTGAGGATTTAAAATCCACAAAACATGTCCAGATACATGTGGATTCAGTGCAGAAAATGTCCACATTATGTGTATTATAAAATGTCCTATATTAGTTTCATAGCCTTTGTATAAATCGTGTTATAAATTGTACTGTGTCATGTATAAGTCACATTTCATTTATAGAAATCCTGACTTCATTGCGTATGCCTATACCAAGGTGTGCTAATTACATTTCCAGTGGGTTCTTCCTGTAATTTCACTGACAAATGGGAGTTTTTTTAGATCCAGCATGTCGTACTCTGGAGGGGCAATTAAAGTCATTTGCAGATGAAAAGCCCTTCCTTTCTGCTAACTGAGAGGTGTCAGGACCCAGACCATACATCTGCAGCTCATCCCATGCTAAGAAAGGCATATAATCCATAGACCGGAAAATACACTTCAAAAGCAGCCTTGTCATAATTCATGTTTTATAACAAATAACCTATTCTTATGATCAGGGGACTTGGACACTTCTCCAGGTCACAAGTCCCGGAAGTTTCGGCCTTGGGGAACCTGAGGGTCAAATATTGGTTTCAAATCTTCCTATTTCATAAGCAAGTTTGGTGACCCCATATTCATAAAATTATTCTGTGAAATCTACTGGCCATATTCTGTGAAATCTATTGTCCACAACCGATCTGCATTTTGTGCAGGTTGGATACGGACGCATTCACTTCAATGGGGCTGCAAAATATGTGGACAGCACACAGTGTGCTGTCCACACCTGTATTTCCTTTCTGCAGCATCTGCAAAAAAAAAAAAAAAACAGAGCATGTCCTATTCTTGTCTGTTTTACAGACAAGGATAGGACTGTTCTATAGAGGGCAAGACATTCCGTTCTGCAAAATGTGAAACACACATCACCCTTAGGGTGCATGAGCCTTAAGGGGGCATTCACACGACCGTATATATTTTACGGTCCACAAAACACTGATTTGCAAAAATACGGATGTGGCATCCATTTTTGTTTTTGCGGACCAATTGTAAAAAATGCCTATTCTTGTACGCAAAACAGACAAGAATAGGACTTGTTCTTTCATTTTTGTGGGACTGTGAACTCAGAAAAGGGCTAAGTGGGCTAGGCCTGGACACCTTAAAAATGTCTCATGAACGGACACGCAAGGTCAGAACCTGGAGATACATCTATTGTATGACTGATCAGATTTCAAGTGTGCTCCCAGTGGGGATCCTTAACTGATAAAATTGGAAGGCGATTCATCATTTTATCCCTTTTATTTTCTGTACTGCTTGCTTGTCTGTATATCCTTTTTTTTTACTTTTTTTTTTTTTACTTTTTGGACTATATCTTTTTCTATATTAAATCTTAAAATGTAATATGTTGTTCCTTGCTGCTCTAAATGTATCCACTAAATGTACCACTTTGCTGTGTTACCATTGAAGGCCAGTATGCCTGTCGTATGCTAGAACACAGTGTGTTCCCATGAGTGATGTGTTTTTGTACCTGGATCTTCCGTCAGCTGTAATGTACTGGTGGTGGCAGCGTGGTGGGTGGATGTGGATTTGGGGGTCGCTTAATTCCTTGATAGCCTAGTGCATAGATGAGTGTAAAAGCAGAGCCCCCCCCCCTTACAATCTCATCCAAGGTCATAGGTGCAGTGAGTGCCAGAGCGCCCCCTCGTGGCCTGTCAGATTGCATGCGTGCCTACATGATTTTGTGACAATGTGGATGTGATTTTTTTAAGATACTTTGCTGCAACTGTAAAATTTGCTGCCCACGTTTCTCTCCAAGTTAGCCGCTTGGTGAGATATAAATAAAAATAATAAATTGGTAAGGGTGTGTTCCCACCAGCGCTAGTCATAAAAATAACGTAAACGCTGGATTCGGCACAAAACTGAACCGAACAACGCAGAACCTACCCCTACGCCTAAATTACCTGTGATAGTATTTATGCATCCCAGGCAAGTTCTTCTTAATGCTTTGTTACAGATACTGTAGATATTCACATCACAATGGTCTTCTGGGTACTGCCACTGAGCCCATGAGTTCAGCGTCAGGAGCATGGCTGTTATATACAGCTGGGCTCCTGTCACAACTGCCTGGATTGAAGATAACTCCGATAGTGGCAGGCAACCGCAACAACCAAGGTGTTTGACAGAGGCAGGTGCTTGCCAGACTATCGGTACTCCACCATATGGGTTGCCATGGCAGAAAGGCCCTCAGGTCTGCCACAAAAATGTGCATTTTAGTTTTATTGTGTTCTATAAATTGTACCAATGACACAATCATTTATGACATTGTCAGTTCAGCTAATGGAAAATGCAAGCTGGCATCTTTTTAAACCAGTTACTTTCCTGATTGTAGATGTACTTGACCTTTCACTCATACATTTAATCTAATAGTTATACTTACGTTATCAGCTAATTGATGCTCTTCTCTCTATAGCTGATACTTGATACCACACACCTCTTAGCGCTAGTCACTTACCGTACATTATTCTATAATATCATTGTGTGATGTATAATATGGAAAACATAGCTACAGTAGGTATAAATGCAAACAGATGCCCAGAACAACAGAATAAAAGCACTTTTAGGACATATATTGCATTGTACCTGCACATATATTGTTTGACATATGTAATCAGAGGTATATGCACTGATGACGCCACCAGGTGATCAAGCTGGGAGTGCGCAGCGCAAGTCCTTCGGCAGATCTTTTTCAATCAGGAGAGGAGTGGACTGTCTCTATGCCTTCTAAGACAATTGCAGCTGACATTTTAGGAAAAATGATTCGCTACCACGATGCGCAAGGAAATTTGGTCTGAATTCCACTTCGGCTGCTTCACTTCACTCAAAACTAGTAGTCATATTTTATAGTTGTCATACCTTGAACAATTGACTGGTGCTGCATTTATTTTGCTGCAGAATACCATTCAGATGAAAATACAACAGATAACCTATACAACTATGTACTTTTGCTGACTTTGATACAGAATTGCATCAAAATACCACTTTAGTCTGTTGATTTCTAATCTCCATTTAAATTGACTGGGATCGCCGAATGGTGTGTTGTCTCCCTAGTGCTTGAGTTCAACATATCGAGGATTAGGTTGATAGATTACTGTGAGGGGCTGGCGAAGATCCAGCGCTCATAGTCCACATTCAAACCAATGACAAAGTTAGAGGTAGGTGGAGCATCCTTTAAAAGTGGGAGATTAGGGATGTTAACAAGTGGCTCAAGAACTGATGTAGAAAGGAGAGGTTTGGGTTTCTGAAGAACTGGGACGACTTCTCTGTCGCGTACATGCTCTATCCTATGTAGAGATGAAGAAGGTCACGGCTTCCTTATTCAGTGTTCTTTATTGCACCAAAATTACAGCAGCAACGTTTCGACACTACAGTCTTTATCAAGCTACATAAAAGTTTACAAGTGACTCACACTACATTTTATAAGGGTTGTAGGAAGGCGCAAGGGTCCGTCATTGACGGAAGGTACGTGTCACCGAGGTTCCTGGCCTTGGTGAGATAAGAACCGGTTATTTTATATGTCAGCCGCAGCTAGTGCTTGCTGACACTGTTTATTCTTAGTGTGGCTGAAAAGCCGATCCGGGCCGGTTCTTATTGGGAGCAGCCAAAGAGCATTGTGGGTGGCTGTTTCCCACGTCCAGGCCAGGTTTTGGGCTGGGGTTTAAAAACCCAGCCAGCAGCTCAGCTGGGTGTGGATTATCCTCCATGGCAGAGGAGCTGAGGAGTCTGTGGTTTGAGACACTGAGGCATTTATTTGCGAGAGCCATAGGCTGGGGAAACAGGCCTCTAAAGCCTGCTGCGGACTGTGGGTGAAAATCATCTGCTGACCAGGTGAAGTCTTTTTGCACTGTGAACTTTGTGTGGTGTGAACAGGCACCAAAAAATGAACACTTACTTTTGGCTTGTTTTCTTTCTGTGTGAGAATAAACACTGAACTTTGATTTACAACCTTGTTTTTGCCTCTGTACTGCGTCCGCTTACCCTGCCTACCAGAGCGAATCCCCACAATTGGTGGCTTAGAGCGGGCAAGCGCAGTGAGGCTGGCGTGAACGCCGAAATTTTATTTTTTCTCTCACGGTTGTATGTCATTTATCAAACCGGCTAGATTCAAACCGGTGTCAAGAGACGAAATGGAGGCTGTTATGAAGGCCCTCGTGGAGGCTAACCTGCAACAACGCGAGGCTAATAAGCAGCAGCAGGAGACCAACCAGTTGCTGCTACAACATGTAATGGCGTTACAGTCAGCAGGAGCAACCCCAAGCGTACACGATGCCCGGAAAGCAGTACGTGCAGCGATCCCTAAAATGACCCCCGCAGACGACATCGAGACCTACCTGGCGATGTATGAAAAAGTGGCCACCAGGGAAAAGCTGCCCCAAGACCAGTGGGCTGAGATCGTCGCTCCTTTTCTGACATCAGAGTCCCAGCGGGTGTTTTTCGACTTGCCTGATGATCAAGCGGCCGACTACCCAAAGGTAAAGGGGGAGATTTTGGCAAGACTGGGGGTGAATGTGCTGGTCCGGGCCCAACGGGTGCATCAGTGGGGGTTCAACCCGGCGGAGCCCGTGAGACCCCAGTATTATGACCTGCTTAACCTGTTACAAAAGTGGCTACAACCTGACGTGTTGAGCCCCACGGCTATGTTGGACCGGTTATTAGCAGACAGGTTCTGGAGGGCTCTGCCACCCCCTCTCCAGCAATGGATTGGCCAGGTCTCCCCAGGGAATGCGCTGGAGATGGTCGACCTGGTGGAGCGCTATGAGGCTACCCGGAACTTACAGGGGGGTTCTGTTGGGAGGGGGGCAGTCAGATCCCGTAACTCTCCACCCCAGACCCAACAACCGGTGCCCATCAAACCTGCCCGGGATATAACCCCTGTGGACCCCGCTCCAATAATCTGCTGGCGGTGTTGAGAGCCAGGCCATGTTCGAGCAGACTGTCCACGTCAGGCGGAACCCATGGACACAAACTGTGGCTTCCGTCAGTCATTATATGCCAAGAAACTGTGTGCAGTGGGTACTCCGGAGTCTCTGAACCACCTGGTGACCCTGGTAAGGGCTTCCCTAGTACGCTCCACTGAGTACACCGGCCGTAAGGTTGGAGTCATGTGTATCCATGGGGACTTGAAAGACTATCCTACTGCTATAGTGTCTCTGTCTACGGTTTCCGGCAGGTGGATCCACGAGGTGGCTGTTGCAACCCACCTCCACTATGAACTTATAGTAGGGAGAGACTTCCCGGGTTTCACGGCACTGTGGCTGGTTCCGAGAGTGACTGATACGCATGATACAGGTGTAACCCTAGCAGAATGGCCCGGCGCAGGGGGGAGACCAGAACCCTGGGAACCTGAGTCCGAAGGTCCCGTGGTAGGGGTGACCGCCACTTCGGTGGAAGAGGGAGAAACAACCCCGCTAAGTGTAATGGTGGGATACATGGAAGACTCGCCACCGGGGCCTGAGCTGGCAGACCTCAATGTCTCAGGGGATAATTTTGGTACCGCACAACACCGGGATCCAACCTTATCCCGAGCCTGGGAAAATGTACTAATAATAGATGGTGAACCACAACAACCAGGGGCAGAATCAGTGTTTCCCCGTTTTGTGGTTCATCAGGATATGTTGTATCGGGTAAATCAGCTGCGAGGTGAATCCGTTGAACAGTTGGTGGTGCCCCAGGCTTATCGCAAACTCGTGTTAGAGTTAGCCCACCAGCATGTTCTTGGGGGTCATCTGGGAATGCAGAAAACACAGGACCGGATACTACAACGGTTTTACTGGCCCAGTGTGTTTAAAGAGGTGGACGAGTTCTGTAAGTCTTGCCCGACCTGCCAGGCAACTAGCCCCCAGCGCCTTTTCCGCAGTCCCTTGGTACCCCTCCCGATCATTGAGGTACCGTTTGAGCGAATCGCTATGGACCTAGTAGGTCCTGTACCAAAGTCCGCCAGGGGACACCAACACATCTTGGTTGTCCTTGATTACGCTACTCGGTACCCGGAGGCAGTGCCACTGCGACATACTTCAGCAAAACTTATAGCTAAAGAGCTAATGGAGATGTTATCCCGAGTGGGGCTACCTAAAGAGGTCCTGACTGATCAGGGGACCCCTTTTATGTCCAAGGTCATGAGGGAACTCTGCAAGTTGCTGTGTATAAAACAGTTACGGACGTCCGTGTATCATACACAAACGGACGGACTGGTGGAAAGGTTTAATAAAACTCTAAAAACCATGTTAAAAAGGGTGGTGACCAAAGATGGGAAGGATTGGGACCTTCTTCTGCCCTATCTCATGTTCGCAGTGCGAGAGGTGCCCCAGGCCTCTACTGGGTTCTCGCCCTTCGAATTGCTATATGGCAGACATCCTCGTGGCTTATTGGATGTAGCCAAAGAGGCGTGGGAACAACAACCCACTCCGCATAAAAGCGTCCTGGAATATGTTACTAAGATGCAACAGCGGATAGAGACCGTTTTGCCTCTTGTCAAGGAATATATGGAGGCCGCTCAGCGAGCCCAGAGTCGGATCTATAATCAGCAGGCTCGGGTCCGGAACTTTAACCCGGGTGATCGGGTTTTAGTTCTGGTGCCGACAGTGGACAGTAAGTTCCTAGCCAGGTGGCAGGGGCCCTACGAGGTACGTGAAAAAATAGGAGAAGTAAATTACAAAGTACACCAGCCGGGGAGGCGAAAACCGGAGCAGGTTTACCATGTTAATTTGCTAAAACCTTGGAAGGATAGGGAAACCTGTACGGAAGACAGTCCGCGGCCGGGCTTTCCTGGACAAGAGATTCCGGCTCCTAGGTCTGATGCGAGGGAAGCGGTTGCCAACATAAAAATTGCTGACAGCCTCTCCTCTAAACAGGCTCAGGAAACCAGGGAGTTCGTTAGTCGGAACACGGATGTGTTCTCAGACCTCCCTGGACGCACTTCCGTAATCCAACATGACATTGTCACTGAGCCTCAGGCAAAAATCCGGTTAAAGCCATACCGAGTACCCGAGGCTCGGCGAAAAGCCATCTCGGAGGAAGTGCAACTCATGTTGCGGCTGGATGTCATTGAGGAGTCTAAAAGTGAGTGGGCTAGTCCTATAGTCTTAATTCCCAAGCCAGACGGGTCGTTACGATTTTGTAACGATTTTCGGAAATTAAACGAGATATCAAAGTTCGATGCATATCCAATGCCTCGGGTGGATGAACTAATTGAGAAATTAGGTCAAGCCAGGTATTTTTCTGTTCTGGACCTCACCAAAGGGTACTGGCAGGTACCCTTGACGGAGGCTGCCAAAGAGAAAACTGCCTTCATTACACCAGAGGGGCTGTACCAGTATAAAGTGTTACCCTTTGGCCTGCATGGCGCCCCCGCCACTTTCCAACGTCTAATGGACATTGTACTTCGTCCACATCGGCGGTACGCCTCGGCTTACCTGGACGATATTATCATCCACAGTACAGACTGGGAAAGTCACCTGCCCAAAGTACAGGCCGTAGTGGACTCCCTTCGAAAGGCGGGGCTAACGGCTAACCCAAAGAAATGTGCGATAGGGTTAGAGGAGACTAAATACCTTGGGTATGTCATTGGGCGCGGAGTCATCAAACCCCAAGTGAGCAAGATAGAGGCGATACGGAATTGGTCCCGACCTGCCACCTCTAGACCAATAAAGTCATTCCTGGGAATGGTGGGCTATTACATGAGGTTTGTCCCCCATTTTGCCACTTTAGCGGCTCCGTTGACAGGGCTCTTAAAGGGACGTAAGTCCGTGATAGTCCGCTGGAATGACCAGGCGGAAGAGGCTTTCTCCGCTTTGAAGTCGGCACTGTGTGGGTCCCCGGTTTTGGTGACGCCCGACTTCAAGAGGGAATTTGTGGTACAGACTGATGCCTCCGAAGTGGGCCTCGGTGCGGTACTGTCTCAGGAAGTCAACGGGGAGGAGCATCCCGTTGTCTTCCTCAGCCGTAAGCTCACTCCAGCGGAGACCCGGTACAGTATAGTGGAGAGAGAGTGCCTGGCCATCAAGTGGGCACTCGAGTCTCTCCGCTATTATCTGTTGGGGAGGAAATTCCGTTTGGTGACCGATCACTCCCCTCTCAAGTGGATGAGCCAGGCCAAAGAGAGGAATGCTCGGGTCACCAGGTGGTTCTTATCGCTGCAAAACCACCTGTAGAACACAGGGCAGGCCGGTTACAGGGAAACGCGGATGCCCTGTCCCGAGTACACTGTCTGGCGTGTGTTCACCCCCTCAGGGTTGAACAAAGGGGGGAGGTATGTAGGAAGGCGCAAGGGTCCGTCATTGACGGAAGGTACGTGTCACCGAGGTTCCTGGCCTCGGTGAGATAAGAACCGGTTATTTTATGTGTCAGCCGCAGCTAGTGCTTGCTGACACTGTTTATTCTTAGTGTGGCTGAAAAGCCGATCCGGGCCGGTTCTTATTGGGAGCAGCCAAAGAGCAGGGTGGGTGGCTGTTCCCCACGTCCAGGCCAGGTTTTGGGCTGGGGTTTAAAAACCCAGCCAGCAGCTCAGCTGGGTGTGGATTATCCTCCATGGCAGAGGAGCTGAGGAGTCTGTGGTTTGAGACACTGAGGCATTTATTTGTGAGAGCCATAGGCTGGGGAAACAGGCCTCTAAAGCCTGCTGCGGACTGTGGGTGAAAATCATCTGCTGACCAGGTGAAGTCTTTTTGCACTGTGAACTTTGTGTGGTGTGAACAGGCACCAAAAAATGAACACTTACTTTTGGCTTGTTTTCTTTCTGTGTGAGAATAAACACTGAACTTTGATTTACAACCTTGTTTTTGCCTCTGTACTGCGTCCGCTTACCCTGCCTACCAGAGCGAATCCCCACAGGGTACATATCCATACCAATTGCTTAGTGGGTGTGTTCCAAACAACAAACTCTCCCTCTCACAGGTACAAACAATCATATAATCCTATATCCATAATCAATTCACATTAACAACCACAGTGTATGATAATATAAGGCATACCAAGTGTTCATACGGAAGCTCCCATTCTGTCATGAGTCCATGGTGTTCGGCGTCTTCCGCATGTAACTGCGGCTGCGCGAGTATCCAGACGGGATTCACACCTTCTTCATCTCTACATGGTAATTTTGGGGGTCTCTGAGGCCGAGACCTGACGCCACGAGCACCGCCGCAAAATCTTTTGAGTTTATTCAAGAAAATGGTGCTGTCCTACCACCTATTTTTTCATGCTCTATCCTAGGGACAGGCTGCACCTCAATGGGGAAGGTGCAGCTGTTTTGGTCAATAAGATGGCTAGAAGGTTGGCGCAGTGTTTAAACTAGGGACTGATCGGAGAGTAATTACATTATAGGAGGGGAAGATAGTGCAGATGGAGACCTGGGGAGAGGAATGGAACTGGGGGAGGATGGAAGGAGGGACTAGAACAGTTCATAAGGAAAGGTGTAGTGTAAAGAATATACAAAAACCTCTCAATTGTATGGATACTAATGGCAGAAGCCTGACTAATAAAACTGGGGAACTAGAATTAGAGATGTGTGAGGAGGACTATGACATAGTGGGAATAACTGAGACATGGCTGGATGATAGTTATGACAAGGTTACAGTCTGTTTAGAAAGGATCGTCAAAACCAGAGAGGGGGAGGGGTCTGCCTTTATGTAAAGTCCTGTCTAAAGCCTAAACTCCGGGAAGATATAGGTGTGGGACATGAACATGTGGAGTCACTGTGGGTAGAGATACATGAAGCTAAAAACAATAATAAAATACTGATAGGAGTTTGTTATTAACCACCTAATATACCAGAGTCCTCGGAAAATCTACTTCTAAGGGAAATAGATGAGGCAGGAAATCATAATGAGGTCATTATTATGGGGGACTTCAACTACCCAGATATAGACTGGGAAACTGAAAGCTGTATATCTCATAAGGGAAACAGGTTCTTGGCAATAACCAAAGACAATTACCTCTCCCAACTGGTTCAGGACCCGACTAGAGGGACGGTCATACTGGACTTAGTACTAACCAACAGACCTGACAGAACAACAGATGTGCAGGTTGGGGGACACCTGGGAAATAGTGACCATAAAATAATTATCTTCCAATTGTTATTCAAAAGAGCATTTCTTCAGGCAGGCACAAAAGTGCCAAACTTCAAAAAAAGCTAAATTTGCACAGCTAAGAGAGGCCATTGGCCTAACTAACTGGGACAATGTCCTCAAAAAGAATGCAGCCACAAAATTGGATATTTTTAAAACCATCCTAAACTCTAATTGTGAGAGGTACATACCTTATGGGAATAAAAGGATAAGGAACAAGAAAAAATAATGTGAATAAATGGATATGTAAAGTGCCACATATGGGAACCGCTGTGTCACGTGACCCAGGTGTGCCAGGCCTCAGATTGAACCTAGATCACACCCAGACACAGCCTTTCATGCACCTCAACACACTGCCACCATTTATGACATTTAAATTAATATACCATTTAATTAGGGGCTCATAGAAAACCCCACTGTGCCCAACTCACACTCATACACTTAAAAATGGAAGTTACTGGGCTCGTTTAGGATACAAGGCAAAACCATTAAAGATGTGCTTTAATGTACTAAAAAGGGCACAGTACTTTGTTACAAAAATTAAAAGAAATAAGAGACATACATAATGTGTACAAAACAGTAATAAAAATAGAGGGATAAAAACAGAAAGGTTGTTACTACTTAGCGAATTGTGTGATAAGAATCCGTTCTGGTTCTGTGGACAGGAGAATGTGGAACACAACTCAATGATGTTTGGATCCCTAAATTGTGTCAATGAAAGGTTCCAAATCCCAAATTTTTATCCCCATTCAGCAGAGGGTGGAGCTGATAGGGGTCTCCTTCCCATTCTTGGCCCAGCCTTTTGGGAAGGTCTTCATTATGGGTGTGTGCTCCATGCCTCTCCCTCGGCTGGCAAGCATAAAATATTAATAAAACATTGCTTCCTGTCTACACTAATGGATATTCAGGCCCCAACATGTTTTAATAACACATATTTCATCAGGTCGCTTGTTCTAATACCAAATATGACCGGTATATGGGTCTCAGAATGAGGGATTCTCATTACACAGGAATGCTGGCTGTCGGGGGCGGGGGGGGGGGGGGGGGGGGGAGGAGGAGATGTTTTGACTCCCTATGATGCCCACATTATACAGTATGCAATTATTATAATAATTAATATGTGAGTTGTACCAGAGATAAGTTATTACTTATGATATATTTCCTTCATTGTTTGGCACTCCAGTTGCAAAGCACCTAGATGTTTGCTGCGCACAGGTGCCAATACGTCTGATGTGTCAGGCATTACCATGAGTTTCTAGTGTCCCATCCAGGAAACCTCTTTACCACAACTTTTTTTTAGCAGAAGGATGCTAATTTGAATCCTGCCAAAATGTGTTTGTTCATTATCCCATACAGGTCCAGATTGCATTGCATAATTTTTAACAGTATTAAACTATTGACAGTATTAAAAAAAATATATGAAATCACACGACATTGACATAAAACCATATGCAGATAATAAGAGCTATGATAAAGGTTTCCCTTTTTCACATAAAGGAAGCAATAAATGACAAAAAGAAAGCATTTAAATCACTAAAAATGGAGGGTAGCAAGGAAGCATTGAAAAACTCTAAGGAAAAAAATAGAATATGTAAAAGACAAATAAAAGCAGCCTAATTTAAAATACAGAGATTCACTGCCATATAGAGTAAAACTAACCCTAAAATGTTCTTCAATTATGTAAATGGTAAAAATAAATCCGAAGGTGTCAGCCCTTTACAGAGTGATGAGGGGGGAGTTACACAGAAAGATTTTAAATATTTTTTTCCCTCCATTTTATTCACTGTACAAAATAAACTGTCGGATGACAGCGGCAGCGGCATCTTAAAAAGATTAACATAGACAACTCACCGGAACCAGATGGCATACACACCAGTATCCTTAAAGTGTAACTGTAATTATTTTTTTCTATTTTTGCAATGTTTAGGGGCAGCGATACAGACCATTTTTGTAATATACTTTAATTACTGAAATTGTACATTTCTATAAGAAAAATAGCTCTAATAGCTCCATTTTGAGCCTTAGCAACGCTTCGCTGTCTTCTGTTTACATAACTGTGGAGACTTGCTCAAAATTGACTGTGTTATGTAAACAGAAGACAGAAGAGCTTTGCTAAGGCTCAAAATAGGCCACTTTAGAGCTATTTTTCTAATAGAAATGTACGATTTCAGCAACTAAAGAATATTACAAAAATGGTCTGTATCACTGCCCCTATAAATAAAAAATAAATAAAAATAATGACAGTTACACTTTAACTAAATTAACTAATGTCATAGACAGACCCTTATTTCTGATATTTAAGGACTCTCTATATTTACAGGGAGTGTTCTACAGGATTGGGGATTACCAAATGTGGTGCCAATATCCAAAAAGGGGTCATAAACAGAACCTGGAAACTATAGGCCGGTAAGTTTAACACCTGCCATGGGTAAACTGAATAACGCTGTATCGGCATGGCTTCATGAGGAATCGGTCATGTCAAACAAATTTATTCAGTTTCTATGAGGGGGTAAGTTCTAAACTTTAATCACTTTAGGTGTACTTCAAAGCTAATCATAAATCATATATTTTGACACACAATGTGTTCATTTTTGACGGCCAGATCTTCCACCAGCTCAGGGGAGTCGCAATGGGCAGTTCCTATGCCCAACTTTGCGAATCTCTACCTGGGCTGGTGGGAGAGAGAGATTGTGTTCAGCGATGACCTGGAACGTTTTACATCATCAATCTCTCTATGGATTAGGTACATCGATGATATGCTGGTCCTGTGGATGGAAAGTTTTCAAGAGTTAGTCACAGCCCTAAATAATAGCTGTCTTGGGCTATATTTCACATCTGAAATCTGTGACAAACAGATCTCTTTTCTTGATCTGTCAATCACCTTGAGCACTTCTGGCCAGATTGTTACAAACATAATTAGGAAGTCTACTGCCACCAATATTCTCCTAAGATGGGAGAGCGGACATCCAGCAGCCCTCAAAAAGGGTATCCCGAAAGGACAGTACTTGAGGGTCAGAAGAAACTGCTCCCAATTAGCTGATTTTAGATCTGCTGCAAAGGAATTACAACAGAGATTTGTTCATCGTGGTTACCCACACAAGATACTCAAGCAGGCTTATCAACACTCTCTGAGCACCAATAGGGACCAGTTACTCTCCCCTAAGAACAGAGAGAACGTGGATGAGGTTGTGAGAATTATTGGGACCTATGACAGGGCTCATGAGGAAGTACACCAGGTCCTGGCAAATAATTGGGACATTTTGAGATCAGACCCGGACATTGGGAGCATGATTCCTCCGAAACCGGCAATTACATATCGCCGTAGCCAAAATATACAGGATCTTTTGGTTCACAGTTTTTACCAAAGTCCAAAACACCAATCTTGGCTACGTAACACCTTGACTGGTACTTTTCCGTGTGGGTCTTGTAAGTTTTGCAAATACATCAACAAAAGTAAATCCTTTACTGGAAGTGTACCTAACAAAACTTACTATACCAGATCGTTTATCAACTGCAAATCAGTTGGGGTTATTTACTTACTGACCTGTATTTGCGGCATTAAATATGTCGGTAAAACGATGCGTGAGTTTAGGCGGCGTATTGGAGAACACATCTCGGATATTACCAAAACAAATGACACACCCATAGCTCGTCATGTGGCAGATTGTCATGAGGGCAGGGTGACCTCTGTAAAATTTCAGGGCATTGAACAAATCAGGATATCATCAAGAGGGGGCGATGTGGATCGTATTGTGTTGCAAAAAGAGGCTCAATGGATCTTTATATTGCATACCATGAAACCTAATGGCCTCAATGATGCTATTTCATAAACTTCTTTAATTTAGTCCCCTGACATGATGGTGTGGACTTATGACCACCCCATTTAGCGATACCTAATATGTATACTTTTTTTTTTATTTATGTAAGTTTTACACAATGATTTCATTTTTGAAGCAAAAAAAATCATGTTTTAGTGTTTCCATAGTCTGAGAGCCATACATTTTTCAGTTTTTGGGCGATTACCTTGGGTAGGGTATGATTTTTGCGGGATGAGATTACGGTTTTATTGTCACTATTTTGGGGTGCGTGTGACTTTTTGATCGATTGCTATTACACTTTTTGTGATGTAAGGTGACAAAAAATGGTTTATTTAGCACAGTTTTTATTAAAAATTTTTTACGGTGTTCATCTGAGGAGTTAGATCATGTGATATTTTTATAGAGCCGGTCGATACGGACGCCGCGATACCTAATATGTATACTTTTATTTTATTTATGTAAGTTTTACACAATAATATAATTTTTGAAAAAAAGAAAATCATGTTTTAGTGTCTCCATATTCTGAGAGCCATAGTTTTTTCAGTTTTTGGGCGATTATCCTAGGTAGGGTCCCATTTTTTGCGGGATGAGATGACGGTTTGATTGGCACTATTTTGGGGTGCATATGACTTTTTGATCGCTTGCTATTACACTTTTTGTGATGTAAGGTAACAAAAAATGGTTTATTTAGCACAGTTTTTATTTTTTATTTTTTACGGTGTTCATCTGAGAGGTTAGGTCATGTGATATTTTTATAGAGCCAGTCAATACGAACGCGGCGATACCTAATATGTATACTTTTTTTTTATTTATGTAAGTTTTACACAATAACAGCTATTTTCAAACAAAAAAAATGATGTTTTAGTGTCTCCATATTCTGAGCCATAGTTTTTTTTATTTTTTGGGTGATTGCCTCAGGTAGGGGCTCATTTTTTGCGGGATGAGGTGACAGTTAGATTGGTACAATTTTGGTGGGCAAACGCCTTTTTGATCGCTTGCTGTTGTACTTTTTGTGATGTAAGGTGACAAAAAAATGGTTTATTTAGCACAGTTTTAATTTTTTATGTTTTACGGTGTTCATCTGAGGGGTTAGGTCATGTAATATATTTATAGAGCCGGTCGATACGGACGCGGCGATACCTAATATGTATACTTTTTTTTTTTCCCTATTTGTTACCAATTTTTTTTAACTTTATTTGGGGAAAATGACGTTTTTGTTTATTTTTACTTGAAACTTTTAATTTTTGGGGGGGAAAACTTTATTTTTTCAACAGTTTTTTTCACTTTATTTTTTTTCCCACTTTGGGACTTAAACTTTGGGGGGCATATTCCTTTACAATGCATTCCAATACTGTATTGGAATGCATTGGCTGTATGAGTAATACAGTGTGTATTACTCATAGAGCTTCCGGCCTGTGAGATCCAGACATCGCGCTGCCTTCCATGCCATCGGGTCCCCCCCCACAGCCGCATGGGGACCCGATGGCACCGCCGCACAGCCGCCGCAACTGCAGGTAAAGCCGCAAACCGCAGGTCTGAATTGACCTGCGGTTTGCGGCGATCGCCGATGCGGGGGGGGCACGTGACACGTCATGGGTCCTTAAGGACTGGGGAAACATGCCGTACCGGTATGTCATGTGTCCCTAAGGGGTTAAAGGCGCTTCCTGCCCCAGGAAGGCACCTGAGCAATCTTGGTCACTATCTAGTCTAGTCCCTTCTGTGAAGGTGTTTGGAAGTTTCTGCTTTTCTGTGTACTGGACCCTGCTTCTGAATTTAACAGATTTTGCTTGATTGCCACCTACCTCTGACCTTGGACTTCAATTATGGACTTTGGTTGATTGCTGCCTGCCCTGACTTCGGACTTCCCGATTACGTGTTTCCCCTCAGTGCTTGTATTGGTGTCTATGATCCCCTGGTCAGCTTCCACTGACCCAGGGACTGCTCTAGAGTGGTACCAAGCTTATCTTCACAATCAGAGGCTCTAGTGAAGACCAGGTAGTTACTAGCATAACAGGCACAGTCTACATATGAGCCACAACCTCTGCCTGGTAACATTATAATAGTGTTCCTCCTTCTTAAAAGGTTGTCATTTTTATGCATTAAGAGTCATACCGGCCCACCAGAGTACCAGAGCATCCTTTGGTGGGCCCAAGTTCTGACAAAATAAAAAAAACCCTGATAAAACAGGGCCCCTAAGATCTAGCAGAAGAAAATTTCATTTGGAGCTGATGTTGGACTAAGATCAAGGACCTCTCAGGGGCCCGGTAGAAAAAGGGGTCCACCAGCAGGTTATAGAGAAAACACCAAGGCATCATAATGTCAATTTCATTGCATATAAAAACTATTTAACTATTGCCATAGCTGCTACTGTGGATTAAAATTGACAAGAGAAGTTGGTACATTATTTAACATCTTGACACAAAGGAGCTCTGTTATAAGCGTCTCACTCTCAGCCAACTAGCTGTTACAAAAATGGACCCACCCCACATAATTTTTTTGCTAAGAGGTACTTTGCAGTCTATGAGAGTGGGCCCAAGGATCTTCAGTCTGTCACTGTATTCATTGGTCTTAATTTTGTAAACCCTCCCATTTTGCATATGGTGATTGGCTCCTCGCAGTTTAGCTGGCACCTGTACTGAGGGTAAAAAGAATACTCTTGTTTATACACACCTAGTCTCTCCATGTGTTGTCAAAGTGCACCTCTGAGTCTCAGTGGTGGTCACCAAGCAGCTCTGAATCTGGATCATTTTGACAACAATGGGCTCCATATCTGGTTTGTCAGCAATCCTGGCTTGAAATGTGTTTTTTGGGCAGTCCTGGACTGTGACCATAGGGGGTATGTGATACATTGGTTTCCCAAGTTAGAAAAAAAAAAACTGATCAATGTATGTTGTCTGTTGATATGCAGCAATGGAACAGAAGGGGGGGGGGGCAGTATATATCGGAATAGGAGTTGTGTGTGTTGGTTGCATGATCCTGGAGTGCAGTTATTACAAACAGTATATTGTCTTATAGTGAGAAAAGAGGCACTGCAGCTATATGTAGAGCCATATAGAATGAAATGGAGCACCAGACTTGTGACTATAGGGTTGTATTCTGGTGCTCCATATATACCTTGTATCACTATGGGACTATATACTGAATACTATATAATGATCAGGATCTTTATATCACTATAGGGCTGTATATAGAATAATGGTGCTCCATTCTTCACGATAGAACTGCATAGAACAGTTGAGAAGCTCTGTACTATTGTCTTCAAAGTGGTATTCCATTGTATTTTTGCATTGGCCCTACCTACTACCAACAAAGCTACAGCTGACGATTTGCTGGCCATGGCTACTTGTGTTGGCCTGCTGCCAGTTTAGACCTGCCTACAATATGAAGCCACTTTGCCTCTGGTTGTACTAACATAATACTTCCCAAATAATTTTGACTTAGGGCCCATTTACATGATCTGATACTTAAAACCATGATCAAACGGTTCTTTCCCCATCATTGTCAATTCATTACATAGTTGCATTTACATACAGTAATCATCCCCTCTGTATGGGAATAAATGATCTCTACTGTGACCCTTCATCCTCATACAGATTCATTGTGGGCACTACATCTCTGTTTAAGCAGGGTGATATAATGTCCATGTGTCCATGTGTCCAGGTGATTTTATGTGCTTTGCTCGTTTGTCGGGTGACATTTACATGGGACAGTTATCGGGAATGAGCAATTTGGTCTCTTCGTAGACTCAATGATAACATTGTTTCGGTGTTCTCCCTCCTTCCTCAGACCAATGACACAGGATGAAAAAAACGTACAAACAGACGTATAAATACAAAAAAAATGGAGGATGACAAAGTGGTCAATTCAAAAATGGGGAACTGTTGTGAAGATCATTTGACTGCCATGGCACGCACATGAAAAAAAAAAGTAAAAAGCACAAAGCAGCAAATATGCAGTATGATAGTAAAGTTATAAAGGTAAAATTATGAGATAGATAAAACACACAAATATAGCCCATGTATGTGACCCCGAACGACACGTGGGTTGCCTAATCTCACTTTCTACTAAATGCACGTCTCTCCTAAAGCAGTGGAAGCGTTTGCTATAATGACTGCTTAGTCTACATGTTCTCTGCACCACTGCATTTTCAGTATTCTGCCTTTTTCTTTCACCGCTTTATCTCATTTTGCTTATGTGGAATCTAAAATATTAATGACCCATTGTGAATGCTGAGACTTTAAAGTTGCACGCGCACCTGATTGTTCTCGCTCTCTCCCCCAATACTGTAGCTTACAGCAGATGCTACCAAAGCATAGCTTTATTTTTAGAAGCCATCTAAGCACACTGCTTAACATTGATTGTCCTTTATGATATGTTGATGATGAGTTAAAGCTCATAAAATAGGAACAAAGCAATGTACTAAAATACATAAGGCATAAAATAGTGAACGTTGTGGCTGGGTATGTAGCTTAATGATCCACACAAATACATAAGAGGCCAGGAATAAATGGGGATTCTTTATTTTCAGTATTATGGTAATCAATATTTTGCTGGTTGTAGGACACAGGTGAAGCTAGAGAGTAGTCAGATCTGTCGCCTGCAGGGGACAATAAAGATGTGCAAAACATGGAAATTCTGCATTTTGGACAAATTTCCTTTTGTGGAGCAGGATATGCAGCATGAAAGACAATGGAAGAAGCTATTCTGTAATATGGATCCAATTGACCTTGTGTAGTGCTTTTACTTTGAATTTGGTGTGGGCCTCCATAATCTGCAGCTCAAAAAAAAAAGAAAAAAAGAGAAATCAAGGGAAAGACCTAGACTAAACTGGGTGGAATTTCAGGGGGCAAAGTGGTATAATTGGTGGCAGTACTAAGCATGATGTGATAGTTGTGGAGCCTAGTTCTGCAACGGGATCTACAAGGCCCTAGCCACTATTACATAAACAAATACCTTTTTGTGACATCACTGTTTATTATCAATTTACTGTGACATCACTGTGTGCATTATTTTTTTTACATTAAAGGGGTTATCTCATGAATAATGTAAAAAATGACATCATACATCATATACTCTATGACAACCTCTTTCTAACAAAGCTAGAACCAGCCCTGTACCTCACATGGACCCAGAGATCTCCTCATTCATTGCTCTGCTAGATTTATATCAAGCTGAAAGCTCAAGGGGAGTGTCTTTTCTGCTGCAGCTAAGGGAGCGTGTCTCAGCTCTCCCTATCACAGCTCAGGGGGCGTGTCTCAGCTCTCCCTATCACGGCTCAGGGGGCGTGTCTCAGCTCTCCCCATCACAGCTGAGGGGGCGTGTCTCAGCTCTCCCTATCACGGCTTAGGAGGCGTGTCTCAGCTCTCCCTATCATGGCTCAGGGGGCGTGTCTCAGCTCTCCCTATCACGGCTCAGGGGGCGTGTCTCAGCTCTCCCTATTACGGCTCAGGAGGCAGTTGAAGGATGAAACGGAGCATGTGCTGGTCAAAGAAATAAGAAATTAAGTGACACTATACAGACACATTTTATTGAATAACTCAGTGGCTATAATACATTTTTGATTCCATTCAGTTACAAAAGGATTCAGATCCAGGTTCTGGTTTGAAATCTTTAGAATATTTTTTGTGGGACAACGCCTTTAAATGGAGTTTCCAAGCTTGCTTGCTGTATAAATTATACCTCTTTTTAATAGTCACAGGGGCAGATTTACTATTGAAAATGCTCAAATTTTTTGGCACATTCAGTACCAAAAACTGTAATGCAAGCCGTGCATCACATTCACCCACTTTCCTCAACATTTTTAAACCTCAACCAACAAGGGGAGTTGCTTCACATGGAAGCGGCCGTGGCCTAAATAGGCCTCTGTGCGCAATTTTTTTTGGTGAATAGTAAATTTGAGACTTTCGCCAATATATTCTTATATCAAGAACTTACCAGAGCCCGCGCACCTCGTCAAGGTCTCTCATAGTGGCACGCTAACCTACCTGTGCCGTATTGCGCTATTACAGGAGCATAAGGTCCGACACACAGCAATCGACTCCCAGTTGCCTCCAGCGTGAAATCACACATACAATGGGAGGAGGGAAGCAGATATAGGTCCATGGTTACCTCCAGCGTGAAGTCACACATACAATGGGAGGAGTCTGTGAGTCCCACTTATCACTGAGTCATGTGACGCAGGCTACATAGGTGCACCTAAATAATACTCAACCTGGAGTTGCCACACCTCTAGGTACACATACACAAACAAACTGATAAAGTAAAGGGGTCTTAAGAGGCAAAAAAATGCTCAAAACCCCAAATGCTGTTGTGCATTTCTAACTGGGAGAGCAAAACCTGCACATGTGATCCGTTGCTAACAGCAATCCCCAGCAAAAATGCATACAATGGAGGATGCCTGCAATGGACCACATGTACCACATAGACATCCTACACAGGATAGCCAAATGTGCGGCTGTGATTGATTATAGGCATATATTGTCAATTGCATTTACCATTGTAGTGCACCAATTTTTGCAATGTTCTGTTTTATAATCAGGGGCACTCCAGAATGACGTCAGAGGGCCCCATACGCATGGATGACGTGATCCATGCGATCACGTGATCCATGCGCGTGGGGCACCCTGACGTCACTCTGGAGCGCCCGGGGAGCCGCACGGACGGTAAGTATACTGCTCCCCCGCTCCCCGCTACACTTTACCATGGCTGCCAGGACTTTAGTGTCAGAAAAAGCTAAACGTCGGATGCGGCAATGCGCCGAAATGACGTTTAGCTTAAGGCCGGATCCGGATTAATGCCTTTCAATGGGCATTAATTCCGGATCCGGCCTTGCGGATTTTTGGCCGGAGCAAAAAGCGCAACATGCTGCGGTATTTTCTCCGGCCAAAAAACTGAAGACATCCTGATGCATCCTGAACGGATTTCTCTCCATTCAGAATGCATGGGGATAATCCTGATCAGGATTCTTCCGGCATAGAGCTCCGACGACGGAACTCTATGCCGGAAGAAAAGAACGCAAGTGTGAAAGGGCCCTAAATTAGGCCCCTTTCACACGAGCGTGACGGATTGGCTCCGGATGAGTTCAGGGTGCGTTCAGTGAAACTCGCACCATTTTGCAAGCAAGTTCAGTCAGTTTTGTCTGCGATTGCGTTCAGTTCTTTCTGCGTGGGTGCAATGCGTTTTGATGCGTTTTTCACGCGCGTGATAAAAAACTGAAGGTTTACAAACAACATCTCTTAGCCACCATCAGTGAAAGCACTTGCTTCCGGATGCAATGCGTTTTTCACTGAAGCCCCATTCACTTCTATGGGGCCAGGGCTGCGTGAAAAACAAAATATAGTACATGCTGCGTTTATCACGCATCGCAGAACTGATGCGTGAAAAAGGGGCCTCACGTGTAAATTTGGGGAGTCCTATTACCAATTTTGCATCAGTACTCAAGATACGTCTAATTTTCTATTTCATATGAACCATGGTTAATGGAACTCTGCTTTCTAAAATGAAATCATGTTATATTGCAAAAGACGTATTTCTCAGGAAACTAGCATATTTAAAAAAAACAAGCAAAGAAGGAACCTTTCCTGCTATTTTGGTTGCTGGCAGGTGTAGCGCGGCTCTGTCTATTGTCCTTCTGCGCGCTCCGGTTAGCATTGCAGGTACAGTACGTGGTTTCACAGTATGCACGCTTCATTTATGTGAATTAACAGAATGGCTCCTACATATAAATGCATCACTTGTACTGAGGACAGATATTAAATATGACCACCACCAAAAGATGGAATGCAAGAGCATAAAATATGTATGAAATTATGTAAATACGTTGGAAAAAGTCTTCCAGCAAAACTTGTCTAGCAGTGTTCTGAAGTGCTGCCAGGGAGGAAATAAAAGCAGCAGTGAGTTCTCCATTTGAACATCTGTTTTTTATATATATATTTTTTTTTTTCAGGAAAAGATTTGGGGAGGAACTCCTACATTTCTGCCAATTGGTTTCTTACAGTCAATTGCCTTTTCGCCTGTCTACTGGCAGTTCGGGGAAGTAAGGATAACTAAGGCTTTAGCTACTATAGGAACAGGTGGAAACTTTACCGCAGTATGGATGGCACTATACTCCAACCCTGCCAAATGCCTGAAAAAGACTCCACGCTCTATAGCGGTCATGTAGCCGGAGATTTACTGTGAAACTAGAAGTGGCAAATAAAGGTTAAATCATGGTGGCAGTGTACCGATTTTCATTGGCTACTGGCGAACATACAGTATATGTACAGTATGTATTCAAGGCATATTTTTTTTCCCAAGTTTTTTTTTTTTTTTTTTACTGAAGGATGTAACAGTCTGCATTAGGCCTCATGCACACAACTGTATGTATTTTGAGGTCCGCAAAAAACGCGGATGATGTCCGTGTGCATTTCATATTTTGCGGAATGGAACAACTGGCCCCTAATAGAACAGTACTATCCTTGCCCATAATGCGGACAATAGGACATAAGGACATAAGGAAACAGGATGCACACGGAGTAACTTCAGTTTTTTTTTGCAGACCCATTGAAAAAAAATGGTTCTGCATATGGTCCATAAAAAAAATAATAATAATGGAACGGACACATAAAGAAAATACGTTTGTGTGCATGAGCCCTTAAGATGTAGAAAATATAGGCTTGATATATGAATACTTATTAACATGGAATTATAGGGTTGGACTCTAAAAACACTTTCTACTCCATGGTGGTACTACCTCTGCCATATACTACTTAGTTTTGGTACCAGGTGGTTTGCTTTCCACTGTGGATATGGTGTCCCCTCAATGTACCTGGGAGCAATGTGGCAAAGATTCACTAGTCAGCAGTTTGGTCACATGACTTGTGGGATTGTGCAGGCAGTATACTGTATATTGATCACCCAGTGTCGGACTGGGCTGTCTAGGGCCCACCAGTAAAATTTATTTTGGGGGCTCACAATATGGATACATCCAAATATTACCTGCTCACACAGCAGTAGACAGCAGCAAGACTCTACAAGATGATTGATTATGGGGTCCTTGCAGCAACTTTGAGAAGGCAGGTCCCTGGGAAAGGGTGATACTGGCTGTCCTGCCTCTGTACCCATAAGTCATCTCAGCCACATGAACGTGTCTTTAATAATAAACTGGGTAGTTTTTTAAATATTCTATCCATTTTTTTTATATGAACTTAGGCTGGTTGAGGTGCTGTATGCTGCCTACTGTGCTTTGTGCCACTTTTGCAGGAGGTGGAAGAAAAGCGGCCCACCCTGCTCAGAGGCCCGCCGGGGGATTCACCTGTACCCCTGTGGGCCAGTCCGAGCCTGTGATCACCTATCCTCAGGATAGGTCATCAATATCTGATCAGCTGGGGTCTGACACCTGGCACCCCCCGCCGATCAGCTGTTTGAAGAGGAAACGCACTTCATGCGAGTGCTGCTTCCTGTTTATTACGCTGCACTTCGTCTCAAAGTCTCGGTAGCACAATGTAATTATAAGTTCTCACTCCATTCACTTGAATGAAGCAAGTACTTGTACATAATTACACTTCCACTGCTGCAAGGGAGACGACGGGCAGTGTAATGAAGATGAAGAAGTGCTTTCATGGAGCTCGCCTTCTGTTCAAACAACTGATCATTGAGGGTGCTGGGTGTTGGACTCCCACTGATCAGATATTGATGACCTGTCCTAAAGATAGGTCATCAATATATATTGCCTGCACAATCCCACAAGTCATCTGACCAAACTGCTGACTAGTGATTGGTCTGAGAGAATCTTTGCTACACTGCTCCCAGGTACATTGAGGGGGCACCATATCCACAGTGGAAAGGTCATTAATATATACAGACTACACAACGCCTTTAATGGTATTGACTTGACTGACATATAACCCACTCAGATCAGGTACCAAAAAAGTAACAGACACTATTTTCAACTTTCGCCTAGTGGAAAAAAGGGAAAAACAAACAGAGAAGAGTTGAGAAATGTTGAGCTAGTTCCATGAAAAGGTCTTATGGGAAAGCCACCACACTTTATCCAATCATGGTCAAGTGTATGTGTCTAACTGCGATCAGTATATAAACTAAAGAATTACAGTATACCTATATCTGGGCTTACTGTGACAAAATACTTAGCAAAATATCTGAGTGTGCAAACCAGAAATTGGAAAAAATACCCAATCTCAGAACTTTGGAGTTGACATAAGGACACAAGGCCTCATGTACATAGCTCGACTATGAATGCGTGTGGTATGGATCTATTGCACAGCGCCCATAGAATGCTATTGGCCCTTTCTGCTCCTATGTGAGTCTCCAATATTACATGGAATGTGATAGTTAGGATTCCATAAAAATCAATAAGAAAAAAATTGAGTTAAGCACAAATACTTCTCTTCTGACACTTCTACATTTAAGTTACTCTCATTAGCACCCTAGTTAGCAATACTAAATCCTCTTCCTAGGGCAATGCACAGGGCAATAATATAGGTCAGTGAGGTAGGGATCAATAAAATGGCATCCATAGACTGCTGTATGCCCGCACTGTACCTTCATATGCCACTCTGTACCTTCATACGTATGGAGGAAAAGAGTTACATGTAGAATCTATGAGAAAGAAAAATCAATTTCAGATACATAAATGAAAAAAGGAAACTAAAACAAGGAATTACAAAATTAAAAACAAAAGAAGGAAGGTATATGGAAGAAGATAAAGAGCTAGCTGACTGCCTCAATGAATACTTCTGTTCAGTCTTTACGAAGGAAAATGAAGGAAAAGGACCTCAGTTAGGAAAGAAGACTAATGAATCTTTTGATTCATGTGTCTTTACAGAGGAAGAGGTTCTAAGTCAGCTGTCTAAAATCAATACAAATAAGTCACCCAAATGGATACACCCAAAGCTATTAAAAGAGCTCAGTGGTGAACTAGCAAAACCATTAACAGATTTATTTAACCAATCACTGGCAACAGGAGTCGTCCCAGAAGATTGGAAATTAGCAAATGTTGTGCCGATTCACAAGAAAGGTAGTAGGGAGGAATCGGGCAACTATAGGCCAGTAAGCCTGACATCAATAGTGGGGAAATTAATGGAAACCATACTTAATGAGAGGATTGTGCAACATCTAAAATCCCATGGATTGAAAGATGAAAAACAGCATGGGTTTACTTCAGGGAGATCATGTCAAACTAATCTTATTGATTTTTTTGATTGGGTGACTAAAATAATAGATGGCCGAGGTGCAGTAGACATCGCTTATCTGGACCTTAGTAAGGCTTTCGATACTGTCCCACACAGAAGGCTTATCAATAAATTGCAGTCTTTGGGCTTGGACTCCCATATTGTTGAATGGATTAGGCAGTGGCTGAGGGACAGGCAACAGAGGGTTGTAGTCAATGGAGTATTTTCAGACCAAGGTCTTGTTACCAGTGGGGTACCTCAGGGATCTGTTCTGGGACCCATATTGTTTAATATCTTTATCAGCGAAATTGCAGAAGGCCTCAATGGTAAGGTGTGTCTTTTTGCTGATGACACAAAGATTTGTAACAGGGTTGATGTTCCTGGAGGGATACACCAAATGGAAAAGGATTTAGGAAAAGTAGAGGAATGGTCAAAAATCTGGCAACTAAAAATTTAATGTGGATAAGTGCAAAATAATGCACCTGGGGCATAAAAACCCAGGAGCAGAATATAAAATCAGTGATACAGTCCTAATCTCAGTATCTGAGGAAAGGGATTTAGGGGTCATTATTTCAGAAGACTTAAATGTAGGCAGACAATGTCATAGAGCAGCAGGAAATGCTAGCAGAATGCTTGGGTGTATAGGGAGAGGCATTACTAGTAGAAAGAGGGAGGTGCTCATGCCGCTCTACAGAGCACTAGTGAGACCTCATTTGGAGTATTGTGCTCAGTACTGGAGACCATATCTCCAGAAGGACATTGATACTTTGGAGAGAGTTCAGAGAAGAGCTACTAAACTAGTACATAGATTGCAGGATAAAACTTACTAGGAAAGATTAAAGGACCTTAACATGTATAGCTTGGAAGAAAGACGAGACAGAGGGGATATGATAGAAACTTTTAAATACATAAAGGGAATCAACAAGGTAAAAGAGGAGAGAATATTTAAAAGAAGAAAAACTGCTTCAAGAGGACATAGTTTTAAATTAGAGGGGCAAAGGTTTAAAAGTAATATCAGGAAGTATTACTTTACTGAGAGAGTAGTGGATGCATGGAATAGCCTTCCTGCAGAAGTGGTAGCTGCAAATACAGTGAAGGAGTTTAAGCATGCATGGGATAGGCATAAGGCCATCCTTCATATAAGATAGGGCCAGCGGCTATCCATAGTACTCAGTATATTGGGCAGACTAGATGGGCCAAATGGTTCTTATCTGCCGACACATTCTATGTTTCTATGTCATTTTCTAGTGAATGCTGTATGATAAGAATACTATTTAAAGTTTCCATTAATTAATAATACATAATGCTGTAAATATGCCCTTCAAGACAACTCTCTGAAATGAATAGATTAATAAGGGCTGTTCCACAGGAGCGAGTCTATTGCGGGAATCAAGCTCCATGTGTGAACGTGATCCTCCGTTCTGGACTTGCAGGAGCACAGGGCATTATTAGGATTTATAATTCTGTGTGTGTCTGCTTGACTTTACTTCTACAGATTCATAGTGACCTAAAGCTGTCAGTACGGTCCTGTATCAGTAACAACAAGCAGAGACACACAACATTATAAATCATGATAATGCCCTGTGCTCCTGCAAGTCCAGAACGGAGCGTCACGGTCACACACAAAGCGAGATTCCCGCAATGGACTCGCTCCTGGGAAATAGTTCTAACACATATCTCCCAGCAGAGATGGAGCATGTAGATGAAGGATGATAGTCTTTTCAGAAAATACAAACTAGGGTCAATATATAATACAGTATATTATTTCTTATCTTTCGCCTTTTTTTGGTGGCACCAGGTTTGAAATGTATCGTAATGGATGGGACATGGTAGTTTTCTTTCTTATGCTTTTGATGATTAAAAATGCTAAAATAATATTGTGTTCACTAAAACATAGAAAAAAAAGCAACAAAAACACATCTTAAAGGGGTTGTCCAATGAATATGTCCCTATGATGTTTAACAGGGAGTGCCCATTCAAAGTATTAGCCGTTTGGATTCTATTATAAAAAATGTCTTAATTTATATCAGTACATGTGGCTACCTGTGCCGCCTGTCCAAGGTGTGATCAGAATTCTGGTTTCCATTAATAATGTCCACCTCCTGTCCTTGCATTAGGTGGTCAAGCATGTGCAGTTGTTCTCTTTTCTTTTTCCTTTTCCCCTGCTAGCGCTAAACTCACAGTCCTTACAGCGCATTTGCCAGTCTTACTACTCCCGCTTCTCTATCTCAGCCGTGGAGCTCTGTGAGGTGGAGATGATGTTCTGATCCTCCGGTGGGCCCAAGCTCTGACAAAGTAATGGCCATTATGAAACAGGACTGCTAAGGTCTAGAAGAGGGTAATTTGGAGCTGACCTTGGAATCAATAACCACCAGATATCTAATTAAATTGTATTGATGATAAGTCCTGAATGTGCAACAATAAAAAAGATACTAAAATAAACATGCATATATCCTGTATACACTGAGGGTGGGCTCCTGGTATAATTTTCTTTGGTGGGCCAAAGAAAGTTCAGTCTGGACGTGATACAACGCTAAAGGATTTTGGGAGTGATGCAATGGTGCTGAGTGGGAGGGAACGGCAGGAGAAAGAAGCAGGAAGTATGAGCTGGACTCAAGACATACCGTACCGTAATCAGTATGAAAAGCGAAATAAATACGGGGACATAAAGTATTATATATGTGGTTGTTGATGTATTTAGGTGAAGATCTTTATTGGGACAACCCCTTGAATGGAAATATGACTTTCTAATTCTCTAAAACCTGGGTACTTTAAGCATAGGCTTAGGGTGAGGGTTCCTCTTAGAATGATATTCTTGAGCTATGACTATTTAAATCTTCTGTTCCCCTTAGTCAAAACAGTTATTCTTTGCAATTTCCTGTTTGTCGTTTTCCGTTCCCTCAATCTGCTGATCAAATAATCTTCTGGTATTTTTTAAACCCTGTTTTATGGCCTAATTTTTATGGTTAACATTTTAACAGGCTTGTAGTCTCGAAGCACCTTTTTTTTTTTTTTTCTTCATGACCTCTTGAAGCTTTCAATCTTACATCCTTCAAGTCTATTCTGTTGCCAATGTCTTGCAATTTATTAAAAATGGATTGAACACTGCAAAAAATATTAACAAAGTTCAACAGTTCAGCAGATTTAATGTTCAGAATAATTTCTACAGTCATGTCCATGTCACAGGAAATTCTTCAAATACTGAAGCCTGGTTCTAAAGCCAGGAAGAGCAATAGTCTTTATACGACTTGATGGCAACTATGTACTGAAATAGTCGAAATAATTCCACCCAGGGATGCATTTGTTTATCTTATTTTAGCTCTGTCAAATAATCTTCTTATGGTTTCTTTGTTATTCCTTTGAAATCTTCTTTTTTTGAATCCAGTCTGCATTAGTGTTTGCTTTATCAAATCCGAGACACTGATATAATACAGACATCAGGGGGGGATTTAGTCACAACACATACCACACTTTTATTCTTCTATTATATTGGAATTTAGTACAAATTAATAATTGCACCTCTGCTGTTTGCATTTGGAGGTTATAGACTGCACAGTATTAACTGCATGAGGTAAGTTATGGATTTATATGTTGGATTTTTTATTTCTACTTACTTGTTTCAGAATAAATAAATACAAAATCTATATGCAGTCATTCACAATGTCAACACAACAAAAAAGTTTTTAACCCTTTTAGGACCAAACCATTTTTCACCTTTCTGCCCAGGCCATTTTTTGCAAATCTGACATGTGTCACTTTATGTGGTAATAACTTTAAAACGCTTTGACTTATCCAAGCCATTCTGAGACTGTTTTCTCGTCACATATTGTACTTCATGACAATGGTAAAATTGAGTCAAAATGTTTTCATTTTTATTTATAACAAAAATACCAAATTTACAAAAAAAAAATTATATTTCTCTACTTTTGTAATAGATAGTAATACCTCCAAAAATAGTTATTACTTTACATTCCCCATATGTCTACTTCATGTTTGGATCATTTTGTGAATGCCATTTTATTTTTTAGGGACGTTAGAAGGCTTAGAAGTTCAAAACCCACTTTTTGAGGACCAGATCAGGTCTGAAGTCACTTTGTGAGGCTTACATAATAGAAACCACCCAAAAATGACCCCATTTTAGAAACTACACCCCTCAAGGTATTCAAAACTTATTTTACAAACTTTGTTAACCCTTTAGGTGTTCCACAAGAATTAATAGAAAATGGAGATGAAATTTAAAAATTTCACATTTTTGGCAGATTTTCCATTTAAAATGTTTTTTTTCCACTAACAAAGCAAGGGTTAACAGCCAAACAAAACTCAATATTTATTGCCCTGATTCTGCAGTTTACAGAAACACCCCATATATAGTTGTAAACTGCTGTACGGGGGAACACGTCAGGGTGCAGAAGGAGAGGAACGCCATATGGTTTTTGGAAGGCAGATTTCACTGGGATAATTTTAAGCTGCCATGTCACATTTGAAGACCCCCTAATGCCCCCCTAGAGTAGAAACTAAAAAAAAGACCCCATTTTGGAAACTACGGGATAAGGTGGCAGTTTTGTAGGGTACATATGATTTTTGGTTGCTCTAGATTACACATTTAGTGAGGCAAGGTTTTGGCATCGTTTTAATTTTTTGTTATTTACAATGTTTATCTGACAGGTTAGATTATGTGGTATTTTTATAGAGCAAGTTGTTACGGACGTGTAAATACCAAATATGACAATTTATTTTCTTTTTTTTGTTTTACATAATAGAGCATTTTTGAAAAAAAAATTTTTTTGTGTCTCCATATTCTGAAAGCCATATTTTTTTTCATTTTTTTTGGTATGAGATGACGGTTTAATTGGTACTATTTTAGGGTGCATATGACTTTTTGATCGCTGGTTATTACACTTTTTGTGATGAAATGTGACCAAAAAAATAGCTTTTTTGACACAGTTTTTTAAAATCTTTTTTACGGTGTTCACCTGAGGGGTTAGGTAATGTGGTATTTTTCTAGAGCAGGTTGTTTCGGACGTGGCAATACCTAATATGTATACTTTTTAAAATTTTTAGGTCTTAGGTAGGAGCTCAGCTTTTGCGGGATGAGGTGATGGTTAGATTGCTACTATTTTGGTGGGCATACGCCTTTTTGATCACTTGGTGTTGCACTTTTAGTGATGTAAGGTGACAAAATTTTTTTTTTTTAGCACTGTTTTCATTTAATTTTTTCGACGGTGTTTACCTGAGGGGTTAGTTCATGTGATAGTTTTATAAAGCCGGTCGATACGGACGCGGCGATACCTAATATGTCTACTTATTTTGGGAAAAGGATGCTTTTTTTTTTACTTGAAACTTTAAAATTCTTTGGGAAAACTTCATTTTTTTTACTTTACATTTGTTCCACTCTGGGACTTCAACTTTTGGGGGTCTGATCCCCTTTACAATGCATTACAATACTTCTGTATTACCATGCATTAGATGTAAGTGTATTACAGACTGTAATACACTTCAGCAAGCTTGCCTGTGAGATCCAGGGGGCTGGATCTCACAGGCTGTCACGGAAGGCAGCCACGATGCCTAAGGAATGCGTCGGGTGCCTTCCCTGCCAGCGGGTCCCTGTAACAACCCGATGGCCACCCCGCACACTTCTGAAGTTCGCACGTGCCGCGGTCAGCGCTGACCGCGGCCGTGCAGAGTTAATGCGCCGGCATCAGTGATTTCACTGATGCCGGCGCATACAACAGGGGTACGGCTATCAGTCACTGCCGGCCCCCTGCCGCTGATCGGGCAGGCACATGCTGGGCATTAAGGGGTTAAAGAGAACGTGCCATCCGAAAATTTCCTGTTCTTTAAATCATGTTTTTATGTTTAATATTTTTACAATTTTTTTTGTTTTTTGTTTTAATTTTCCATGTCACTATCCCTCCCTGCACAATGACCTCTGCGCAGATCACAGAGCATATTAAAAAAAAATCTCCCATAGAAGTCAATGAGGTCCCTTCCAGTCTATTGTGCCTATGGTCCATGCAGCTGCTGTAAAGCATATCTTTGAATGCTGTAAACAGCAGCTCAGACAAAATGGCTGCTCCAATAATCATCTTCAGAAAATGCAAGAAAAAAATCTAGAATCAAAATCTACTGTCAGAAGATAAAAACAGCTTAGAAAGAAGAAATATATCTCACTATGTTGTTTTTAATTTACCATTCACAATAGGTGATATCACATCTTATCTTCTCCCTCCTGACCACAGAGCATGCCTAGAAAACTTCCCCATAGAAGTCACTGAGTTCCCCTCCTGAACAGTGTGTCTCTGGCCCATGTGGCTGCTCTTAAAGAACACAAAGTCTTGGCAAATTTCTGTTGACCTACAGGCCAGTGAAAAAAAACTGAAGGATTTTAGAATTACCTTTTAAAAATATAAATATGGACAAAAATAAATAAATAATATAGATATGGGGAACTTCAAATAAATCATTAACAATTCAGAAATAAAATGTTTAACATATTAATTTGTTTTAAATAAATAAATAGGTCATTTTCTGATGACACATTCCCTTTAAATAGCAGTTATTATATAAAATTGCCTTCATTTGGTCAACACACAAGGGCTTAATTCTTTAGGGGGTGGTCTGCATAACAAAAAAAAAAAGGTAACGGTACACGCACAGTTTCGCCTCTACCCAGAGCGATGGCGCAGGTGTGTGCTCGATGAATTGATTTGTAAAAAAATCTATTTGCTCATCCCTACATGTAATACACGTATGGCTCCATTTCACCAGGAAAAGAGCTACGAGTACAAGGTGGCTCTTCATTCTGGCTCATGGAGGGGTGTCTCTAATAAACAAATAGGGCACATGGACAGACAGTGACTGTGTTCATGAGATGCGCCCTCTAAATCACTTTAGCTTTACAGGACATAAGGGGTCATTATTTAAGACTGGCATTTTAGACTCCGGTCTTAATAAGGCCCTGCTCTGGCGGTGGATCCGCCAAAGTTATGTAGAGGCGCTCAGGGGAGCTGGCGTAGATATAGACCATTTTCTATGCCTAAAACATCCATGGAAAATGATGAATGAGAGGGGTCGACCTTCCACGCCTACACCATGCCCACTTTTTTAGACCTGTCGAGAGCGGAGAAAAGTGGCAGATTGCGGTGCAAAGTACGTTTGTGGCAATCTGCGCCGGAAATGCATCTAATGTAGACGTATTTATATTAGTAAATAACCCCAATAGGCTTTTCAACAAAGACACTGAGAAAATGAACTTTATGTATAAGATGAAACATGGCAAACTCTAGTCTTAAAGGGGCGGTCTCACTTCAGGAAATGGCATTTATTACATACACAAAGTAATACAAGGCACTTACTAATGTATTGTGATTGTCCATATTGCCTCTTATCACATTATACAGTATACTGTGCATATCCAGCGGTTACGACCACCCGGCAATCCAGCAGCGGTGGCCATGCTTGCACGCTATAGGAAAAGGCGCTGGCTTTTTCCTCTATATTTTCATCTATATTACAATTTTCCAACTAAATTTAACCAAATGCCCAGTAATGATCAAGAGATTTTTATTTGACGTTATTTGACCAATTGCTTGACATCCGTGGAGGTATTGGGACAATTGTAGCGTTGCATTAGGAAAATGAACTTCAGCTATCACTTACTGTTCATCTGCAGGGTGATGCAGTAATATCACAATGTACCGTATGTGTCCCAGGCTTTCTTAGGTATTCTGTATGACATAAAAGCTTGTTAAATCATTGTGTATTTAATGCTAAACATGTTATCTGTCAGATCTCACATCATGGCACGCAGCCTTAACCTACTTAATGTACATTATTGCATTGTCCAATAATAATGGGGCAAATCTGCTAAACAAAAATCCCTGGTTAATCAGATATAAATAATAGATGGCGTTCTTTTTGATATGTGCAGTTATTGATTTGGCGTTCAAAAGGCAGTTTTAGTTTTAAATAGCTTTTAAGATTTATGATCTTGACAGGCATTTTACTGGAGCAGAATAGCATGAAGAAAAAAATGCTACTTAGTATTTACACTGTCATTTAAAAATGGATTGAATATTTCCTCAAATAAGGCTTGAAAAACTGATAGTATTACTGTATAAAAAAAAAAAAAAGGATCCCTCAATGTGATGCTATACCCTATTATAACCCTATATACATGGGAATCACTTGTATTTTCCTAACTTAAATTTGCCTCAGAGAATATATCATCAGAAAATGTCCAGTTTTTATGTTAAACATATTATTTAAGAATTTTTGGTGATTTTATTTTTAATGTATATAAAATAGGTTTTAAAAAAAACTGAAATCCTGCAGTTAAGCCTAATCGTATGCTGACACTTCCTGTTCTGTAGAGATCATTCTTCAACAGTCCTATCATTATCATTACAGACAGGATTATCATGAAAGATAACACCTCTGTACAGATTACACAGGATCCACCATTCACAATAGGTGGTGGTGACCGCTCACCTCCTCCCTGCACAATGATCTCTGCACAGATAACAAAGCACGTAAAAAAGATCTCCCGAAGGGGTCAATGAGGTCCCCTCCTGTCTATTGTACTTATAGTCCATGCAGCTGTTGTAAAGCATATCTTTGAATGCTGTTAACAGCAGCTCAGACAAGATGGTTGGGCCCTCCAAAGAAACGGGCAGTGGCCAAAATGATGATGTAGCCAGCACAAGTAGCAGCATAAGAAGTGGTGGTGGCAGCAACAACTGCAGCAACAGGTCATCTAGCGGTCGTGTTATGATCAATAATCCAGCTGTACTGGAATGGTTGACTTGCTCTTCACAATCATCTCAAGTTACAATAGATGCATGCAGCCAGAAATCGTGGGTTCCTCTAACACCATGCTTAGTTGGCATTGCCCAGGAACTGCTTCAGTGCACTCAACCTGCCCTGAACCTGCCTCTTGCTTTTGCTGCCCCGTAATGCTTGCCGCCGGCTCTGCTCCGCTTTACAGCGACGATGACCTTTGTGGGGACACTCAGCAGTTACAGGCCAGCAAAGAGTTGGAAGAGAGGTCCGCTACAGACTCCTCCTAGGTGTGCAACTACCGATGAGGGGAGCATATGTGGGAGCATATGTGGGAGCACATGTTGCAAGAGGTTAGAAATGTGTGCAAGAGATAGGCCAGGGTGACACAAGTGACTCGCAAACATATGTAGATGATGATGTAGTGATGATTGCACGAGGGAGCCAGGTGAAGAGGGGGCATCGTCAGCATCAGGGGACGAGGGTGGCAGCGTTCCTGAGAGACAGCAGGGTAGAAGTGTGCTGGAAAGACAGCAGGGTGGAAGCGTGCCTGTGAGACAGCAGGGTGGAAGCGTGCCCTTGAGACAGCAGGGTCGAAGCAGTGGAAGACCTGCAGCCAAATGTGGAAAGGGTACACTGTCTGCTACTCAGGAGACTACCAGTGAGGAACACACTAGCAGTGCACGGGTTCATAAAAGCAGTGGCATGCAGGCATCATGCAATGGTGGAGGGAAAATGACTTACTCACCAGTGTGGGAATTTTTCACCAAGTCACTGGGGGATATTAGCGTGGCGGTGTGCAGGATGAGTGGGCAGAAGTTGGGGAGTGACTAGGGTGATAATGTTGGCACAACAGCCCTGCGTCAACACATGGAGTGTCACCATAAAATGGAGTGGCACACAGCCTGATGCAGCAACCCCTTCATCTCCCCCTAGCCTGAAACCCCTCTCCAAAAGTCAGGGCTCGTCAACAACAGCAGAAGGAAGCCGTTGTTCTTTTCCATCGACTTCAAGTTTGTCTATTGTTCCTGATGCTGCTCCTCCTCCTCCTGTTTTGACAATTGATCGCCAAGGCGATTGCAAAAAGACAACAGTATGTGGGCACTCATCCAACGGTGTAGAAGCTGAATATTCACCTGGACCAGGAAATCATTCTTTTTTTGCACCCCTTAGGGGGGCTAGGTCTTAATGATGACCATCATCTTTTGCAGGCTTTACTTCTTACAAATCATCCTTTGCAGTCTTCATGTCCGAGAAAAGTCAGCAAGATGCAGAGAGAGGAGGAGTTGGATATTCCTGATGACATTATCATCGGTATTAGATCATGTTATTAGATGCTTAGGGAGAGAGCGCCTTAGTCGGCATGAGGAGAACCTTTAGACCATACATACAACTCTGGAATTCTGGGAAAGGGATGCAAATGAGCTCTTAACAAGCTTATATTGCACAGGACACAAACTTAGTAGCATAGTTCATGAAGCACATGTTTCAATGGGCATGAACTGTATATATACAGTATATCTAATATATAAAGCTGAGTGTATGTGTGTATGTCCGCTAAAGGAATCTGCGCCGTTGCATTTACAATCACGAAATTTGGCACACAGGTACATCAGGTGTACGGGAAGGTTTTAGAACAGGTCTCAGCTCTCTAGGACGTACCGTTTCTGAGATATTCCCAAACAAATGCTTTAGCCAATAGAAGCTTGGTCACATGACCCTTATCAGTCAATAGAAGCTCACAGGTCCTCCAGTCTCCACATACAGTTTTACTTCAGGTTTCCATAACAACACGGCCATTTATCTTCACTGCTGTAGGAGAGCTTTAAAGGAAATCTGTCACCAGGATAATTGCTATTGCAGTAAAGCCAAGGCCTAATAGCACTTAGTACCTTATTTCCAGATGTGCCTTTGTTCCAGCAATAGATGTTTTTATCCTCTGAAAATCCAGTTTACTTGAAATGCAAATGAGCTAGTAAGGTGCCGAGAGGGGCATCACTCTTGCAGGAAGGAGCCCAGACACGCCCCCTGCCACAATGTGCCCACCCTCAAAAGACCTAATACCCCGTCACCATGTCCCACTAAGCCACGCCCCTGATCACGTTAGGTCACGCCCCCTCCCACTCCTGAGCCGACAGGGATTGAAAAAAATGAAGGTAAAAATCAACTTCTGTCAGCTGTAGCGGTGGGAGGGAGAGTGACTTTCTTCCTGCAGCTCACACTCAGACAGCACAGTGCTGCTGTCTTAGAGTGAGCTGTTCAAAAGGACACGCCCCCGATCCAGTAAAGGCCACTGTTAAGGGGGCAGGCCCCCGTAGATGTCACTGTCAAGGGGCTGGTGTGCTCTGAAAGTCACTGTTAAATGGGAAGGCTGCTGTAAAGGTCAAAGTTAAGGGGGTAGGCTGCTGTGGAGGTCCAATTTTAAGGGATGGGGCACTGTGGGGGGTCATTATTAAGGGGTGGGGTGCTGTAGATGTCACTGTTATAGTGGATAGTGTTGATATCTTTTAACATTAAATGAAATAGATTAAATATACCCGAGAGAAGCCGAGTCCTTCTGCTAGTATATATATAAACAATTTAGTGCAAAGAATGTACAAAAAGTATCAAAAATAGCATTAAAGTTCTACAAATTGACAAAGTCTTATTTGAAACTCTTAATCAGAAATGCATAAAATTGTACTGCTCATTTACCGTAACATTGGTTAGAAGGATGCATGAAAGAGCATGAAAGAAAAAAATTCAATTAGTTTTTTTTATTTTTTATAATCCCATTAAGAATCGTAGCATGCTGGAACAGAGGAGGAGGGGATCAGTACTGATGTAAAATGATTTCTTTTCTTTTTTTTTTAAGCACTGAATTTCGTCCTTACGTTATGTAACATCAAGTATCAGAATAAAAGCAAAATGTTGAAAGTTTTGACTTTTTTTGCACTTCTGTAATATATAATGATATTTCCAGGACACAGATATGTTAAGGGATTTACTTCTAGCTGTCCAACATCCGTGATATATAGAGCCTATTAAGAAATGTGGTTGGGTCATGATAAAATACAATCATTCGTAACAAAGCCCATATGTGCATTAAGCGCCTGACAGTCACGATGTGATGCATCCAGCTTACAGGTGTGCCGTGACTGTGGTGTATTGTCTTTAGGTGCTGTATCTGTTCTGATTTTAGATTGATTGGTGTAATGTGTGGAAAAGGATCTGTAATACAAAGTAAAAGTGCAGTCGATGATTCAAACCAGTCCTATACATAAACTCAAGGCTTTCCTTCCCCGCGCTGAAGCCTGCTGTGACCATTATGTGTAGACTTCAACATAAGTTTTGTCCTAAGACAATTGTACATGTCGTACTTCACCAGATGTTCCGAATTTCTGATTTTTAAATCTTTTGACTACTTAGTGCACAAAAATTGAGGTGGCATAACTAAAGAAAAGCGGTGCAACTAAAGAAAAAGCAGGCACCACTGCATTCCTTTCAATTTTCCATTTCTACTAAAGAGATATATTTACACCACAGCTACTAAGAGACTCTTTTTACACCACAGCTCTTATTGACTGATATGTCACTATGTTCATATGTGCCCACATTGCTGAGAAAAATGAGCCTCTAGGAGCACCGGGGCTCTGCCATTACACCTAGAGCAGGGATGGCCGACCTGCGGCTCTCCAGCTGTTGTAAAACTACAATTCCCACCATGCCCTGCTGTAGTCTGATAGTTGTAGGCTGTCTTTGCATGCTGGGAGTTGTAGTTTTGCAACAGGTGGAGAGCCTCACCTGCAACTAGGGTCAGCTCCCTCTGCAACTACCGTGACCTTTCCACTTTGATTGACATGACCAGGCCGTGAAAACGTCATCACTGCCTGGCCCCCGTTAATTGAAGTGGAGAGAGCGCAGCAGTTGTAGAAAGAGCTGAGCATCTAGGTGTAACGGTAACGCCCCCGTTGCTCCTAGAAGCCAATTTGCATATAATAAAACATCATTTTTGTCAGCAATGCGGGCACCTCTGAACATGGGACCAACACAGATGCCTTCAGCTGCCAAGTGCACATGCAACAGGCCATTTTCATAGGTACAAATCTGCTGATAGATGCCCTTTAAAGTCTACCTGTACTTTGATGTGTCATAGCAACATATCAAAGATTTTGATCAACAGAAGTGTGAATAATAATACCCCCACCAATCTCTGAACCAAACGAGTAGATAGAAGCACTCACACAAAGCTCTCCTCACTGCAGAAGATGGACTGGAGACAGACTTGTAGACTCTCTCCTGATCCCATCTACAGCAGCAAGGAGAGACAGTGCTCTGTGTGACTGCCTCTATCTCCTCATTTTAGTGATCGGTTGAAGCCTCAGAACTCAAACCCTTAGGCCCCTTTCACACGGTCGAGTATTCCGCGCGGATGCGATGCGTGAGTTGAACGCATTGCACCCGCACTGAATCCGGACCCATTCATTTCTATGGGGCTGTGCACACGAGCGGTGATTTTCACGCATCACTTGTGCGTTCCGTGAAAATCGCAGCATGCTCCTCTTTGTGCGTTTTTCACGTAACGCAGGCCCCATAGAAATGAATGGGGTTGCGTGAAAATCGCAAGCATCCGCAAGCAAGTGCGGATGCGGTGCGATTTTCACGCACGGTTGCTAGGTGACGATCGGGATGGGGACCCGATCATTATTATTCCCCCTTATAACATGGCTATTGAAGAGGAGTGGACCAACATTCCACAGGCCACAATCAACAACCTGATCAACTCTATGCGACGGAGATGTGTTGCTCTGCGTGAGGCAAATAGTGGTGGCCACACCAGATACTGACTGGTTTTCTTACACCCCCCAGTAAGGCAAAACTATGCACATTTCAGAGTGGCTTTTTATTGTGGGAAGTCTAAGGCACACCTGTGCAATATTCATGCTGTCTAATACGCACCTTGATATACCACACCTGTGAGGTGGGATGGATTGTCTCGGCAAAGGAGAAATGCTCACTAACACAGATTTAGACAGATTTGTGAACAATATTTGGGTCTTTTGTATATGTAGAAAATGTTTCAGATCTTTGAATTTAGCTCATGCAAAATGGGAGCAAAACCGAAAGTGTTGCATTTATATTTTTGTTCAGTGTAGTTTAATATGATATTTAGCTGGATCTTTGTGGGAATGGAGTTCATGAGGAGACATGAAGTACAGAAAGGATGGACTGGACATACTGTGGTAAGTGGTAATGTGGGGATGTGGTAATGGAGACTGCATACAAGTGTTGCTGCTCATTAGCCACATCTGCTCATGAACTCAATTCCAACAGAGATTCAGCTAAAGATCGTATCATCTGTATTCAGGATCATAAACACCGACAGTTAGAGCAGAGAGAAGGATGAGGCAGCTCTTTATCTTAGTGTTGTGAAGTAACTAGTCCTGCTGTGGTTTTGTGTGTAGTAATAGGACAGCGGCCATTTTGTTTCTCCTAATGATTGCTCCCTAGACAAAACGAGCCATTATAACTAGCGATGAGCGGCATAGGCTATATTCGAATTCGCAATATTTCACGAATATTTTATAGAATATTCGCCATATATTCGCGAATTTTGAGAATTCGAGATTGTTTTATCAAATTCAATAAATCGGCAATGTAACGCGAAATACAGGCGTGGGTCACTTTGGCTACATTTTTCAAACTGGTATGAGTTTCCTGAGATTTAAGAAAAAGGTTGGCACGGCAGAACATTAGAATAGCTTCTAATGCAGATATAGTCAAGTGCGCCAATATATTCGCGATTGCGCTAATCGGCAGTAATTAGAATATTTTATCGCACTACGTGCAACTTCACATTTTAGCAGGTCTATCTACAGATTACTGATTGGCGCACTAAGTATTGTTGTGAACTTGACATTGCTTCCTTCTCATTGGCCCACAAGCAAGAAGCAGAGATGAATCATGTGTTCAGATGGCAAAAAATCCAGAATATTCGATATAACGAATATATAGCACTAAATTCTAAATATTCGCGAATTCTCAAAGTGGCGATATTCGCGATAAAAATTCTCTATTCGAATATTATACCTAATGTAATGTATTTGGGAATATATTTATAATGAAGTAATATTTAAGTTTTTTCATTTTCTTCATTCCCGGAGAACTCCTTTAAGTTTCACAAAATTTAGCAAATATTGCATGATTTTTGATAAATTTTGTAATAATTGATAATTTTTTAGTCTAAGTCCACATTCAAATGACTACATATGTCTGTTTTGCCCTTCAAAAACCGCAGATCTTCAAAATGCAGATACCGGCTGTGTGCATCCCAAACATTTTGCGGACACATTGTCAAAATGCCTATCATTGTTTAGATATAATTCTATTCTTCAATTTGCAGCATATCAGTGCGGAGCCAGGCAGCACATGAATGACATATGTTTGCTGTCTGCATTTTTTGTGGCCCCATAGAAATGCATAGATCTGTGTGCAATCTGGAAGGGTAAATGGGCTATGCATGTAGCAGATTGCAGGGGGTATTATTACTTGAGGGGACACAAAAAATATTTTTCTAAATGGAGGGCATAATGAGGTATTATTACGGTATAAAGCACAAAGGAAAGCCCTATTATTTTTGGCCATAAAGGAGGCATTATTTTGTGGTGGGCACAACAGGGGAATGTTACGGCAGCAGCTGCGAGCCACCGCCACTCTGCTTTCCTTCCACTTCCTGCTGTCTTCCCTACAGAAGGTCGGACCACCGGCTCGCTTTGTCCCTCCACACAGGCTAAAGCCTGCTTGCCGGTTAGGTATCTCCTCCTCTGCACATAGGACAACCGCACACACAATTTAGTCTTCCAGTCATCACCATACCTAAGCAATAAGTTCCTTAGCCTACTAAGTTGTGCTGTATACTGTTGTCTGCCCTTGTACTGACTTCTTCCTCTTTATCAGTATTGACCCTTTGCTGATCCCAAATATCTGATCAGTAGGATTGCCAGCTGTTGGAGCCCTACTAATCAAATGATGACCTATCCTGAGGATAGGTCAATATCTATGTCCTGAAAAGCCCCTTTAAGTTTAGACTAGTTTCATACTAGTGTTAAAAACATCCAGCAGGCTGTTTCAGAAAAGGAACAGCCTGCCAGATAGACAGACAGATAATGTTACAAACAATCCCTGGTGACATGTAAACAATAATCTACATTCAGTAACTTTTTGGATGCTCTGATGCTCTACCGAGCACCTGATCACAATGGAAGTCAATGGGAAAACCAGAGCATTAAACCAGGCACCACCTGCTCTGAAGAGGGGAGGGTGTCTGGTTCACAGGAAAATGTCAAAAATTGATGGAAACACCACTGAAATGGTTCGGGAACAGCATGGGGAGGTCTGGATGCATCTTGGACTCCCAGGTCACTGCTGGGAACGATGTTGTCCTAGTAGTACGCCACTTTTACAGACTAATAATAATAATACGCACAAAACCGAAGATAAAATCGATTTTAGAGGAAAAATTGTTAGGAAACATTCTTTCCTGTATATTTACTTGTATATATAGTGCAAGTGCTGCCAAAAATTACAAGGAAGAGGCACTCCGATACAACCTGTATATTACATAAAGGAGGGCCTCATTCACATTGTGGTACAATTGTTCAGGTAGTGGGACTCCTACACTCATAAAGCCTATGCACTAAGTGAAAGGGCTTCCAAAAATTACAAGGAACCGGCACTCCAATACACCCTTTATTACACATAAAGGAGGGCATCATACACACCCTTGAAAAATTATGATTGATGGCCTGCTGGTGACCCTCTAAAACATTAGGAGCAAGAGCCTGCTCATTAGGTGTGAGGGTCTGCTGCAGATCTGAACCTCTAAAACATTAGAAACAAGGGCCTGCTGCTTATTTGACCATCTAAAACATTAGGGGTGAGGGTCTGCTGCTGAGCTGACCCTCTAAAACATTAGGGGCGAGGGCCTGCTGCTGATGTGACCATCTAAAACATTAGGGGCGAGTGCGCACTGCTGATCTGACCATCTAAAACATTAGGGGTGAGGGTCTGCAGCTGATTTGACCATCTAAAACATTAGGGGTGAGGGTCTGCTGCTGATCTGACCATACAGAAAATTAGGGGCGAGGTCCTGCTGCTGAGCTGACCCTCTAAAACATTAGGGGTGAGTGCCTGCTGCTGATCTGACCATCTAAAACATTAGGGGTGAGGGTCTGCAGCTGAGCTGACTCTCTAAAACATTAGAAGCGAGTGCCTGCTGCTGAGCTGACCATCTAAAACATTAGGGGTGAGGGTCTTCTGCTGAGCTGACCCTCTAAAACATTATGGGCTCGAGCCTGCTGCTGATCTGACCATTTTAAACATTAGGGGTGAGCGCCTGCTGCTGAGCTGACCCTCTAAAGCATTATGGGTGAGGGCCTGCTGGTGACCAGCTAAAACATTAGGGGCGAGGGCCTGCTGCTGATCTGACCATCTAAAACATTAGAGGTGGGGGTCTGCTGCTGAGCTGACCCTCTAAAACATTAGGAGCGAGGGCAGCCTAATAATCATGTTGATATGATGGAGGACGAGGACGAGAAAAGGAAGATTGAACCATATACCCTTTTTTGTGGTGGAAGGGGTGCATGGGAATACAGTGTATTCAATACACCATAAAAGCCACATTTAAACCTTTATGTTCAGCCGCTTTCTTCTGGTGGAGTAGAGAAGTCAGGGGAAATCCAGGACTTGTTCATTTTGATAAGAGTCAACAGGTCAGCATTTTCAGTTGACAGGCGGATGCGCTTATCAGTTATTATGCCCCCAGCAGCACTAAATACACACTCTGACAAAACGCTGGCGGCAGGGCAGGCCAGCACCTTCAAGGCATAGAGCGCCAGTTCGTGCCACGTGTCCAGCTTGGACACCCAATAGTTGTAAGGCACAGAGGGATCACTGAGGACGCTGACACGGTCTGCTACGTTCTCCTTCACCATCTTCCAAAACTTTTCCCTCCTTGTGACACTAGGCTGCGCATCAGGGTGAGGGTGACGGCAGGGTGTCATGAAACTGTCCCAGGCCTTGGAGAGTTTTGCCCTGCCTCTGTTGGAACTGCTGTGTGTTGCCCTCGTCTCCCCTCCTCGGTTGCCCAAGGAACTACTTTATCTGCCGCCAGTGTTGTCAGCTGGAAATTTCTGGAGCAATTTATCCACAATGACCTTCTGGTATTGCACCATTTTGCTAGTCCTCTCCACTACAGGAATGAGAGATGAGAAGTTCTCTTTGTAGCGGGGGTCGAGAAGGGTGAACAACCAGTAATCGATGTTGGCTAAAATGCGTATAACGCGAGGGTCACGGGAAAGGCAGCATAACATAAAGTCAACCATGTATGCCAGAGTCCTAACAGACAAGACTTCGCTGTCCTCATCAGGAGGATGACTCTCAATCGCCTCATCCTCTTCGTCCTCTTCGACCCATCCACGCTGAACAGATGGAATAAACCTGCTATGTGTACTACCCTCTGGAGCGGAGGCAACCGTCTCCTGCTCCTCCTCCTCCTCATCATTATCATCCAATTCGAGCTGAGAAGATGAACGGAGGGTGGTCTGGCTATCACCCTGTGTACTGTCTTCCCCCATTTCCACATGCAAAGCATCCGCCTTTATTGTGAGCAGCGAGCGTTTCAGTAGACACAGAAGTGGGATGGTTACGCTGATAATAGTGGCATCGCCGCTCACCATCTGTGTTGATTCCTCAAAGTTGCATAAAACTTTACAGAGGTCAGACATCCATTCCTACTCGTCGCTTGTGAAGAGCGGAAGCCGACTGGAAATGCGACGACCATGTTGCAGCTGGTATTCCACTACTGGCCTCTGCTGCTCACAAAGCCTGGACAACATGTGGAATGTGAAGTTCCAGCGCGTGCTCACGTCGCACAACAGTCGGTGAGCTGGCAATTGCAAACACTGCTACAGCGTTGCCAGACTGGCGGCAGCTGTAGATGACTTTTGGAAATGGGCACACACGCAGTGCAGCTTCACCAGTAGCTCAGGCAAATTGGGGTAGGTTTTGAGAAATAGCTGAACCACTTAGTTGAACACGTGGGCTAGGCATGGTATGTGTGTCAGCTTGCCGAGCTCCAAAGCCGCCACCAAGTTACGGCCATTATCAGACACAACCATGCCTGGTTGTAGGTTGAGTGGTGAGAGCCACTGCTTAGTCTGGTCCCTTATACCCTGCCATAGCCCTGCGGCGGTGTGCTGTTTGTCACCTAAGCAAATTTGTTTCAGCACGGCCTGTTGCCGCTTCCCCACTGCAGTGCTACCCTGCTTCCAGCTACTGACTGGTGCTGCAAGATGAGAATTCAGAGGTGGAACTGGAGGAGGAGAAGGGGGGGTTGCAGCCACTAATGTAGGTGGTGGCGGAAATCCTGATGGAAGTAGGGCCCGCAATCTTTGGCTTCGGTAGCACCTGTGCCATCCCAGGGTACGACTCACTCCCGGCCTCCACAACGTTCACCCAGTGTGCCATCATGGAAATGTAGCGTACCTGGCCAAAAGCACTTGTCTATGTGTCAGTCATTAAGTGGACCTTCTAAATAACTGCATTGGTCAGGGCACGGCCACCACCTCCTCTACCGCTTCCTCACTCTGGTCATCCTCCTGACTTGTTGACCTAACAAGAACCTCACTTATTGGTAACTGTGTCTCATCATCATCATCCACCTCTTGAAACACTAATTGCCATTCCCCACCGACATCTTCTTCTGACTGTGGATGCTCAAGAGTTTGGGAATCAGTGCACAAGATCTCCTCATGTCCCTCCAAGCGGGCTTGGCGAGAGGCCCAAATTAAGGAATGTCGGTGAAAAGAGCTCCACGGAATATCCGAGTGTAGGATCACTTGTTTGCCAAGACTCTCCATGGTGGGAGGAAGGAGGATCAGGGTGAGGATTCTGTTGACCCACTCTTGGCTACTGAGACTGGACTTTGTAGAAGACAGGGTGGTGCTTACCCGACTGGAAGCATTAACTGCTGCAATCCAACCGACAGTCGCACTGGTGTGACTTCGAGAGGGGTGTCCTGTGCCACCCTACAAACTGGGAGATGAAGCTAGGTATCGTGGATGGGTGTGTTTCTTGTGCTCTGGTAGCAGGCACAGTTTCACCGCGCCCAGGGCCATGGCCTCTGCGTCCACCATCAGCAGCACGGCCACTTCCCCAACCCTTACTGCTCGCCTTGAGCATATTAAATGGTATATATGCTTGCAAGTATGTCACACGTACAGTAGCGCAGGTTTTGTAAGTGTATGCGTAAATAAATTAAACTGAATGTCACAGATATTTAGGATGCACAAACGTTAAACAGGGGATGTAGCGCAGGTAATGTCGCTCTCACCAGCGGCGAAAAAATGAAACTGAATGTCACTGATATTTAGGATGCGCAAACGTTATACAGGAGATGTAGCGCAGGTAATGTCACTGTCAACAGCCGCGAAAATATTAAACTGAATGTCACTGATATTTAGCATGTGCAAACGTTATATAGGAGATGAAGCGCAGGTAATGTCGATGTCAGCAGTGGCCAAACAATTGCGCTGAATGTCACAGATATTTAGGATGCGCAAATGTAACACAACAGATGTAGCAGAGGTTGTGTCACTGTCAGCAGTGGCCAAACAATTGCACGCAAGTTAGCGCAGGTTGCGCTAATAATATATATTGCAGCCAGATAAAACAATAGTCCTTAAAAGGACTTTTGGGTCTCAAACACCTTTCAAGACTAAACCCTGCCTAAAAAAAAAACTATTCCTGTCCCCACACTATCTGTCCCTTCTGCTGCAGCTCTTCCTGACTAAGGCTACATGCACATGACCGTATGTGTTTTGCGGTCCGCAAATTGTGGATCCGCAAAAAAAACTGATGACATCCGTATGCCAACCGTTTTTTTTTGTGTGGATCCATTGTAACAATGCCTAAAATAGACAATAATTGGATATGTTCTATTTTTTTGTGGGGCTACGGAATGGACATACTGATGCGGACAGTACACGGTGTGCTGTCTGCATTTTTGCGGACCCATAGAAATGAATGGGTTCGCATCCTATCTGCAAAACAAAAAAAAAACGGAAATGACACGGAAACAAACAACGTTCGTGCATGTAGCCTAAGACTGAGCTGAACCACGTGTCATCGGGTGCTATATAGCGCCCGATGACGCGTTACGGCCAGCCAATCACTGTAATGCCAGTAACAAACATAGCTACGGCATTACAGTGAGTGCCAGTAGTTCTACGCATATTTATTGTTTGCGTTGCAGCCAACAAACATGTGGGGAGGAGACTCAAGCATCGCGCTTGAGCACACGCGGTGTTCGAGTCAAAATGGTGTTTGGATGAGCATGCTCGCCCAACACTATTTCCTACTCCTACAATCATTAAGAGATTAATTACCAGCCAGGTATTACTGTCGAAATGCACAATTTAGCCATCAAGAAGAGGGACTACCTGTTTTAGGTTGCCTGTACATACTGCGACAGAGCCACATGTTGATTACTGCCAATTGCCATGTGGCACCTGTACTTGCCATGGTTTCAGTTTGCAAGTAGAAATGCAGCATGGGGATTAGTGGTAATCCAAGTGTGGTTATGCAGTGGCCGGGTTTGGGGTGGCCCCAACGCTACTTTGGGTCGCCGGACACTGTCGAGATGTTAGCACGTGTAAGGCCTCATGCGATCCGCAATATGTGGGCACCGGCTGTGTGCTCCCTGCATCACGGATGTGGACCCATTCACTTATGAAAAAAAGAGGAAAATCCAGCTTCCCATACAAAACATTTTCTTTATTTCTTCAGCGGTAAAAACATATTCAAGACACCAATAGTCAACACTATACTAGTAAAAATAATGACAACTCTCCTGGATATTTCAGGAGAAGTAATATGTCCAAAGAAGAGTTTGCAGCATTGCGGGATCTTACCAACAATCCCAAAATAGTGATAAAGGAAGCTGACAAGGGGGGGATCAGTGGTGTTGCTTGACAGCGATGTATATAAAATGGAAATCCCAAAAATGTTACAAGATAGAGCTGTTTATGAATCGCTTAACCACCTCCGGACCGCCTAACGCAGATTCGCGTTCCGGAGGTGGCAGCGCTGCGCACAATCACGCATATACACGTCATCTCGCGAGACGCGAGATTTCGCTCAAAGCCGGCCCGCGCATGCGCATCGCGGGCCGGCAAAATTAAAAGAACAAGTTCGTCACCAGCCTGCCAGCAACGATCATTGGCTGGCAGGCTGGCGATTTTCAAAAAATCCAATCACAAGTCATATAACAGATCATATTAGTAAATATGATCTGTTATATGGCTTCTCTGCTCCTCTGCTGGTCCTTTTCGTCGGTTGGATCCAGCAGAGGAGCAGACTGAACTGTGAGTACACCAAACACTACACCTTAGCCCCAGATCACCCCCCTGCACCCCAATTAACCCTTTGATCACCCCTTTGATCGCCCCTGTCAATCACTAGTGAAAGGAAAAAAAGTGATTAGTGTAAACTGTCACTTTTTTTTTTTCACTAGTATTGGCTGTTAGGTTTTAGGGATAGTTTAGGCCCCTTGGTTAGGTAGTTTAGCGTGAGTTAGCGCCCAGCCCACCGCACCGCAGTCACTTATTCGCTGTTTAGCGTATCGCTAATCAGCATTTGTACTTTTATAGTATCTGTAAGTGATCAAAACTGATCACGGTCAGATCTATAATAGTATTAGTGTCACCTTAGCTCGCCCTCCACCCAAAACGCAGTGTTTGCCCGATCAGGCCTGATCGGTCGCCCACACGTGCGTTTATCCACGCCCGCCCCACCGCAGTGACAAAAAATATATATTTTTTTGATCACTGCACATTCATTTTACACGCACTGCGGCGATAAAAAAATCAGTTTTGATATTTTTTATCAACCGCAGCGGCCTCCGGTACTTCGCTAGCCTCCCCTTTGTAAGACAGGCTTGCTTTTTTTCTTGGGTAGTCTCAGGAAATACCCCTAAATTTAGTAGTCCAAAATGTCAAACAGGGGGTATTCTTCTGAAGAGGCCTACAGGATTCTGACCCAGTCGGATGAGGAGTGGGAACCCTCATCTGACGAATCTAGCGGGTCAGAATATGAACCTGTAGAAAGCAGTGGCTCTCTGACCCAAAGTTCGGACGAGGAGGTTGAGGTCCCTGGCAGCACCAGGCGTACCCGGCCCCGTGTCGCTAGACCACAGGTTATGCAGGATCCGCTTCAAGAGCAGCAGAGTGGGGCTGTCGCTGCCGGATCACGTGGTGAGGCATACACCAGCAGCGCAGCCCTCCCTGGACCTAGTACCAGCACTGCCGTACAACATGGTGACGTGGCGAGCACCAGAAGGGCAGTTGAAGCTGGTACGGTGGCACGTGCAGTAGTTACCCTGTCGCAGCCCGGCCCGTAGAGCCCCTAGAATCCCTGAGGTGCTGGCAAACCCTGATTGGCGGTCACCAACTTCAGCCGCACCATTAGTTCCCCCTTTCACTGCCCAGTCTGGAGTTCGGGTTGAGACGGCTCAAATCGGTTCGGCCCTGGGATTTTTTGAGCTGTTCTTGACTGCGGAGCTCTTGGACTTAGTCGTGGCAGAGACAAACCGGTATGCCACACAATTTATATCCGCCAGCCCGGGAAGCTTTTATGCCCAGCCTTTCCGGTGGAAACCAGTCCAAGTTTCCGAACTTAAATTTTTTTTGGGCCTTCTCCTCAACATGGGCCTGACAAAAAAGCATGAATTGCGGTCATATTGGTCCACGAACCCGATTCATCACATGCCCATGTTCTCTGCTGCTATGTCCAGGGTACGATTTGAGGCCATCCTCCGTTTCCTGCATTTTAGCGACAACACCACCTCCCGTCCCAGAGGCCACCCAGCTTTTGACCGGCTCCACAAAATTCGGCCCCTCATAGACCATTTCAACCAGAAATTTGCAGATTTGAATACCCCCGAGCAAAACATCTGCGTAGACGAGTCCCTAATACATTTTACCGGGCGCCTTGGCTTCAAACAATACATCCCAAGCAAGCGTGCCCGGTATGGGGTCAAATTGTATAAGCTCTGTGAAAGGGCCACAGGCTATACCCACAAATTTCGGATCTATGAGGGAAAAGATCAGACCCTGGAGCTGGTCGGTTGCCCTGACTACCTGGGGAGCAGTGGGAAGATAGTCTGGGACTTGGTGTCACCCTTATTCGGCAAGGGGTACCATCTTTATGTGGACAATTTTTACACAAGTGTGGCCCTCTTTAGGCATTTGTTTCTAGAACGGATTTGCACCTGTGGCACCACGTGAACTAGTCGCGTGGGCTTCCCCCAACGGCTTGTAACCACCCGTCTTGCAAGGGGGGAGAGGGCTGCCTTGTGTAACGAAGAACTGCTCGCGGTGAAATGGAGAGACAAGCGTGACGTTTACATGCTCTCCTCCATTCACGCAGACACGACAATCCAAATTGAGCGAGCAACCCGTGTCATTGAAAAGCCCCTCTGTGTCCACGACTATAATGCGCTCATGGGAGGGGTGGACTTCAATGACCAGATGTTGTCTCCGTATTTAGTTTCCCGCAGAACCAGACGCTGGTATAAGAAGGTGTCTGTATATTTAATTCAATTGGCGCTGTATAATAGTTTTGTTCTCTACGGTAAGGCTGGGAGAACAGGATCCTTCCTCAAATTCCAGGAAGAGATCATCGAGAACCTCCTTTATCCAGGAGGTTCCGTGGCCCCATCCACCAGTGTAGTTAGCCGTCTACACGAGCGACATTTCCCCAGTGTCGTTCCTTGTACCTCAACCCAACCGTCACCCCGAAAAAGATGTCGTGTCTGTAGCAGGAGTGGAATAAGGCGTTACACCCGCTATTTCTGTCCTGACTGTCCTGACCACCCTGCCCTATGCTTTGGTGAGTGTTTCCGGAAGTACCACACACAGGTACACCTAGCATAGGGATTGCATCTCACAGGACAGGCACACAGGGCTATTAGGGCCCTTTTACTCACAGCTGCTGCAAACCTCTCCTTTCACCTGGGATAAAGTGCATAACGTACTTTGCCACATCTTTGGGCGATTTGCGCTTTGCACATTGTCCCATGGGGAAGGAGAGGTTTGTTCTATAAAGGTAAAAAAAATAAACAAAAAAAAAATTACCGGTAAGTAAAAAAGTTAAAAAAGTTAAAAAAAAGTTAATATGTTCTGTTCTAAAGTTAATAAAGTTATTGCGTTGCGGCCTGGTTTTTTCTTTTTTGTTTTGTTTTTTTTACCTTCCAGGTGGACCAACCGATCGACTAGCTGCAGCACTGATGTGCATTCGGACAGAAGCATTGCGCTGCTGTCAGATTACACGCAAGTCGGTGTATGCGGCGCTGCAAGACGAGATTTCTCCTCTGCAGTAAAAGATACGTTTGCCGAGGCATATGAGCTGAGGAGGTGGCGGTGTTCATATACTTTGGCAAACACTTTGTATATATAAGAAAAAAAATCCCGGCAATGATTTATTCATCCACATCGATTGATGTGAATGGAGAAATCTGGTTTGCCAGGGCATACGAGCTAAGTGGGTATGGATGTTGGGCGGAGCTCCTATGTCCTGGCAGACGCCTTTCCCCTCCTTTTTCTTTTTTTGGCAGAGATTTTTTCATCCATATTGTTCGATTCGAATGAAGAAATCTGTGCCGTTCATTTTTTTCTTTCAGCCCAGAGGCTGAACGGAAAAAAAAGAAATCTCATTACCTGTATGCTCAATATAAGGAGAATAGCAGAAACTCCTAATGCTGGGCATACATGTAATGATTGCGGAGACCCTCAAATGCCAGGGCAGTACAAACACCCCACAAATAACACCATTTTGGAAAGAAGACACCCCAAGGTATTCGCTGAGGGGCATATTGAGTCAATGAAAGATTGAAATTTTTGCCCCAAGTTAGCGGAAAGGGAGACTTTGTGAGAACAAAATCAAAAAAATCAATTTCCGCTAACTTGTGCCAAAATTTTTTTTTTCTATGAACTCGCCATGCCCCTCATTGAATACCTTGGGGTGTCTTCTTTCCAAAATGGGGTCACATGTGGGGTATTTATACTGCCCTGGCATTTTAGGGGCCCCAAAGCGTGAGAAGAAGTCTGGTATCCAAATGTCTAAAAATGCCCTCCTAAAAGGAATTTGGGCACCTTTGCCCACCTAGGCGGCAAAAAAGTGTCACACATGTGGTATCTCCGTATTCAGGAGAAGTTGGGGAATGTGTTTTGGGGTGTCATTTTACATATACCCATGCTGGGTGAGATAAATATCTTGGTCAAATGCCAACTTTGTTTAAAAAAAATGGGAAAAGTTGTCTTTTGCCAAGATATTTCTCTCACCCAGCATGGGTATATGTAAAATGACACCACAAAACACATTCCCCAACTTCTCCTGAATACGGCGATACCACATGTGTGACACGTTTTTGCAGCCTAGGTGGACAAAGGGGCCCACATTCCAAAGAGCACCTTTCGGATTTCACAGGTCATTTACCTACTTACCACACATTAGGGCCCCTGGAAAATGCCAGGGCAGTATAAATTCCCTCACAAGTGACCCCATTTTGGAAAGAAGACACCCCAAGGTATTCCGTGAGGGGCATGGCAAGTTCCTAGAATTTTTTATTTTTTGTCACAAGTTAGTGGAAAATGATGTGGTTTTTTTTGGTTTTTTTTTCCATACAAAGTCTCATATTCCACTAACTTGTGACAAAAAATAAAAACTTCCATGAACTCACTATGCCCATCAGCGAATACCTTGGGGTCTCTTCTTTCCAAAATGGGGTCACTTGTGGGGTAGTTATACTGCCCTGGCATTCTAGGGGCCCAAATGTGTGGTAAGGAGTTTGAAATCAAATTCTGTAAAAAATGACCAGTGAAATCCGAAAGGTGCTCTTTGGAATATGGGCCCCTTTGCCCACCTAGGCTGCAAAAAAGTGTCACACATCTGGTATCTCCGTACTCAGGAGAAGTTGGGGAATGTGTTTTGGGGTGTCATTTTACATATACCCATGCTGGGTGAGAGAAATATCTTGGCAAAAGACAACTTTTCCCATTTTTTTATACAAAGTTGGCATTTGACCAAGATATTTATCTCACCCAGCATGGGTATATGTAAAAAGACACCCCAAAACACATTCCTCAACTTCTCCTGAATACAGAGATACCAGATGTGTGACACTTTTTTGCAGCCTAGGTGGGCAAAGGGGCCCATATTCCAAAGAGCACCTTTCGGATTTCACTGGTCATTTTTTACAGAATTTGATTTCAAACTCCTTACCACACATTTGGGCCCCTAGAATGCCAGGGCAGTATAACTACCCCACAAGTGACCCCATTTTGGAAAGAAGATACCCCAAGGTATTCCGTGAGGGGCATGACGAGTTCCTAGAATTTTTTATTTTTTGTCACAAGTTAGTGGAAAATGATGATTTTATTTTTTTTTTTTCATACAAAGTCTCATATTCCACTAACTTGTGACAAAAAATAAAAAATTCTAGGAACTCGCCATGCCCCTCACGGAATACCTTGGGGTGTCTTCTTTCCAAAATGGGGTCACTTGTGGGGTAGTTATACTGCCCTGGCATTCTAGGGGCCCAAATGTGTGGTAAGGAGTTTGAAATCAAATTCTGTAAAAAATGACCAGTGAAATCCGAAAGGTGCTCTTTGGAATATGGGCCCCTTTGCCCACCTAGGCTGCAAAAAAGTGTCACACATCTGGTATCTCTGTATTCAGGAGAAGTTGAGGAATGTGTTTTGGGGTGTCTTTTTACATATACCCATGCTGGGTGAGAGAAATATCTTGGCAAAAGACAACTTTTCCCATTTTTTTATACAAATTTGGCATTTGACCAAGATATTTATCTCCCCCAGCATGGGTATATGTAAAAAGACACCCCAAAACACATTCCTCAACTTCTCCTGAAAACAGAGATACCAGATGTGTGACACTTTTTTGCAGCCTAGGTGGGCAAAGGGGCCCATATTCCAAAGAGCACCTTTCGGATTTCACTGGTCATTTTTTACAGAATTTGATTTCAAACTCCTTACCACACATTTGGGCCCCTAGAATGCCAGGGCAGTATAACTACCCCACAAGTGACCCCATTTTGGAAAGAAGAGACCCCAAGGTATTTCGTGATGGGCATAGTGAGTTCATAGAACTTTTTATTTTTTGTCACAAGTTAGAGGAATATGAGACTTTGTAAGAAAAAAAAAAAAAAAATCATCATTTTCCGCTAACTTGTGACAAAAAATAAAAACTTCCATGAACTCACTATGCCCATCAGCGAATACCTTAGGGTGTGTACTTTCCGAAATGGGGTCATTTGTGGGGTGTTTGTACTGTATGGGCATTGTAGAACCTCAGGAAACATGACAGGTGCTCAGAAAGTCAGTGCTGCTTCAAAAAGCGGAAATTCACATTTTTGTACCATAGTTTGTAAACGCTATAACTTTTACCCAAACCATTTTTTTTTTACCCAAACATTTTTTTTTTATCAAAGACATGTAGAACAATAAATTTAGAGCAAAATTTATATATGGATCTCGTTTTTTTTGCAAAATTTTACAACTGAAAGTGAAAAATTTCATTTTTTTGCAAAAAAATCGTTAAATTTCGATTAATAACAAAAAAAGTAAAAATGTCAGCAGCAATGAAATACCACCAAATGAAAGCTCTATTAGTGAGAAGAAAAGGAGGTAAAATTCATTTGGGTGGTAAGTTGCATGACTGAGCAATAAACGGTGAAAGTAGTGTAGGTCAGAAGTGTAAAAAGTGGCCTGGTCTTTCAGTGTGTTTAAGCACTGGGGGCTGAGCTGGTTAAAAGCAACCCACTCCCTCTTTTTCAGCTTCGTTTGATAAAAATTCTACAGGAAGGTTTCAACTTGGGGATATTGAATCAAAAAGAAGTAGATTTCATTTTTGTGGATCATCCTATTATTTCAATTCTCCATGCGCTGCCCAAGGTACACAAAGGAGGGTTTCCACCCCCATGAGACCTATAGTGGCGGGCATTGGTTCATTTTCTGAACGGCTATTGGAGTGGGTGGATTCCCTCCTACAACCACTGGTCCCTCATATGCCAGGCTTTTTAAGGGACACACGCACCATGTTACAGTTCTTTGAAGGCTTCACATGGACCAGGGAATATGTTTGGATAACAGCTGACATTGTATCACTCTACACCAATATTCTTCATCATTTCGCAATTGAGTCCATGCGCTGGTTTTTGGCTAAATACAGCAATTATACCAATGAATTACAGGATTATCTTTGTATGGCACTTGATTTCTTATTAAAGCATAATTTTATTATGTTCAATGGAGACTTTTTTCTCCAAATATCTGAAGTCTCCATGGGTGCGAAATTCTCACCATCAGTCGCAAACATTTTGATGGCATGGTGGGAGAATCAGTTTTTATTTTCAGAGATTAATCCTTTTTTTGCTTCCATAAAGTGGTATGGACATTACATTGATGATTTGTTGTTGGTGTGGAGAGGAGATGTGACGGACATACCATTTTTTGCCAACTATCTAAACCAGTGCATGGACTCTATTAAGTTTTGCCTGTTCTCCAATGGGATATCCATATCCTTTTTGGATCTTTGCCTTCGAGGGAATGTAGTCACAGGAGTGGTTCAAACTTCCACCTTTGGAAAAAATACTGCAGGCAATACCACACTCCTGGCCACATCCTGTCACCCCCCGCCATGTCGTAAAAAATATACCAAGGGGAGAAATGATCAGGGCTAGACGCAACTGCTCTGATGATGCTGTATTTTTGAAGGAGGCACAAGCTGTTGCAGGGAGATTACAGGCAAGGAAATATTGCAATAGAAATATACAGGATGCTATCATGTCAGTTAAGTCCAAAGATAGGTACAACTTGTTTTTTCCCCAAAAAGAGTTAACAGAAACCCTACATAAAAACAAAGTGAAAAATAAAAATAAGAATAAAAAATCTAAGAAAAATGTTGGCTCCACTTTAGTTGGGGATAAACCAATTACCTTTGTGACTACTTACAGTGAAGAATATATAAAGGTATGTGACATCATCAGAAGTCACTTACCAGTTCTGAATAGCGATCAGGGATGGGACGGGATAGTGTCCTCGGGTGTAAGGTGTGTGGCACGCAGGGCACCTACGGTGGGACAAAAGATCAGTCCGAGTTTGTTCTATGATCAACCCAAAGGTCACCAGTCCTGGTTATCTTACAAAGGCAATTACGAATGCGGCAGTAATAGGTGCATTTACTGTGGACATATGGATGTCAGTAAAAGCATCACGTCCACAGCTAATGGTAAAAACCCAGAAAATAAATCAGCTTTTGAATTGCAACACTGACTTTGCAGTGTATGTGATCACGTGTAAAGAATGCCAGTTACAATACGTGGGGTGCACTGCAAAGCAGATAAAGACTAGGGTACGCAAACACCTCTCAGATATTCCTCATTTCAAAACGCAAAATATTTCTGCCGCAAGTTTACACTTTGCGGTGGTTCACAAGCAGAATACTGCGGCTTTTTCAGTCCAGGGAATAGAGAAGGTGTCGCGCACGATTAGAGGAGGAGACCATAAGCGCAAGCTCCTGAGCAGAGAAGCATATTGGATGTTCAACCTGGGAAGCTGCGCACCCAGTAGTTTGAACAAAGATATGACTTGGTTTTACAGTATAGATCAGTGATGGTGAACCTTTTACAGACCGAGTGCCCAAACTGTAACCCAAAACCCACTTATTTATCGCAAAGTGCCAACACGGCAATTTACCCTGAATACTACAGTCCAATATCATACATCTTCCATGTACTTTATCACTTAGCTATAATAGCTGCCTACATTCAGTGCACTGCCTGTGCTGTTCATAGTGCGTCAGGAGAAGTCTAAGACATATTAGTACACCATAGACTTTTTCCAGGGTGCGGGTGCCCACAGAGAGGGCTCTAAGTGCCGCCTCTGGCACCTGTGCCATAGGTTCGCCACCACTGGTATAGATAAATGTAACTGTTTTTAGTTTTTCTATTCCACAAGTGGGCTGTCCTTGCTGAGGCTTTCTTTTCCCTCCCCTTCACTAACAGGTGATATATGTTAATTAATCAGCACCAGGTGTTTTCCTTGTTTAAAAGGAAGTGTTTTTTTCTCTTGTCACTATGTATGTCATGATTAACCACCTCCGGACCGCCTAACGCAGGATCGCGTTCCGGAGGTGGCAGCGCTGCGCAGAGTCACGCATATACGCGTCATCTCGCGAGACGCGAGATTTCGCTCAAAGCCGGCCCGCGCATGCGCATCGCGGGCCGGCAAAATTAAAAGAAGTATTTCGTCACCAGCCTGCCAGCAACGATCATTGGCTGGCAGGCTGGCGATTTTCAAAAAATCCAATCCAAAGTCATATAACAGATCATATTAGTAAATATGATCTGTTATATGGCTTGTCTGCTCCTGTGCTGGTCCTTTTCGTCGGTTGGATCCAGCACAGGAGCAGACTGAACTGTGAGTACACCAAACACTACACCTTAGCCCCAGATCACCCACCTGCACCCCAATTAACCCTTTGATCACCCCTTTGATCGCCCCTGTCAATCACTAGTGAAAGGAAAAAAAGTGATCAGTGTAAACTGTCACTTTTTTTTTTCACTGGTATTGGCTGTTAGGTTTTAGGGATAGTTTAGGCCCCTTGGTTAGGTAGTTAGCGTCAGTTAGCGCCCACCCCACCGCACCGCAGTCACTTTTATTCGCTGTTTAGCGTATCGCTAATCAGCATTTGTACTTTTATAGTATCTGTAAGTGATCAAAACTGATCACGGTCAGATCTATAATAGTATTAGTGTCACCTTAGCTCGCCCTCCACCCAAAACGCAGTGTTTGCCCGATCAGGCCTGATCGGTCGCCCACACGTGCGTTCACCCATGCCCGCCCCACCGCAGTGACAAAAAATATATATTTTTTGATCACTGCACATTCATTTTACACGCACTGCGGCGATAAAAAAATCAGTTTTGATATTTTTTATCAACCGCAGCATCCTCCGGTACTTCGCTAGCCTCCCCTTTGTAAGACAGGTTTGCTTTTTTTCTTAGGTAGTCTCAGGGAATACCCCTAAATTTAGTAGTCCAAAATGTCAAACAGGGGGTATTCTTCTGAAGAGGCCTACAGGATTCTGACCCAGTCGGATGAGGAGTGGGAACCCTCATCTGACGAATCTAGCGGGTCAGAATATGAACCTGTGGAAAGCAGTGGCTCTCTGACCCAAAGTTCGGACGAGGAGGTGGAGGTCCCTGGCAGCACCAGGCGTACCCGGCCCCATGTCGCTAGACCACAGGTTACGCAGGATCCGCTTCAAGAGCAGCAGAGTGGGGCTGTCGCTGCCGGATCACGTGGTGAGGCATACACCAGCAGCGCAGCCCTTCCTGGACCTAGTACCAGCACTGCCGTACAACCTGGTGAAGTAGCGAGCACCAGAAGGGCAGTTGAAGCTGGTACGGTGGCACGTGCAATAGTTACCCCGTCGCAGCCACCGCACAGACAGGCCCGTAGAGCCCCTAGAGTCCCTGAGGTGCTGGCAAATCCTGATTGGCAGTCACCAACTTCAGCCGCACCAGTAGTTCCCCCTTTCACCGCCCAGTCTGGAGTTCGGGTTGAGACGGCTCAAATCGGTTCGGCCCTGGGATTTTTTGAGCTGTTCTTGACTGCGGAGCTCTTGGACTTAGTCGTGGCAGAGACCAACCAGTATGCCACACAATTTATAACCGCAAACCCGGGAAGCTATTATGCCCAGCCTTTCCGGTGGAAACCAGTCCAAGTTTCCGAACTTAAATTTTTTTTGGGCCTTCTCCTCAACATGGGCCTGACAAAAAAGCATGAATTGCGGTCATATTGGTCAACGCACCCAATTCATCACATGCCCATGTTCTCTGCTGCTATGTCCAGGACACGATTTGAGACCATCCTCCGTTTTCTGCATTTTAGCGACAACACCACCTCCCGTCCCAGAGGCCACCCTGCTTTTGACCGGCTCCACAAAATTCGGCCCCTCATAGACCATTTCAACCTGAAATTTGCAGATTTGTATACCCCTGAGAAAAAACATCTGCGTAGACGAGTCCCTAATACATTTTACCGGGCGCCTTGGCTTCAAACAGTACATCCCAAGCAAGCGTGCCCGGTATGGGGTCAAATTGTATAAGCTCTGTGAAAGGGCCACAGGCTATACCCACAAATTTCGGATCTATGAGGGAAAAGATCAGACCCTGGAGCCGGTCGGTTGCCCTGACTACCTGGGGAGCAGTGGGAAGACAGTCTGGGACTTGGTGTCACCCTTATTCGGCAAGGGGTACCATCTTTATGTGGACAATTTCTACACAAGTGTGGCCCTCTTTAGGCATTTGTTTCTAGAACGGATTTGCGCCTGTGGCACCGCGCGAACTAGTCGCGTGGGCTTCCCCCAACAGCTTGTAACCACCCGTCTTGCAAGGGGGCAGAGGGCTGCCTTGTGTAACGAAGAACTGCTCGCGGTGAAATGGAGAGACAAGCGTGACGTTTACATGCTCTCCTCCATTCACGCAGACTCGACAATCCAAATTGAGCGAGCAACCCGTGTCATTGAAAAGCCCCTCTGTGTCCACGACTATAATGCGCTCATGGGAGGGGTGGACTTCAATGACCAGATGTTGTCTCCGTATTTAGTTTCCCGCAGAACCAGACGCTGGTATAAGAAGGTGTCTGTATATTTGATTCAATTGGCGCTGTACAATAGTTTTGTTCTCTACAGTAAGGCTGGGAGAACAGGATCCTTCCTCAAATTCCAGGAAGAGATCATCGAGAACCTCCTTTACCCAGGAGGTTCCGTGGCCCCATCCACCAGTGTAGTTAGCCGTCTACACGAGCGACATTTCCCCAGTGTCGTTCCTGGTACCTCAACCCAACCGTCACCCCGAAAAAGATGTCGTGTCTGTAGCAGGAGTGGAATAAGGCGTGACACCCGCTATTTCTGTCCTGACTGTGCTGACCACCCTGCCCTATGCTATGGAGAGTGTTTCCGGAAGTACCACACACAGGTACACCTAGCATAGGGATCACATCTCACCAGGACAGGCACACAGGGCTATTAGGGCCCATTCACTCACAGCTGCTGCAAACCTCTCCTTTCACCTGGGATAAAGTGCATAACGTACTTCGCCACATCTTTGGGCGATTTGCGCTTTGCACATTGTCCCATGGGGAAGGAGAGGTTTGTTCTATAAAGGTAAAAAAAACTAAACAAAAAAAAAAATACCGGTAAGTAAAAAAGTTAAACGTTCAGTTAAAAAAGTTTAAAAAAAGTTTCTATGTTCTGTTCAACAGTTAATAAATTTATTGCGTTGCGGCCTGGTTTTTTCTTTTTTGTTTTGTTTTTTTTACATTTCAGGTGGACCAACCGATCGACTAGCTGCAGCACTGATGTGCATTCGGACAGAAGCATTGCGCTGCTGTCAGATTACACGCAAGTCGGTGTATGCGGCGCTGCAAGACGAGATTTCTCCTCTGCAGTAAAAGATACGTTTGCCGAGGCATATGAGCTGAGGAGGTGGCGGTGTTCATATACTTTGGCAAACACTTTGTATATATAAAAAAAATAAATCCCGGCAATGATTTATTCATCCACATCGATTGATGTGAATGGAGAAATCTGGTTTGCCAGGGCATACGAGCTAAGTGGGTATGGATGTTGGGCGGAGCTCCTATGTCCTGGCAGACGCCTTTCCCCTCCTTTTTCTTTTTTTGGCAGAGATTTTTTCATCCACATTGATCGATGCGAATGAAGAAATCTGTGCCGTTCATTTTTTTCTTTCAGCCCAGCGGCTGAACGGAAAAAAAAAATCTCATTACCTGTATGCTCAATATAAGGAGAATAGCAGAAACTCCTAATGCTGGGCATACATGTAATGATTGCGGAGACCCTCAAATGCCAGGGCAGTACAAACACAACACAAATAACACCATTTTGGAAAGAAGACACCCCAAGGTATTCGCTGAGGGGCATATTGAGTCCATGAAAGATTGAAATTTTTGTCCCAAGTTAGCGGAAAGGGAGACTTTGTGAGAAAAAAATTTAAAAAATCAATTTCCGCTAACTTGTGCCAAAAATTTTTTTTTTCTATGAACTCGCCATGCCCCTCATTGAATACCTTGGGGTGTCTTCTTTCCAAAATGGGGTCACATGTGGGGTATTTATACTGCCCTGGCATTTTAGGGGCCCCAAAGCGTGAGAAGAAGTCTGGTATCCAAATGTCTAAAAATGCCCTCCTAAAAGGAATTTGGGCCCCTTCGCCCACCTAGGCTGCAAAAAAGTGTCACACATGTGGTATCTCCGTATTCAGTAGAAGTTGGTGAATGTGTTTTGGGGTGTCATTTTACATATACCCATGCTGGGTGAGATAAATATCTTGGTCAAATGCCAACTTTGTATAAAAAAATGGGAAAAGTTGTCTTTTGCCAAGATATTTCTCTCACCCAGCATGGGTATATGTAAAATGACACCCCAAAACACATTCCCCAACTTCTCCCGAGTACGGCGATACCAGATGTGTGACACTTTTTTGCAGCCTAGGTGGGCAAAGGGGCCCACATTCCAAAGAGCACCTTTCGGATTTCACAGGTCATTTACCTACTTACCACACATTAGGGCCCCTGGAAAATGCCAGGGCAGTATAACTACCCCACAAGTGACCCTATTTTGGAAAGAAGACACCCCAAGGTATTCCGTGAGGGGCATGGCGAGTTCCTAGAATTTTTTATTTTTTGTCACAAGTTAGTGGAAAATGATGATTTTTTTTTTTTTTCATACAAAGTCTCATATTCCACTAACTTGTGACAAAAAATAAAAACTTCCAAAAACTCGCCATGCCCATCAGCGAATACCTTGGGGTCTCTTCTTTCCAAAATGGGGTCACTTGTGGGGTAGTTATACTGCCCTGGCATTCTAGGGGCCCAAATGTGTGGTAAGGAGTTTGAAATCAAATTCTGTAAAAAATGACGAGTGAAATCCGAAAGGTGCTCTTTGGAATGTGGGCCCCTTTGCCCACCTAGGCTGCAAAAAAGTGTCACACATCTGGTATCTCCGTATTCAGTAGAAGTTGGGGAATGTGTTTTGGGGTGTCTTTTTACATATACCCATGCTGGGTGAGATAAATATCTTTGTCAAATGCCAACTTTGTATAAAAAAATGGGAAAAGTTGTCTTTTGCCAAGATATTTCTCTCACCCAGCATGGGTATATGTAAAAAGACACCCCAAAACACATTCCCCAACTTCTACTGAATACGGAGATACCAGATGTGTGACACTTTTTTGCAGCCTAGGTGGGCAAAGGGGCCCATATTCCAAAGAGCACCTTTCGGATTTCACTCGTCATTTTTTACAGAATTTGATTTCAAACTCCTTACCACACATTTGGGCCCCTAGAATGCCAGGGCAGTATACCTACCCCACAAGTGACCCCATTTTGGAAAGAAGAGACCCCAAGGTATTCGCTGATGGGCATGGCGAGTTCATGGAAGTTTTTATTTTTTGTCACAAGTTAGTGGAATATGAGACTTTGTATGAAAAAAAAAAATAAAATAAAAATCATCATTTTCCACTAACTTGTGACAAAAAATAAAAAATTCTAGGAACTCGCCATGCCCCTCACGGAATACCTTGGGGTGTCTTCTTTCCAAAATGGGGTCACTTGTGGGGTAGTTATACTGCCCTGGCATTCTAGGGGCCCAAATGTGTGGTAAGGAGTTTGAAATCAAATTCTGTAAAAAATGACGAGTGAAATCCGAAAGGTGCTCTTTGGAATATGGGCCCCTTTGCCCACCTAGGCTGCAAAAAAGTGTCACACATCTGGTATCTCCGTACTCAGGAGAAGTTGGGGAATGTGTTTTGGGGTGTCATTTTACATATACCCATGCTGGGTGAGAGAAATATCTTGGCAAAAGACAACTTTTCCTATTTTTTTATACAAAGTTGGCATTTGACCAAGATATTTATCTCACCCAGCATGGGTATATGTAAAAAGACACCCCAAAGCACATTCCCCAACTTCTACTGAATACGGAGATACCAGATGTGTGACACTTTTTTGCAGCCTAGGTGGGCAAAGGGGCCCATATTCCAAAGAGCACCTTTCGGATTTCACTCGTCATTTTTTACAGAATTTGATTTCAAACTCCTTACCACACATTTGGGCCCCTAGAATGCCAGGGCAGTATAACTACCCCACAAGTGACCCCATTTTGGAAAGAAGAGACCCCAAGGTATTCGCTGATGGGCATGGCGAGTTCATGGAAGTTTTTATTTTTTTGTCACAAGTTAGTGGAATATGAGACTTTGTATGAAAAAAAAAAAAAAAATATCATCATTTTCCACTAACTTGTGACAAAAAATAAAAAATTCTAGGTACTCACCATGCCCCTCACGGAATACCTTAGGGTGTCTTCTTTCCAAAATGGGGTCACTTGTGGGGTAGTTATACTGCCCTGGCATTCTAGGGGCCCAAATGTGTGGTAAGGAGTTTGAAATCAAATTCTGTAAAAAATGACGAGTGAAATCCGAAAGGTGCTCTTTGGAATATGGGCCCCTTTGCCCACCTAGGCTGCAAAAACGTGTCACACATCTGGTATCTCCGTATTCAGTAGAAGTTGGGGAATGTGTTTTGGGGTGTCATTTTACATATACCCATGCTGGGTGAGAGAAATATCTTGGCAAAAGACAACTTTTCCCATTTTTTTATACAAAGTTGGCATTTGACCAAGATATTTATCTCACCCAGCATGGGTATATGTAAAAAGACACCCCAAAGCACATTCCCCAACTTCTACTGAATACGGAGATACCAGATGTGTGACACTTTTTTGCAGCCTAGGTGGGCAAAGGGGCCCATATTCCAAAGAGCACCTTTCGGATTTCACTCGTCATTTTTTACAGAATTTGATTTCAAACTCCTTACCACACATTTGGGCCCCTAGAATGCCAGGGCAGTATAATTACCCCACAAGTGACCCCATTTTGGAAAGAAGAGACCCCAAGGTATTCGCTGATGGGCATAGTGAGTTCATAGAACTTTTTATTTTTTGTCACAAGTTAGTGGAATATGAGACTTTGTAAGAAAAAAAAAAAAAATCATCATTTTCCGCTAACTTGTGACAAAAAATAAAAAGTTCTATGAACTCACTATGCCCATCAGCGAATACCTTAGGGTGTGTACTTTCCGAAATGGGGTCATTTGTGGGGTATTTGTACTGTCTGGGCATTGTAGAACCTCAGGAAACATGACAGGTGCTCAGAAAGTCAGAGCTGCTTCAAAAAGCGGAAATTCACATTTTTGTACCATAGTTTGTAAACGCTATAACTTTTACCCAAACCATTTTTTTTTTACCCAAACATTTTTTTTTTATCAAAGACATGTAGAAAAATAAATTTAGAGCAAAATATATATATGGATGTAGTTTTTTTTGCAAAATTTTACAACTGAAAGTGAAAAATGTCATTTTTTTTCAAAAAAATAGTTAAATTTCGATTAATAACAAAAAAAGTAAAAATGTCAGCAGCAATGAAATACCACCAAATGAAAGCTCTATTAGTGAGAAGAAAAGGAGGTAAAATTCATTTGGGTGGTAAGTTGCATGACCGAGCAATAAATGGTGAAAGTAGTGTAGGTCAGAAGTGTAAAAAGTGGCCTGGTCTATCAGGGTGTTTAAGCACTGGGGGCTGAAGTGGTTAAGGACTGAAATTTTATTGTCCGAAACGCGTAGACTATTGGTGTCTTGAATATGTTTTTACCGCTGAAGAAATAAAGAAAACGTTTTGTATAGGAAGCTGGATTTTCCTCTTTTTTTTTCATATTGTTACGGCCAGGTCCGGGCCCTGATACATGCATCCCATCAAGCGAACACAGGTGAGCGCTGCAGTTTCCTACCTTTGCACTTGGACCTATTCACTAGAATAAGTCCGTAATCCGGAGCTGCGATGCAGAACGAAGGCACGGAGTGCTTCTGTGGTGTTTCTCTCTGTGCCTCTGCAATGCAAAAAATAGAACATGTTCTATTTTTTTACGGTGCGACGGATCACAGACCCATTCAAGTTAAATGTGTCTCAATCCGTCCCGGCGTCCGCATGGACATTGCCCTTGCATTGGGGACCACAAATTGTCCCCCATGCTTGGAATGGCCGCATAACAGCCGTGTGCATGAGGCCTTACTGTTCTCCGGAAGGGATGGTAAGGCGTGGTGCACCCCAATGGGAAATAAGACCATAGAGTCAGATTCTGCAGTAAACCAGTGTGATTCTGTCCTGGAGGAATTCAGGTGCAAAACAATACAGGAAAGGCATAGAGCTGGCTTCTCCAGTCTGCTACCTGGCAGAAGAAGGGTTTGATGCTGAGGAAAGGCCTGAGCTTGCTGTCTCTCTCTCTCTCTCTCTCAGAAGGCTGGTACCCTGGTCAAAGCCTAGTGATCCAGGGTCTGTGGCAGAGTATCCCTGTCTCAGCGTCTTCTTTTAGCCACTCAGTAGTCTGGCAGAGTCTTCTCTTCCAAGCACTGTTCCCTAACAGAACACTAGGGGCTCTGCCTGCTTTCCTTATATACCATTTCTAGTGAGACTAGAATCTTCTAGTGGGAGGGGTGGAGTGGGGAAGCTCAGCACAAACAATTACAAAGTTGCCACTCCTGTCTGGCATAGACTTACATTAGATCTTCAGAGATACTCAATGGCAATGACACAGCAAGTTTCCAGACATAACAACAGAGCTAAACCAGACATTCAAAAGGCCAGTCTGTCTGATTTTGGTGGTAAACAAGTCTGTCTTTTCCCCTCTAAAACATGGTCTTCTTTAAACCCTATGGCAGCTATGGAAAATTACCAGTTTCTCATTCAAAGTCCCACAATTCTTTCAGTATTCATTAACCCTTTCCACAGAGCCTTGTAAATACAGTGCAAATGAACTAGATATACCGTATTTTTCACCCTATAAGACGCACCTAGGTTTTTGGGGAGGAAAATAAGAAAAAAATTTTTTTTTACCAAAAGGTGTGCTGTGTGTTTGGTGGGTTTGGAACTAATGGTGGTCTGTGGATGGCACTATTACTGGGGATCTGTGGATGACTGACACTGTTATGGGGGGATCTGTGGATGACGGACACTGTTATGGGGGGATCTGTGGATGACGAACACTGTTATGGGGGATCTGTGGATGATTGACACTGTTATAGGGGGATCTGTGGATGACGGACACTGTTATGGGGGGGATCTCTGGATGACGGACACTGTTATGGGGGGGATCTGTGGATGACGGACACTGTTATGGGGGGGATCTGTGGATGACGGACACTGTTATGGGGGATCTGTGGATGATTGACACTGTTATGGGGGGATCTGTGGATGACGGACACTGTTATGGGGGGGATCTGTGGATGATGGACACTGTTATGAGGGGATCTGTGGATGACGAACACTTATGAGGGGATCTGTGGATGACGAACACTTATGAGGGGACCTGTGGATGACGAACACTTATGAGGAGATCTGTGGATGACGGACACTGTTATGGGGGGGATCTGTGAATGACAGACACTGTTATGGGGGGTTCTGTGGATGACTGACACTGTTATGGGGGGATCTGTGGATGACGGACACTGTTATGGGGGATCTGTGGATGACGGACACTGTTATGGGGGATCTGTGGATGATTGACACTGTTATGGGCGGATCTGTGGATGACGGACACTGTTATGGGGGGATCTGTGGATGACGGACACTGTTATGGGGGGATCTCTGGATGACGGACACTGTTATGGGGGGGATCTGTGGATGACGAACACTGTTATTGGGGGGATCTGTGGATGACGAACACTGTTATGGGGGATCTGTGGAAGATTGACACTGTTATAGGGGATCTCTGGATGACGGACACTGTTATGGGGGGATCTGTGGATGATGGACACTGTTATGGGGGGGATCTGTGGCTGGCACTGTTACAGGGGGGCTCTGTGGCTGGCACTGTTACAGGGGGGATCTGTGGCTGGCACTGTTACAGGGGGGATCTGTGGCTGGCACTGTTACAGGGGGGGATCTGTGGATGGCACTGTTACAGGGGGGGATCTGTGGATGGCACTGTTACAGGGGGGGATCTGTGGATGGCACTGTTATATATGTGCCATCCACAGACCCCCCCAGCCCATAACAGTGCCATCCACAGACCCCCCCAGCCCATAACAGTGCCATCCACAGACCCCCCAGCCCATAACAGTGCCATCCACAGACCCCCCAGCCCATAACAGTGCCATCCACAGACCCCCCCCGCCCATAACAGTGCCATCCACAGACCCCCCAGCCCATAACAGTGCCATCCACAGACCCCCCCAGCCCATAACTGTGCCATCCACAGATGTCCCCCATAAAAATGTCATCCACAGATCGCCCCCCCCCCCCCCCCCCGCCGCTCTAGTATACAAATATAAGATGTCTTATTCAATTAATAGTTATTAAACATGCCCCCTCACTCCTAATAGTACCTTACATCCTAACTGCTTCAGTACAATGCAGGCAGGCAGGCCGGACGGCCGGCGCGTCACTCACTGACGTCACTTGCCTGCGCCGCCTGCTTCATTCATAAAGTAGGCGGCGCAGGCACGTGACATCAGGGAGTTACGTTGCCGCCCGCCCGGCCTGCCTGCCTGCATTCTACTGAAGCGGTTAGGATGTAAGGTACTATTAGGAGTGAGGGGGCACGTTTAATAACTATTAATTGAATAAGACATCTTATATTAGTATTCCGGAGCGGCTATAGTCCACTGACTGCACCGCCCCGCCGCTATTGACGGTCCCCAGCTCCTCCTCCCAGTCCCTCCCCGAGTCCCCGCTCGCTCGTGCATCGCAGCTTGCGATGTAAAACTGCCAGCATTCGCCCCATAAGACGCAGGGGCATTTTCATCCCATTTTAGGGGGAGAAAAAGTGCGTCTTATGGGGCGGAAAATACGGTATATCACAACATACATATAAAAAGTAATTACACAATATTAAACAGTGCAAATTAACCCTTTCAAGTATAATAAAGTAAGAAGTCTATAACTTCGCATAGGGGAAATAGGCAAATGTCCCGAATGCAAAGTACCCCTGCTCCAGGGCACTACAGTTACCATGACTCGAATGCAACTTGTACAGGCACTCTAAAAGCAGAAGAACAAAGGACATCAGCCATGATCTCCAAGAAGAAATTGTTGCTGCTCATCAATCTGGAACCAGTTATAATGCCATCTCTAACAAGTTAATATTCACAATCCTATACTGAAAAGTATTGTTTACCAATCAAGAGGTTTCAAGACAGTTGCCAACAGTGGAGAACCTGAGCAACAGTAAGAGGAAACCACTTTATAAGCATGAATTCACAAAAGGGTTTGTCGACCCCCACAGCAAATTTACTTATGGTCACAAAAGTGCTCAGCCTATAGAAAAAAGCCACATACCTAGTCACCGGCGCTCTGTTCCAGCACTGAGGGTCCTGCCTCCCTGCTTTGTGGATTAGAATTGTGATGTCCTGTGATTCCCATCCTTTGTCATGTTGCACCATGGCAGCCATTCATTGGCCTCACTGGGACATCACACTTCTGGTTCACAGGTGACTGGAAGCAGCAGGGACAGGACCCTTGGTGCTGGAACAGAGAACCAGTGAATAGGTAAGTGACTTTAACCCCTTAAGGACACGGCCATATTTCACCTTAAGGACCAGGCCATTTTTTGCAAATCTGACCAGTGTCATTTTATGTGTGAATAACTTTAAAACGCTTTTACTTATCCATGCCATTCTGAGATAGTTTTTTTCGTCACATATTGTACTTCATGACACTGGTAAAAAGGAGTAAAAAAAAATCATTTTTATTTATAAAAAAATACTAAATTTACCAAAAATTTTGAAAAATTTGCTAATTTTCAAGTTTCCATTTCTCTACTTCTATAATACATAATAATACCTACAAAAATAGTTATTACTTTACATTCCCCATATGTCTACTTCATGTTTGGATCATTTTGGGAATGACATTTTATTTTTTGGGGATGTTACAAGGCTTAGAAGTTTAGAAGCAAATCTTGAAATTTTTCAGAAATTTTCCAAAACCCACTTTTTAAGGAACAGTTCAGGTCTGAAGTCACTTTGTGAGGCTTACATAATAGAAACCACCCAAAAATGACCCTATTCTAAAAACTACACCCCTCAAGGTATTCAAAACTGATTTTACAAACTTTGTTAACCCTTTAGGTGTTCCACAAGAATTAATGGAAAATGGAGATAACATTTCAATTTTTTTTTCTAGTTACAAAGCAAGGGTTAACAGCCAAACAAAATTTTATATTTATGGCCCTCATTCTGTAGTTTACAGAAAGACCCAATATGTGGTCGTAAACTGCTGTACGGGCACAAGGCAGGGCACAGAATGAAAGGAATGCCATGCGTTTTTTGGAAGGCAGATTTTGCTGGACTGTTTTTTTTACACCATGTCCCATTTGAAGCCCCCCTGATGCACCCCTAGAGTAGAAACTTCATAAAAGTGACCCCATTTTAGAAACTACAGGATAGGGTGGCAGTTTTGTTGGTACTATTTTAGGGTACATATGATTTTTGGTTGCTCTATATTACACTTTTTGTGAGGCAAGGTAACAAGAAATAGCTGTTTTGGCACCGTTTTTATTTTTTGTTATTTACAACATTCATCTGACAGGTTAGATCATGTGGTATTTTTATAGAGCAGCTTGTCATGGAGGCGCCAATACCAATACATTTTTTGGTTGTTTGTTTCAGTTTTACATAACAAAGCATTTTTTTTTTAAATGATTCTTTAGTGTCTCCACATTCTGAAAGCCATAGTTTTATTTATTTTTGGGGCGACTGTCTTGTGTAGGGGCTCATTTTTTTCGGGATGAGCTGACGGTTTGATTGGCACTATTTTGGGGTGCGTATTACTTTTTGATCGCTTGCTATGACACTTTTTGTGATGTAAGGTGACAAAAAATGGCTTTTTTTACACCGTTTAAATTTTTATTTTTTTACGGTATTCACCTGAGGGGTTAGGTCATGTGCCATTTTTATAGAGCAGGTTATTACGGACTCGTCGATACCTAATATGTATACTTTTGTTTTTTTTATGTAAGTTTTACACAATAATTTCATTTTTGAAACAAAATAAAATAATGTTTTAGTGTCTCCATAGTCTGGGAGCCATAGTTTTTTCAGTTTTTGGGCGATTATCTTAGGTAGGGTATGATTTTTGCGGGATGAAATGACGGTTTAATTGGCTCTATTTTGGGGTGCATATGACTTTTTGATCGCTTGCTATTACACTTTTTGTGATGTAAGGTGACAAAAAATAGCTTTTTTTACATCGTTTTTTATTTTTATTTTACGATGTTCACCTGAGGGGTTATTTCAAGTGATATTTTTATAGAGCATGTTATTACGGACGCGGAAATACCTTAAGTTTTACACAATAACAGCATTTTTAAAACAAAAAAAAATGATGTTTCAGTGTCTTCATATTCTGAGCCATATTTTTTTTTATTTTTTGGGCGATTGTCTTAGGTAGGGGCTCATTTTTTGCGGGATGAGGTGACGGTTAGATTGGTACTATTTTGGTGGGCATACGCCTTTTTGATCGCTTGCTGTTGTACTTTTAGTGATGTAAGGTGACCAAAATTTTTTTTATTTAGCACAGTTTTTATTTTTTACGGTGTTCATCTGAGGGGTTAGGTCATGTGATATGTTTATAGAGCTGGTCGATACGGATGCGGCGATACCTAATATGTCTACTTTATTTTTTTTCCCTATTTTGTACCATTTTTTTATACTTTATTTAGGGGAAATTATGTTTATTTATTTATTTTTTACTTGAAACTTTTAATTTTTGGGGGAAACTTTATTTTTTAAACTATTTTTTTCACTTTATTTTTTGTCCCACTTTGGGACGTGAACTTTTGGGGGTCTGATCCCCTTTACAATGCATTCCAATACTTTTGTATTGAAATGCATTGGCTGTATGTGTAATACAGTGTTTATTACTCATATAGCTTCCTGCCTGTGAGATCCAGGGGGCTGTATCCTACAGGCTCTTCACCAGAAGGCAGCGCCGATGCCTAAGGAAGGCATTGCGCTGTCTTCCATGCCATCGGGTCCACATTACAGCAGCACGGGGACCCGATGGCACTGCCGACCGCCCGCCGGGGACCCGATGGCACTGCCGACCGCCCGCCGCAACGACCCGTAAAAGTTGTAAACCGCGGGTCTGAATTCACCTGCGGTTTGGGGGTCACGGGACCCCCCCTGCGCATTGTCCCAGGGTGCCTGCTCAATGATTTGAGCAGGCACCTTGTTCTGATCACTGCCCGTCCGACCTGTAAGCCCTGTGTCCTTAAGAGGTTAAAGGTTATGTACACCTTTGGGGGATTTTATTATTGCATTGTACTCATTTTGAGCTAAAAATATATTTTTTAATTGGTCTTTATTAAAAATATGGCCTCCTTTTTTTCTGTACAGAGCTAACATGCTATAGTAGCATCCTTTGGATTTTCTGTATTTTCCATCAGACCAGGAGCTGACAGACTCTTTAGCTCTGATCTGTGAACTTATAAACACTCATTAAAGCTCAGTTTTTATCTTACTGATAAGAATGTGGCTTAAATAAGTGTTTATGACCTCTCATTAGTTTAGAGATAAGATTTATTAGAAATTGAAGTGAAGTACCAGTCACACAGCTAGAAAAACAGTTAACCCTTTGTGACAGAACAGCTCAATATTTTTAATAAAGGCTAATTAATAAAATGATTTTTAGTCGAAAATGAGTAACATGCAATCATTGAAAAAGGTGTACATAGGTGTACTTAGCCTTTAAGTCTTTAGGCTATAAACATTTGGGGCCATTAGTAGAATGGTTGTGGAGGTTAGACAATCCCTTTAAACAAGGCTCTTTAGAGCTATGAAAGCACACAGCTACTTATTTTACCTTTGAACATTGCAATGCTATCAAGATGTTGCTGTTACAGACTTTTTGACTTTTTTCAGCGTAAAACATTATACTAGCTTCTTAAATCTCACAAAGCCAGGGTGAGCATCGTGACTCACTTTAAAAGCATGACCCCATATATGCCTCTGAAGTCACAAATTATAATTTCATCCACGTAGGTTTATTCATAGATTTTTGCGATGACAAGATACTTCAGTTCATAAAAGGACTTTTTGTGTTAAATGAAAAAAAAAAAAAGCACTTGTGCATGAAAGACCATATATACCACATGCTTAATTTATTACCAATGGATATGATAGCGCTAGCACATCTGGAGGCAGGTTAGAAATCTAGAACGTTGTTGTCACAAAACTATATTAACATGTCAAATGGAATAGCACATGCTGTTACTTATTGTCTCCACCTGGAAAACCCAACGGTAATTGCGAAGCATCTACAATCAGTCCTTCACAAAATAACTAGATAAAAGAAATATGCAACAGATCCAATCTTCTAAAAGAAAAAAAGAAGACTTCCTCACACTATTGTATTTAATCAAAAAGCAGTTTGCATACCGCATGGTTTAAGAGGGTACTGGTTCTCCAACTGACGAGGCACAGCCAGTGGCAATCATTATCCTATCAACATGCAAACCAAACAAATGCTTGGAGCCCCAGAAATCAGGGTCTCCCTTGTTAGTCACAAGGGGTTGATTGAAGAAAACGACTAAAGAGGTGGACATAATGCCTGTGCAGCTGATTCAGCTACAGAGGGACCCCTCCCAGCTGTAGCCCAATAGCAGAAGTGTTTAGGCTTGACTTTTAGGGTGCATTCACATGACCGTAAGTGTTTTGCGGGCCGCAAATTGCGGCTCCGTAAAACATGGATACCGGATGTTGTAAGTTCCGCATTTTGCGGACTGCACATGGCCAGTGCTATATAGAGAATGCCTATTCTTTTCCATGATTATGGACAAGAATAGGACATGCTGTATATTTTTTGCCGGGCTGCAGAACAGAACTACGGATGCGGATAGCACGCGGTGTGCTGCCCGCATCTTTTGCGGCCCCATTTAAATGAATGGGTCCGTACTCGTTCCACAAAATTGTGGAATGGATGCGGAGCCATTTATACGGTCGTGTGAATGCACCCTTAGGGTACGGCCACACCAAGTGTTTTGGCAGATCTGCCTGCGAGATTTTTTTTTACCAAAGTCAAAATATAGGTTGTACCATGAGCCCCGCCCCCCACTTGACTTTAAAGGCACAATTTACATATGGCACGAAGTGTATACAAAATGAAAAAAAATGAGAAATTTACAATTAAAGGGATACTGTCACCATGAAAATGCGAAGTAATCTGCAGGTAGCATGTTATAGTGTGGAATTTGCTGAACCATTTGATGCAGGGCAGCTTTAACCATAGGGCGAACGGTGCCCCCTTTGTGGCACATCATGTGACCAAAAGTGTTTATCTATGAATTCTCTGGCGGCGGAAACACTCTGTTGTCTAGTTCCACCCCCTGTGATCAAGAAGAGTGGATTTTGGAGTACAGGGCACTGGCTGATGCCTGGCTTTGCCTCCGGCTGCGCATCATGAGGTCTGACCTGTCCCTGACTTCTCCTGTCCTCTCTGCACTATAAGGGCCCCATCTTCTGTGCTTCTGTGCCTGAACGCAGGATTGTACCAATGGAGTATCAGGTGCCGTTCTGTGTACTCTTGCTGGTGGCAATTATCTTTGCTTAGTTTACATTGCTGAACGCAGTTTTACATTAGAGGTTTCTCGGGTACATGATGATTTTATTTTACCTGCCTGAGCTCCCATAACACTGTACATTTTTGCCTCATATGACACCTATGTAGGCAATGGCATTTCTTTTTATTATTACATTTTATTCTATTGGTCTTTATTGAAAAACGTCAACAGTTTTATATTCACAGCCTTCACTTTCGCTGTATTTGAAAGGCCACTTTTTTCTGCTTTACAGTAAATCCATCAGAGAGCTACTCTGAAGGCTCTATCTGTAGCCCTTGTCTCTGAACTCCTGATTACTCATAACCACTCATTATAGCTTAATTTTTATCACATTCGTAGAAAAGGGCAGATTAAGCAGCTTGCTTTTGGGCCGCAAAAAGCTCAACCCCTCCCGCTAAGCCCTTCTCTCTTTTCTTGCCAATTTTAAAAGTAGGGCAAATATGATGTGCCAAAATAATAGCAAAGACAGGTGCACTCTGCAGTCTTACTAAACCCTCAAACTGATTTTAAAATTGAGAGATTAGTCAACATGTCCTACGGTGTAGAACATGTCTAAGCCCGGGCACCACGTTTGTATATATAGATTCCTGGAGGTGTATAAACTCCAATTTAAATGTGCCTGTTTTCCATCTACAGGCCACATTTAGGTGCACCTGTGAGGCCTAGGACATATCAGCCAGTCTTGAGTGGGACTTACAGACTCCTCCCTCCTCCCATTGCAAACATGCTGGAGGTAACTGGTGAGTTGTTTGTGAGTCGGCCTTATGCTCCTGTAATTTGCCCACTGGCTCCTGGTATTGCCCATACAGCTCAGTTAGGAGAGTGTTAGGTCCCGGGCTACTTGAGAAACCTTGGCGTGGTGCCCGGGCTTAGACATGTTCTACACCATAGGACATGTTGACTAATCTCTCAATTTTAAAATCAGTTTGAAGGTTTAGTAAGACTGCAGAGTGCACCTGTCTTTGCTATTATTTTGTTATGTTGTTATATTGATTATGACATCCACACAATTGCTACCTTGTGTAGGATGTCTATTGTGGTACTTGTGGTTCGCCGCGGGCATCCTCCACCGTATGCATTTTTGCTGGGGATTGCCATTAGCAACGGGCCACAAGTGCAGGATTTGCTCCCCTATATATATGCACGACTGCATGTGGGTTTGAGCACCTCCTGCTAATACCACGCTAGTCTTTTTAGTTTGTATATATAGATTCCTGGAGGTGTATAAACTCCAATTCAAATGTGCCTGTTTTCCATCTACAGACCACATTTAGGTGCACCTGTGAGGCATGGGACATATCAGCCAGTCTTGAGTGGGACTCGCAGACTCCTCCCTCCTCCCATTGCAAGCATGGTTACATGCTGGAGGTAACTGGTGAGTTGTTTGTGAGTCGGCCTCATGCTCCTGTAATTTGCCCACTGGCTCCTGGTATTGCCCATACGGCTCAGTTAGGAGAGTGTTAGGTCCCGGGCTACTTGAGAAACCTTGGCGTGGTGCCCGGGCTTAGACATGTTCTACACCGTAGGACATGTTGACTAATCTCTCAATTTTAAAATCAGTTTGAGGGTTTAGTAAGACTGCAGAGTGCACCTGTCTTTGCTATTATTTTGTTATATTGTTATATTGATTATGACATCCACACAATTGCTACCTTGTGTAGGATGTCTATTGTGGTACTTGTGGTTCGCCGCGGGCATCCTCCACCGTATGCATTTTTGCTGGGGATTGCCATTAGCAACGGGCCACAAGTGCAGGATTTGCTCCCCTATATATATTCACGACTGCATGTGGGTTTGAGCACCTCCTGCTAATACCACACTAGTCTTTTTAGTTTGTACAAATATGATGTGCACCATAACGAATTACTTTTTTGATGCCACAGTAAGGGCATAATAAAAACAAAGATTAATCTGCCCCTATGCTATCTTTATGTCGTAGAAATGAATACTTTGATGTTGGAAATTGTACATTTTTTAACCATAGACATTCATTAGTGGGGTGGAATTATGGGTAATACTTTACTTTTGGAGTCACACATTGTTTCATTGGCTTGTGTAAGGTAATTATGTACTTATTACTTAATTGCTGGTTTACTGTCACCAATATTCACTATCAGTAATTTGTCTCAGTTTCAGGGTAAATGGATTAATATCTTGGAAGATGCAGAGAGCAGCAGAAATGGCATGAAATCCGGGATTACTGGCGTTCTTCATATGGGCCTAAGGAGATGTCAGAGAAGACTTCAGCACGTGGGTGTCCGCATATGTAATACATCCAACTCTCAGTCCATTGTATAGTGTGAGGATATACAGTTTGTATGATTGATTGCTAGAAATCTATCTGGGTGATAAGCTGAGCGACTTGCTCCAAACTTATATTGCCGCAGATTCAAGAAATATCATTGACGACATTGCCCTGACAGAGTCACATCAAGTCTCATGTTATATAAAGGCTCATTCAGATGGGCAAAGTTCATGTCTGGGTGCTGTCTAAGTGTAGGACAGAAAGCACTCAGACTAAACTCTGACCCAATACAGGCAATTGGGGCCAATTCATACTGCATGTCTCATTTTCCAACATTGCCAACACACTCATAGAGGTGATGATCGCTTCATTGTGATACGCAAGCCCCTTCACCACGACAAGGTAACGATCACGAAGGGGAATTGACACATGTATGTGCCTTTTTTGTTTGTTTTGTTTTTGCAGCCACAGTGCAGCACCAGAGGCCAGAAAAATTAGGCATGTACACATGCCTAAAAAATAATGGTATTGTTGCAGCCGCTGTTGTAGCAAATTTATGTTTTCCAGGCATAAAGGTGACAAAAACATTGCGGCTTGAACCCTAGTTGGTGGCGGAGAATTCACGAAAGTCATCCGGTATGCAGACATTAAATACAGCAGCGTGGGGACCATTTTGAGACCAAGGCATGTCATCAGGCCTTTTGTTAGTCAAATGTATCCCCCACTGTCAGTCCCTTCGGGATCATGCCTCATTCATCTTAATGAAGGTGAGGTAATCAACACTTTTTTGACCGAGGCGACTTCTCTTGTCAGTGACAATGCCTCCTGCTGCACTGAAGTTCCTTTCTCACAGGACACTTGAAGCGGGGCAGGCCAGAAGTTCTGTCGCAAACTGGGATAGCTCAGGCCACAGGTCAAGCCTGCACACCCAGTAGTCAAGGGGTTCATCGCTCCTCAGAGTGTCGATATCTGCAGTTAAGGCAAGGTAGTCTGCTACCTGTTGGTCGAGTTGTTTTCTAAGGCTGGATCCCGAAGGGCTGTGGCGATGTGTAGGACTGAAAAAGCTCCGCATGTCCTCCATCAACAACACATCTGTAAAGTGTCCTGTCCTTGCCGCCGTGGTCGTGGTAGGAGGAGGATTACTTTCACCTCTTCCCCAGTTAGATTCCCGTTGTGCTGTGACATCCCCCTTATAAGCTGTGTAAAGCATATTTTTTTTGTTTGGTTTTGAACTGCTGCATCCTTTCCGACTTTCGGTAATTTTTTTAACATTTCCGCCACTTTCTGCTTATACCGGGGGTCTAGTAGCGTGGCGACCAAGTACAGGTCGTTCTCCTTCATCCTTTTTATACGAGGGTCCCTCAACAGAAATGACAGCATGAAAGACCCCATTTGCACAAGGTTGAATGCCGAGCTACTCATTTCACGTTCCTCATCCTCACTGATGTCATTGACGGTCTGTTCTTCCCCCCAGCCACGTACAACACCGCGGGTCCCAGATAGGTGACAACAACGAGCACCCTGGGATGCCTGCTGTAGTTGGTCTTCCTCCTCCTCAAAGCCACATTCCTCCTCTGACTCCTCTTCCTCATACTCCTCTTGCAGCGTTGCCGCAGGTCCGGCAAGCGATGATGACAAGGCTGTTTCTGGTGGTGATGGTGACCACAACTCTTCCTCTTCACGCTCATCTACAGCCTGATCCAGCACTCTTCGCAGGGCACGCTCCAGGAAGAAAACAAATGGGATGAGGTCGCTGATGGTGCCTTCGGTGCGACTGACTAGGTTTGTCACCTCCTCAAAAGGACGCATGAGCCTACAGGCATTGCGCATGAGCGTCCAGTAACGTGGCAAAAAAATTCCCAGCTCCGCAGAGGATGTCCTAGCACCCCGGTCATATAAATACTCGTTGATGGCTTTTTCTTGTTGGAGCAGGCGGTCGAACATTAGGAGTGTTGAATTCCAACGTGTCGGGCTGTCGCAAATCAAGCGCCTCACTGGCATGTTGTTTCGCCGCTGGATATCTGAAAAGTGCGCCATGGCCGTGTAGGAATGCCTGAAATGGCCACACACATTCCTGGCCTGCTTGAGGACGTCCTGTAAGCCTGGGTACTTAGACACAAATCGTTGTACGATGAGATTCAACACATGTGCCATGCACGGCACATGTGACAACTTGCCCAAATTCAATGCCGCCAACAAATTGCTTCCATTGTCACACACCACTTTGCCGATCTTTAGTTGGTGCGGGGTCAGCCACTGATCCACCTGTGCGTTCAGGGCGGACAGGAGTGCTGATCCGGTGTGGCTCTCTGCTTTAAGGCAAGTCAACCCCAAGACAGCGTGACACTGTCGTATCCGGGATGTGGAATAGCCCCTGGGGAGCTGGGGGGATTCAGTTGATGTGCAGCCAGACGCCGCAGCAGATAAGGACTCAGCCGAGGAGGTTATCGAAGAGGATGGAGTAGGAGGAGTAGAGGAGGTGGCAGTAGGCCTGCCTGCAAGTCGTGGCGGTGTCACCAACTCCGCTGCAAAGCCACGCATTCCATGCTTGTCAGCCGTCAGCAGGTTGACCCAATGCGCAGTGTAGGTGATATACCTGCCCTGACCGTGCTTTGCAGACCAGGTATCAGTGGTCATATGGACTCTTGCCCCAACACTGTATGCCAGAGATGCCATGACTTCCTTTTCAATTTCAGAGTAGAGGTTTGGGATTGCCTTTTTTGAAAAAAAATATTTGTCCGGGTACCTTCCACTGTGGTGTCCCAATAGCGACAATTTTTTTGAAGGCCTCAGACTCCACCAGCTGGTATGGTAAAAGCTGGCGGGCTAAGAGTTCCGTCAAGCCAGCTGTCAGACGCCGGGCAAGGGGGTGACTTTGTGACATTGGCTTCTTACGCTCAAACATGTCCTTGACAGACACCTGACTGTGGGCAGATGAGCAGGAACTGCTCAAGGCGAGAGACGGAGTGGCGGATGGTTGAGAGGGGGCAAGGAGGACAGCAGTGGTTGATGTGGCTGAAGATGCTGGACCAGGAGGAAGATGGCGGCTTTGAGTTTGTGTGCTGCTTGTACTCATGTGTTGATCCCATAGGCTTTTGTGATGTGTGATCATGTGCCTTTGCAAAGCAGTTGTACCGAGGTGGGTGTTGGACTTCCCACGACTCAGTTTCTTTTGGCACAGGTTGAAAATGGCATTGCTGTTATCAGAGGCAGACACACAAAAAAAAATGCCACACTGCTGAGCTTTGCAATGACGGCATTCTGGTGGTGGCAACAGCATGCGTTGATTGGCGTGCTGTCTGCCTGACCCCGGGTGCCGATACATGCTGTCTGACTCTGCCACTAGCTCCTTGCGACGACCTCCCCCTGCTTCCAACTCATCTCCTCCTTCTCTCTGTCTCCCCTTCTGAACTTTCCCCCTCTTCTTCTCTTCGAGCAGGCACCCATGTGGCATCCACGGACACATCGTCATTATCAACCACTTCACTTGTATTTGACACCTCCGCAAAGGAAGCAGCAGCGGGTACAACATCATCATCATCACACCGTACGTCCATGTGAGTAATGCTGCCTGACTGAGACATATCCCTGTTATCTACATCCTCTGGCAATAATGGTTGCGCATCACTAATTTCATCCAACTGATGTGTAAATAACTCCTCTGACGGATCAAGTAAAGCGGCTGTGGTGGTAGTGGTGGTGGTGGCGGCAGGCGGGAGAGTGGTAACTTGAGAGCAGGTGACCGAAGCTGAGCTGCAGGAGGATGGTGCGTCAAGGTTCTTAGCGGAAGCTGTTGAAGATTTTGGGTCCTGTGTAAGCCAGTCAACTATTTTCTCTGAATTTTTCGGGTTCAGGGTACGTGGCCTCTGAACACTGGGCATTATTCCAGGGCCAGTGGAAATCACCACACCACGACGGCCCCTGCGGGGTGGCCTGCCTCTGCCTGTCATTTTTTTTTAGATAAGTGGTACTATCCGTGCAAGGTACTGTGCCTCTCTATATAAGTGGTGGGCAGTGGACACAGTACAGTCTGTGAGCCTGCAGCCTCTCGCTGTCTGGCAACTGCGATTATATCACAGAGAAATAATAAATGGACTTTTTTTTATCTGCAAGGTTTTGTGAGTGACACCCTGTAATGGTATGAGTGGTGGCCTGGCCAGTGGACACAGTACAGTCTGTGAGCCTGCAGCCTCTCACTGGCTTGCAACTGCGATTATATCACAGAGAAATAATAAATGGACTTTTTTTTATCTGCAAGGTTTTGTGAGTGACACCCTGTAATGGTATGAGTGGTGGCCTAGCCAGTGGCCACAGTACAGTCTGCGGGCCAGACACTCACTGGCTTAAATCTGCGATTATATCACAGAGAAATAATAAATGGACTTTTTTTTATCTGCAAGGTACTGTCTGTGACACCCTGTATGAATGGTGTGCACACAATACTGTCTGTGAGCCTGCAGCATCTCACACACGGGCAGGGAACAGCAATATACACGGCTCAAAAAAATAAAGGGAACACTTAAACAACACAATGTAACTCCAAGTCAATCACACTTCTGTGAAATCAAACTGTCCACTTAGGAAGCAACACTGAGTGACAATCAATTTCACATGCTGTTGTGCAAATGGGATAGACAACAGGTGGAAATTATAGGCAATTAGCAAGACACCCCCAATAAAGGAGTGGTTCTGGAGGTGGTAACCACAGACCACTTCTCAGTTCCTATGCTTCCTGGCTGATGTTTTGGTCACTTTTGAATGCTGGCGGTGCTTTCACTCTAGTGGTAGAATGTGGCTCAGGTAGTGCAGCTTATCCAGGATGGCACATCAATGCGAGCTGTGGCAAGAAGGTTTGCTGTGTCTGTCAGCGTAGTGTCCAGAGCATGGAGGCGCTACCAGGAGACAGGCCAGTACATCAGGAGACGTGGAGGAGGCCGTAGGAGGGCAACAACCCAGCAGCAGGACCGCTACCTCCGCCTTTGTGCAAGGAGGAACAGGAGGAGCACTGCCAGAGCCCTGCAAAATGACCTCCAGCAGGCCACAAATGTGCATGTGTCTGCTCAAACGTTTAGAAACAGACTCCATGAGGGTGATATGAGGGCCCGACGTCCACAGGTGGGGGTTGTGCTTACAGCCCAACACCGTGCAGGACGTTTGGCATTTTCCAGAGAACACCAAGATTGGCAAATTCGTCACTGGCGCCCTGTGCTCTTCACAGATGAAAGCAGGTTCACACTGAGCACATGTGACAGACGTGAGTCTGGAAACGCCGTGGAGAACGTTCTGCTGCCAGCAACATCCTCCAGCATGACCGGTTTGTCATTGGGTCAGTAATGGTGTGGGGTGGCATTTCTTTGGAGGGCCGCACAGCCCTCCATGTGCTCACCAGAGGTAGCCTGACTGCCATTAGGTACCGAGATGAAATCCTCAGACCCCTTGTGAGACCATATGCTGGTGCGGTTGGCCCTGGGTTCCTCCTAATGCAAGACAATGCTAGACCTCATGTGGCTGGAGTGTGTCAGCAGTTCCTGCAAGACGAAGGCATTGATGCTATGGACTGGCCCGCCCATTCCCCAGACCTGAATCCAATTGAGCACATCTGGGACATCATGTCTCGCTCTATCCACCAACGTCACGTTGCACCACAGACTGTCCAGGAGTTGGCAGATGCTTTAGTCCAGGTCTGGGAGGAGATCCCTCAGGAGACTGTCCGCCACCTCATCAGGAGCATGCACAGGCGCTGTAGGGAGGTCATACAGGCACGTGGAGGCCACACACACTACTGAGCCTCATTTTGACTTGTTTTAAGGACATTAAATCAAAGTTGGATCAGCCTGTAGTGTGTTTTTCCACTTTAATTTTGAGTGTGACTCCAAATCCAGACCTCCATGGGTTGAAAAATTTGATTTCCCTTTTTTTATTTTCGTGTGATTTTGTTGTCAGCACATTCAACTATGTAAAGAACAAAGTATTTCAGAAGAATATTTAATTAACTCAGATCTAGGATGTGTTATTTTTGTGTTCCCTTTATTTTTTTGAGCAGTGTATGTAGAAAAAGCAGATTGATGTACCAGCCCTAAAAAGGGCTTTTTGGGGTGCTGTCAGGACGCTGTCCTTACAGCAGATGAGTCTGTGGACACAGAACACTGCCCTAGCTAACACTTTCCCTAATAAATCAGCAGCAGCAGCACTGTCCCTCCTCTCACTAAGAATGCAGCTTCCGAATGAATCTAAAATGGATGCTGTCCAGGAGGTGGGAGGGTCTGGGAGGGAGGGTCTGCTGCTGATTGGCTGGAATGTGTCTGCTGACTGTGAGGTACAGGGTCAAAGTTTGCTCAATGATGATGTATAGGGGGCGGACCAAACATCGCATATGTTCGCCCGCCGCGGCGAACGCGAACAAGCTATGTTCGCCGGGAACTATTCGCTGGCGAACTATTCGGGACATCTCTACTGAGTTTTCCCCCACCCCCTGGATGCTTGTTTTTTAACTACTGAGCTTCGGTTCACTTGCTTGTCAGCCGACTCAGCAAGTGAATTAATGATTTGATTAATGAATCGGTTCTTTTGAATGAACTGATTCATTTAAAAGATTCCAACTTCCCATCACTAGTGCAGGGCATTACGATGAGAGTGTGACCACCAGCAGCCCTGTACTTTCCTCCTGCACAGATACTGCTGCATGTGTTTTACTCCATGGACTTACCAGCTGGAGAGGGAACAGGCCAGGTGCTATGATAAGACAGGGTCCTGGGAGCTCCTGCAGTCCAGCAGCTGAGGTCAAAGTCTGGGGGTCGGATGCAGCAGAAGGCCCAGTTATCCCAGTCTGGTTTGGGCCTTGCAGCCTGGAGCAAGTACAGGCAAAGGATGGGGGCGGGGCTATGTTAGCTCTGCCCATACAAAACATCCTTATACCGGTCTGTGGCAGCAGGATTCTAATGCTGTGCAGTAAGGGTCCATTCACACGTACGCAATTTCGTTCCGTGTTTTGCGGAACAGAATTTGCTGCCCGGATACAGAATTGCAGACCCGCACTTCCGGGTCCGCAATTCCGTTCCTGAAAAAAATAGAACATGTCCTATTCTTGTCCGCAGACAAGAATAAGCATATTCTTTTAGTGCCGGCAATGTGCGGTCCGCAAAATGTGAAACGCACATTGCCGCTGTCCGTGTTTTGCGGATCCGTGGATCTGCAAAACACACACGGTTATGTGAATGGACCCTTACCTAGGTCTGGTGAGGGTACTTTCACACTTGCAGCAGAGGATTCCGGCAGGCAGTTCCGTCGCTGGAACTTTCTGCCGGATCTGGCAATCTGGACACAAACAAATGCATTGCAATACCTGATCCGTCTCTCCGGTGTCATCCGGAAAAACGGATCTGGTATAAATTTTTTTTGCATTTTTAAAGGTCTGCGCATGCGTTTTGCCGAAACACTTATTGCCGGATCCGGCACTAATACACTTCTATGTAAATTAACCCCTTCAGCCCCAGGCCTGTTTTCACCTTCCTGCCCAGGCTATTTTTTGCATATCTGACATGTGTCACTTTATGTGGCAATAACTTTAAAACGCTTTTACTTGTACAGGCCATTATGAGATTGTTTTCTCGTCACATATTGTACTTCATGACAGTGGTAAAAATTAGTAAAAAAAATAATTTTTATTCATAAAAAAATACCAAATTTACCAAAAATTTCGAAAAATTTCCAAATTTCAATTTCTCTACTTTTATAATAGTTAGTAATACCTCCAAAAATAGTAATTACTTTACATTCCCCATATGTCTACTTTATGTTTGGATCATTTTGAAAATGACATTTTATTTTTTGGGGACGTTATAAGGCTTAGAAGTTTGGAAGCAAATCTTGAAATTTTTTGGAAAATTTCCAAAACCCACTTTTAAAGGACCAGTTCAGGTCTGAAGTCACTTTGTGAGGCTTACATAATAGAAACCACCCAAAAATTACCCCACTTTAGAAACTACACCCCTCAAGGTATACAGAACTGATTTTACAAACGTTGTTAACCCTTTAGGTGTTCCACAAGAATTAATGGAAAATGGAGATTAAATTTCAGAATTTCACTTTTTTGGCAGATTTTACATTTTAATAATTTTTTTTCCAGCAGCAAAGCAAGGTTTAACAGCCAAATAAAACTCAATATTTATTACCCTGATTCTGCCGTTTCCAGAAACACCCCACATGTGATCGTAAACTGCTGTACGGGCACACCGCAGGGCGCAGTAGGAAAGGAGCGCCATATGGTTTTTGGAGGGCAGATTTAGCTGAACTGGTTTTTAGATGCCATGTCCCATTTGAAGCCCCCCTGATGCACCCCTACAGTAGAAACTCAAAAAAGTGACCACATTTTGGAAACTATGGGATAAGTTGCCAGTTTTATTGGTACTATTTTGGGGTACATATGATTTTTAATTGCTCTATATTACGTTTTTTGTGAGGCAAGGTAACCAAAAAATTGATGTTTTGGCACCGTTTTTATTTTTTATTTTTAACAACATTCATCTGACAGGTTAGATCATGCGCTATTTTTATAGAGCAGGTTGTTACGGATGCAATGATATCAAATATGTCTACTTTCTATGATGTTTGTTTCAGTTTTACATAATAAAGCATTTTTTAAAACAAATATTAGGTTTTTGTATCTCCATTTTCTGAACGCCCTATTTTTTATATTTTTCTGCCGATTGTCTTGTGCAGGGGCTCGTTTTTTGCAGGAAGAGTTGACGTTGTATTGTATTGGTATTGTATTGGTACCAATTACGGGTACATATGATTTTTTGATCATTCATTATTACACTTTATGGGGCAAGGTGACCAAAAAATTGGCTGTTTTGGCGCAGTTTTTATTTATTAATTTTTTCAGCGGGAAATACAGCGGGAAATTTTTACCTGAGGGATTAGATCATGTGACTTTTTCATAAAGCAGATCGTTACGGACGTGGCAATACCTAATATGTCTACTTTTTCTAAGTTTTACACAATAATAGCATTTTTGAAAACAAAATAATGATATTTTAGTGTATCTATAGTCTGAGAGCCAAAGCTTTTTATTTTTGACCAATTCTCTTAGGTAGGGTCTCATTTTTTGCAGGATGAGGTGATGATCTGATTGGTACTATTTTGGGGGGCATATGCCTTTTTGATCACTTGCTGTTGCAATTTTTGTGATGTCATGTGACAAAAATGTCATTTTTTTTTTACGGTGTTCACCTGAGGGGTTAGGTCATGTATTATTTTTATAGAGCTGGTTGTTACGGACGTGGCGATACATAATATGTATTTTTTTTTTTGTATTTCACTTTAGCACAATAATAGCAATTTTGAAACAAAAAAAATGATGTTTTAGTGTCTCCATATTCTGAGAGCTAAAGTTTTTTTTATTTTTTGGGCGATTGTCTTAGGTAGGGGCTCATTTTTATTTTGGACGATTTTATTGATACCATTTTGTGGGACATAAGCCTTTTTGATCGCTTGGTGTTGCACTTTTTGTGATGTAAGGTGACAAAAATGGCTTTTTTTTACACCGTTTTTATTTATATTTTTTATGGTGTTTATCGGACAGGGTGGATCATGTGATATATTTATAGAGCCGGTCTATAAAGGCTGTCCGGGCATGCTGGGAGTTGTAGTTTTGCAACAGCTGGAGGCACACTGGTTGGGAAACACTGGCCTAGGAGACCCAGCCTGAGGCTGGATCTCCTCGGCACCCATAGAAGGCAGTTCCCGATGATGTGCAAGGCATTGAGCAGCCTTTGCACGGCATCGGGCTGCCTTGTCACGCATCGGGTCTCCGCCACAGCAACGCAGGGCCTAGATGCGATCACTCACCCAACACAAACCCCTTCTATGTCTCGGTCAGCGCTGACCGCGGCAAAGAAGGGGTTAATCCACTGGCATCGGCTTTTACAGCGATGTCGGCAGATACAGCAGGAGCCCGGCTACCAGGGACTGTCAGGCCCCTGCAGTGATCGTGCGCGCACACAGCTCCGGTGCCCGCGCGATCACCATGACATACTATTACGTCAAATTGCGGGAACGCAGTGTTTCCCATGACGTAGTAGTACGTCATAGGTCGGGAAGGGGAGAGAAAACTGCAGCATGCTACGGTATTTTCTCCATCCAAAAAACATAAGAGGGACTGAACTGATTCTTCCTGAACGCAATGCTCTCCATTCAGAATGCATTAGGATAGAACTGATCAGTATTTTTTCCGGTATTGAGCTCCTGTGACGGAACTCAATACCGGAAAACAAAAACTCTAGTGTGAAAGTACCCTGAGAAGGGAGACTGTGCGGAGTGGACAGCAGCAGACTGCTGCAGCTTGTTAGAGAAGCAGCAGGAGACCCCTTTCGGAAAGGGGGCCCTGGGCAATTGCCCAGTTTGCCCCCCGTAACGCCAGCTCTGGGTAGCAGGGGAAGTGGATGCTTTGGGGCCCAATCTCAGAAGGCGCCAACTTAGGAGGAGGACAAAAAGATTTTATTTTCAGGGCCCCTTCAATAGTATTGTACAATTACATTATATACAGTAACCAGGGCCGCACCGCCAATTAGGCAAGGTGAGGCATTCGCCTAAGGCTAAGTTCACACGAACGTGCATGACCCGTGGCCGTATTGCGGCCGCAGATCGCGGGCCGCAATACACGGCCACAGTTCTGTGTGAATTCCGCATCACGGATGCGGACCCATTCACTTCAATGGGTCCGCTAATCCGGAATCGCGGAACGGCCGCACGGGACGGGACCCCTCGGAAGCACTACGGAGTGCCTCCTGGGGTTACGTCCCGTTGTTCCGTTCCGCTAAAAGATAGAACAAGTCCTATCTTTTCGCGGAACGGCCGGATCGCGGACCCATTAAAGTGAATGGGTCCGCGATCCGATGCGGCTGACCGACGGCCGGCGAACAAGCATTGCGGCCCGCTATTTGCGGGCCGCTTCACAGGCACGGGTCACACACGTTCGTGTGAACCCGGCCTAAGGCTGCGCGTCCCTGGTGACAAGTGGGGGGCGGCAGCAGGGCACAGGGAGATGAGCGCTTCCATTGTGGAAGCGCTCATCTCCATAGTCATCTGTATCGCTGTACTCAGGATAGCGATACAGATGGATGCTGCGGGGCAGGGGAGAGGCCTCTCCCTTCCCTGTTCCTATCAGAGGCCGGTGCAGGTGGCGCGATGATGTCATCGCTTCGCCGGAGCCGTATAGCGTGGGACACAGTCCAAAAGAGGCCTCCATCGCATAGCTGCCAGCCTGATGGAGGTAAGTATAAGTGTTTATTTTTTTATATGGTACAATACAGGAGAGGAGCGCTATGGGGGCACTTCTTATAGGTACATGATTAGTGACACATGATTGGGGGAACAATTCTTACTGGCACATTATTGGGGGCACTATGGGGGCACTTCTTACTGGCACACTTGTGGGGCACTATGGGGGCACTTTTTACTGCCGCATTATTGGGTGGCACTATGGGGGCATCTATGGAGGCACTTCTTACTGGTACATTATTTGAAGGCACTATGGTGGAATCTACTGAGGCCACAAAGAAGGGGTAATTTATATGGGGGGCACTATGGGGGCATCTACTGAGGCCACAAAGAAGGGGTATTTTATATAGGGGGCTCTGTATAGAGGCATTTTATACTGCGACACATTATGATGGGTACTATGGGGTCATCTATGGGGGGCACTAAGAAGGGGTATTTTATACTTGCAAATTCTGGGGGACATTGGGGTAGTATATAGTGGCATTTTATACTGGTACATTATGGGGGGCTCTAGGAGGAAGGGGGGATAGGAGTGCAACAACAGCGGTCCGAATGGGGTCTCTTTTACGATGACATAAGTGTTTTGTGATGCCAGTTGCAATGAAGCAACAACTGGACGGAGTCCCTTTAAGAAATGATGTTGGTACCCAGGTTTAGGAATGGCCGAGTGATATAGGGTGGCCTATAATGTCCCTTAATGTTTTGTGCACATGTCACGGTGCTCCTACCTGGATATGCTGGAACCCCAGACATTGGCTCTTAAGCAGACAAATACGGTGAAGAATCCCTTTAAATAAAATCTCTGCTTCTGCAGGATGCTGCAACTTCTCTCTGTAGTCTGACTCTGGATTATGCCAGGGAATAGGTTAGAATCCTGGCAGCTCCAACATGGAGTCTCAACCAGAACACACCAGAATTCCCTACCTCCTTCTGGTAGCAAACAGGACTAGCCCACTTCTGTCCAAGAAAGGAGGGGAGAATGGAATGGTGAGTTCCATTCTCTCTAACTGTAGCTCTGCCATAGTTGCTGCCACCTGCTGGTGAACCAGGCACATTACATGAACATAACAGTTGCAAACAGCTTAGGAATGCACATTGTCTAGGGACCTGGAAATAAATGCATAAGATAACATTATATTAGCATTCACAGATAGAAGCAGGGTGTAGGAGTGGTAATGCCACTCGGGGGTGTTACAGGAGCCCTATGGGGGCATTTACTGGGGGCACTATATATGGGTATTTTGGAGACATTAGCTCAACTGGAGGCATTAAAAGGGGGTATTTTTTGCACTGACACATTATAAGAAGAATTATTACTACTGGGGGCATAATGGTGGGCTTTATTACTACTGCGGGACTATGGGGAACATGATTACTAGCATGGGCACTATGGGAGCATTATTACTTCTGGGGCACAGTGGGGACATGTTGGGGGCACTGTAGGAGCACTATTACTACCATGTGTGCTATAGCACTAAATTATTACTATAGGTATCAGCTTATCACAATTATTTTTGGGGGACGTTATGTTTACACTATTAGTGTCAGGGGCACTATTTGCCGGGTGCAGTTATTTTAGGACACTGCGTGCCAATAATTATTAAAGGGCACTATCTGCATGGTACTAGTATTATCAGGGGGTTTATCTGTTTCTGAAGTATAATATTACAGAGCACAGCTGCACAGTATTGGGGGTTGTAGGATGATTTGTCCAAAAGATGGAAGGATGATGGAAAAGTAATAAACTAAGATTTTTTTTTGTCAAAATGCAGAGACGAGAAATTACTGAAAAATGGTGGTCTGGTCTGAAAGGAGAAGATGAGGAAAGAGAACATCTACATCAGAAGAGAGGTCACTGGATGTAAGAGGTATGTGGCGCGGTATTACCCTGTATGTTTTGTAGTGATATATGTAATGTTAGGAGGGAAGGGGTTAGGTTGAGAATTTGGTATAGGTTGATGGGGGGAAGGGGGGGGGGGGGGCTTTTTCACTTTTCGCCTCAGGCAGCAGAAAGGCTAGGTGTACCCCTGACAGTAACAGTATACACAGTTACATGACAAACAATATATACATGTAGGGAATAGATGGAGAGGCTGCCGGGCCTGGTCTAAGAGAGCTATCTTGACCATCCATCTGTCTCTAGATCTCATATCTATCTATCTATCTAAAAAAAATGGAAACAGGCAGCACTCTCAATTAGAAAAATGAACAATAGCGTTCATTCACCCATGCAGGAAGTGCTACGTTTCGGCTCTATACTGGAGATCATCTCTACTGATTACCTATTCTATGGATTGGTCATCTGTATCTGATCAGTGGATGGGTCCAACACCTTGGATCCCTGCCGATCAGCTGTTTGAGAAGGCATTGGTGCTCACAGTAACACAATAATATGCAAAATAATTGTGGAGCCCCAGTTATGGGTCTTCAACACAGTGAAAGCCAGATATCCCTCAAAGGAAGGAAAACTGAGCAAAGGGGTGTCCCCATTACAGAGATCACCAAGTCCACCATATTAAGGGGCCCCTATGTAAAGATCCTGCTACTTTGCCGTAGTTTTATTTATTTTTTTGGGCGACTGTCATGTGAAGGGGCTCATTTTTTGGGGGATGAGATGACTGTTTGATTGGTACTATTATAGGGTGCATATGACTTTTTGATCGCTTGCTATTACACTTTTTGAAATTTTTTTTTACGGTGTTCATCTGAGGAGTTAGGTGCTGTGATATTTTTATAGAGCAGGTTCTTACAGACGCGGCGATACCTAGTATGTATACTTTTTTTTATTTAGTTAAGTTTTAGTGAGAAAAATCGGCATGTTTGGTACCCAAACCCGAACGTCTTCACAGAAGTTCGGGTTTGGGTTAGGTGTTGTGTAGATTGTATTATTTTCCCGTATAACATGGTTATAAGGGAAAATAATAGCATTCTTTAATACAGAATGCTTAGTATAAGGTCAATTGAGGGTTAAAAAAATATATATAATTAACTCACCTCCTCCAATTGATCGGTTGCTTGATGCACATGGAGGTGACTAGGAGCAGCACACCATATGTGCGGCGTCTGCGCTCCTGAACATAGAAGCCCAATGGCTTAGGTAGGTTTTGCGTAGGACCCTCCTGACCTGAGACCACCTTGGTGCTTGGTAGGAGGGCACAGTTGTGTTTTGATCAAAATATATATGCTAAGTGTCTCAGATATTATCATATCAGAGTGAGGACTTTGTTCATATATAATGCTTGCATCTACTTAATTAAGTGCATTATTATCTTATTTCTGTGAAGGCTAAGAAGTTTAGAAGCAAATCTTGAAATTTTTCAGAAAATTTCTAAAACCCACTTTTTCAGGATTAGTTCAGGTCTGAAGTCACTTTGTGATGCTTACATAATAGAAACCACCCAAAAATTACCCCATTTTACAAACTACACCCCTCAATATTTATGGCCCTGATTCTGTAGTTTACAGAAACACCCTATATGTGGTCGTAAACTGCTGTATGGGCACACGGCAGGACGCAGAATGAAAGGAATGCCATATGGTTTTTGGAAGGCAGATTTTGCTGGGCTGGTTTATTTACACCATGTCCCATTTGAAGCCCCCCTGATGCACCCCTAGAGTAGAAACTCCAAAAAAGTGACCCCATTTTAGAAACTACACCCCTCAAGGAATACAAAACTGATTTTACAAACTTTGTTAACCCTTTAGGTGTTCCACAAGAATTAATGGAAAATAGAGATGAAATTTCAGAATTTTACTTTTTAGGCAGATTTTCCATTTTAATCAATTTTTTGCCACTAACAAAGCAAGAGTTAACAGCCAAACAAAACTCAATATTTATGGCCCTGATTCTGTAGCTTACAGAAACACCCAATATGTGGTCGTAAACTGCTGTATGGGCACACGGCATTGCTTTATATTACACTTTTTGTGAGGCAAGGTAACAAGAAATAGCTGTTTTGGCACTGTTTTAATTTTTTGTTATTTACAACATTCATCTGACAAGTTAGGCCATGTGGTATTTTTATAGAGCAGGTTGTTACGGACGCGACAATACCAAATATGACAGCTTTTTATGGGTGTTTGTTTCAGTTTTACATAACAAAGTCTCCACATTCTGAAAGCCGTAGTTTTTTTTTTTTTTTTTGGGCGACTGTCATGTGAAGGGGCTCATTTTTTGGGGGATGAGATGACTATTTGTTTGGTACTATTATAGGGTGCATATGACTTTTTGATCGCTTGCTATTACACTTTTTGTGATGTAAGGTGACCAAATTTTTCTTTACGGTGTTCACCTGAGGAGTTAGGTGCTCTGATATTTTTATAGAGCAGGTTCTTACAGACGCGGCGATACCTAGTATGTATACTTTTTTTTAATTTAGTTAAGTTTTACACAATGTTTTCATTTTTGAAACAAAAAAAAATCATGTTTTAGTGTCTCCATAGTCTGAGATCCATAGTTTTTCCAGTTTTTGGGAGATTATCTTAGGTAGGTTATGATTTTTGCGGGATGAGATGACAGTTTGATTGGCACTATTTTGGGGTGCGTATGACTTTTTGATCACTTGCTATTACACTTTTTGTGATGTGATATAAGGTGACAAAAAATGGCTTTTTTTACAGTTTTTATTTAATTTTTTTTTACGGTGTTCACCTGAGGGATTAGGCCATGTGGTATTTTTTTTGAGACGGTCGTTACAGACGTGGCAATACCTAATATGTATACTTTTTTTTATTTATTTAGGTTTTACAAAATAATATCATTTTTGAAACCAAAAAAAATCATGTTTTAGTGTCTCCATATTCTGAGAGCCATAGTTTTTTCAGTTTTCGGGCGATTATCTTAGGTAAGGTACTATTTTTGCAGGATGAGATGACTGTTTGATTGGCACTATTTTGGGGTGCATATGACTTTTTGATCGCTTGCTATTACACTTTGTGTAATGTAAAGTGACAAAAAATTGCTTTTTTTACACCGTTTTTATTAAAAAAAAATTACAGTGTTCACCTGAGGGGTTAGGTCATGTGATATTTTTATAGAGCAGGTTCTTACAGATGCGGCGATTCCTAATATGTATACTTTTTTTTATTTACTTAAGGCCTCATGCACACGACCATGGTGTGTTTTGCGGTCCGCAAATCGCGGATCCGCAAAACATGGATGGCGTCCGTGCGCGTTACGCAATTTGCGGAATGGCATGGACAGCCTTCATTATAAATGCCTAATCTTGTCCTCAAAGCGTGGACAAGAATAGGACATGTTATATTTTTTTAGCGGGGCCACGGAACAGAGCAACGGATGCGGACAGCACACAGTGCTGTCCGCATCTTTTGCGGCCCCATTGAAGTGAATGGGTCGGTATCCGAGCAGCCAAAATGGCGGCTCGGATGCGGACCAAAACAACGGCAGTGTGCATGAGGCCTAAGTTTTACACAATAACAGCATTTTAAAAAAAACAAAAAACGATGTTTTAGTGTCTCCATATTCTGAGCCATAGTTTTTTAATTTTTTGCGCGATTGTCTTAGGCACGTGTTCATTTTTTGCAGGATGAGGTGACAGTTAGATTGGTACTATTTTGGCGGGCATACGCCTTTTTGATCGCTTGGTGTTGTACTTTTAGTGATGTAAGGTGACAAAAAAAAGGGTTTATTTAGCACAGTTTTTTTTTTTTTACGGTGTTCATTTGAGGGGTTAGATCATGTGATATGTTTATAGAGCCAGTCGATACGACGTGGAGATACCTAATATGTCTACTTAAAATTTTTTTTTTTTTTTTTACTTGAAACTTTTAATTTTGGCGGGGGGGGGGGGGGAAACTTTATTTTTTCAACTTTGTTTTCACTTTATTTTTTGTACCACTTAGGGACTTCAACTTTTGGGGGTCTGATCCCCTTTACAATGCATTCCATTACTTCTGTATTGGAATTCATTGGCTGTATGAGTAATACAGTGTGTATTACTTATACATCTTCCTGCCTGTGAGATCCAGGGGGCTGGATCTCACAGGCTCTCTCCTGGAAGGCAGCCACGATGCCTAAGGAAGGCATTGGGCTGCCTTCCATGCCATTGGGTCCCCGTCACAGCAGCAGGAGGACCCGATGGCAGCTCCGATCCCCGCGAGGACATCGCATGTGCCGTGGTCAGCGCTGACCGCGGCACATGAAGGGTTAATGTGCCGACATCGGTGATTTCACCGATGCTGGCGCATGCCGGACCCCTGCCGTGGATCGGGCGGGCGCAGCTCTTGCACCCGCCCAATCCCCATGAAGTACATGTACGTCACAGGTCTTTTAGTCCCACAAAAAAATGACGTACATGTATGTCATGGGTCCTTAAGGGGTTAACATTAGACCGCTTAGCAAAAAAACAATATATATGTGTCATACATTTCAGGCCCCCTGCCCACGAACGTGTGCTACCCGTTGCCGTATTGCGGACCGCATTTGAGGATCTGCAATACACAGGTGCCGTTCCGTGGGCATTATGCATCACGGATGCGGACCCATTCACTTGAATGGGTCCGCAAATCCGGAGATGCGGAATGGTACGGAACGGAAGCATGGAACGGAACCCTACGGAAGCAATACGGAGTGCTTCCGTGGGGTTTCCTCCCGTACTTCCGTTCCGCTGTGGCTGCCCCATGGACTGTTCTCGTGCATTGCGGGCCGCACCACGACCACGGGGCACACACGTTCGTGTGCAGGGGGCCTAAGACTGTAATGGACTGAACATAAAATCCAAGCATTTTGACCCTGGATCCCCCAGGTACACCATACTTCCATCAGTAAGCAGCGGGTGAAGTGGTCTAGCTGAGCACTAGTGATGAGCGTCAGGGGTCATATTTGAATTCGCAATATTTCGCGAATATTTTGTATATTCGTTAGGAGTAGTGTTGATTGCAAATTTTTGCAATGAAAATTTTCGTAATGTGAATTTTTGTAATGAGAATCAATGAGATCGTGAAAACTCAGATCCGATGGTATATTCTAACCCCCAGGCGTTCCTATGGTGACGGGGACGCATGTCGGGGAGGAGTATGCCAAAGTGGAACAACTGTACAGATTTTTTTTAAAAAGACGAATATTCTAGAAAACGAATATATTCGTTTTTTAGAATATTCGTAATATTCAAAAACAAGAATATATAACAATATAGCGAATATTCGAAAAAAAATAAAATAAAATGTAGAACAATTGAGCTAATATAGTGCTATAATCTTCTTTGTCTAATAGTTGTAATTTTTTTCTCATCTGAAGTTCAGATTGGAAAAAAATTACAACTATTAAAAAAAAGATTATAGCACTATATTAGCTAAATTGTTCTAAATTAGTTTTTTTCGAATACTCGCTGTATTGCTATATATTCTTGTTTTAGAATATTACGAATATTCGAAAAAAAGAATATATAGCACTATATCGAATATATTAGTTTTTTTTGAATATTTGGCTTTTTTTCCATCTGAAGTCATCATTCAGGGAGGAATCATGACTTCAGATGGAAAAAAAGACGAATATTCTAAAAAAACTAATATATTCGATATAGTGCTATATATTAGTTTTTCGAATATTCGTAATATTCTCAAACAAGAATATATAGCAATATAGCGAATATTCGGGAAAAAAATGAATTTAGAACAATTTAGCTAATATAGTGCTATAATCTTTTTTTTAATAGTTGTCATTTTTTTCCAATCTGAACTTCAGATGAGAAAAAAATTACAACTATTAGACAAAGAAGATTATAGAACTATATTAGCTAAATTCCTCTATATTCGTTTTTTCTTCGAATATTCACTATATTGCTATATATTGTTGTTTTTGAATATTACGAATATTCAAAAAAAATTATATATTAATTTTTTAGAATATTTGTCTTTTTAATCTGTACAGTTGTTCCACTTTGGCATACTCCTCCCCGACAAGATTCCCCGTCACCATGGGAACGCCTGGGGGTTAGAATATACCATCAGATCTGAGTTTTCACGATCTCATTGATTCTCATTGCGAAAATTCGCATTATGAAAATTCGCATTATGAAAATTCGCAATCAACACTGCTCCTAAAGTCAAAGATATTGCAGCCTTCTCATTGGCCCACAAGCAAGAAGCAGGGACGGATCATGTGTACTGATTTAAAAAAAATCGCGAATATTCGAAATTACGAATATATATCACTATATTCTAAATATTTGCGAATTCTCGAAGTGCTGATATTCGTGATAAAAATTTGCAATTCGAATATTCGTGATTAACACTACTAAGCACGCCGGCATCCCGCCAGCATTGAAGTTACATAGCTGAACTTTCGGTCTGCGCTCCTTCAGGCGGTGTGTACATACTACAATATCCCCACAGCCCTCTGCGCACGTGCCTGCCTGATAATGCCGTGGCCAAGTAACGGCTCTGTGGAATGAGGCACTGTATGCACTACACAGGGGAGGTGCGCTCATTCCACCTTCAGGCTGAGGGATCTGGTCTCTGCTGACCAACAGTATGTGTCCATCTGATACCTAGAGAAAAAATAAATACGGGGCTCTGGGGTTGGGTGTAGCCTTATATGGCCTGTTAACTAGTCAATTAATTAAGTTTGATGCTTTATAATGTGTCTCTATCCTGATTGCACCTGGGGGACTTAACCCTTTTGTTAGTGCTGCCAAGGACGATCAGGAATAGGCCACTAAATGCTTTTGCCACAAATAAGTGCACCAGTGAAGTGCGTATATTTTTTTTCTTTCTGTACACTTTCAACACATATAACTGCAGAAGTGAACTGAGAATATATTTTTCTTTTTCCACAGATATAAGCCACGTAAAGCTTTTCAACATAGCACTTGCACCCCAAGAACAAATTGCTGGAATGACAGAGCTGTCTAATGGCTATTTGGATCCCCAAATAATCTTTCCCTGCACTTGTAAATCACTTTTCTAGCACTGTCCCTAGCGCCTTCTGATGTCTCTCCCTGCACTAAGATGCTGTGAAATGATTCCTCCCTATCCTTTCCCTGCACTTATAAATTTTTTCAGTTTCTCTGTTTGCGATAAGGTTTTTCCTATTGCTGTCCATAGCGCCTTCTCACATCTGTCCCTGCACTCAGAACGCTGGAAAATGGCAGAATCTAAAATGGCTGCCGTATTTATAGGGCTGTGACATTACAGGGCTGGCTGGCTGCTGATTGGCTGCATGCAGGCATCTCAATCTGGGTGATCCCATCTTCCCAGAGTTCTTTGCCCCATGTGCTCAGTCCTCACACATATAGCCGCCATTTTAGGAAAATTGCGATTCGTTACCACGAAGCTCGAGGAAATTCACATTCGTTGCAAATCAAATTTTTCCTGACATTCGGATCGAATTCCACTTTGTCAGCTTCGATTCGCTCATCTCTAGACATAATTATGTGAAAAGGGTGCTTTTTTATTTATACAAACTGAAAAGAATGGCGTGGTATTAAACAGGCAGGAAGTGCTCAAACCCACATGCAGTTGTGCATATATATAGGGGAGCAAATCCTGCACTTGTGGCCTGTTGCTAATGACGATCCCCAGCAAAAATGCATACAGTGGAGGATGCCCGCAGCGAACCACAAGTACCACAATAGACATCCTACACAAGATAGCAATTATGTGAATGTGATAATCAATATAACAATATAACAAAATAATAGCAAAGACAGGTGCACTCTGCGGTCTTACTAAACCCTCAAACTGATTTTAAAATTGAGAGATTAGCCAACATGTCTTACGGTGTAGGACATGTCTGAGCCCGAGCACCGCGCCAAGGTTTCTCAAGTAGCTCGGGACCTAACACTCACCTACCTGTGCCATGTGGGCAATACCCGGAGCCAGTGGGCAAATTACAGGAACAGGAGTCCGACTCACAAACAACTCACCCTCAATGGTGAGTTGTTTGTGAGTCGGCCTCCTGCTCCTGTAATTTTCCCACTGGCTCCTGGTATTGCCCACATGGCACAGGTAGGTGAGTGTTAGGTCCCGAGCTACTTGAGAAACCTTGGCGCGGTGCTCGGGCTAAGACATGTGCACCTGTCTTTGCTATTATTTTGCTATTATACCACTGGCTCCTGGTATTGCCCACATGGCACAGGTTGGTGAGTGTTAGGTCCTGAGCTACTTGAGAAACCTTGGCACGGTTCTCGGGCTCAGACATGTCCTACACCGTAGGATATGTTAGCTAATCTCTTAATTTTAAAATCAGTTTGAGGGTTTAGTAAGACCGCAGAGTGCACCTGTCTTTGCTATTATTTTGTTATATTGCTTTTTTATTTAGAACATATTTTTATTTATTTTGTAAAACGCTTGGAACTTCAAATTTTGGGGGTCTGATCCCTTCTGGAATGCTGTACAATACATGTGTATTGTAATGCATTGCCTGTCGGTGTGTTAGCAGTGTAATACACTGACAGCCTTCCTCCTTCCTATGAGACCCAGTCTCACAGGCTTCGCTAAAAGGCTAGCCCCAATGCCTATGGAAGGCATCAGGATGCCTTCACAGCCATTAGGTCCCCATCACCGCAGCGCAGGGATCCTATGGGGACTCATACCCTTAAATACCAAGGTCAGCGCTGTAAAAGCAGATGCCGACTGACAGCCGAGTCCCTGTATTGATCAGGCGCACACTGCTCCTGTGCCCACCCAATCATCATGACGTACTATTATGTCAAAATGGAGGTAGTCACTGACCGCTATGACATAATAGTATTTCATGTGTCGGGAAGGGATTAATGATCCAGCTGAGTACACATTTGCATCTGCACACACTTCTCTCTCCCTGCCTACACCGATCTGTATGATCAGGGGCAGCAAGGGAGCGCATAGTGTGGAAGGTCCTACAGCTATAATTAAAGAAAATGAGGACTCCATGTACAGCTTAAAGACTTTTGATGGAGGAGCCAGAACAGAAGAACTATACAGCTGGCACCAGTGCAGGGAAAAGTGTTTTTTTTTTTTATAGTGTATGTGTGTAGCAGTGCTGTGTGGGTGTTTCACAGCTGTATGTGTGTAGTAGAGCTGTATGTGTGTAGCAGAGCAATTTGTATGTCATGGAACTGTATGTGTATAGCAACGCTGTATGTGTTTGTAGTAGAGCTGTCACACCGGTGACAGGTTTGAGAAGATCTGAAAGATTATCTGCTCATTAGTGATCTGACAGCATCTTTTGGTTTCACTTTGTCTGTGTGTTGCTTGCATGTCCACACCTCCTGTTCAGGTGTGGATCATGTGACCATTACTTTCCCCTATTTAGATGGACTCCACCCATCACTCCTTGCTCTGGATAGCTTCATTTGGTTTTGGAAGAGCTGGAGTGTGGTTCTAGTTGAAGTCCTGATCATCCATCATCCTTAGAAGTTAAGTGTTCCGCTTGTTGTGTTTTGTATCCCCCCCCCCTCTGTTTACTAGGCCTCAGTGAGTCGCTGGTTCCTTCACCAGGGAAGGAGCGGGTTGTCTCTGCCCTGTCATAAGTCTAGGGCATCTGAGGGCCACCAGGGTTTTCTAGGTTCCTGTGTATGGGCATCTCTACCATCGAGAGGTGCCCATACGAATAGGAGTTAGGGCCAGGAGCAGGGTTTCATAGGTAGTGACCCTTTTCCTTCCCTAGAGGTGAGGCCTAGTGTCTTTTCCCTTCCGTCTTGTTGTCTTTTGGTGTTCTCCCCTACTTCATCCGTGACAAGAGCTTTGTGTGTCTAGCAGGGCTGTATGTGTATAGCAGAGCTGTATCTATGTAGCAGTGCTGTATCTGGTATGACAGTGCTGTGAGTGTACCAGAATTGTGTGTGTTGCAGACAAATACTTAAAAGTAATCTAGCATGGCAGAACAACAGAGCAATGACTGGAGACACATTTATTTGGATACAGTAGGTACATTTAATGAGGTGACCACATGCACCATTGCTGGTTGTTACAAGGGTCAACAGGTGACACACTAAGGCTTCTTTCACACAGGCGAGATTTCCGCACGGGTGCAATGCGTGAGGTGAACGCATTGCACCCGCACTGAATTCAGACCCATTCATTTCTATGGGGCTGTGCACATGAGCGATGTCTTTTACGCATCACTTGTGCGTTGCATGAAAATCGCAGCATGCTCTATTTTGTGCGTTTTTTCACGCAACGCAGGCCCTATATAAGTAAATGGGGCTGCATGAAAATCGCAAGCATCCGCAAGCAAGCGTGGATGCGGTGCAATTTTCACGCATGGTTGCTAGGAGATGATCGGGACATGGTTACAAGGGAAAATAATAGCATTCTTAATACAGAATGCTTAGTAAAATAGGGCTGGAGGGGTTAAAAAAAATAAAAAAATAATTTAACTCACCTTAATCCAATTGTTCGTCCAGCCCGGCTTCTCTTCTTTCTTCTTCTTTGCTGTGCAAGAGGAAAAGGACCTGTGTTGACGTCACTGCGCTCATCACATGGTCCGTCACATGATCCATCACCATGGTGATGGATCATGTAATGGACCATGTGATGAGCGCAGATATGTCATCAAAGGTCCTTTACCCAGGTTCTGAAGAAAGAAGAAAGAAGAGAAGCCGGACTACTCGAACAAGAGGATTTAGGTTGAGTTAAATTATTTAGTATTTTTTTTAACCCCTTCAGCCCTATTTTACTAAGCATTCTGTATCAAGAATGCTATTATTTTCCCTTATAACCATGTTATAAGGGAAAATAATACAATCTACACAACACCTAACCCAAACCCGAACGTCTGTGAAGACGTTCGGGTTTGGGTACCAAACATGCCGATTTTTCTCACGCGCGCGCAAAACACATTTAAATGTTTTGCACTCGCGTGGAAAAATCGTGCATTTTCCCGCGACGCACCCGCCTAAATCCATGACGCCCGTGTGAAAGAGGCCTAAGGGTAACAGAAGCTGACCGAAACTATTCCCCCTACTCTAAGGTACACCCTAAAGTTATTGACCTTGACCCCTTCACTTCAGTAAACCACATTCCCTTCAAAGAGGACCTAGAAAATATTTTTTCTAATTTTCTGTTGTCTAAACCTTGGATGCGACTTATAGTCTAGTGCAGTGGTGCCCAACCATTTTTCATCTGAGGGCCGCACTAGACTTGGTATAAATTTAGCGGGCCGGAACCAGGTAGCTTTGCCAGAAAGAAATGCAAACGCTGTGAGGGGGCACGTGTGAGCATTACTACTGTAAAGAGGGCACATATCTGGCATAACTACTGTGAGGAGGGCACATATCTGGGCATAACTACTGTGAGGAGGGCACATATCAGGGTATAACTACTGTGAGGAGGGCACATATCAGGGTATAACTACTGTGAGCTGTGAGGAGGGTACATATCAGGGCATAACTACTGTGAGGGGGCACGAGTGAGCATTACTACTGTGAAGAGGGCACATATCTGGCATAACTACTGTGAGGGGGCACATATCTGGGCATAACTACTGTGAGGGGGCACATATCTGGGCATAACTACTGTGAGGGGCACATATCTGGGCATAACTACTTTGAGGGGGCACATATCTGGGCATAACTACTGTGAGGAGGGCACATATCAGGGCATAACTACTGTGAGGAGGGCACATATCAGGGCATAACTACTGTGAAGAGGGCACATATCTGGGCATAACTACTGTGAGGGGGCACATATCTGGGCATAACTACTGTGAGGGGGCATGTTTGAGCATTTCATCTGTGAAGAGTGCACATATCTTGGCATTATTACTGAGGGGGCATATATCTGGGCATAACTACTGTGAGGGGGCATGTGTGAGCATTAAGTCTGTGAATAGGGCACAAATCTTGGCATTATTACTGTGAGGGGACATGTGATGTATACATGTGTGTAATGTATGTAGTGCAGTATGTGATTACCACACACTGCACTACATACATTACACACATGTATACATCACATACTGCGCTGTCACCTTCTTCTGCAGGTCTACCTTGATGTGTGGTCTTTAGGCTTCAGTCAGATCCTCCACCGCCATGCTTGCGCCGTGTGCCCAACACTACCAGGAGTTGGCCCCACCTCCTTTCATCTCCTGCAGCAGGGCGCTCTATCGCTCCAATGCCCGCCCAATCTTAACAATCAGGGGCATAGCTAGAAATGACTGGGCCCCATAGCGAAACAAATTATGGCCCCCCCCCCCTCCCGGATCTCCCACTCCCACATACCTATCGGACCTCCCACCCCTTCCAGAGCTCCCACCCAAACACCCCTCCAGGACCTCCCACCCCAACATCCCCCTTCAGTGTCGTCCACAGATTCCCCCTTCAGTGTCGTCCACAGATTCCCCCTTCAGTGTCGTCCACAGATCCCCCCCTTCAGTGTCGTCCACAGATCCCCCCTTCAGTGTCGTCCACAGATCCCCACCTTCAGTGTCGTCCACAGATCCCCCTTCAGTGTCGTCCACAGATCCCCCCTTCAGTGTCGTCCACAGATCCCCCCTTCAGTGTCGTCCACAGATCCCCCCTTCAGTGTCGTCCACAGATCCCCCCTTCAGTGTCGTCCACAGATCCCCACCTTCTGTGTCGTCCACAGATCCCCACCTTCAGTGTCGTCCACAGATCCCCCCTTCAGTGTCGTCCACAGATCCCCCCCTTCAGTGTCGTCCACAGATCCCCCCCCTTCAGTGTCGTCCACAGATCCCCCCCTTCAGTGTCCTCCACAGATCCCCCCCTTCAGTGTCCTCCACAGATCCCCCCCTTCAGTGTCCTCCACAGATCCCCCCCTTCAGTGTCCTCCACAGATCCCCCCCTTCAGTGTCGTCCACAGATCCCACCTTCAGTGTCGTCCACAGATCCCCCCTTCAGTGTCGTCCACAGATCCCCCCCTTCAGTGTCGTCCACAGATCCCCCCTTCAGTGTCGTCCACAGATCCCCACCTTCAGTGTCGTCCACAGATCCCCACCTTCAGTGTCGTCCACAGATCCCCCCTTCAGTGTCGTCCACAGATCCCCCCTTCAGTGTCGTCCACAGATCCCCCCCTTCAGTGTCGTCCACAGATCCCCACCTTCAGTGTCGTCCACAGATCCCCACCTTCAGTGTCGTCCACAGATCCCCACCTTCAGTGTCGTCCACAGATCCCCACCTTCAGTGTCGTCCACAGATTCCCACCTTCAGTGTCGTCCACAGATCCCCCCCTTCAGTGTCGTCCACAGATCCCCCCTTCAGTGTCCTCCACAGATCCCCCCTTCAGTGTCCTCCACAGATCCCCCCCTTCAGTGTCCTCCACAGATCCCCCCTTCAGTGTCCTCCATAGATCCCCCCCCTTCAGTGTCGTCCACAGATCCCCCCATTCAGTGTCCTCCACAGATCCCCCCCCCTTCAGTGTCTACCACAGGTATCCCCCCAGTGTCGTCCACAGATATCCCCCCCACCCAGCGCCGCTTCCTAGCTAATTTATTCACTGCACTTGCCTCTGTGAAATTGAATCTCGCACAGGCGCACTGGCAGAGGCCAGGAAGACGGTGCATGCGCACTTCGATGCCTCTGCCAGTGCGCCTGTGCGAGATTACGGCGCTTCTATTCAATTTCACAGAGGCAAGTGCAGTGAATAAACTAGCTAGGAGGCGGGGCTGGGCGGGGAGATTGCAGGCACAGGCAGCATCGCTTTGCTGCCTGTGCCATTCGCAGTGCGCCCTGCGCTGATAAAGTCCGGTCACTGTGCGGGCCGCATGACACGGCTTCGCTGGCCGCATTTGGCCCGCGGGCCGTAGGTTGGGCATCACTGGTCTAGTGCATCTTATTTAGCAAAAAATACGGTATCTTAAAGTTGTATCACAATAAAAATACCCATTAGTCTTCTTACATCACATAAAAAGCATCCAGTAAATTACAGAAGGTCACTCTTGCAGCAAATAAACTCATCCACTCTGATTGACATGTTTAGATTCCAATTTATTGAGGACCTGTCCGCAAGTTTCAAACAGTAATAACGTAGATCAGGAAGTCAAAACAGGAAAAAAAAAACTGTTGTAAGTCAATGTTTGTCAAAACAAATTAAAGGGATGATGACAATAGAAAATAGAAGTTCAGTCTCTACATAGGTTCACATTGATAAAACCCATTTTTGGACATTAGAAATAATCAGACTTTACAATTGTAAAATAAAATAAAAATCTTAGTTTACTTAGAAAATTTGGTACATCATTTCCAATTACCATTTTATATCTTTCTCGCAATGGGTGGAGCTTAACTGCCTTATAGTTGTGTGCAACTGACAACTGACACCCATAAAGAGTAGTGATGAGCAGCAGGAGCAATATTCAAATTTGTGATGTTTCGCGAATATTTTGTAGAATATTCTTCATAAATTAGCGAATTTGAGAATTCGAGATTATATTCTTGATTGCGAAAAATCGACAATGTATTATTCGTGTAATGCGCGCAAAATACCGGCGTGGGTTACTTATGCTACATTTTTCCAACTGGTAATAGTTTCCTGAGACTGGAGAAAATGGTTGACACGGCAGAACATTAGAATAGCTTTATAGGCAGACAGAGTGCTCCAATATTTTTGCTCTTGCAAATTTTCGTCAATTAATGATGCACATATTTTTTCGCAATACTTGCAACTTGTATAGTAAGGGGTAGGCAACTTTTCTATTGGTTGCTAGGGATGTTGCTAAGCTGTGACAAAGCCTTCTCATTGGCCCACAAGCTAGAAGAAGGGAGGGCTGATCACCTGATGTGTACTGTGTTAAAAAAACAACAAAAAATTTATATTTGTCATTACGAATATATAGCACTATATTCTAAATATTTGGAATTCTCGAAGTGGCGATAAAAATTTGTTTTTCAAATATAAGAGCTTAACACTAATAAAGAGAAGGCACTGGTACATATCATGCCATGAGCAACATGTGTCAGGCAATTAACGGATACATGTGGAAAGCATTCTGTAACTGCAGTATGTGGAGTGCCAAGTAACTACAACGAGCATTTTAGAAAAATACAGTTATTTGAAATCTATAGATACTGATTTTCATCTATGTTCTCCAAGACCCAAGGACGTAGCAAGGTGGTGGGGGGACAGGGAGCCGCCCGCTCCCTGTTTCACCATTCTGCTGAACAGGCCCCACATTGTGCTGCTGGCTGTGTGGGAGGAGCGGTGAAAGCCCGGATATCAGCTTCCTGCACGACCAGCAGCCCGATGAGTGTTTGACAGCGTCTGCTGCTGGGGAACACCGGATGTGCCGATCATCATGGAAACAGGTATTTGTGGGTTTTTTTTGTTTGTTTTTTTAAAGGAGCTGGAGGGGGTACTAGAAACCAAAGGTGGGCATTACTGCTGCGAGAGGGTCACTATAAGGACATAACTACAGTGAGGGGCCATAAGGAGGAGATAACTACTATGAAGGGCCACAAGGAGGACATAACTATTGTGAGGCGGCACAAGGAGGACATAGCTACATTGAAGGGGCCACAAGATGGACATAACTACAGTGAGGGGGCACAAGGAGGACATTACTACTGTGATGGGCGCAATGTGGGCATAACTACTGTGAGGGGCACAATGTGAGCATTAGTACTGTGAAAGAGGCACAATGTGGGCATTATTACTGTGAGAGGCACAATGTGGGCATTATTACTGTGAGAGGCACAATGTGGGCATTATTACTGTGAGGGGGCACAATGTGGGCAGTATTACTTTGAGGGGGCACAATGTGGACATTATTACTGTGAGGGGGCACAATGTGGGAAGTAGTATTGTGTGGTAGCAGTAAGGAGAAAGCATTGTCCGAGATTACCCTGTTATACATTGGGATGGCTCGGTTTTACAGGGCCAGCACAGTGCCCCCTGCTGGGTATTTCACAGCGGCAGTCACCATCCCTTCCTTATGTGATTATTCTTTTTGCTCTGTCACCACAGTGACCTTGTTCCAATTCTAGCAGACATCAGGGCAACACGGCAATGAAACCCTGGATGTGGTCGGGCCAGTTGGTAATTTATCGCTAGGTCTATTGGTACTGCCATGTACCCTATGACAGATTTTATCAGGTGAGTGGGGCTGGGCGAGTGTAGTTATGCATTGGGCAGAGTAAGAGGCATGGCTTAGTGTAAAAAAAATTGCCACTGCGCCCTACTCATGCCACTGAAGGACTTATTTTATTATCCTTAGGATATGTCATCAATATCTGATCAGTGAGCGTCCAATGCATGGCACCCCTGCCACTCAGCTGTTTTATACACTGCGCATTGTCTCCCTTGCAACAGCACAGTGTAATTACAAGTGCTCGCTCCAGTCAAGTCAATGGAGCGAGTATTTGAAATTACACTGCACCACCGAGACTTCCGGGATGACAGGCTGTGTAATGAAGAGGAAGCAGCGCTCACATGAAGTGTTGCCTTCTGATCGGCATGGGCGCCTTGTATTGGACCCGCACTGATCAGATATTGATGACCTATCCTAAGGATAGTACAATAAGCCCCAGCAGCCGCTGATTGATATTTACGGTTTCTTTATTGTATTACTTCATAAAGAAAGTACAGGACACGCTTCGGCCTGTCCTAGCCTTTTTCAACTGCTAGGATGGGCCAAAACACGCCCTGTACTTTCTGTATGAAGTAATACAACAAAGAAACCCTAAAGATCAATGGCTGCTGGGACTTATTGTACTACAGATATTAGACTGGTTCCTTCCCACTGTAGCACTGCAATAGGATTGTGTGCTGGGCAGTTCCTATTCTATCCTAAGAATAGGTAATCAATATATACTGCCTGCACAACCCCTTTAAACTTCAAGGATGGTTTCTGATTGCACAATCATCGCTTATTAGAAAAGCTTCTTTATGATAAACTGATTTCTGGGATCTCCAGGGATCTAGCTGCCATCTGTGGGGACAACTGACAGCAAGTGTTCAATTTCCCTGCAGCACCCTCACAGGAGAGGGGAAGCATTACACTCTACCCTTTGAAATCAACAGCTGGTCCATGTAAAGCACACACTTGTTGGTTTTCCAGAATGAACGTCATATTTAGTGTTGAGCAAATCGAACCCGACTTAGGATAAATTCGATTAGCCATGAAGCCGAATTTTCTTGTGCTTTGTGGTATCAAATAGATTTTACCTGAAATAGGGTTAAAAACAAAAAAGAAAATCCTACTTACCTCCTCCATTAGCTCGCGACAGGCTGGCCGCCGCCATCTTCATTGAAATTCTTGCAAGAAATCCTGTGCGCTGTGACATATGACATCACCATGCCAGATGACATGATGACATCCTATCGGGCCGTGCAAGATTCTTCAATCAAGATGGCGATGGCTGGCCTGTTGCGAACATAGGATGTAAGTATGATTGAATTTATTTTTGTGTTAATTTTACAATGTGTTTTTACTATCAGATGCCGTGATCATGTATGAACAGGGAATCTGAGGGGTACAATGACAGGGAGCAGCCCAATCACCGTTCCCCATCATTGCATCCACTACTTGCAAAGAAATGCGCTTCTTGACAAAGCAATTCGTCAATAATCAAATTTTTTTGTAAAATTCGGTGAAGCAGCCAAATCGAATTTTCCAATACTTCGCTCATCCCTAGTCATATTCATGTAGCTTGTGATTACAACTAATAGATGGTGGTCCCAAGTGTAATAACTCATGAGGCTAGCTTGGACAGTCACATGATTTGCCATGATATTAAGCTCTTTAACAAAAACATACTCGGTCAAAAATCAGCAAAATAGAATCCTCTATAGTAAAATTTTGTAAATGAAAGCTCTTATGGCATTCAGAATACTCTATACAATTCCTGTATTAATGGCTTGACAATAGGGAACACAGTATGTACAGTATATTTTGTCTAAATGTGTTTGGATCAATACAGCTACTGTATATCTATTTCAAATTTGATGAACGCATGCACTACTATTCTTGTAAAATAATATTTTCTAACATCAGATTTTTTCCCCTTACCTGACCAATTTCAGAAAATCTGTTTTTGACCTGAAGGTGATCTTATTCTTGAAACAACTCCTTTGTTAAACCTTGACAAAACCCTTCCAGTGCTTAACTGTCGATATCATATCCACATCTTCTCCTTTTTTCCCAGGTTCTACAAACTACATATGTTCCACTTGTCTTTCAAGACTCAACAATTGTTGTTAGTGAGAGCTCTGACTTAACACTTTCCTCAACTCAACTATTGAAGGAAAATGTATCTCTGTTCTGGTTGTCTACTTTTCACTTTACCATGTATGTTAACAAGCTTAAGTGTAATACTTCTCAACCTCAAGAGTCAAGGTACAGTATGCTATAATATAAGATATCAACTTTGTCTTGCCTTTGTAAACAAATTGAGAAACAAGCTAGGAAGCCAGCTAGAGCATTGTATAAAAATATATAAAAAAAATGTATTTACCCTTATGCAAGAATTTATTTTTGGTGTCTTTAGAATAAAGAAAATAATTTTAAATATGGACTTGAGTGAGAGTCAGAAGATTGATCTGCATGCATGTGTCACCTATCCACTGGAATGAGTAAAAAAATACAAAAAAAAGGGTTTATTTCGATGGGCTTGTGGTTGTGCAGTCAACTCTCTCGCTTGATATCGGTTGATATCTGAGTCCCAGTTTCTCAACCTCCTCAGTGTGAATCTTCTGATAAAATAGCATGCCATAAAAAACTATTGTTAGAAGCCCTGTTAAATACTTTTGTAAATAAAAATAAAATGAGAAAATGAGGATTGACAAAAGTAAAACTACATAGCTAATTAACTTTTTGTTCATGGGGTTGAGGCTGTGAAAAGATAAGTCAGCTTTTAAACCTCCTATAATTTATATTATTCTTGGCATTTTTGAGACAAACTTTGACAGTGGTCAGCAGAGATTAAACTTGTAGGATATATAGTACTGGTAGGAGAATAAATTGGGTAACATATTATAGTGACAATTTTTTATTGGTATTAAATCCCTAACCAGAGAATATAGCTGACAGAAATACGAGCAATAAAGAATCACTAAATCAAGAAAAAGAAAGAATAATGATGAGAAATAGGACCACCAGCCAACTCCCTTATCTAAGGTTCTGAGAAAGGTTATGGGAATAAAATAAAAATCAGGAGCTGAGAATTTTAAGCAAATATTTACAATTCTAAATAATAAAATGCAACTTTTTTTTTATTTTTCAGTATAGTGCTACAAGACAGGTGCCCTGTATATCATGCTTTGCTGCTCAACCACACCATTTCATGAATCTTCAATACAGTAGTTTTACACATAAACTAGGCTCACAGCGCTGATATGTTGCCCCAAGATTTCCATATTTTGAATTATATGACCATATATTCTTCCCCTTCAAATTTTGCCACATACTCCCAGTTTGCAAATCCAGGTCCTTGTACGAGTGCTGGAAGACATCAGAATCAGCTGCACATCCATTAAAAGAAAAATGAGCTCTAGCATTCTGAAGTAAAATTCCATATGGCCCGCATCTAGTGGTCCATAAACTTACATTGTCAACCGTGGCAAACACAGAGGTCTAGAATTGGTCAGTTTTCCAGAGTTTTTAAGGTGCCAAGGTGGAAATCTAAACTTCAGAAAGCAGAAAGGAAAGGGCATATGTGAATATATCTATGGCTGGAAAAAAGAGCTTGAGTAAAATGCAACACTGTAATCCCAGTCCAGGAGACCACTTTGCTGTTAATCAAATTTTATTGTTTGTTCTGACCTACTGTATGAAACTGACTACTTACATGTCACAACAACAAAGGATATTGCCACGGGGAGCTGGCAGCATGCTCTTCCTTCGCAGCGCCGCCGGCATTCTGCGCATATAGCGGAGCAAGGACGCGGTCGGCGTCCTCGTCTCCATGGTGACCAGGGGGCAGGGAGGACCGGCCACGCACGCATCCTCAGCGTGTCCAGCGTCCTCCATCCCCTAGACAATGAGCAGCAGGGGATCTAAGCACAGATAATAATAAATCGGCGCTCAACTGTATTATGCGCACTACGAGTCACGTGACGCTGGCCACGTCACATGACTCACCTGTAGGTGTTATTTGAACAGGCAGCCTGCTGGCCACAGGTTGCCTGTGATTGGTCTTGCTACCCTCTCCAGCATATTGTCATATTGTGTACTCTGTGTGTTTTGACCTCGGCTCTGTTTTTAACCTCGACCTTGTGACCTCCTTGGATTTGATGTGACCTCTTGGCTTCTGACTATGGATTGTATTGACCTTGTTGTTGTGTTTTTCCCTGCATACCTGCGTGACCTCCCGGCTTTGACTTTTGCTTCCCTGACTCTGTTCACGGTTTTTCCTCTTTTCATCTTTAGGCCCCTGCACATATATAAACTAGGGAATGCCGCCAAGTTGTACGCCGTCAGTTAGGACGGGTCGTGCAAGTAGGTAGGGATAGAGGTGCGGGTGGATTTCAGGGCTGCACTCTTCCCTCCCTTTCCTGACAGAATCACAGGTCTTACCTAACACTATGAACCCTATGCAAATTCTTACTGATCAGGTCCATAATCTTGCCCAAATGGTACAGGATGTGGCAGAGAGATTACAGCAGCAGGAATTGGTTCAGACCCCACCTATGGCGCCCTCCTCCCTTCAGAATCTCGAACCTTGTGTTAAGCTGCCTGATTGTTTTTCCGGGTATTGTAAGTATTTCCTGACATTTAAGGAAAGTTGTAAGTTGGATTTTTGGGTTCCGAACAGCAAAGAGTAGGAATAATTATCTCTTTGTTGCAGGGGGACCCACAAAAATGGGCCTGCTCCCTCCCCACAGACTCCCCTTGTCTAGCTTCTGTGGAAGCATTTTTTCAAGCCTTAGGGGTACTATATGATGAACCCGATAAGTCGACTGTGGCAGAATCTCAGTTGAAGTCTCTCACTCAGGGGGACAGACCGGTGGAGGAATACTGCACTCAGCCCCGGAAATGCTGTGTTCCCTCTGGCTGGAATGAGCCAGCTCTTAAGTGCCAGTTTAGTTCAGGGCTCTCTGAAAACCTTAAGGATATGTTGGTCAGTTATCCCTACCCTGACACCTTAGAGCAGACTATGACTCTGGCTGTTAGACTGGACCGACGTATTAGGGAAAGGCAATGAGAACATCTGACCTTTCCACAGGTGGTGGTCAAGCCAGACTCCTTACCCATGGGAGTCAAGGTAGAGAATTATCCCGAAGAACCCATGCAGCTCGGAATGACCAGAAGGGATCAGAGACGTCTAAGGGGTGCCTGCTTTTGTTGCGGAGAAACTGACCACTCGGTACGACAATGCCCTAAGACTCCTCTCTTCCGGAGATCCTCACGGCCGGACATCTTGAAGGTTAAGGTACTCCCAGAAGTGGTTAAAGAGAAAGTATTAGTACCGGTGGTTATTTCTTTGGGTTCTAGAAAGGCGTTTATTGACTTGGGGTCCGCTTCTAATTTTATTGACCATAATTTTGCACTTTCCATTGGGGGTACCCATGTTGTCTCTTCCTAATCCTATCCATATTATTGCCATTGACTCTACTCCTTTGGTGGGCGGAACTGGGGAATTTTGTACTCCTGAAGTAACCTTGACTTTGGCGGCTTGTGATACAGAAATTTGTTCTTTTTTTATACAAAAAAATGTACCCGTGGAGGTAGTTTTGGGCATGCCTTGGCTATAGATTCATAACCCAGTCATTTACTGGTCCACAGGTAAATTAGATAAATGGGGACTAAAATGTAATTTATACTGTCTACCTGTTATTCAGGCTGGAATCACTACCGAGTCGAAAACTGTTCCCCCATACATCAGTGACTTCACTGATGTTTTTTTCCATGCCTGATGCTGAGTTTCTTCCCCCTCATGATTGTGCCTCATGATTCATCCCCCTCATGATTATGCCATAGATCTTATTCCGGAATCCAGGTACCCTAAGGGTCGTATTTATCATTTGTCCAGTCCTGAACGGAAGTCTATGAGGGATTATTTGAAGGAGAGTTTGCAAAAAGATCATATTAGACCCTCAGTGTCTCCTATGGGGGCAGGATTTTTCTTTGTTGAGAAAAAAGATGGGGAATTGAGACCTTGTATTGATTACAGAGAGTTAAACAAAATTTCTATTAAAAATCAGTACTCTTTGTCGTTGATTCCTGACCTGTTCAATCAAGTTCTTGGATCTCACTGGTTCACCAAACTCGATCTCAGGGGGGCCTACAGTCTTATTCGAATTAACGAGGGGGAGTGGAAAACGGCCAATGATACCCCTGAGGGCCATTATAAATATTTAGTGATGCCATTTGGTTTATTTAATGCCCCGGCAGTTTTCAAAAATTTTGTCAATGATATTTTTCGACAATTTATTGGGAAATTCATGATTGTGTATTTGGATGATATTTTGATTTATTCATCTGACTGGGATTCTCACATTAGCCACGTTAGACAGGTACTGGAGTTTCTTCGTGAATGCCAACTATTTGCTAAAGGTGAAAAGTGTATCTTTGGGGTACAGGAAATTTTATTTTTGGGATATATTCTCACACCCCAAGCCTTTGAGATGGATCCAAGGAAGGTGCAAGCTATTCTGGAGTGGTTAAGACCCTCCTCCCTTAAAGCATTACAATGCTTTTTGGGTTTTTCTAATTATTATCGAAACTTAATTTAAAAAAATTCTGTTACTGCCAAATAGTGATGGACGAACATCTGCCGGGACGGTTTGCGAACGCGATCAAATGTTCGCGAACCGAAAGTTTGCGGCGGGTCCCATTCATTTTAATGGCAGGCGAACCTGAAAAACCTTCAGCTCATATTTGCAGCCAAGAAATAATTACTAGAAGTGCACAAATAGTCACACAACATGGACAGTGACATACCAGATGTATTATTCCAATTTGCGATCTCCATTCATTATTTTTTTCAATGCAAAATATCGGCAATATAATTTTCACGTACGCGCATGCGCACACCAGTTATAATTATTTTTTCCAATACTGTTTGTCACTGTGTGTAGCAGAGGGAAAGCAGCAAAACCGCAAACAAATGCTGCAGTACCCAAATGCACTATAGAGAAAGTATATTATTGGTATATAACACCCCGCTTCAATCTGTTTTTTTGGGGGGCATGACTGGTATATCACACCAGTTATTATAATTTTTTCCAATACCGTTTGTCACTGTGTGTAGCAGAGGTAACGCAGCAAAACAGCAAACAAATGCTGCTGTACCCAAATGCACTATATAGAAAGTATATTATTGGTATAACACCCCATTTCTATCAGGTTTTTTGGGGGGGCGACTGGTATATCACACCAGTTATAATTATTTTTTCTAATTGCGTTTGTCACTCTGTGTAGCTGCAGTATCGCTGCAGAACTGCTCACCACTGCTGCTCAATACAAATCCACTATAATATGCTTTCTATGTTAGAAAGTATGTTATAAGTGAATTACACCCCTCTGTACTGCACACCTATCAATAGTACACCTATAACAGTCCTTAAAAGGACTTTTGCGGACCTATTTGATAGCATTTTTGTCCCTAACAGTCTGTCCCTGCTCCACACAGCAACCTTTCCCTACACTGACAAAAGACTGAATGTAAAATGGCGGCCAGATTGGGTCTATTTATAAGGTAGAGGGTATGTCCATGTGCTGAAACTTTTCAATTGGCTGTCCTGTACCACCTGATGGATGTGTCATGGATCAAAGTTCTTCACAATGTAAAAGAATATGGAGGGCGCAAATATCGCCATATGTTCGCATGTTCAGTGAATTGTGAACAAGCAAAGTTCGCTGCGAACCGCAAGGCCATCACTATTGCCAATCCTCTCACCAACTTAACCAGGAATGGGGCGGATCTAGTGAATTGGTCGCCGGAGGCCATAAAAGCTTTCGAAACACTCAAGAGGTGTTTTGTTAACGCCCCCTAATATTGGTTCAACCAGACCAAGAGAGGCCTTTTGTAGTTGAGGTTGATGCCTCAGAGGATGGGGTAGGAGCAGTACTCTCTCAGGGGTCATCAACTCTCACTAATCTTAGGCCCTGTGCATTCTTTTCTCGTAAGTTCTCTTCCACTGAGAGAAATTATGATATTGGAAACCGAGAGTAACTTGCTATTAAATGGGCCTTTGAAGAATGGCAGCAATTTTTGAAGGGGGCTCAACATTGTATTACGGTTCTTACGGATCATAAGAATCTATTGTTTTTGGAATCTGCTAAACGTTTGAATCCCAGACAGGCTAGGTGGGCATTATTCTCTACACGTTTTAACTTTTGTATTACTTTCAAGACAGGAAGTAAAAATATCAAGGCAGATGCCCTATCCTTGAGTTTTGGTGCTTTTCAATCTCCTGATACTTTACTAGAAACGATATTACCAGCAGGTGTCATTGTGGGCTTCAGTCTCCTCCAATCTGACGCCCGAAATTACTGCGGGACAACATATGGCGCAGTACAATCCCCTACTGATAAATTATTTGTCTCCGGTCATTTACGTCTCAGACTTTTGGGTGAGTGCCATAATTCTGTGTTTAGTAGACATCCAGGTATTAATGCCACCAAGGAACTCGTCTCCAGGTTCTACTGGTGGCTCACTTTGTCTAGAGATGTCCATTGTGTCCTCATGTGAGGTATGTACCAGGTCCAAGACTCCTAGGTCCCATCCGGTGGGTGAGTTGTAAAAGCTGTCCATCCCTAGCAGACCTTGGTCCCATATCTCCATGGATTTTATCACCGACCTACCGGTTTCATTGGGTAAGTCGGTTATTTGGGTGGCTGTTGACAGATTTAGTAAGATGGCGCATTTCATTCCTCTATCAAAGCTGCCCAATACTAAGACCTTGGCCTCCTTGTTTGTAGATCATGTGATACGCTTACACAGGATTCCAGAAAATGTGGTTTCGGAGAGAGGCATTCAATTCAGCTCAAGGTTTTGGAGGGCTTTTTGTCATAAGATTAATATCTCTTTGTCTTTTTCTTCGGCCTTTCATCCTGAAACCAACAGTCAAACTGAACGTTTAAATAAATCTCTAGAACAATATTTGAGGTGTTATGTCTCCGACAACCAACATCGGTGGGTGGAATATTTGTCTGTGGCGGAATTCGCCGTAACAATCGGGTGAATTCGTCTACTGGTATGTCTCCTTTCTTTTGTAATCTTGTTTTCGATCCACAATTTAGTTCAGTTTTGCTGTCCTCCTCGAAGGTTCCTGAAGCTGATGTAATAGTTAAAAAACTGTGCACAGTCTGGGCCCAGGTTCAGTCGAACCAAAAGAAAAGCTCAGGAGATTCAAAAAAATAATGCTGACAAGAGGCGCTCACGAGGAGTGGATTTTGGGTTGGGGGATAAAGTGTGGTTGTCTACCAGGAGTTTGTCTCTGAAGGTACCTTCAAGTAAATTTGCACCGCGCTTTATTGGTCCTTATGTAATCATTGAAATCATTAACCCTGTGCCTTTTAAGTTATAGTTACCTGACTCCTTTCGTATCCATAATGTTTTCCATAAAGCATTACTCAAAAAATATGTATCGCGTGCATCCCCTACTCAGGAATCTCCTCCGCCAGTGGAGGTTACCGGCCAACTAGAATTCCAAATTTCTAGAATCCTTGATGTGAGAAAGGTCCGCAACTCATTGCAATATTTGGTCCACTGGAAGGGTTATGGTCCTTAGTAGTGTTGAGCGAGCATGCTCGGCCGAACTGCTGTTCGGCTCGAGCATCGCTATGCTTGAGTCTCCTTCCCGCACGTTTCTCCGCTGCTATGCAGCCAATAAACGTGCAGGTAAGTACTGCCCTCACTGTAATGCCAGTAGCCATGTTGGCTACTGGCATTACAGTGATTGGCTGGCCAGAAAGCGTCATCGGGTGCTATATAGCACCCGATGACGCATGTATGGCTCATTTGTAGTCAGGGAGAGCTCAGCATAGGAAGGAACAGATAGTGTAGGGAGTGTGATCGCAATTAGGGTTGAGCGAACCCGAACTGTAAAGTTCGGGTTCGTACCGAACTTTAGGATTTTTGGACCCCGGACCCGAACCCGAACATTTCAGTAAAAGTTTGGGTTCGGTGTTCAGCGCTTTTTGAAAGGCTGCCGAGCAGCCAATCAACAAGTGTTTAACTCTGTGCCCTTAGAAGCCATCACAGCCTTGCCTACTAATGGCATGGCTGTGATTAGCCAGTGCAGCATGTGACCCAGGCTCTATATGAGCTGGAGTCACGTAGCGCTGCGCGTCACTCTGCTGTTCTTAGTGTAGGGATAGGATACTGCTGCTGTGAGGGAGAGAATAAGAAAGAAACTTTAATCAGAACTGCAATTGAACTCAGCGATCTACATAGATTTTGTTGTGTGGGTGCAGTGCACACTCTTTTTACCCTGCCCTGAGCCCAGTAAAAGAAAAAAAGAACTTTTATCCGTCTGTTAGTCAGGTGGGCGGCGCCGGCCATTTTATGCAAGCTCAGTCCATCAGCCCTGCATATGTGCTTTTGTGACATTGAAATCCAAGCTTTAAATACTTCAATAATTTTCTGGGTTTTAAAAAACACCCATTTTTTTGCAATACCCTCCATCTGGGGCCTCTACCGCATTAGTCAGTGTGCAATTTAAGCTAAAAATACAGATTAAATTTTCTGGGTTTTAAAAAACACCCTTTTTGGGCAAAATACACAATTTTACAGCCCTTGCTGTATCTGTACGTGTGAAATTCAAGCATTATATACTACTGTCATATTCTGTTATTAAAAAAACACCCATTTAGGGCAAAATACTTAATTTGCGGCCTTTGCTGCATCTGTCAGTGTGAGATACACGCTTTAGATACTGCTGTGCTATTCTGGTATAAAAAAAAACACTCATTTTGGGCAAAATACTTAATTTGCAACCTTGTCTGCATCTGTGCGTGTGAAATTCAAGCGTTATATACTGTTGTCATATTCTGGTATTTAAAAAAACACACATTTCGGGCAAAAATCTTAATTTTGCAGCATTGTCTGCATCTGTACATGTGAGATACACCCTTTAGATACTATTGTTCTATTCTGCTATTAAAAAAAAACACCCATTTAGTGCAAGAAGATTAATTTTGCAGCCTTTGCTGCATCTGTCATTGTGAGATACACCCTTTAGATACTGCTGTTCTATTCTGTTATTAAAAAAACACCCATTTTGGAAAAGATCCTAAATTTGAGAAGTATGAGGAGAGAGTCAAATAAGGGACGTGGTCCCGGTCGTGGTGCTGCTGGTGGAGCTCCTGTTGCAGGGAGAGGTCGTGGTCGGTATTTGGTCGGGCCTAATGCGGCTCCACGAATGGTGAGGCCAGAACAAGTACAGGCGATAGTAGATTGGGTTGCTGACAGTGCATTCAGTTCCTTAACACTGTCTCCCACCCGGTCTCCTGCTGAAAGATCAGAGTTGGCACCTCCAGCCAATATCCATCAGTCTTTCACCTCACCCCCTTGCAAATCAGCCAAGCAGTCTGAGCCCTAAGTCATGCAGCAGTCTCTTCTGCTTTTTGATGACTCTTTTAGCAGGGTTTCCCAGGGCCATCCACCTAGCCCTGCTCCAGAAGTGGAAGAGATTGAGTGCACCGATGCCCAACCACTTACGTTTAAAGATGAGTACATGGGAGGACCACTGCAGCACATCTTGGATGATGACGAAACACAGGTGCCAACTGCTGTGGCTTTCTAAAGTGTGTGGACTGACAAGGAGGGCAGGGGTAAAGACTGGGTGGATGATGATGTGGAGGACAATGAAGTCCTCGACCCCACATGGAATCAAGGTCATGTGAGTGACCTATGTACAGTCGTGGCCAAAAGTTTTGAGAATTACATAAATATTGGAAATTGGAAAAGTTGCTGCTTAAGTTTTTATAATAGCAATTTGCATATACTCCAGAATGTTATGAAGAGTGATCAGATGAATTGCATAGTCCTTCTTTGCCATGAAAATTAACTTAATCCCAAAAAGAACTTTCCACTGCATTTCATTGCTGTCATTAAAGGACCTGCTGAGATCATTTCAGTAATCGTCTTGTTAACTCAGGTGAGAATGTTGACGAGCACAAGGCTGGAGATCCTTATGTCAGGCTGATTGGGTTAAAATGGCAGACTTGACATGTTAATAGGAGGGTGATGCTTGAAATCATTATCCTTCCATTGTTAACCATGGTGACCTGCAAAGAAACGCGTGCAGCCATCATTGCTTTGCATAAAAATAGCTTCACAGGCAAGGATATTGTGGCTACTAAGATTGTACCTCAATCAACAATTTATAGGATCATGAAGAACTTCAAGGAAAGAGGTTCAATTCTTGTTAAGAAGGCTTCAGGGCATCCAAGAAAGTCCAGCAAGCGCCAGGATCGTCTCCTAAAGAGGATTCAGCTGCGGGATCGGAGTGCCACCAGTGCAGAGCTTGCTCAGGAATGGCAGCAGGCAGGTGTGAGCGCCATCACTTTTGGAAGATGGCCTGGTGTCAAGAAGGGCAGCAAAGAAGCCACTTCTCTCCAAAAAAAACATCAGGGACAGATTGATCTTCTGCAGAAAGTATGGTGAATGGACTGCTGAGGACTGGGGCAAAGTCATATTCTCCGATGAAGCCTCTCCGATTGTTTGGGGCATCTGGAAAAAGGCTTGTCCGTAGAAGAAAAGGTGAGCGCTACCATCAGTCCTGTGTCATGCCAACAGTAAAGCATCCTGAGACCATTCATGTGTGGGGTTGCTTCTCATCCAAGGGAGTGGGCTCACTCACAATTTTGCCCAAAAACACAGCCATGAATAAAGAATGATACCAAAACACCCTCCAACAGCAACTTCTTCTAACAATCCAACAACAGTTTGTTGAAGAACAATGCATTTTCCAGCACGATGGAGCACCGTGCCATAAGGCAAAAGTGATAACTAAGTGGCTCGGGGACCAAAACGTTGACATTTTGGGTCCATGGCCTGGAAACTCCCCAGATCTTAATCCCATTGAGAACTTGTGGTCAATCCTAAAGAGGCGGGTGGACAAACAAAAACCCACTAATTCTGACAAACTCCAAGAAGTGATTATGAAAGAATGGGTTGCTATCAGTCAGGAATTGGCCCAGAAGTTGATTGAGAGCATGCCCAGTCGAATTGCAGAGGTCCTGAAAAAGAAGGGCCAACACTGCAAATACTGACTCTTTGCATAAATGTCAAGTAATTGTCGATAAAAGCCTTTGAAACGTATGAAGTGCGTGTAATTATATTTCACTACATCACAGAAACAACTGAAACAAAGATCCAAAAGCAGTTTAGCAGCAAACTTTGGGAAAACTAATATTTTTGTCATTCTCAAAACTTTTGGATTTCTGTTTGGGGGGTGTTTAGTTTTTTTTTGGGATCTTTTGATCAGCTGAAAAACAGCCTGTTTTAGTTTATTTGTTGTTTTCATAAAATTGAATGCTCAAAAAATGTTTTGTCTCACTCCCATTTCTTCTTGTTGCATGTTGTTAAGATCCAGCCATGCTAAATATGATTTTTTGCCATTTTTCAAGTGGTCTTAAGCTTTTGATCAGGACTGTAGTTCAGAGGAAGAGGCGGTGGTCACACAGAGCCACCAGCACAGCAGAAGAGGGAGCAGGGTGCAAAAGCGGAGCGGCCGTCTTCTAGACAGTAGGCCTGCTACTTCCCACCGCAGCAAGGGACTGAGCACACCAAAGCCAGCTCCAAGGAGTTCCCTGGCGTGGCAGTTCTTTAGACAATGTGCTGACGACAAGACACGAGTGGTTTGCACACTGTGCAATCAGAGCCAGAAGTGAGGCATAAACGTTCTCAACCTTAGCACAACCTGCATGACCAGGAATCTAAGTGCAAAGCATGATCTGCAGTGGAGGAGACACCTCAAAAACCAAGAAAGGTCTCTGGATCCTCCTGCTTCTTCTTCTGCTGCAGTATCGGCCTCTTCATCCACCTCTAGAGTGACAGTGCCATCTGCCACTCCGCAAACAGAGGATCTGCCAGCAATACCACCATCTGGGTCACCAAGCATCTCCACAATGTCCCACGCAAGCGTTCAGCTCTCCATCTCCCAAACACTGAAGCGGAAGAGGAAGTACCGCCCTACCCACCCGCGATCCCTGGCCCTAAATGCGAGTATTTTAAAATTACTGGCCTTTGAAATGCTGTCATTCCGTCTGGTGGAGACAGAGTTTTAAAAGCCTTATGGAGGTGGCTGTCCCACAGTATGTCGTGCCCAGCCGCCACTAGGCGTGCCATCCCTTCCCTGCACAACCAAGTGGGGGACAAAATCAGGTGTGCACTGCGCAACGCCATCTGTGGCAAGGTGCAACTCACTACGGATACGTGGACCAGTAAGCACGGTCAGGGATGTTATATCTCCATAACAGCACACTGGGTAAATGCAGTGGCGGCTGGGCCTGAGTCGAATAGCAGTTTGGCGCATGTCCTTCCACCACCAAGGATTGCAGGGTGCTTCAGTTTGCCTCCTGTTGCTTCCTCCTCTTACTCCGCTTCCTCATCCTCTAGCGGCTCCTCATCCTGTCAGCATAACACCTTCACCACCAACTTCAGCACAGCCAGGGGTAAACGACAGCAGGCAGTTTTAAAACTTATCTGTTTGGGGGACAAACTGTGGAGCTGTGGACGGGCCTTGAACAACAGATCGATGAGTGGTTGGTGCCAGTGAGCCTCAAGCCCGGCCTGGTGGTGTGCGATAATGGGCGAAATCTCATAGCAGCTCTGGGACTAGCCGATTTGACGCACATCCCTTGCCTGGTGTATGTGCTGAATTTGGTGGTGCAGAGATTCCTTAAAAATTACCCCGATATGTCAGAGCTGCTTCATAAAGTGCGGGTCGTCTGTGCGCGCTTTCGGCGTTCTCACCCTGCTGCTGCTCGTCTGTCAGCGCTGCAGCGTAACTTCGGCCTTCCCCCTCACCGCCTCATATGCGACGTGCCCACAAGGTGGAACTCCACCTTGCACATGCTGGCCAGACTGTGCGAGCAGCAGCAGGCGATATTGGCGTTTCAGCTGCAGCACGCATGGTTGAGTCGCTCTGCGGAACAGCACCACTTCACCACCAATGACTGGGCCTCCATACGAGACCTGTGTTCCTTGTTGCGCTGTTTACTCCACCAACATGGCCAGTGCAGATAACGCCGTTCTCAGCGTTACTATCCCACTTCTATGCCCCCCAGAAAAAACGCTGTGGCGATAATGGAAGAGGATGTGGCACAGGAGGAGGAGGAGGAAGAGGGATCATTTCATAGGGTTTCCGGCCAGTCATTGACAAGTTCCTGCACCCACAAACGCCAGGTACACTATTGTCCAGCTAGGGCACAGTTCTGGAGGATGAGGAGATGGAGGAGGAGGAAACATGTTCACAGCAGGGTGGCACCCAGACCAGCTCATGGCCATCACTGGTGCGTGGCTGGGGGATACAAAGGACACAGACGATACAACTCCCACAGTGGACAGCTTTACGTTGCCTCTTGGCAGCCTGGCACACATGAGCGATTACATGCTACAGTGTCTCCGCAATGACCGCCGAGTTGCCCACATTCTAACTTGTGCTGATTACTGGGTGGCCACGCAGCTGTATCCCCGTTACAAGGACAACGTACTGTTCTTAATTCCTTAACTGGAGCGTGATCGTAAGATGCGCGAGTACAAGCGCACGCTGGTAGACGCGCTGCTGGTGGCATTCCCACCGGACAGCGGGGGAACAGTGGAAGCACAAGGCGAAGTTAGAGGAGGAGGGAGAGGTCGCCAACGCAGCCGGGGCACCACCAGCACCTCAGAAGTCAGGGTTAGCATGGCCGAAAGCTTTGTCAGCACGCCACAACCAGCACCACCAGCTGATATGGAATGTCTTAGCAGGAGGCAGCATTTCAGCAACATGGTGGAGCAGTATGTGTGCACACGCCTACATGTACTGAATGACGGATCTGCCCCCTTCAACTTCTGGGTCTCCAAATTAGGCACATGGCCTGAGCTTGCCCTTAAAGCCTTGGAGGTGCTGGTCTGCCCTGCAGCCAGTATATTATCTGAACGTGTGTTTAGCACAGCAGGGGGCGTTATCACAGACAAGCGCAGCCGCCTGTCCACAGCCAATGTAGACAAGCTCACGTTCATTAAAATGAACCAGGCATGGATCCCACAGGACTTGTCCATACATTGTGCAGAATAGACATGTATACTGGCACTTAGCAGCCATTGTTATACTGCAGCGCAATTGCTCATTCTTGTATTTTGGATATTTCACACTGTCTTTTGGAGTGTACCCTAATTGAAAAATAAAACAAAAAAAACAGTGTTGGCTACCTCGCCCTCCTCCACCGCCACTTCCACCTATACCACTACATTCCCCGCCTCCTCAAACTCCTACTTCATATGGACCTCCACCTCATAAATCACAAGGCTGGAGATCCTTATGTCAGGCTGATTGGGTTAAAATGGCAGACTTGACATGTTAATAGGAGGGTGATGCTTGAAATCATTATCCTTCCATTGTTAACCATGGTGACCTGCAAAGAAACGCGTGCAGCCATCATTGCTTTGCATAAAAATAGCTTCACAGGCAAGGATATTGTGGCTACTAAGATTGTACCTCAATCAACAATTTATAGGATCATGAAGAACTTCAAGGAAAGAGGTTCAATTCTTGTTAAGAAGGCTTCAGGGCATCCAAGAAAGTCCAGCAAGCGCCAGGATCGTCTCCTAAAGAGGATTCAGCTGCGGGATCGGAGTGCCACCAGTGCAGAGCTTGCTCAGGAATGGCAGCAGGCAGGTGTGAGCGCCATCACTTTTGGAAGATGGCCTGGTGTCAAGAAGGGCAGCAAAGAAGCCACTTCTCTCCAAAAAAAACATCAGGGACAGATTGATCTTCTGCAGAAAGTATGGTGAATGGACTGCTGAGGACTGGGGCAAAGTCATATTCTCCGATGAAGCCTCTCCGATTGTTTGGGGCATCTGGAAAAAGGCTTGTCCGTAGAAGAAAAGGTGAGCGCTACCATCAGTCCTGTGTCATGCCAACAGTAAAGCATCCTGAGACCATTCATGTGTGGGGTTGCTTCTCATCCAAGGGAGTGGGCTCACTCACAATTTTGCCCAAAAACACAGCCATGAATAAAGAATGATACCAAAACACCCTCCAACAGCAACTTCTTCTAACAATCCAACAACAGTTTGTTGAAGAACAATGCATTTTCCAGCACGATGGAGCACCGTGCCATAAGGCAAAAGTGATAACTAAGTGGCTCGGGGACCAAAACGTTGACATTTTGGGTCCATGGCCTGGAAACTCCCCAGATCTTAATCCCATTGAGAACTTGTGGTCAATCCTAAAGAGGCGGGTGGACAAACAAAAACCCACTAATTCTGACAAACTCCAAGAAGTGATTATGAAAGAATGGGTTGCTATCAGTCAGGAATTGGCCCAGAAGTTGATTGAGAGCATGCCCAGTCGAATTGCAGAGGTCCTGAAAAAGAAGGGCCAACACTGCAAATACTGACTCTTTGCATAAATGTCAAGTAATTGTCGATAAAAGCCTTTGAAACGTATGAAGTGCGTGTAATTATATTTCACTACATCACAGAAACAACTGAAACAAAGATCCAAAAGCAGTTTAGCAGCAAACTTTGGGAAAACTAATATTTTTGTCATTCTCAAAACTTTTGGCCACGACTGTACAGTCCTGATAAAAAGTTTAAGACCACTTGAAAATTGTCAAAAAATCATATTTTACATTGTTGGATCTTAACAAGGTTCCAAGTAGAGCTTCAACATGCAACAAGAAGAAATGAGAGTGAGACAAAACATTTTTTGAGCATTCAATTAATTGAAAATAACGATTAAACTAAAACAGGCTGTTTTTCAGCTGATCCAAATTTTAGGACCACATGCCTTTAAAAGGCCAAATTTGTGCAAAGATGTGGATTCATTGTCATTTTCTGTCAGGTAGTCACACGTTGTGATGGCAAAGGCAAAAAAACTCTCCCTTTTTGAACGTGGTCGGGTTGTTGAACTGCATAAGCAAGGTCTCTCACAGCTCGCCATCGCTGCTGAGGTGGGACGCAGTAAGTCATTTGGAATTTATTAAATGATCCTAAGGGTTATGGAACAAAAAAGTCAAGTGGAAGACCCAAAAAAATTTCATCAGCACTGAGACGGAGGATCCAATTGGCTGTCCGTCAAGACACTGGACGATCCTCGACCCGAATTAAGGCCCTTACTGGTACTGACTGCAGCCCCATAACCATCAGACGGCATCTGAGACTGAAGGGCTTCAAAAACAAAAAACGTCTTCAAAGACCTCGTCTCCTTGAACGCCACAGAACTGCTCGTTTGGACTTCGTTTGCAAGAGAGCACCAAACATGGGACATTCAAAGGTGGAAGAAAGTTTTATTCTCTGATGAGAAAAAATTTAACCTTGATGGTCCTGATGGTTTCCAACGTTACTGGCATGACAAGCAGATCCCACCTGAGATGTTTTCTACGCGCCACAGTGGAGGGGGCGCAATAATGGTCTGGGGTGCTTTTTCCTTCAGTGGAACAATGGAGCTTCAGGAAGTGCAGGGGCGTCAAACGGACGCTGGCTATGTCCAGATGTTGCAGAGAGCATTCCTCATGACTGAGGGCCCTTGTCTGTGTGGTAACGACTGGGTTTTTCAACAGGACAACGCTACAGTACTCAATGCCCGCAGGACAAGGGACTTCTTCCAGGAGAATAACATCACTCTTTTGGCCCATCCTGCATGTTCCCCTGATCTAAATCCAATTTAGAACCTTTGGGGATGGATGGCAAGGGAAGTTTACAAAAATGGACAACAGTTCCAGACAGTATATGGCCGTCTTCACCACTTGGAGAAATGTTCCCACTCACCTCATGGAAACGCTTGCATCAAGCATGCCGAAACGAATTTTGGAAGTGATAAACAATAACGGCGGAGCTACTCATTACTGAGTTCATGTTTGGAAGTTGGATTTCTGTTTGGGGGGTGTTTAGTTTTTTTTTGGGATCTTTTGATCAGCTGAAAAACAGCCTGTTTTAGTTTATTTGTTGTTTTCATAAAATTGAATGCTCAAAAAATGTTTTGTCTCACTCCCATTTCTTCTTGTTGCATGTTGTTAAGATCCAGCCATGCTAAATATGATTTTTTGCCATTTTTCAAGTGGTCTTAAGCTTTTGATCAGGACTGTAGTTCAGAGGAAGAGGCGGTGGTCACACAGAGCCACCAGCACAGCAGAAGAGGGAGCAGGGTGCAAAAGCGGAGCGGCCGTCTTCTAGACAGTAGGCCTGCTACTTCCCACCGCAGCAAGGGACTGAGCACACCAAAGCCAGCTCCAAGGAGTTCCCTGGCGTGGCAGTTCTTTAGACAATGTGCTGACGACAAGACACGAGTGGTTTGCACACTGTGCAATCAGAGCCAGAAGTGAGGCATAAACGTTCTCAACCTTAGCACAACCTGCATGACCAGGAATCTAAGTGCAAAGCATGATCTGCAGTGGAGGAGACACCTCAAAAACCAAGAAAGGTCTCTGGATCCTCCTGCTTCTTCTTCTGCTGCAGTATCGGCCTCTTCATCCACCTCTAGAGTGACAGTGCCATCTGCCACTCCGCAAACAGAGGATCTGCCAGCAATACCACCATCTGGGTCACCAAGCATCTCCACAATGTCCCACGCAAGCGTTCAGCTCTCCATCTCCCAAACACTGAAGCGGAAGAGGAAGTACCGCCCTACCCACCCGCGATCCCTGGCCCTAAATGCGAGTATTTTAAAATTACTGGCCTTTGAAATGCTGTCATTCCGTCTGGTGGAGACAGAGTTTTAAAAGCCTTATGGAGGTGGCTGTCCCACAGTATGTCGTGCCCAGCCGCCACTAGGCGTGCCATCCCTTCCCTGCACAACCAAGTGGGGGACAAAATCAGGTGTGCACTGCGCAACGCCATCTGTGGCAAGGTGCAACTCACTACGGATACGTGGACCAGTAAGCACGGTCAGGGATGTTATATCTCCATAACAGCACACTGGGTAAATGCAGTGGCGGCTGGGCCTGAGTCGAATAGCAGTTTGGCGCATGTCCTTCCACCACCAAGGATTGCAGGGTGCTTCAGTTTGCCTCCTGTTGCTTCCTCCTCTTACTCCGCTTCCTCATCCTCTAGCGGCTCCTCATCCTGTCAGCATAACACCTTCACCACCAACTTCAGCACAGCCAGGGGTAAACGACAGCAGGCAGTTTTAAAACTTATCTGTTTGGGGGACAAACTGTGGAGCTGTGGACGGGCCTTGAACAACAGATCGATGAGTGGTTGGTGCCAGTGAGCCTCAAGCCCGGCCTGGTGGTGTGCGATAATGGGCGAAATCTCATAGCAGCTCTGGGACTAGCCGATTTGACGCACATCCCTTGCCTGGTGTATGTGCTGAATTTGGTGGTGCAGAGATTCCTTAAAAATTACCCCGATATGTCAGAGCTGCTTCATAAAGTGCGGGTCGTCTGTGCGCGCTTTCGGCGTTCTCACCCTGCTGCTGCTCGTCTGTCAGCGCTGCAGCGTAACTTCGGCCTTCCCCCTCACCGCCTCATATGCGACGTGCCCACAAGGTGGAACTCCACCTTGCACATGCTGGCCAGACTGTGCGAGCAGCAGCAGGCGATATTGGCGTTTCAGCTGCAGCACGCATGGTTGAGTCGCTCTGCGGAACAGCACCACTTCACCACCAATGACTGGGCCTCCATACGAGACCTGTGTTCCTTGTTGCGCTGTTTACTCCACCAACATGGCCAGTGCAGATAACGCCGTTCTCAGCGTTACTATCCCACTTCTATGCCCCCCAGAAAAAACGCTGTGGCGATAATGGAAGAGGATGTGGCACAGGAGGAGGAGGAGGAAGAGGGATCATTTCATAGGGTTTCCGGCCAGTCATTGACAAGTTCCTGCACCCACAAACGCCAGGTACACTATTGTCCAGCTAGGGCACAGTTCTGGAGGATGAGGAGATGGAGGAGGAGGAAACATGTTCACAGCAGGGTGGCACCCAGACCAGCTCATGGCCATCACTGGTGCGTGGCTGGGGGATACAAAGGACACAGACGATACAACTCCCACAGTGGACAGCTTTACGTTGCCTCTTGGCAGCCTGGCACACATGAGCGATTACATGCTACAGTGTCTCCGCAATGACCGCCGAGTTGCCCACATTCTAACTTGTGCTGATTACTGGGTGGCCACGCAGCTGTATCCCCGTTACAAGGACAACGTACTGTTCTTAATTCCTTAACTGGAGCGTGATCGTAAGATGCGCGAGTACAAGCGCACGCTGGTAGACGCGCTGCTGGTGGCATTCCCACCGGACAGCGGGGGAACAGTGGAAGCACAAGGCGAAGTTAGAGGAGGAGGGAGAGGTCGCCAACGCAGCCGGGGCACCACCAGCACCTCAGAAGTCAGGGTTAGCATGGCCGAAAGCTTTGTCAGCACGCCACAACCAGCACCACCAGCTGATATGGAATGTCTTAGCAGGAGGCAGCATTTCAGCAACATGGTGGAGCAGTATGTGTGCACACGCCTACATGTACTGAATGACGGATCTGCCCCCTTCAACTTCTGGGTCTCCAAATTAGGCACATGGCCTGAGCTTGCCCTTAAAGCCTTGGAGGTGCTGGTCTGCCCTGCAGCCAGTATATTATCTGAACGTGTGTTTAGCACAGCAGGGGGCGTTATCACAGACAAGCGCAGCCGCCTGTCCACAGCCAATGTAGACAAGCTCACGTTCATTAAAATGAACCAGGCATGGATCCCACAGGACTTGTCCATACATTGTGCAGAATAGACATGTATACTGGCACTTAGCAGCCATTGTTATACTGCAGCGCAATTGCTCATTCTTGTATTTTGGATATTTCACACTGTCTTTTGGAGTGTACCCTAATTGAAAAATAAAACAAAAAAAACAGTGTTGGCTACCTCGCCCTCCTCCACCGCCACTTCCACCTATACCACTACATTCCCCGCCTCCTCAAACTCCTACTTCATATGGACCTCCACCTCATAAATCACAAGGCTGGAGATCCTTATGTCAGGCTGATTGGGTTAAAATGGCAGACTTGACATGTTAATAGGAGGGTGATGCTTGAAATCATTATCCTTCCATTGTTAACCATGGTGACCTGCAAAGAAACGCGTGCAGCCATCATTGCTTTGCATAAAAATAGCTTCACAGGCAAGGATATTGTGGCTACTAAGATTGTACCTCAATCAACAATTTATAGGATCATGAAGAACTTCAAGGAAAGAGGTTCAATTCTTGTTAAGAAGGCTTCAGGGCATCCAAGAAAGTCCAGCAAGCGCCAGGATCGTCTCCTAAAGAGGATTCAGCTGCGGGATCGGAGTGCCACCAGTGCAGAGCTTGCTCAGGAATGGCAGCAGGCAGGTGTGAGCGCCATCACTTTTGGAAGATGGCCTGGTGTCAAGAAGGGCAGCAAAGAAGCCACTTCTCTCCAAAAAAAACATCAGGGACAGATTGATCTTCTGCAGAAAGTATGGTGAATGGACTGCTGAGGACTGGGGCAAAGTCATATTCTCCGATGAAGCCTCTCCGATTGTTTGGGGCATCTGGAAAAAGGCTTGTCCGTAGAAGAAAAGGTGAGCGCTACCATCAGTCCTGTGTCATGCCAACAGTAAAGCATCCTGAGACCATTCATGTGTGGGGTTGCTTCTCATCCAAGGGAGTGGGCTCACTCACAATTTTGCCCAAAAACACAGCCATGAATAAAGAATGATACCAAAACACCCTCCAACAGCAACTTCTTCTAACAATCCAACAACAGTTTGTTGAAGAACAATGCATTTTCCAGCACGATGGAGCACCGTGCCATAAGGCAAAAGTGATAACTAAGTGGCTCGGGGACCAAAACGTTGACATTTTGGGTCCATGGCCTGGAAACTCCCCAGATCTTAATCCCATTGAGAACTTGTGGTCAATCCTAAAGAGGCGGGTGGACAAACAAAAACCCACTAATTCTGACAAACTCCAAGAAGTGATTATGAAAGAATGGGTTGCTATCAGTCAGGAATTGGCCCAGAAGTTGATTGAGAGCATGCCCAGTCGAATTGCAGAGGTCCTGAAAAAGAAGGGCCAACACTGCAAATACTGACTCTTTGCATAAATGTCAAGTAATTGTCGATAAAAGCCTTTGAAACGTATGAAGTGCGTGTAATTATATTTCACTACATCACAGAAACAACTGAAACAAAGATCCAAAAGCAGTTTAGCAGCAAACTTTGGGAAAACTAATATTTTTGTCATTCTCAAAACTTTTGGCCACGACTGTACAGTCCTGATAAAAAGTTTAAGACCACTTGAAAATTGTCAAAAAATCATATTTTACATTGTTGGATCTTAACAAGGTTCCAAGTAGAGCTTCAACATGCAACAAGAAGAAATGAGAGTGAGACAAAACATTTTTTGAGCATTCAATTAATTGAAAATAACGATTAAACTAAAACAGGCTGTTTTTCAGCTGATCCAAATTTTAGGACCACATGCCTTTAAAAGGCCAAATTTGTGCAAAGATGTGGATTCATTGTCATTTTCTGTCAGGTAGTCACACGTTGTGATGGCAAAGGCAAAAAAACTCTCCCTTTTTGAACGTGGTCGGGTTGTTGAACTGCATAAGCAAGGTCTCTCACAGCTCGCCATCGCTGCTGAGGTGGGACGCAGTAAGTCATTTGGAATTTATTAAATGATCCTAAGGGTTATGGAACAAAAAAGTCAAGTGGAAGACCCAAAAAAATTTCATCAGCACTGAGACGGAGGATCCAATTGGCTGTCCGTCAAGACACTGGACGATCCTCGACCCGAATTAAGGCCCTTACTGGTACTGACTGCAGCCCCATAACCATCAGACGGCATCTGAGACTGAAGGGCTTCAAAAACAAAAAACGTCTTCAAAGACCTCGTCTCCTTGAACGCCACAGAACTGCTCGTTTGGACTTCGTTTGCAAGAGAGCACCAAACATGGGACATTCAAAGGTGGAAGAAAGTTTTATTCTCTGATGAGAAAAAATTTAACCTTGATGGTCCTGATGGTTTCCAACGTTACTGGCATGACAAGCAGATCCCACCTGAGATGTTTTCTACGCGCCACAGTGGAGGGGGCGCAATAATGGTCTGGGGTGCTTTTTCCTTCAGTGGAACAATGGAGCTTCAGGAAGTGCAGGGGCGTCAAACGGACGCTGGCTATGTCCAGATGTTGCAGAGAGCATTCCTCATGACTGAGGGCCCTTGTCTGTGTGGTAACGACTGGGTTTTTCAACAGGACAACGCTACAGTACTCAATGCCCGCAGGACAAGGGACTTCTTCCAGGAGAATAACATCACTCTTTTGGCCCATCCTGCATGTTCCCCTGATCTAAATCCAATTTAGAACCTTTGGGGATGGATGGCAAGGGAAGTTTACAAAAATGGACAACAGTTCCAGACAGTATATGGCCGTCTTCACCACTTGGAGAAATGTTCCCACTCACCTCATGGAAACGCTTGCATCAAGCATGCCGAAACGAATTTTGGAAGTGATAAACAATAACGGCGGAGCTACTCATTACTGAGTTCATGTTTGGAAGTTGGATTTCTGTTTGGGGGGTGTTTAGTTTTTTTTTGGGATCTTTTGATCAGCTGAAAAACAGCCTGTTTTAGTTTATTTGTTGTTTTCATAAAATTGAATGCTCAAAAAATGTTTTGTCTCACTCCCATTTCTTCTTGTTGCATGTTGTTAAGATCCAGCCATGCTAAATATGATTTTTTGCCATTTTTCAAGTGGTCTTAAGCTTTTGATCAGGACTGTAGTTCAGAGGAAGAGGCGGTGGTCACACAGAGCCACCAGCACAGCAGAAGAGGGAGCAGGGTGCAAAAGCGGAGCGGCCGTCTTCTAGACAGTAGGCCTGCTACTTCCCACCGCAGCAAGGGACTGAGCACACCAAAGCCAGCTCCAAGGAGTTCCCTGGCGTGGCAGTTCTTTAGACAATGTGCTGACGACAAGACACGAGTGGTTTGCACACTGTGCAATCAGAGCCAGAAGTGAGGCATAAACGTTCTCAACCTTAGCACAACCTGCATGACCAGGAATCTAAGTGCAAAGCATGATCTGCAGTGGAGGAGACACCTCAAAAACCAAGAAAGGTCTCTGGATCCTCCTGCTTCTTCTTCTGCTGCAGTATCGGCCTCTTCATCCACCTCTAGAGTGACAGTGCCATCTGCCACTCCGCAAACAGAGGATCTGCCAGCAATACCACCATCTGGGTCACCAAGCATCTCCACAATGTCCCACGCAAGCGTTCAGCTCTCCATCTCCCAAACACTGAAGCGGAAGAGGAAGTACCGCCCTACCCACCCGCGATCCCTGGCCCTAAATGCGAGTATTTTAAAATTACTGGCCTTTGAAATGCTGTCATTCCGTCTGGTGGAGACAGAGTTTTAAAAGCCTTATGGAGGTGGCTGTCCCACAGTATGTCGTGCCCAGCCGCCACTAGGCGTGCCATCCCTTCCCTGCACAACCAAGTGGGGGACAAAATCAGGTGTGCACTGCGCAACGCCATCTGTGGCAAGGTGCAACTCACTACGGATACGTGGACCAGTAAGCACGGTCAGGGATGTTATATCTCCATAACAGCACACTGGGTAAATGCAGTGGCGGCTGGGCCTGAGTCGAATAGCAGTTTGGCGCATGTCCTTCCACCACCAAGGATTGCAGGGTGCTTCAGTTTGCCTCCTGTTGCTTCCTCCTCTTACTCCGCTTCCTCATCCTCTAGCGGCTCCTCATCCTGTCAGCATAACACCTTCACCACCAACTTCAGCACAGCCAGGGGTAAACGACAGCAGGCAGTTTTAAAACTTATCTGTTTGGGGGACAAACTGTGGAGCTGTGGACGGGCCTTGAACAACAGATCGATGAGTGGTTGGTGCCAGTGAGCCTCAAGCCCGGCCTGGTGGTGTGCGATAATGGGCGAAATCTCATAGCAGCTCTGGGACTAGCCGATTTGACGCACATCCCTTGCCTGGTGTATGTGCTGAATTTGGTGGTGCAGAGATTCCTTAAAAATTACCCCGATATGTCAGAGCTGCTTCATAAAGTGCGGGTCGTCTGTGCGCGCTTTCGGCGTTCTCACCCTGCTGCTGCTCGTCTGTCAGCGCTGCAGCGTAACTTCGGCCTTCCCCCTCACCGCCTCATATGCGACGTGCCCACAAGGTGGAACTCCACCTTGCACATGCTGGCCAGACTGTGCGAGCAGCAGCAGGCGATATTGGCGTTTCAGCTGCAGCACGCATGGTTGAGTCGCTCTGCGGAACAGCACCACTTCACCACCAATGACTGGGCCTCCATACGAGACCTGTGTTCCTTGTTGCGCTGTTTACTCCACCAACATGGCCAGTGCAGATAACGCCGTTCTCAGCGTTACTATCCCACTTCTATGCCCCCCAGAAAAAACGCTGTGGCGATAATGGAAGAGGATGTGGCACAGGAGGAGGAGGAGGAAGAGGGATCATTTCATAGGGTTTCCGGCCAGTCATTGACAAGTTCCTGCACCCACAAACGCCAGGTACACTATTGTCCAGCTAGGGCACAGTTCTGGAGGATGAGGAGATGGAGGAGGAGGAAACATGTTCACAGCAGGGTGGCACCCAGACCAGCTCATGGCCATCACTGGTGCGTGGCTGGGGGATACAAAGGACACAGACGATACAACTCCCACAGTGGACAGCTTTACGTTGCCTCTTGGCAGCCTGGCACACATGAGCGATTACATGCTACAGTGTCTCCGCAATGACCGCCGAGTTGCCCACATTCTAACTTGTGCTGATTACTGGGTGGCCACGCAGCTGTATCCCCGTTACAAGGACAACGTACTGTTCTTAATTCCTTAACTGGAGCGTGATCGTAAGATGCGCGAGTACAAGCGCACGCTGGTAGACGCGCTGCTGGTGGCATTCCCACCGGACAGCGGGGGAACAGTGGAAGCACAAGGCGAAGTTAGAGGAGGAGGGAGAGGTCGCCAACGCAGCCGGGGCACCACCAGCACCTCAGAAGTCAGGGTTAGCATGGCCGAAAGCTTTGTCAGCACGCCACAACCAGCACCACCAGCTGATATGGAATGTCTTAGCAGGAGGCAGCATTTCAGCAACATGGTGGAGCAGTATGTGTGCACACGCCTACATGTACTGAATGACGGATCTGCCCCCTTCAACTTCTGGGTCTCCAAATTAGGCACATGGCCTGAGCTTGCCCTTAAAGCCTTGGAGGTGCTGGTCTGCCCTGCAGCCAGTATATTATCTGAACGTGTGTTTAGCACAGCAGGGGGCGTTATCACAGACAAGCGCAGCCGCCTGTCCACAGCCAATGTAGACAAGCTCACGTTCATTAAAATGAACCAGGCATGGATCCCACAGGACTTGTCCATACATTGTGCAGAATAGACATGTATACTGGCACTTAGCAGCCATTGTTATACTGCAGCGCAATTGCTCATTCTTGTATTTTGGATATTTCACACTGTCTTTTGGAGTGTACCCTAATTGAAAAATAAAACAAAAAAAACAGTGTTGGCTACCTCGCCCTCCTCCACCGCCACTTCCACCTATACCACTACATTCCCCGCCTCCTCAAACTCCTACTTCATATGGACCTCCACCTCATAAATCACAAGGCTGGAGATCCTTATGTCAGGCTGATTGGGTTAAAATGGCAGACTTGACATGTTAATAGGAGGGTGATGCTTGAAATCATTATCCTTCCATTGTTAACCATGGTGACCTGCAAAGAAACGCGTGCAGCCATCATTGCTTTGCATAAAAATAGCTTCACAGGCAAGGATATTGTGGCTACTAAGATTGTACCTCAATCAACAATTTATAGGATCATGAAGAACTTCAAGGAAAGAGGTTCAATTCTTGTTAAGAAGGCTTCAGGGCATCCAAGAAAGTCCAGCAAGCGCCAGGATCGTCTCCTAAAGAGGATTCAGCTGCGGGATCGGAGTGCCACCAGTGCAGAGCTTGCTCAGGAATGGCAGCAGGCAGGTGTGAGCGCCATCACTTTTGGAAGATGGCCTGGTGTCAAGAAGGGCAGCAAAGAAGCCACTTCTCTCCAAAAAAAACATCAGGGACAGATTGATCTTCTGCAGAAAGTATGGTGAATGGACTGCTGAGGACTGGGGCAAAGTCATATTCTCCGATGAAGCCTCTCCGATTGTTTGGGGCATCTGGAAAAAGGCTTGTCCGTAGAAGAAAAGGTGAGCGCTACCATCAGTCCTGTGTCATGCCAACAGTAAAGCATCCTGAGACCATTCATGTGTGGGGTTGCTTCTCATCCAAGGGAGTGGGCTCACTCACAATTTTGCCCAAAAACACAGCCATGAATAAAGAATGATACCAAAACACCCTCCAACAGCAACTTCTTCTAACAATCCAACAACAGTTTGTTGAAGAACAATGCATTTTCCAGCACGATGGAGCACCGTGCCATAAGGCAAAAGTGATAACTAAGTGGCTCGGGGACCAAAACATTGACATTTTGGGTCCATGGCCTGGAAACTCCCCAGATCTTAATCCCATTGAGAACTTGTGGTCAATCCTAAAGAGGCGGGTGGACAAACAAAAACCCACTAATTCTGACAAACTCCAAGAAGTGATTATGAAAGAATGGGTTGCTATCAGTCAGGAATTGGCCCAGAAGTTGATTGAGAGCATGCCCAGTCGAATTGCAGAGGTCCTGAAAAAGAAGGGCCAACACTGCAAATACTGACTCTTTGCATAAATGTCAAGTAATTGTCGATAAAAGCCTTTGAAACGTATGAAGTGCGTGTAATTATATTTCACTACATCACAGAAACAACTGAAACAAAGATCCAAAAGCAGTTTAGCAGCAAACTTTGGGAAAACTAATATTTTTGTCATTCTCAAAACTTTTGGCCACGACTGTACAGTCCTGATAAAAAGTTTAAGACCACTTGAAAATTGTCAAAAAATCATATTTTACATTGTTGGATCTTAACAAGGTTCCAAGTAGAGCTTCAACATGCAACAAGAAGAAATGAGAGTGAGACAAAACATTTTTTGAGCATTCAATTAATTGAAAATAACGATTAAACTAAAACAGGCTGTTTTTCAGCTGATCCAAATTTTAGGACCACATGCCTTTAAAAGGCCAAATTTGTGCAAAGATGTGGATTCATTGTCATTTTCTGTCAGGTAGTCACACGTTGTGATGGCAAAGGCAAAAAAACTCTCCCTTTTTGAACGTGGTCGGGTTGTTGAACTGCATAAGCAAGGTCTCTCACAGCTCGCCATCGCTGCTGAGGTGGGACGCAGTAAGTCATTTGGAATTTATTAAATGATCCTAAGGGTTATGGAACAAAAAAGTCAAGTGGAAGACCCAAAAAAATTTCATCAGCACTGAGACGGAGGATCCAATTGGCTGTCCGTCAAGACACTGGACGATCCTCGACCCGAATTAAGGCCCTTACTGGTACTGACTGCAGCCCCATAACCATCAGACGGCATCTGAGACTGAAGGGCTTCAAAAACAAAAAACGTCTTCAAAGACCTCGTCTCCTTGAACGCCACAGAACTGCTCGTTTGGACTTCGTTTGCAAGAGAGCACCAAACATGGGACATTCAAAGGTGGAAGAAAGTTTTATTCTCTGATGAGAAAAAATTTAACCTTGATGGTCCTGATGGTTTCCAACGTTACTGGCATGACAAGCAGATCCCACCTGAGATGTTTTCTACGCGCCACAGTGGAGGGGGCGCAATAATGGTCTGGGGTGCTTTTTCCTTCAGTGGAACAATGGAGCTTCAGGAAGTGCAGGGGCGTCAAACGGACGCTGGCTATGTCCAGATGTTGCAGAGAGCATTCCTCATGACTGAGGGCCCTTGTCTGTGTGGTAACGACTGGGTTTTTCAACAGGACAACGCTACAGTACTCAATGCCCGCAGGACAAGGGACTTCTTCCAGGAGAATAACATCACTCTTTTGGCCCATCCTGCATGTTCCCCTGATCTAAATCCAATTTAGAACCTTTGGGGATGGATGGCAAGGGAAGTTTACAAAAATGGACAACAGTTCCAGACAGTATATGGCCGTCTTCACCACTTGGAGAAATGTTCCCACTCACCTCATGGAAACGCTTGCATCAAGCATGCCGAAACGAATTTTGGAAGTGATAAACAATAACGGCGGAGCTACTCATTACTGAGTTCATGTTTGGAAGTTGGATTTCTGTTTGGGGGGTGTTTAGTTTTTTTTTGGGATCTTTTGATCAGCTGAAAAACAGCCTGTTTTAGTTTATTTGTTGTTTTCATAAAATTGAATGCTCAAAAAATGTTTTGTCTCACTCCCATTTCTTCTTGTTGCATGTTGTTAAGATCCAGCCATGCTAAATATGATTTTTTGCCATTTTTCAAGTGGTCTTAAGCTTTTGATCAGGACTGTAGTTCAGAGGAAGAGGCGGTGGTCACACAGAGCCACCAGCACAGCAGAAGAGGGAGCAGGGTGCAAAAGCGGAGCGGCCGTCTTCTAGACAGTAGGCCTGCTACTTCCCACCGCAGCAAGGGACTGAGCACACCAAAGCCAGCTCCAAGGAGTTCCCTGGCGTGGCAGTTCTTTAGACAATGTGCTGACGACAAGACACGAGTGGTTTGCACACTGTGCAATCAGAGCCAGAAGTGAGGCATAAACGTTCTCAACCTTAGCACAACCTGCATGACCAGGAATCTAAGTGCAAAGCATGATCTGCAGTGGAGGAGACACCTCAAAAACCAAGAAAGGTCTCTGGATCCTCCTGCTTCTTCTTCTGCTGCAGTATCGGCCTCTTCATCCACCTCTAGAGTGACAGTGCCATCTGCCACTCCGCAAACAGAGGATCTGCCAGCAATACCACCATCTGGGTCACCAAGCATCTCCACAATGTCCCACGCAAGCGTTCAGCTCTCCATCTCCCAAACACTGAAGCGGAAGAGGAAGTACCGCCCTACCCACCCGCGATCCCTGGCCCTAAATGCGAGTATTTTAAAATTACTGGCCTTTGAAATGCTGTCATTCCGTCTGGTGGAGACAGAGTTTTAAAAGCCTTATGGAGGTGGCTGTCCCACAGTATGTCGTGCCCAGCCGCCACTAGGCGTGCCATCCCTTCCCTGCACAACCAAGTGGGGGACAAAATCAGGTGTGCACTGCGCAACGCCATCTGTGGCAAGGTGCAACTCACTACGGATACGTGGACCAGTAAGCACGGTCAGGGATGTTATATCTCCATAACAGCACACTGGATAAATGCAGTGGCGGCTGGGCCTGAGTCGAATAGCAGTTTGGCGCATGTCCTTCCACCACCAAGGATTGCAGGGTGCTTCAGTTTGCCTCCTGTTGCTTCCTCCTCTTACTCCGCTTCCTCATCCTCTAGCGGCTCCTCATCCTGTCAGCATAACACCTTCACCACCAACTTCAGCACAGCCAGGGGTAAACGACAGCAGGCAGTTTTAAAACTTATCTGTTTGGGGGACAAACTGTGGAGCTGTGGACGGGCCTTGAACAACAGATCGATGAGTGGTTGGTGCCAGTGAGCCTCAAGCCCGGCCTGGTGGTGTGCGATAATGGGCGAAATCTCATAGCAGCTCTGGGACTAGCCGATTTGACGCACATCCCTTGCCTGGTGTATGTGCTGAATTTGGTGGTGCAGAGATTCCTTAAAAATTACCCCGATATGTCAGAGCTGCTTCATAAAGTGCGGGTCGTCTGTGCGCGCTTTCGGCGTTCTCACCCTGCTGCTGCTCGTCTGTCAGCGCTGCAGCGTAACTTCGGCCTTCCCCCTCACCGCCTCATATGCGACGTGCCCACAAGGTGGAACTCCACCTTGCACATGCTGGCCAGACTGTGCGAGCAGCAGCAGGCGATATTGGCGTTTCAGCTGCAGCACGCATGGTTGAGTCGCTCTGCGGAACAGCACCACTTCACCACCAATGACTGGGCCTCCATACGAGACCTGTGTTCCTTGTTGCGCTGTTTACTCCACCAACATGGCCAGTGCAGATAACGCCGTTCTCAGCGTTACTATCCCACTTCTATGCCCCCCAGAAAAAACGCTGTGGCGATAATGGAAGAGGATGTGGCACAGGAGGAGGAGGAGGAAGAGGGATCATTTCATAGGGTTTCCGGCCAGTCATTGACAAGTTCCTGCACCCACAAACGCCAGGTACACTATTGTCCAGCTAGGGCACAGTTCTGGAGGATGAGGAGATGGAGGAGGAGGAAACATGTTCACAGCAGGGTGGCACCCAGACCAGCTCATGGCCATCACTGGTGCGTGGCTGGGGGATACAAAGGACACAGACGATACAACTCCCACAGTGGACAGCTTTACGTTGCCTCTTGGCAGCCTGGCACACATGAGCGATTACATGCTACAGTGTCTCCGCAATGACCGCCGAGTTGCCCACATTCTAACTTGTGCTGATTACTGGGTGGCCACGCAGCTGTATCCCCGTTACAAGGACAACGTACTGTTCTTAATTCCTTAACTGGAGCGTGATCGTAAGATGCGCGAGTACAAGCGCACGCTGGTAGACGCGCTGCTGGTGGCATTCCCACCGGACAGCGGGGGAACAGTGGAAGCACAAGGCGAAGTTAGAGGAGGAGGGAGAGGTCGCCAACGCAGCCGGGGCACCACCAGCACCTCAGAAGTCAGGGTTAGCATGGCCGAAAGCTTTGTCAGCACGCCACAACCAGCACCACCAGCTGATATGGAATGTCTTAGCAGGAGGCAGCATTTCAGCAACATGGTGGAGCAGTATGTGTGCACACGCCTACATGTACTGAATGACGGATCTGCCCCCTTCAACTTCTGGGTCTCCAAATTAGGCACATGGCCTGAGCTTGCCCTTAAAGCCTTGGAGGTGCTGGTCTGCCCTGCAGCCAGTATATTATCTGAACGTGTGTTTAGCACAGCAGGGGGCGTTATCACAGACAAGCGCAGCCGCCTGTCCACAGCCAATGTAGACAAGCTCACGTTCATTAAAATGAACCAGGCATGGATCCCACAGGACTTGTCCATACATTGTGCAGAATAGACATGTATACTGGCACTTAGCAGCCATTGTTATACTGCAGCGCAATTGCTCATTCTTGTATTTTGGATATTTCACACTGTCTTTTGGAGTGTACCCTAATTGAAAAATAAAACAAAAAAAACAGTGTTGGCTACCTCGCCCTCCTCCACCGCCACTTCCACCTATACCACTACATTCCCCGCCTCCTCAAACTCCTACTTCATATGGACCTCCACCTCATAAATCACGTATTTTATTTTATGTCATTTCACTAATTTGTCTGTTAGATTTTCGGGTGAAATTCACCAATTTTTGGGTGTGATATAACACTGCTCTACCTAGTAGACAGGTAAAAAATATTCACTAATTTGTCTGTTACATTTTCAGGTTAAATTCACCAATTTTTGGGTGTGATATACCACTGCTATACCTAGTAGACAGGTTAATAAATTTCACACATTTTTCTGTTACATCTTGGGTGACATTTTACAATTTTTGCCTTGAATAAACCCCTGCTATGCATAGGTGACAGGGACCAAAATTTTAAAAAATAATCTGTTCCATTGGTGGGTGACATTAACCCATTTCTGGCAATGAAAAACCCCTGCTCTGCATAGGTGACAGGGACTTAAATTTCTAAGATTCGTCCTTAATTGTCCCTTTCATTCGATCCTTCTTCTTTAATAACTTGTCCCACATTTCCGCTCCATCCCATTGCAGCCATTGACCTCCCTTGGATGAAGTCTCCCTTTCTCATGCTCCCTCTCCGGCGTGGAACCCTGATTTGCCGATAACCGTGATCAATATGGTAGGCTCAGAAAAGAACATCGAAAGTTGATAGAAAAGATAACCAAATGGATCGTTGACGTCACAGGGACGTGCGATCAGACAGAAGTTAACATAGAGTCAACAAAGCGGCAGCAGGGCCTCTCCTGGCTAATGTTTCCAAATCCTAAATACCCCAGTGACATTCCCTATAATTTTTTATTAATCATTCCAATAACAGGGCATCTTAAGAGTCCTGTATTGTTATTTACCATCATTACCTCCCCGAGTCGGGAGTGGGTAATTGCCGCGCGCCCCCTCCTTAACTTGGAAGCTTATGCTGCAATACTTTGTCCCACATTTCCGCTCGATTACATTTAATTTAATCCAGTGACCTCCCTCGGATGTGGTATCCCTTTCTCAGGCTCCATCTCTGGCGTGAAACCCTGATTCCCCGCCACCCGTGATCACCATGGTAGGCGCATAAATGAACATCAAAAGTTGATAGAGAAGAAATCCATTTGGATCGTGGACATCACGGGGACGTGCGACATGGTGGAGCAGTACGTGTGCACACGCCTACACGTACTGAATGATGAGTCTGCCCGCTTCAACTTCTGGGTCTCTAAATTGGGCACATGGCCTGAGCTTGCCCTTTACGCCTTGGAGGTGCTGGCCTGCCCTGCAGCCAGTGTATTGTCTGAATGTGTGTTTAGCATGACTGGAGGGGGTTATCACAGGTTATATTTCCCAATGTTTTGGGGTGTGCCCTAATTTAAAAAAATAAAAATAAATTTAAAACCAAAAAGCATTGTAGGCTACCTCCTTCTCCTCCACCGCCGCTTCCACCTACACTGCCACATCTACCGCCTCCTCAACCTCCTACTCCATATGAACCTCGTCCTCCTAGATCATTATAATTTTTTATTTTTACGTATTTTATGTTATTTAAAGTCATTTCCCTATCCACATTTGTTTGCAGAGCACTTGCCATGCTCTTAGCCACATTTTGCTGGCATTTGCAGCCCTTTAGCCCTTTCCATGACATTTTTACAGCCATTTTAGTGCTCAAAAGTTCGGGTCCCCATTGACCCGAACATCCAGGTGTCAGCTCAACTCTAATCGCAATCTATTTTGTTGAAAAACGTTTCAAAGACCCAAAAGTCCTTTTAAGAACTATTGTGTGTGGGGGCAGCAATATAATATATCCATCAATTTTTTTTCCATCAATTTCAATACTTTTTCTATAAGGGGTGTCTGCAGTGACTTGTGACATATGTGCAATACCTTCTGTGTGTCAGGGCCAGAGATTGTAAAAATATAAGTGAAAACTAGTATATTTTTTCCATTATTTTCAATACTTTTTCTATAGAGGGTGTCTGCAGTGACTTGTGACATCTGTGCAATACCTTCTGTGTGCCAGGGCCAGAGATAGAAAAAATATGAGTGAAAGCTAGTACTGTATATTCTTTCCATCATTTTCAATACTTTATCTATAGAGGGTGTCTGCAGTGACTTGTGACATCTGTGCAATACCTTCTGTGTGCCAGGGCCAGAGATAGGAAAAATATAAGTGAAATCTATTTTCCTTTTTCCATACTTTTGCATACTTTTTCCATATACTGTGCTTGCTGTGAACTGCTACATCCGTGCCACATCTTGTGTGTCAAGCGTGTATATAACGTTTAATATGAAGAAGGCGAGCATTAAGGGACGGGCAAGTGGCCGTGATGCTGATGGTCCACGCAGAGGCCGTGGCCCTGGGCGCATTGAAACTGTGCCTGCTGCTAGAGCACAAGAAAAACAATCATCCACGATACCTAGCTTTATATCCCAGTTTGCAGGACGTCGCAGGACAAAACTCTTGAATTCAGACCAGTGAAACCAGTTGGTCAGTTGGATTGCAGCAGATAATTCTTCAAGTTGGCTGAGCACCACCCTGTCTTCCACCAAGTCTAGTCTCAGTAGCCAAGAGTCTGGTCAACAGAATCCTCACCCTGATCCTCCTTCCTCCCACCATGGAGAGTCTGGCCAAACAAGTGATCCCACACTCGGAAATTCCGAGGAGCTCTTTTCATCGCCATTACTTGATTTGGCCCTCTCGCCAAGCACGCTTGTAGAGGGACATGAGATCTTGTGCCCTGATTCCCAACCTCTTGAGCATCCACAGTCACAAGAACATGAAGGTGGGGAACGGCAATTAATGTTTAATGAGGTGGATGATGATGAGACACAGTTGCCAATGAGTCAACCGCAATTAATGTCTCAAGAGGTTGATGAAGAGGATGAGACACAGTTGTCAATCACTGAGGATGTGGTTAGGTCAACAAATCAAGAGGATGATCAGAGTGAGGAAGTGGAAGAGTAGGTGGTGGACGATGAGGTCACTGACCGAACCTGGGAAGGTAAAAAACCGAAAGAGGACAGCAGTACAGAGGGGGAGGGATCTACAGCACTGCAACAGGCTGGAAGAGGCAGTGGGGTGGCAAAAGGGAGAAGGCGGGCCACACCACACAGGCCCGCAACTGTTCCACGGAGCACCCCCTTGTGTAAATCTCCTATGCCAAGGGGTAGGTGTTCCGCAGTATGTCGCTTTTTTGAGGAAAGTGCGGACGACAAAAGAATAGTAATTTGCAACCTGTGCCACACCAAAATGAGCCGGGGCGTGAACACTAGCAACCTCACCACCACCAGCATGATCCACCATATGGCATCCAAGCACCGTAATAAGTGGGACAAATGCCTGGGTCCACAATCTGTGTCTGCGGATCACACCACTGCCTCCTCTTCCCCTATTGTACGTGCTGGCCAATCACCTGTTGAAGGCGCCGGCGAGGATGCCTCCCGCCCTGCATCTTCGCATGCACCATCAGCGACCACATCCACTTCCCTGTCCCAGCTCAGCATCCAAATGTCATTACTAGAGTTGAGCGAACACCTGGATGTTCGGGTTCGAGAAGTTTGGCCGAACTTCCCGGAAATGTTCGGGTTCGGGATCCGAACCCGAACCGAACTTCGTCCCGAACCCGAACCCCATTGAAGTCAATGGGGACCCGAACTTTTGGGCACTAAAAAGGCTGTAAAACAGCCCAGGAAAGAGCTAGAGGGCTGCAAAAGGCAGCAACATGTAGGTAAATCCCCTGCAAACAAATGTGGATAGGGAAATGAATTAAAATTAAAATAAAAAAAATAAAAATGACCCAATATCAATTGGACAGAGGTCCCATAGCAGAGAATCTGTCCTTCACGTCAGCAGAGAATTAGTCTCTTCATGCCATAGCAAAGAATCTGGCTTCATGTCAGCACAGAATCAGTCTCTTCATGCCATAGCAGAGAATCAAAACCTGTCTTCATGTCATAGCAGAGAATCAGGCTTCACGTCACCCACCACTGGAACAGGCCACTGTCACACATTTAGGCCCAGGCACCCAGGCAGAGGAGAGAGGTCCCGTAACAGAGAATCTGGCCTTATGTCAGCACAGAATCTGTCTTCATGTCATAGCAGAGAATCAGACTTCACGTCACCCACCACTGGAACAGGCCACTGTCACACATTTAGGCCCCGGCACCCAGACAGAGGAGAGCGGTCCCGTAACAGAGAATCTGGCCTTATGTCAGCGCAGAATCTGTCTTCATGTCATAGCAGAGAATCAAGCTTCACGTCACCCACCACTGGAACAGGCCACTGTCACACATTTAGGCCCAGGCACCCAGGCAGAGGAGAGAGGTCCCGTAACAGAGAATCTGGCCTTATGTCAGCACAGAATCTGTCTTCATGTCATAGCAGAGAATCAGGCTTCATGTCACCCACCACTGGAACAGGTCACTGTCACACATTTAGGCCCAGGCACTCAGGCAGAGGAGAGAGGTCCCGTAACAGAGAATCTGGCCTGATGTCAGCACAGAATCTGTCTTCATGTCATAGCAGAGAATCAGGCTTCACATCACCCACCACTGGAACAGGCCACTGTCACACATTTAGGCCCAGGCACCCAGGCAGAGGAGAGAGGTCCCGTAACAGAGAATCTGGCCTTATGTCAGCGCAGAATCTGTCTTCATGTCATAGCAGAGAATCAGGCTTCACGTCACCCACCACTGGAACAGGCCACTGTCACACATTTAGGCCCAGGCACCCAGGCAGAGGAGAGAGGTCCCGTAACAGAGAATCTGGCCTGATGTCAGCACAGAATCTGTCTTCATGTCATAGCAGAGAATCAGGCTTCACGTCACCCACCACTGGAACAGGCCACTGTCACATATTTAGGCCCAGGCACCCAGGCAGAGAAGAGAGGTCGCGTAACAGAGAATCTGGCTTCATGTCAGCACAGAATAAGTCTTCATGTCATAGCAGAGAATCAGGCTTCACGTCACCCACCACTGGAACAGGCCACTGTCACACATTTAGGCCCCGGCACCCAGACAGAGGAGAGGTTCATTCAACTTTGGGTTGCCCCGCAATATAATGGTAAAATGAAATTAAAAATAGTATTGAATGAGGAAGTGCCCTGAAGTAGAATAATATATTGTTAAGGGGAGGTAGTTAATATCTAATCTGCACAAGGGATGGACAGGTCCTGTGGGATCCATGCCTGGTTCATTTTTATGAACGTCAGCTTGTCCACATTGGCTGTAGACAGGCGGCTGCGTTTGTCTGTAATGACGCCCCCTGCCGTGCTGAATACACGTTCAGACAAAACGCTGGCCGCCAGGCAGGCCAGCACCTCCAAGGCATAAAAGGCTAGCTCTGGCCACGTGGACAATTTGGAGACCCAGAAGTTGAATGGGGCCGAACCATCAGTCAGTACGTGGAGGGGTGTGCACAGGTACTGTTCCACCATGTTAGTGAAATGTTGCCTCCTGCTAACACGTTCCGTATCAGGTGGTGGTGCAGTTAGCTGTGGCGTGTTGACAAAACTTTTTCACATCTCTGCCATGCTAACCCTGCCCTCAGAGGAGCTGGGTGTGACACAGCTGCGTTGGCGACCTCTTGCTCCTCCTCTGCCTTCGCCTTGGGCTTCCACTGGTTCCCCTGTGACATTTGGGAATGCTCTCAGTAGCGCGTCTACCAACGTGCGCTTGTACTCGCGCATCTTCCTATCACGCTCCAGTGTAGGAAGTAAGGTGGGCACATTGTCTTTGTACCGGGGATCCAGCAGGGTGGCAACCCAGTAGTCCGCACACGTTAAAATGTGGGCAACTCTGCTGTCGTTCCGCAGGCACTGCAGCATGTAGTCGCTCATGTGTGCCAGGCTGCCCAGAGGTAAGGACAAGCTGTCCTCTGTGGGAAGCGTATCGTCATCGTCCTGTGTTTCCCCCCAGCCACGCACCAGTGATGGGCCCGAGCTGCTTTGGGTGCCACCCCGCTGTGAACATGCTTCATCCTCATCCTCCTCCACCTCCTCCTCATCCTCGTCCTCCTCGTCCTCCAGTAGTGGGCCCTGTCTGGCCACATTTGTACCTGGCCTCTGCTGTTGCAAAAAACCTCCCTCTGAGTCACTTCGAAGAGACTGGCCTGAAAGTGCTAAAAATGACCCCTCTTCCTCCTCTTCCTCCTGGGCCACCTCCTCTTCCATCATCGCTCTAAGTGTTTTCTCAAGGAGACATAGAAGTGGTATTGTAATGCTGATAACGGCGTCATCGCCACTGGCCATGTTGGTGGAGTACTCGAAACAACGCAACAGGGCACACAGGTCTCGCATGGAGGCCCAGTCATTGGTGGTGAAGTGTGTCTGATCCACAGTGCGACTGACCCGTGCGTGCTGCAGCTGAAACTCCACTATGGCCTGCTGCTGCTCGCACAGTCTGTCCAGCATACGCAAGGTGGAGTTCCACCTGGTGGGTACGTCGCATATGAGGCGGTGAGCGGGAAGGCCGAAGTTACGCTGTAGCGCAGACAGGCGAGCAGCGGCAGGGTGTGAACGCCGGAAGCGCGAACAGACGGCCCGCACTTTATGCAGCAGCTCTGACATGTCGGGGTAGTTGCGAATGAACTTCTGCACCACCAAATTCAGCACATGCGCCAGGCAAGGGATGTGCGTCAAACCGGCTAGTCCCAGAGCTGCAACGAGATTTCGCCCATTATCGCACACCACCAGGCCGGGCTTGAGGCTCACCGGCAGCAACCACTCGTCGGTCTGTTGTTCTATACCCCCCCACAACTCCTGTGCGGTGTGGGGCCTGTCCCCCAAACATATGAGTTTCAGAATGGCCTGCTGACGTTTACCCCGGGCTGTGCTGAAGTTGGTGGTGAAGGTGTGTGGCTGACTGGATGAGCAGGTGGAAGAAGAGGAGGAGGAAGCTGAGTAGGAGGAGGAGGAGACAGGAGGCAAAGAATGTTGCCCTGCGATCCTTGGCGGCGGAAGGACGTGCGCCAAACAGCTCTCCGCCTGGGGCCCAGCCGCCACTACATTTACCCAGTGTGCAGTTAGGGAGATATAGCGTCCCTGGCCGTGCTTACTGGTCCACGTATCTGTGGTTAGGTGGACCTTGCCACAGATGGCGTTGCGCAGTGCACACTTGATTTTATCGGACACTTGTTTGTGCAGGGAAGGCACGGCTCTCTTGGAGAAGTAGTGGCGGCTGGGAACAACATACTGTGGGACAGCAAGTGACATGAGCTGTTTGAAGCTGTGTGTGTCCACCAGCCTAAATGACAGCATTTCATAGGCCAGTAGTTTAGAAATGCTGGCATTCAGGGCCAGGGATCGAGGGTGGCTAGGTGGGAATTTACGCTTTCTCTCAAATGTTTGTGAGATGGAGAGCTGAACGCTGCCGAGTGACATGGTTGAGATGCTTGGTGACGCAGGTGGTGGTGTTGGTGGTACATCCCATGTTTGCTGGGCGGCAGGTGCCAACGTTCCTCCAGAGGCAGAGGAAGAAGCCGAGGCGGCGGCAGCAGCAGCAGAAGAGGCCGAGGCGGCAGCAGCAGATGAGGTAGCAGGGGGAGCCTGAGTGACTTCCTTGTTTTTAAGGTGTTTACTCCACTGCAGTTCATGCTTTGCATGCAGGTGCCTGGTCATGCAGGTTGTGCTAAGGTTCAGAACGTTAATGCCTCGCTTCAGGCTCTGATGGCACAGCGTGCAAACCACTCGGGTCTTGTCGTCAGCACATTGTTTGAAGAAGTGCCATGCCAGGGAACTCCTTGAAGCTGCCTTTGGGGTGCTCGGTCCCAGATGGCGGCGGTCAGTAGCAGGCGGAGTCTCTTGGCGGCGGGTGTTCTGATTTTGCCCACTGCTCCCTCTTTTGCTACGCTGTTGGCTCGGTCTCACCACTGCCTCTTCCTCCGAACTGTGAAAGTCAGTGGCACGACCTTCATTCCATGTGGGGTCTAGGACCTCATCGTCCCCTGCATCGTCTTCCACCCAGTCTTGATCCCTGACCTCCTGTTCAGTCTGCACACTGCAGAAAGACGCAGCAGTTGGCACCTGTGTTTCGTCATCATCAGAGACGTGCTGAGGTGGTATTCCCATGTCCTCATCATCAGGAAAATTAAGTGGTTGTGCGTTAGTGCATTCTATCTCTTCCACCCCTGGGGAAGGGCTAGGTGGATGCCCTTGGGAAACCCTGGCAGCAGAGTCTTCAAACAGCATAAAAGACTGCTGCATAACTTGAGGCTCAGACAGTTTCCCTGATATGCATGGGGGTGATGTGACAGACCGTTGGGCTTGGTTTTCATGCGCCATCTGTGCGCTTTCTGCAGAAGACTGGGTGGGAGATAATGTGAACGTGCTGGATCCACTGTCGGCCACCCAATTGACTAATGCCTGTACCTGCTCAGGCCTTACCATCCTTAGAACGGCATTGGGCCCCACAAAATATCGCTGTAAATACTGCTGGCTACTGGGACCGGAGGTAGTTGGTTCACTAGGACGTGTGGCTGTGGCAGAACGGCCACGTCCTCTCCCAGCACCAGAGGGTCCACTAACACCACCACGACCATGTCCACGTCCGCGTCCGCGTCCCTTATTAGATGTTTTCCTCATTGTTCCCGTTCACCACAATTTTGAGAATGGCAAATTTGGGAATAGTTTTTCAACCCAGAAAAAAAAATGTGCTTTTACGGTCACTAGAAATAACTTGACCAGCTAAAACAGTACAGATTTGGTTGAATAGAAATGTGAGGCCTGTTTTTTTTTGCGCTGTGTGACAGGTATAGGTTTAATCACAGAATCAGACTTCTATCTGCACGGTAGCGTGTGTCTTAGGTTTTTCTGAATGACACTATCAGTACCTTCAATGTAAGATATCCTTTTTGGGATAGATTTCAAGTAGGCCTCAAATACCAGAAACTAGTTATTTTGAGAATGGCAAACTTGGGAATAGTTTTTCAACCCAGAAACAAAAATGTGCTTTTACGGTCACTAGAAATAACTTGACCAGCTAAAACAGTACAGATTTGGTTGAATAGAAATGTGAGGCCTGTTTTTTTTTGCGCTGTGTGACAGGTATAGGTTTAATCACAGAATCAGACTTCTATCTGCACGGTAGCGTGTGTCTTAGGTTTTTCTGAATGACACTATCAGTACCTTCAATGTAAGATATCCGTTTTGGGATAGATTTCAAGTAGGCCTCAAATACCAGAAACTAGTTATTTTGAGAATGGCAAATTTGGGAATAGTTTTTCAACCCAGAAAAAAAAAAGTGCTTTTACGGTCACTACAAATAACTTGACCAGCTAAAACAGTACAGATTTGGTTGAATAGAAATGTGAGGCCTGTTTTTTTTTGCGCTGTGTGACAGGTATAGGTTTAATCACAGAATCAGACTTCTATCTGCACGGTAGCGTGTGTCTTAGGTTTTTCTGAATGACACTATAAGTACCTTCAATGTAAGATATCCTTTTTGGGATAGATTTCAAGTAGGCCTCAAATACCAGAAACTAGTTACTTTGAGAATGGCAAATTTGGGAATAGTTTTTTAACCCAGAAAAAAAAATGTGCTTTTACGGTCACTACAAATAACTTGACCAGCTAAAACAGTACAGATTTGGTTGAATAGAGATGTGAGGCCTGTTTTTTTTTTGCGCTGTGTGACAGGTATAGGTTTAATCACAGAATCAGACTTCTATCTGCACGGTAGCGTGTGTCTTAGGTTTTTCTGAATGACACTATCAGTACCTTCAATGTAAGATATCCTTTTTGGGATAGATTTCAAGTAGGCCTCATATACCAGAAACTAGTTATTTTGAGAGTGGCAAATTTGGGAATAGTTTTTCAACCCAGAACAAAAAGTGTGCTTTTACGGTCACTACACATAACTTGACCAGCTAAAACAGTACAGATTTTGTTGAATAGAAATGTCAGGTCTATTTTTTAGGCGCTGGGTGACAGGCTCAACTTACCCCTGATGTAGTATATGGCCAAAAAATAACCACACTGTTGATGGTTAAATGCACTTGGGTGACACAGGCTCAGCCTGCACCAGATGTAGTATATGGCAAAAAAATAATCAGACTGTTGATGGTTAAATGCACTTCGGTGACACAGGCTCAGCCTGCAGCTGATGTAGTATATGGCCAAAAAATAACCAGACTGTTGATGGTTAAATGCACTTCGGTGACACAGGCTCAGCCTGCAGCTGATGTAGGATATAGCACAAAATAACCACACTATTGATGGTTAAATACACTTGGTGATAGCTTGTGCTGGCGCACCACAAGTCACAAAAAGTGATCTAAAAACGCTCTGGGCAGCCTCAAAAAAGTGAGCAAGTCAATATTAGCACTTTAATGATCCACAGCTGCAGATCAATCACAGAATGAAGTCTTTTGGAGGAGTTAATCTGCCTAATCTCGCCATATCGTCGCAGCTGCAACCTCTCCCTATGCTTCAATCAGCAGAGTGACGTGCAGCGCAACGTGACCCAAGCTTATATAGAGGCTGGGTCACATGCTGCACTGGCCAATCACAGCCATGCCAATAGTAGGCAAGGCTGTGATGGCCTCTTGGGGCAAGTAGTATGACGCTTGTTGATTGGCTGCTTTGCAGCCTTTCAAAAAGCGACAAGAAAGCGCCGAACACCGAACCTGAACACGGACTTTTACGAAAATGTTCGGGTTCGGGTCCGTGTCACGGACACCCCAAAATTCGGTACGAACCCGAACTATACAGTTCGGGTTCGCTCATCCCTAGTCATTACCCCAGGCATTTGAACGCAAGCGCAAATACCCAGCCACCCAGCCACAGGCCATAGCACTAAATGCGCATCTTTCAAAATTACACTGGGTGAACATTGTGGAGGCAGGGAGCGAGTCGCACCTTGGGATGGCACAGGTGCTACTGACGCCGAGGATTGCGGGCCCTAATTCCATCAGGGTTTCTGCCAGCACCTACGTTAGCGGCTCCAACCCCCACTTCTCCTCCTTCGCCTCCTCCTCCCCTTCTACCTCTGAATTATCAGCATGCAGCACCAGTCAGCCATCAGCCGGTAGCTGGAAGCAGTGTAGCACTGCAGTGGGGAAGCGTCAACAGGCTGTGCTGTGCTGAAGCTGATATGCTTAGGGGACAAACAGCACACCGCTGCAAAGCTGTTGCAGGGGATAAAAGACCAGACTGAGCTGTGGCTCTCGCCACTCAACCTACAACCAGGCATGGTTGTGTGTGATAATGGCCGTAACTTGGTGGCGGCTTTGGAGCTGGGCAAGCTCACACACATCCCATGCATAGCCCACGTGTTCAACTTAGCGGTTCAGTGTTTTATCAAAACCTAACCCATTTTGCCTGAGCTACTGGTGAAGGTGCGCCGTGTGTGCACATTTTCGCAAGTCATCGACATCTTCAGCTGGTCTGTCAACGCTGCAGCAGTGCTTTAACTTGCCAGCTCACCGGCTGTTGTGCGATGTGAGCTTGCGCTGGAACTTCACGTTCCACATGTTGCCCAGGCTTTGTGAGCAGCAGAGGGCAGTAGTAGAATATTAGCTGCAACATGGTCGTCGCCTTTCCAGTCAACTTCCGCTAATCATAAGCGCGGAGTGGCATGGATGTCTGACCTCTGTGTGGTTTAAGAAACTTTGAGGAATCAACACTATTATCATCGTAACCATCCCACTTCTGTGTCTACTGAAATGCTTAAGAATGACGCTTTGCATGTGGAAGAGGTGGAAATCCGGGAAAAAGACATCACACAGGGTGATAGCCAGACCACCCTCCGTCCATCTTCTGAGGGCGAATTGGACGATGAGTAGGAGGAGGAGCAGGAGACAATTTCCTCCGCTACAGAGGGTAGTACCCATGGAAGTTTAATTCCATCTGTTCAGCGTGGGTGGGAAGAAGAGGAGGAAGAGGAGATTAAGAGTGATCCTCCTGATCCTCCTGTTGGTAATCTGGCACACATGGCTGACTTCATGTTAGACTGCCTTTCCAGCGACCCGCGCGTTATACGCATTTTAGACAACACGGATTACTGGTTGTTCACCCTTCTCAACCAACGTTACAAAGAGAACTTCTCATCTCTAATTCCTCAGGTGCAGAGGACGAGCAAAACGGTGCAATACCAGAAGGTCCTTGTTGAAAAATTGACAACGCTGGCGGCAGAGTCCGTTCTTCCTTGGACAACCAAGGAGACGAGACAAGGGGAACACACAGCAGTTCCAACAGAGGCAGGGCAACACTCTTCAAGGCCTGGTTTCATGACACCCTGCCAGCACCCTCACCCTGATGTGAGGCCTAGTGTAACAAGGAGGGAAAAGTTTTGGAAGATGGTGAAGGAGTACATAGCAGCGTCCTCAATGATCCCTCAGTGCTTTACAACTACTGGGTGCCCAGGCTGGACACGTGGCACGAACTGGCGCTCTACGCCTTGGAGGTGCTGGCCTGCTCTGCCGCCAGCGTTTTGTCTGAGCGGATATTTAGTGCTGCTGGTGGCATTATAACAGATAAGCGTATCCGCCTGTCAACTGAAAATGCTGACAGGTTGACTCTTATAAAAATGAACAAGGCCTGGATTTCCCCAGACTTCTCGAGTCCATCAGAGGAAAGCGGATTAACAAAGGCACTTTAAATGTGTTGTTTAATGTACTCAATAAACTGTATTCCCATGCACCCCTTCCACCACATAAAAGGGTATATGGTTAAATCTTCCTTTTCTCACCCTTCTCTTCCTCTTCCATCATATCAACATGCTTATTCGTCGCATATAATGCCCTCGCATATAATTTTTTACAGGGTCAGCTCACCTGCAGGCCCTACCATATAATTTTTTAGGGGGTCATCCCACCTGCAGGCCCTCGCATATAATGTTTTACAGGGTCAGCTCACCTGCAGGCCCTCGCATATAACATTTTACAGGGTCAGCTTAACTGCAGGCCCTCGCATATAATGTGTTACAGGGTGAGCTCACCTGCAGACCCTCACATATAATGTTTTTACAGGGTCAGCTCACCTTCAGGCCATCGCATATAATGTTTTACAGGGTCAGCTTACCTGCACGCCCTCACCTACAATATTTTACAGGGTCAGCTCACCTTCTGATGACGACAGCGAAGTCTTGCCTGTTGGTACTCTGGCACACATGGCTGACTTCATGTTAGGCTGCCTTTCCACGACCCGCGCGTTATACGCATTTTAGACAACACGGATTACTGGTTGTTCACCCTTCTCGACCCCAGCTACAAAGAGAACTTCTCATCTCCAATTCCTCTGGTGGAGAGGTCAAGCAAAACGGTGCTATACCAGAAGGTCCTTGTTGAAAACTTGCTCCAAAGTTGATAGGGCAGGCATCCAAATGGATCGTCGCCGTCGTGCGATCGCCTAGAAGTTATTTAGAGTCAACAAGCGGCAGCAGGCCCTCACCTACAAGTCCAGTCTCAGTAGCAAAGAGTCTGGTAAACACACTCCTCACCATGACGACACACTGGGTGAACGTTGTGGAGGCCGGGAGCAAGTCGGCTGCTGGCACCAGACTTGCCCTCCAACAGATCCTCGTTTACGGAAAGTGTACTCATTCCAATAACAGGGCCTCTTGTTATTTATCATCACTACTTCCCCGAGTCGGGAGTGGGTAATTGCCGCGCGCCTGCTGCCTTCCTTGGACGCATTTTTTTTTTTAGTAACATGACCCACCCTTTCTGAGTGGTTTACAATTAGGAAAAAAAAGGGGCAAGGCAACAACAGCCAATCTGATTTCAGCCATTGACCTCCCTTGGATGTGGTAGCCGTTTCTCAGGCTCCCTCTCTGGCATCGAACCCTGATTCCCCGTTACCCGTGATCACCATAGTAGGCACAGAAAAGAACATCAAAAGTTGATAATGCAGACATCCGAATGGATCGTCACCGTCACGGGGATGTGCAATCGCCCAGAGATTATCTAGAGTCACCAATGTGGCAGCAGGCCCTCGCCCATAATGTTTTAGATGGTCAGATCAGCAGGCCCTTGCTCCAAATGTTTTTGAGGGTCACCAGCAGGCCATCAATCATAATTTTTCAAGGGTGTGTATGATGCCCTCCGTTATGTGTAACAAAGGGTGTTTTGGAGTGTCGTTTCCTTGTAATCTTTGGCAGCCCTTTCACTTAGTGCATAGGCTTTATGAGTGTAGGAGTCCCACTATCTGAACTATTGTACCACAATGTGAATGAGGCCCTCCATTATGTGATATACAGGTTGTATCGGAGTGCCTCCTCCTTGTAATTTTTTGCAGCACTTGCACTTTATTTACAAGTAAATATACAGGAAAGAATGTTTCTTAACAATTTTTACTTTAAATTTGATTTTGTTTTTCCGCTATTATTGTCAGTCTGTAAAAGTGGTGTACTACTCGGACAACATGGTTCCCAGCAGTGACCTGGGAGTCCAAGATGCATAGAGACCTCCTCCCCATGCTGTTCCCGAACAATTTCGGTGGTGTTTCCATCAATTTCTGACCTTTTTCTATAAACCAGGCACCCTCCCCTCTTCAGAGCAGGGGGTGCCTGGTTTAATGCTCGGGTTCTCCCATTGACTTCCATTATACTCGGGTGCTCGGTAGAACCCCCGAGTATCCCGATGTGTTTGGTCAGAGCACCCGAGCACTTTGGTGCTCGATCAACACTAGTCCTGAGGAGAGGTCTTGGGTACCAGCTAGCAAGATGCATGCTAAGAGGTTGGTAAAAAATTTCCATTTAGCTCACCCGGAGAAACCTACTCCAGTGATTATGGGTCTGGTGGCCGCTCATGGAAGTGGCGGTACTGTCACGGGGAGCCGGCGGCGCGCTCTACCTTCGCAGCGCTGCCGGCATCCTGCGCATAAAGCGGAGCAAGGACGCATTCGGTGTCATCGTCTCCATGGGGGCGAGGAGGACCCGGCCTCGCACGCCTCCTCAGCATGGCCGGCGTCCTCCGTCCGCTAGACAACGAGCAGCAGGGGATCTGAGCGTCGATAATAATGGATTGGCGCTCAGTTGTATTTATGCACTCACCTGTAGTGGTTATTTAACAGGCAGCCTGTCATTTTGTGTACTCTGTGTGTTTTGACCTCGGCTCTGTTTTTTTACCTCGATCTTGTGACCTCCTTGGATTTGACGTGACCTCTTGGCTTCTGACTTTGGATTGCATTGACCTTGTTGTTGTGTTTTTCCCTGTGTACCTGCATGACCTCCTGGCTTTGACTTTTGCTTCCCTGACTCTGTTCACGGTTTTTCCTCTCATCATCTTTAGGCCCCTGGATGTACACTGCTCAAAAAAATAAAGGGAACACAAAAATAACACATCCTAGATCTGAATTAATTAAATATTTTTCTGAAATACTTTGTTCTTTACATAGTTGAATGTGCTGACAACAAAATCACACACAAATTAAAAACTGGAAATCAAATTTTTTAACCCATGGAGGTCTGGATTTGGAGTCACCCTCAAAATTAAAGTGGAAAAACACACTACAGGCTGATCCAACTTTGATGTAATGTCCTTAAAACAAGTCAAAATGAGGCTCAGTAGTGTGTGTGGCCTCCACGTGCCTGTATGACCTCCCTACAACGCCTGTGCATGCTCCTGATGAGGTGGCGGAAGGTCTCCTGCGGGATCTCCTCCCAGACCTGGACTAAAGCACCTGCCAACTCCTGGACAGTCTGTGGTGCAACGTGACGTTGGTGGATAGAGTGAGACATGATGTCCCAGATGTGCTTAATTGGATTCAGGTCTGGGGAACGGGCGGGCCAGTCCATAGCATCAATGCCTACGTCTTGCAGGAACTGCTGACACACTTCAGCCACATGAGGTCTAGCATTGTCTTGCATTAGGAGGAACCCAGGGCCAACCGCACAGCATATGGTCTCACAAGGGGTCTGAGGATCTCATCTCGGTACCTAATGGCAGTCAGGCTACCTCTGGCGAGCACATGGAGGGCTGTGCGGCCCTCCAAAGAAATGCCACCCCACACCATTACTGACCCAATGCCAAACCGGTCATGCTGGAGGATGTTGCAGGCAGCAGAACGTTCTCCACGGCGTCTCCAGACTCTGTCACATCTGTCACATGTGCTCAGTGTGAACCTGCTTTCATCTGTGAAGAGCACAGGGCGCCAGTGGCGAATTTGCCAATCTTGGTGTTCTCTGGCAAATGCCAAACGTCCTGCACGGTGTTGGGCTGTAAGCACAACCCCCACCTGTGGACGTCGGGCCCTCATATCACCCTCATGGAGTCTGTTTCTGACCGTTTGAGCAGACACATGCACATTGGTGGCCTGCTGGAGGTCATTTTGCAGGGCTCTGGCAGTGCTCCTCCTGTTCCTCCTTGCACAAAGGCGGAGGTAGCGGTCCTGCTGCTGGGTTGTTGCCCTCCCACAGCCTCCTCCACGTCTCCTGATGTACTGGCCTGTCTCCTGGTAGCGCCTCCATGCTCTGGACACTACGCTGACAGACACAGCAAACCTTCTTGCCACAGCTCGCATTGATGTGCCATCCTGGATAAGCTGCACTACCTGAGCCACTTGTGTGGGTTGTAGACTCCGTCTCATGCTACCACTAGAGTGAAAGCACCGCCAGCATTCAAAAGTGACCAAAACATCAGCCAGGAAGCATAGGAACTGAGAAGTGGTCTGTGGTTACCACCTGCAGAACCACTCCTTTATTGGGGGTGTCTTGCTAATTGCCTATAATTTCCACCTGTTGTCTATCCCATTTGCACAACAGCATGTGAAATTGATTGTCACTCAGTGTTGCTTCCTAAGTGGACAGTTTGATTTCACAGAAGTGTGATTGACTTGGAGTTACATTGTGTTGTTTAAGTGTTCCCTTTATTTTTTTGAGCAGTGTATATAAGCTAGGGACTGCCGCCAAGTTGTACGCCGTCAGTTAGGACGGGTCGTGCAAGTAGGTAGGGGTAGAGGTGGGGGTGGATATCAGGGCTGCACTCTTCCCTCCCTTTCGTGACAGATATAATATATGAGTGGTGCATTAAAAAAAATAACCAGTAACTGTTACATGATCATAAAGTGAAGATTATAATTTATGAATGATTATTATGACCTAAAATGGTACAAATCTGAATGATACAGAATTTCCACCACTCAAAAAGTCCTTGATTTAGCATTACTTTAGATGTGATTTATTTTATAAGCTATGTTCAGTGGAGCTTCATTTATTCAGCCCTTAGCACAAGCTATGACTAGCCTACAGCTAAGCCATTATATTATTATGCTTAATGTTACAAAGTGTACATTCGAAATGAAGAACAACCTGCTGCTTTATTCTATTTGTCACTGACCTGCCCATTTTATTTTTTTTACTCCTAGTTGTCCACTCTGCATAATGATGCAGATGGGAGAACATTGTGATACCATCTAATTTATGCCTAATTGTTCTTTAATCTGAATACCTGGAATAAAATATACCTAAGGACTGGGAACAAACTGTTCTCGTCAGCATGATATATGGACCTTTACCTAATATGCTTTCCTTTTTCAAAACTTTTTGACCCCATGGTCAAAACTCACATGCCCTAAGGCTCACAATATTTCATAGGTGTCTTATAATGATGTCATATGCTATATAAAAGAATGTCTTTGAAATATGACTTGAAGAATACGTCACTCATTTGATATTTTATACATATGTTGCACAACTATTAGTAAAATAATAATTTAAAGGGGTCATCCTCTGGATTGGTCATCAGCATCTGATTGGTGAGAGTCCAACACCTGGGACCCCCGCTGATCAGCTGTTTGAGAAAGCCTGGTGCCAGTGCATGGGCTTTCTTACTGCTTACCCTAGGCCACTAATGTCAGGACCATCAGTCACATGACCTTGGCATAGCTCAGCCCCATTCAAGTGAATAGGGCTGAGCTCTGCTTAGGTCATATGACCGATGATTGTGATGTTAGTGGCCTAGGGTAAGCAACAAAAAGACCCCAGTTCTCACAAGAGATCAGCTGATAGATGGTGTTCCCGGGTGTCAGACCCCCACTGATCAGATGGTGATGACCTATCCATAGGATGACCCCAAAGGGTTGGATAACCCCTTTTCATAAAAGAATAACTTATATCTGTTGAAACTTTAAAGCGGTTTTCCACCTTATAGATAATGATGACCTATCCTCTCAATTGAAGAAGTAAGAACCACTCTGACATTAAAAGTCCACCCTCATGTGGTTAATTTTTACATCTGCTGAGGACACCATATAGCACAATGGAATTCTCGTTCTATATGCTTTGCATTACATGAAAGGAGTATTAAAATGATAATTTGGCCAGTTTGCCGAATTTCCCCCAAAAATTTGGTTCGATATGAATTTATTTCTGGCGAATCACATAAAAAACAACTTCTATTTCCTGGCTGCAGAGAGCCTTTATAGTGGTGTAGAACACTGTGCCTTGCAGTAACACGGATAGGGAGTCTGCTGTCATAGTGAAACAATACGAATATGAGTCAGTATGACATGTAGATGACAGACGTCGCTCTTAGAATCACTGCACACTTCACTTATTTGGGCAGTTACGGGGCCAAAATAACCAAATAACTCAAGTGTGAACTCAGCCTTACAGGTCACTGTTAGCGTCAAGAAGAAGCGCACTCCTTTTACACCGTCGTCAGCTGATTCCACATAGATGTCTACAGCACCTGTTCTATTAAACGCTTATACAAGTAGAGCCCCCCGACAGAGTGGAGAGGGTGTCAGCAGTAAGTTTGTGTTGACGTCACTGATTATTTTACCCTTCCTCTGATCCATCAGAACAATAACCCCCAAAAAACAGATGCTGTCTGTGGAGCATCCACCTTCACTCAGTCAGCATTTGGTCAGTAATCCATCAGTATTGGTAACGACAAAAAAAACAGGAGTGGTTTCAAAACAGAGATGACATGTGAATGGAATATTTGCATGTCTTCTGTGTTTTGTACCCACTCCTTCTTTTGGCTACCAAATCACAAGAAAATTCTGATGCAAAATAGGGACCATATCATGCAGGCCTAACAGCTGTTACATAGACAGGATACGTTGTGTGTATCATTTTTCCTTGCTTCTGACAGATCAGAAGAAGGGTCAAATAAATGATGATGTCAACCAGGCCGAAAGGCAAAATAGTGGCCCAGTCATGAAGTGGGGAAGGTGGGAACAGCATGAGAAGTCCACAGAGTGGCCCTATAACATAGTGGTGAGGTGGAAGCAGCATCAGGAGACCACAGAGTAGCCCAATGACAGAGTATGGAGGTGGCAGCAGAATCAGGAGGAGGACACAAAGTGGAACAATAACAGTGTGGAGGTGGCAGCAGCATCAGGAGGCCACAGAGTGGCACAATGACAGTGTGGAGGTGGCAGCATCAGGAGGCCACAGAGTGGCACAATGACTGTGGAGGTGGCAGCATCAGGAGGCCACAGAGTGTGGAGGTGGTGGCAGCAACATCAAGAGGAGGCCACAGGATGTCACAATGACAATTTGGAGGTGGCAGCAGTAGCAGCAGCATGAGAAGGCCACAGAGTGGCACAAAGACAGAGTGTGGAGGTGGCCGAAGCATCATCAGGGGGCCACAGAGAGGCAAAATGACAGAAGGGAGGTGGCGGCAGCATCAGGAGGCCACAGAGTGTGGAGGTGGCAGCAGCAGCATCAGGAGGAGGCCACAGAGTGGCACAATGACAGTGTGGAGGTGGCAGCAGCATCAGGATGCCACAGAATGGCACAATGACAGAGTGTGGAGGTGGCGGCAGCAGCAGCATCAGGATGCCACAGAATGGCACAATGACAGAGTGTGGAGGTGGCGGCAGCAGCAGCATCAGGAGGAGGCCACAGGGTGGCACAATGACAGTGTGGAGGTGGCAGCAGCATCAGGAGACCACAGGGTGGCACAATGACTGTGTGGAGGTGGCAGCAGTATCATCAGGAGGCCACAGAGTGGAACAATAACTGAGTATAGAGGTGGCAGCAGCAGCATCAGGAAGAGGCCACAGGGTGACACAATGACAGTGTGGAGCAGCATCATCAGGAGGCCACAGAGTCGCACAATGACAGAGTGTGGAGGTGGGGGGCAACAGCAGCATAAGGAGAAGGACAAAGGGTGGCATAATGACAGCATGAAGGTGGCAACAGCAGCAGCATGAGGAGACCACAGAGTGGCACAATGACAGAGTGTGGAGGTGGCGGCAGCAGCATCAGGAGGAGGCCGAGGGTGGCACAATAACAGTGTGGAGGTGGCATCAGTAGTATCAGGAGGCCACAGAGTGGAACAATGACAAAGTGTGTAGGTGGCGGCAGCAGCAGCATCAGGATGAGGGCACATGGTGGCACAATGACAGAGTGGAGGTGGCAGCAGCAGCAGCCCCATGAGGAGACCACATACTGGCACAATGACAGAGTGTAGAGGTGGCGGCAGCAGCAGCATTAGGAGGAGGCCACAGGGTGGCCCAATGACAGTGTGGATATGGCAGCAGCAGAATCAGAAGGCAACAGAGTGGAACAATGACAGAGTGTGGAGGTGGCGGCAGCATCAGGAGGAGGCCACAGGGTGGCACAATGACATTGTGGAGGTGGCAGCAGCATCAGGAGACCACCGAGTGGCAAGGTGACATAGTTTGGAGGTGGCAGCAGCATCAAAAGACCAAAGAGTGGCAAGGTGACATAGTGTGTAGGTAACAGCAGCCTCAGGAGACCACAGAGTGACCCGGTGGCAGAGTGGGGAGGTGGGTGGCAATACCAGTACAAGCTGAAGATGGTGGGTAAAAGAAGGAGCACTTGGCATCAGATGTATGGCATCAGGCGGGTGGAAGCTTCAAAATAATAGCTAAGGCAAGTAGCCAGAAGTCCCTTGCCTAAGGCAAGTAGCACGGTCCCTTGCCTCCTCCCCTTCCTTCCTTGTGGCACCCCTTGGGTCGCCCTTTTGTTTTCTGACTACATAGGATGTCTCTATAGTAGTTCAGTTTGTCCTCCCTCTCAGCGGGTAAAAAAAAGGCCCCTATTTTGGAGCGAGGGTCCAACAAGGTGGAGAGCCAGAAGTCATCCGTATGCCGAATGCTGACAATTCGGCTGTAACTACGCAAGCAAGTGAGCATGCATCGGGCCATTTGTGCAAGTAACTCGGATGGACTCCCTGCCTCTATCTCCACTGCATGCTGCCACGGTGTGTCTGTGTCCTCTGCCTCGTCTTCCTCATCACCCTCTAGCTCCTCTGGCTGCTCCTGCTCCTCCTCTCCTGTCACTTGTGTATAAAATCCACCCATTTCGCTACACATTGCTTGTGCTCCAATGTCCTCCCTCTCCTCCTCCTCCAGTTCAGGCCCCACAGGGATCATGTGGCCGTGAGATCTAGGCGCCACTTCTCCATTCCCCTGACCAGCCAGATTTACCAGTATCTGTTCCAGGACATGAAGCAGTGGAATGACGTTGTTTATCCCGTAGTCCTGGAGACTGACAAATAACCTGGCCTCCTCAAAGGTCCTGAGCAAATGGCAGGTGTCACGCATGAGCTGCCACTGGCTGACATCGAAGTTACACAGGGGAGTACTCCTGTCCTCTTGGATCATCAAGAAATTGTTTATGACCATTCTCTGTTCGTATAGTCGGTCCAACATATGGTGGGTGGAATTCGAATGGGTGGAAACATCACATATCAGCCTATATTGAGGGACGCCGTTCTGCCGCTGCAGCTCAAGGAGGTTGTGCTTTGCGGTGTATGAGTGGCTGAAGTGCATGCAAAGTTTCCTGGCCATTTTTAAGATGTCTTGCAGATGGGTGGAATACTTCAGGAACTGCTTGACAACCAGATTGAACACGTGTGCCATGCAGGGCGCATTGCTCAGCCCTCCTTAACGCAGCACCGACACCATGTTCTTCCCGTTGACGCTCAGCACAGTTCCGATTTTGAGTTGTCGCGGAGAAAGCCAGGATTCGATTTCTTGATGAAGGACACGGAGCAGCTCCTCCCCTGTTTGACTCCGTTCGCCCAGGCAAGCGAGGTGCAGAACAGAGTGACACCACCATGCCCTGCAAATGCGGTATGCTGGAGGGGCTCTGTGAATTGTCCCTGCGTATGAACGTGGAGGCGGAAGCAGTGTCCCCTGTCCAAGTTGCTGGTGTGGCTGTGCAGGAACCACATTCAGCAAGTTGGCCATAAGACATGTATTGTCCCTGACCGTAGTTACAGCTCCACACGTCAGCGCTGTCGTGCACTTTGGCAGACACTAACAGGCTCAAGGACTGGCCCACCTTCTGTTCTACATATGTGTGCAGGGCTGGTATTGCCTTTTGGCAAAGAAATCATGGCTTGGGACTCTCCACCTCGGCTCAGCACAAGCCATCAGTTCTCTGAAAGGTGCAGAGTCCACCACTTGAAAAGGGAGGGACTGCAGCACCAGCAACTTGGCCAGGAGCACATTCAGCTTCTGCGCCGTTGGATGAGTGCACGCATACTGTTGTCTCTTGGAAATTCACTTCGGTGATTGATTGCTGACGGAATTACTGACGAGGAATAGGAGGAGGAGCAGGAGTATCAGGACCAGCAGATGATGGGAAGGAGAAACAGCTCCCTTCGGCTGAGGTGGTGTAGCCTTGCCTTCCTTAAAATCGGGTGCTACTGGGTGATGCAGTGGTTGCTGCGGAAGGCTGGACCTCCACATCGGAGCCACGGTTCTCCAAGGCCACTTTATTGTGATGCTGCATATGTTGAAGCAGGGCCGTGGTGGCAAAATTGGCACCCTGGCCACGCTTCACCTGCCCACAGAATCTACAAATGGCCATGTTCACCTCCTCCGACAGATTAACAAAAAACTGCCACACCGCCGAGTAGGTCATTTTACCCCCAACACTTGGCACTGACTGACTGCTACCGCCGCTGCTTCTGTGAACCACTGCACCACTACTTTCTGGGCAGGTAGGCTCCTGCTAAGTGGGTGATCTACCCCGGGCACGTTTGGCTCCCGAACTCCCACTGCTGCCACTCTTCTGACTCCCGGCCACGCTAGTGACTTGCTGGCTCCACCGCTGCCTCTCGGGCAAGCTGCCACCTTCTTCTCCCGATAATGATGAAGCCCCTAATTCACCCGGCTCCCAAGTGCGATCAGCTACATCATCATCATCATTGAGTACTGTCTGCACGTCACTGATATCCTCCTCAACGGTCTCTGGGTCAGGAGCTAGACCGCTCGCAACTCCATCTCCCATGCCACTCTCCTGATCACTATTTGCCCGCCTACCGGAGGATGCGGCGGATGTCTCCTCCACATCTTTGCTGGCCAGTAGCTGCTGACTGTCCTCTAGTAGATCGTCCTCGCTGTATAGTGGAGCTGAGCCCACAGCATATAATACTTGTCCGGCTGAGGGAACAGAAAAGGACCATGCCAACTAAAAGTTGTGTCTGACGAACCCACCGACTCTTGGCTGGGGGTGTCTGACCGGGTCAACCATTCAAGAACCGCTGGGTTGCTGGTAAAGACAAGACCGCTAGATGAAACAGGGAGCTCGGGCCTCTCAATGCGACTCCTGCTGCCACACCCCCTTACTCTGCTGCGACCTGTGCCTGCACCAGAAATATTTAGGCCTCTGCCACTCCCCTGTGCAGTTCCTGGCACTTCTCTGTCTGACATACTGTTAGATTAAATAAATAAATGAAAAGGAAGTTAAAACACTCCAAAAAAATCTGTAATTTTCTCACTTCACCACACAATGGCTAATAAGCTCTTTTTTCCCACTAATACATGTCAATGAAGAATTTAGAGCAAATAACTGCACTGCTGAATGGCAAATAAGCCCTTACTTTTTTCCACCTATACACTCCACAAAACGCTTTAGAACATATAACTGCACCACAGAACGGAAAATAATATATATTTCTTTGCCGCTAATACACGCCAAAATGAGCTTTAGAACATATAACTGCACTTCTGAACGGCAAATAGACCCTTACTTTTTTCCACTTAAACACACCACAAAAGGCTTTAGAACATATAACTGTACAGCTATATTGCAAATAATATTGCATTTTTTGGCCACTAATACACACCAAAAAGGGCTTTAGAACATATAACTGCACCTCTGAACGGCAAATAGACCCTTACTTTTCTCCACATATACACACCACAAAAGGCTTTAGAACAGGCATGGCCAACCTGCGGCTCTCCAGATGTTGCAAAACTACAACTCCCACCATGCCCTGCTGTAGGCTGCTAGCTCTAGGCAGTCTGGGCATGCTGGGAGTTGTAGTTTTGCAACAGCTGGAGAGCCTCAGGTTGGCCATCCCTGCTTTAGAACATATAAGTGCACCACTGAACTGTAAATAATACAGTGCCTTGCAAAAGTATTCATCCCCATTGCCTTTTTTCGTATTTTGGTACATTACAGCCTTAAGTTCAATGTTTTGTTAATCTGAATTTTATGTGATGGATCAGAACAAAATAGTCTAAGTTGGTGAAGTAAAATGAGAAAAATATATAAATAAAACTGTTGTTTAGAAATAGAAAACAGAAAATTGGTATGTGCGTATGTATGCACCCCCTTTGTTAGGAAGCCCATAAAAAGCTCTGGTGCAACCACAAGATTAGTAAACTGATGTCCACCTGTGTGCAATCTAAGTGTCACATGATCTGTCATCACATATACACACTTTTTTGAAAGGCCCCAGAGGCTGCAACACTGAAGCAAGAGGCATCACTAACCAAACACTGCCATGAAGACCAGGGAACTCTCCAAACAAGTAAGGGACAATGTTGTTGAGAAGTATAAGTCAGGGTTAGGTTCTAAGAAAAATATCCAAATCATTGATGATCCCCAGGAGCACCATCAAATCTATTATAATCAAATGGAAAGAACATGGCACAACAGCAAACCTGCCAAAAGACGGCCACCCACCAAAACTCACTAGGCAAGGAGGGCATTAATCAGAAAGGCAGCACAGAGACCTAAGGTAATCCTGGAGGAGCTGCAGAGTTCCACAGCAGAGACTTGAGTATCTGTACATAGGACGACAATAAGCCGTACGCTCCATAGAGTTGGGCTTTATGGCAGAGGGGCCAAAAGAAAGCCATTACTTTCAGGTAAATACTAGTGATGAGCGGCAGGGGCAATATTTGAATTCGCAATATTTCGTGACTATTTGGGCGAAAATTCGCCATATATTCGAGAATTCGCGAATTCATAATCTCCAGGCATTATTTTCTTGATTGCGAAAATTTGCATAAAATTCGCCTAAATTATTCGCATAAAAAATTCGCATGAACTGTTTTTTTTTTATCGAATATTTGCAATTACGAATATATTTTGCGATATTCTAAATATTCGCGAATTCTCGAAGTACCGATATTCGCGATTAAAAAATTGCAATTCAAATATTCGTGATCAACACTAGTAAATACAAAAAGGCACGTTTTCAGTTTGCGAAAAGGCATGTGGGAGACTCCCAAAATGTACAGAGGAAGGTGCTCTGGTTTGAAGAGACTAAAATTGAAGTTTTCAGCCATCAAAGAAAACGCTATGTCTGGCGCAAACCCAACACATCACATAAGAACACCATCCCCACAGTGAAACATGTGGTGGCAGCATCATGCTGTGGGGATGTTTTTTAGCAGCCAGGACTGGGAAACTGGTCAGAGTTGAGGGAAAGATGGATGGTGCTAAATACAGGGTTATTCTAGAGCAAAACCTGTACCACTCTGTGCGTGATTTGAGGCTAGAATGGAGTTTCACCTTCCAGCAGGACAATGACCCCAAACACACTGCTAAAGTAACACTTGAGTGGTTTAAGTGGAAACATGAAATTGTGTTGGAATGGCCTAGTCAAAGCCCAGATCTCAATCCAATAGAAAATCTTTGGTCAGACTTAAAGATTACTGTTCACAAGTGCAAACTATTCAACTTGAAGGAGCTGGAAAAGTTTTGCAAGGAGGAATGGGCAAAAATCCCAGTGGTAGGATGTGGCAAGCTTATAGAGACTTATCCAAAGCGACATGGAGATGTGATTGCCTCAGAAGGTGGCTCTACAAAGTATTGACTTTAGGGGGGTGAATAGTTATGCACATTGACTTTTGTGGGCATGTTCTGTAAATTAAATGATGCAAATCCTCAAACAATACATGTTAATTCTAGGTTGTGAGGCACCAAAAAATGAAAAAAGTCAAGGGGGGGGGGGGGAATACTTTTGAAAGGCACTGTATATATTTTTTTTGCCACAAATACGCGCCAAAAAAGGCTTTAGAACATGCACCGCTGAACGGCAAATAATAAATATTGTTTTGCCACTAATACATGCCAAAATAGGCTTTACAACATATAACTGCACCGCTGAACAGCAAATAATAAATATTTTTTCACCACTAATACACGCCAAAATGAGCTTTAGAACATATAACTGCACTTCTGAACGGCAAATAGACCCTTACTTTTTTCCACTTATACACGCCACAAAAGGCTTTAGAACATATAACTGCACCGCTAAACGGCAAATAATATATATTTTTGTGCCACTAATACACGCCAAAAAGGGCTGTAATTTTCTCACTTCAACACACAACGGCTATTTTTTCCCCCCACTAATATAAGCCAAAAAATGCTTTAGAACACATAACTGCACCACACAAAGGCAAATAAGACATAGAAATATTTCCTTGTAATCAACCCTGTTACTGGCTGTATCAAACAGCACTTGCACTCCAATAACAAGAACGGTTTGCTTAAATTACAGAGCTGTATAATGGCAATTTGGATCTACAGTCAGTGCAGCAAGGTGTAATAGTATTGTTCCTATTACCCAGGCTGTAAACTCCCCTACTGAACCCTGTTATTCTTCAATAGTGTTGATCACGAATATTCGAATTTCGAATTTTTTTTGTGAATATAGGTACTTCGAAAATTCGCGAAAATTTCGAATATAGTTATATATATTCGAAATTTCGAATATTCGAATTTTTTCAGATTTTTTTTTTTCGTTTTTTATTTTTTTATTTTTATTTTATTTTTTTATTATCAGTACACATGATCCCTCACTGCTTCTAGCTTGTGGGCCAATAAGAAGGCTGCAATATACTTGACTTTAGGAGTAGTAGTGCTTGCGAATTTTGCTCTATATTCGTTTTTTTTTTGAATATTCGCTATATTGCTATATATTCTTGTTTTAGAATATTATGAATATTTGAAAAAAACGAAGTTATAGCAATATAGAGAATATTCGAAAAAAAATCGAATAGAGCAATTTAGCTAATATAGTGATATAATCTTCTTTGTCTAATAGTTGTAAGTTGAAAAATTCGCAATAAAAAATTTGAATCCGAAAATTCGAATTCCGAAAATTCGCATATTACACAATCATTACCTTTCCGATTTTTTGAGTAAAAAAAAAAATCGAGAATTTTCGAATTTGCTAATTTTCGTCGAATATTCTACAAAATATTCGCGAAATATCGCGAATTCGAATATAACCCCTGCCGCCCACATCACTATTCTTCAATACTGTGGAATGATTCCTCCTTATCCTTTCCCTGAACTTCTATACAGCAAAATAAAAGCTTTAAAGTCTTTCCTAGCACTGTCCCTAGTGCCTGCTGACGTCTCTACCTGCACTAAGTACACTGGAAAATGGCTGAATCCAAAATGGCTGAGGCTATTTATAGGGCTGTGACATCACTGGGGCTGGCTGGCTGCTGATTGGCTGCATGCATGGAATTGTGGGTGATCCATCGTTCCCAGAGTTCCTTGCTCCATGTTCTAACACGTGCAGCAGCCATTTTAGGAAAAAATGTGATTCGTTACCACGAAGCGTTAGGAAATTCGGATTCGATGCTAATCAAATTTTTCCTGAAGTTAGGATCGAATTCCACTTCGTCAACTTCTATTCGCTCATCTCTAATCGCAAGACAAATTTTATTGCAAGTGGTGTTTCTGTACAACCCTCTCCACTCTCTGAAAAGGGGCGAGGTGAGGGCAGTGAGTGGGCTAGGCCAGCGGGTCTGCCAATTATCTTCATTTGCGGGGTAGATTCCATTCTGGTGCATGGAAATCTGGAGTATGCTCCTAATTTATGACAAGGAGAAAAAAGGCAGTCTTTGATAAATCTCCCTCAAGGTGCTTCTGGTTTGAATGGCTGGTTCTCTTCTTCTGGGGCCATTCCTCTTGTAAGCCACTGCTGAGTTATGTTATGTTTTGTCACTTACATTCTCACTAAAGGGTTTGTCCGGTTTCCTACTGTACATTGACGACCTATCCTCAGGATAGGTCATCAATAGGGATGAGCGAATTGACTACGGATAAAACATCCAAAGTCGATTCGCATAATACTTCATTTGAATACTGTACTCCGTACAGTATTAGAATGTATTGGCTCCTATGAGACAAAGTTATTACTTTGCGAAGTCTTGCATAATAACTTTATAAATCAATTTCTACAGTAAAAAAAACATTTCCCGAACTTGGGTTCGGTTCGAAGTCGATTCGCTCATCCCTAGTCGTCAATATCAGATCAGTGAGGGTCCGACTCCCGGCACCCCCAACAATCAGCTGTTTGAACAGAATGCAGCGCTGCGTTCTTTTTGCTGTTTATATGCTGGCTGCCGGCATCCTAGTGGCGAACAGGTGTAATTACAGCTCCTCCCTCCCATTAACTTGATTGGGACCTCTGTCCCATTCCAGTGAATAGGATGGAGGACCTGTAATAACGCCTGTTCACCACGGCAATGTCGGCAGCGAGCAGGTAAACGGTGAGGAGAACGTGTCATTCATATGAGTGCTGCATTCTCTTCATACAGCTGATCTGCGGGGGTGCTGGGAGTCAGATTCCCACCGATCTGATATTGATGACCTATCCGGTCGATAGGTCATCAATATAGGAAATCGGACAACCTTTTTAATTGGATTACCGCCGATCTGATATTGATGACCTATCCTGTCGATAAGTCATCAATATAGGAAATCGGACAACCTTTTAAATCATTATCTAGATATATTAAATAAAAAATTATATAAAAATAGAAAGTTGGGGTTCTACAATACAAATGGTATCAAATCAATCATATAATACTCTACCTGGAAATTAGGAAAGAGAAGGAATCCAGTTTCTTTACATACCATATAATAAACTATTCTGGCTAAATGAAATGTACAGCTCTGAGCATTTGTTTTTGGGGCTACTCTGATCTTGTACAGACAATATATATCAAACTAGTAAGGATTTGGAAAATCCAAATCCACCGCAAAATCAGGCTGGCTTTAACAAATCCAAGTTCAACGGACCCTGGATTTGTCCATCACTAGTTTGGAAAATGAATATGGTCAGATTCACAATGATACATCCTCGCTGCTTTAGTAAGCTCATTTAGTAAGTGTTCTTATCCTTACTGTCTTCAGACCAAATCCTCCAAATATAAATAATCCCTGTCACTGTTGCTTTAGTTTTGTTGGTGATGGGAGAATACTCAAGTCTTCTTTTTTTATAGTTTTATTGCATTTTATTTTATGACATCATTTTTATTTATGAAACAAAATATACATTGAATTTACACATAAAACCTGGATGGCAGTGAGATGTAAGGCTCTAGACTAAGGATAAACAGAATATTTACATTAATGTTAATATGTTTGTAGTCACCTAAATAGCACATATATTTTTTAAATTATTCCCTGGATATTGAAAAATTATTTTAACCCCTTAAGGACTCGGCCCTATTTCACCTTAAGGATTTGGCCATTTTTTGCAAATTTGACCAGTGTCACTTTAAATGCTGATAACTTTAAAACGCTTTGACTTATCCAGGCCATTCTGAGACAGTTTTTTCGTCACATATTGTACTTCATGACACTGGTAAAATGAAGTAAAAAAATTCATTTTTATTTATAAAAATACCAAATTTACCAAAAATTTGTAAAAAATGGCAAATTTCCAAGTTTCAATTTCTCTACTTCTATAATACATAGTAATACCTCCAAAAATAGTTATTACTTTACATTCCCCATATGTCTACTTCATGTTTGGATCATGTTGGGAATGATATTTTATTTTTTGGGGATGTTACAAGGCTTAGAAGTTTAGAAGCAAATCTTGAAATTTTTCAGAAATTTTCAAAAACCCAATTTTTAGGGCCTAGTTCAGGTCTGAAGTCACTTTGCGAAGCTTACATAATAGAAACGACCCAAAAATGACAACATTCTATAAACTACACCCCTCAAGGTATTCAAAACAGATTTTACAAACTTTGTTAACCCTTTAGGTGTTCCACAAGAATTAATGGAAAATAGAGATATAATTTCAAGATTTCACTTTTTTGGCAGATTTTCCTTTTTAATAATTTTTTTCCAGTTACAAAGCAAGGGTTAACAGCCAAACCAAACTCAATATTTATGGCCCTGATTCTGTAGTTTACAGAAACACCCCATATGTGGTCGTAAACTACTGTACAGGCACACGGCAGGGCACAGAAGGAAAGGAATGCCATACGGTTTTTGGAAGGCAGGTTTTGCTGGACTGTTTTTTTTTTACACCATGTCCCAATTGAAGCCCCCCTGATGCACCCCTAGAGTAGAAACTCAATAAAAGGGACCCCATCTAAGAAACTACACCCCTCAAGGTATTAAAAACAGATTTTTACAAACGTTGTTAACCCTTTAGGTGTTCCACAAAAGTTATTGGCAAATGGAGATGAAATTTCAGAATTAAAATTTTTGGGCAAATTTTCCATTTTAATCCATTTTTCCCAGTAACAAATCAAGGGTTAACAGCCAAACTGAACTCAATATTTATGGCCCTGATTCTGTAGTTTACAGAAACACCCCATATGTGGTTGTAAACAGCTATACGGGCACACGGCAGGGCGCAGAAGTAAAGGAATGCCATACGGTTTTTGGAAGGCAGATTTTGCTGGACTGTTTTTTTTGACACCATGTCCCATTTCAAGCCCCCCTGATGCACTCCTAGAGTGGAAACTCCAAAAAAGTGGCCCCATTTTAGAAACTAGTTTAGTTGGGGCAGTATTGTTGGTACTAGTTTAGGGTACATATGATTTTTGTTTGCTCTATATTACACTTTTTGTGAGGCAAGATAACAAGAAATAGCTGTTTTGGCACCGTTTTTATTTTTGGTTATTTACAACATTCATCTGACAGGTTAGATCATGTGATATTTTTATAGAGCAGGTTGTCACGGATGCGGCGTTATCTAATATGTATACTTTTTTTATTTATGTAAGTTTTACACAATGATTTCTTTTTTGAAGCAGAGAAAATCATGTTTTAGTGTTTCCATATTCTGAGAGCCATAGTTTTTTCAGTTTTTGGGCGATTATCTTAGATAGGGTCTCATTTTTGCGGGATGAGATGACGGTTTTATTGGCACTATTTTGGGGTGCATATGACTTTTTGATCGCTTGCTATTACACTTTTTGTGATGTAAGGTGACAAAAAATGGTTTATTTAGCACAGTTTTTATTTTTACGGTGTTCATCTGAGGAGTTAGGTCATGTGATATTTTTATAGAGCCGGTCGATACGAACGCGGCGATACCAAATATGTGTACTTTTTTTTTAGAATACAGTGAAGGAAGGACCCACATATCCAAGTGGTCTGAAACACGTCGATTTATGTACACTTGTATACGGATTTTATCATGCTGGAATAAAGTTACAATACTTCACCTGAAGTGAGCCGGATTCTTTCTTCACTGTTTTCTGGATTTCACCGCATTCAGGTGCGGCATCCGTGCACCACAGGTGATCTAACCACTGCAGGTGAGAGCTGCCTTACAATTTTACTTTTTTTAAATTTATGTAAGTTTTAGGCCTATTGCACACGACCGTATGGCTTTTTCAGTGTTTTGCGGTCCGTATTTCACGGATCCGTTGTTCCGTTTTTTGTTTCCGTTGTGTTTCCGTTTCTGCTCCGTTTTTCCGTTCCGTTTTTTTTTCCGTATGGCCTATACAGTATACAGTAATTACTTAGATAAAATTGGGCTGGGCATAACATTTTCAATAGATGGTTCAGCAAAAAACGGAAAGGAAACGGAAGACATACAGCCCCATGGGGACCCAATGTCACCACCTCGGCCGCCGCCGCACCAGGTGAAAGCCGCAAACCGCAGGTCTGAATTGACCTGCGGTTTGCGGCGATCGCCGACATGGGGGCGTCACGGGACCCCCCCCCCCCGCGCATGTAGCCGAGGTGCCTGCTCAATTATTTGAACAGGCACCTTGTTCCGATCACCGCCAGCTGGGTGGCGGTGATCGGAACAACACATGACGTACCGGTACGTCATGGGTTCTTAAGGACTCGGGAACCATGCCGTACCGATACACGTCATGGGTCCCTAAGGGGTTAAAGAAAGGCCATTCCTCATGATATTTTTTTCATTTTAGTCCAGTTTTATAGTTAAATTCATTTAACCAGGATGCCATTTAGCCTCCTTCCTGACCATGCACATTTTCCATTTTTTTTTTTACTACATGCATCTTGAAAAGCTATAACTTTTTTCTGTGATAAGTGGGGCTTTTTTTATGTCATATTTGTTTTAGTATTTTTTGTTTTTATTTTTTAAAACCAGAAAAATGTGTATCTAATTTTTTATATTTTTTATTATATCTCCTTTACATTTTGATATATGGGATGTATGGCTTATGGCTGCTGCAGACAGGGCTAGAAGCTCCATTGTGGAGTGTGGTGACATTTTATTTTTTATTTTATTTAATTATTTTTTCATTTTGTCTTTTTATTTTATATTACATTGTGAAGAGAAGTAATTTCAGCGCCAGTTCCCGTCTTCCCGGGCCCCATTACAGTTACATAGTCTTCCTCTATTGGAGGTATGCCACTGGGCAATACCTAATTGGCTGTCTGTCAGTGTAACACCTGACATGCCTAATTTTCTACATTGCAGTAGCGCCTTATAGTGACACTAACATAGTAAAAAATACATAGAAATATAAAAATGCTAATTTTACAAATAGACTAAATATAATCCCACACAAAAAACACCAAAAACCATGATCCCCCTTATACAATCTTTTGTTATGGAAAAAATATAAAAGAACCTGTGGTATCGACACAGCTATAATGGCATATACTATAAAATGAACACATTGTTTAACTCACATGGTGAACAACATAGAAAAAAACACGGGGTTATAGAATTGCTGTTTTTCATTCATCGCCCTTCTAAAAATGAATAAAAGTTAATCAATAAATCATGTACTCCAAAATGGTGCATCTGAAAATACCACAAAAAACAAGCTCTCAGTTATGTTCTAACCAGGTTGAAGTGGATCCTCTAACCCCCTGAGCTGGTTTTATGCAGCACATACAGGTGGTGGTAGTGCAGCGGGCCAGGAGAATGATGCAGGTGGTGACATAGCAGGGCTGAAAATGTAACTGAACAAGTGATGTACAGACTGTAGATGTAGCTGGGTTGATAATGTAGCAGAGTGGGAGATAATGCAGGGTTGGTGGTGTAGCAAAGCTCATGATGTTGTAGAGTTGGTATTGTAGCTGTAGAATCAGCAAGACTAGAGACAATGACCGGCACTGCAACACTGTAACACAAAAATATGCACAGCAACAAGCTTCTACCACATTCCCCTGGACCTGGCGTGTGTGCACAAAACAGCAGTATAGGTGCTCAGCGATGTCAGCGTAGTAAATGGCAGTAAATATAGAAAAAAGATTGTGCCACTCACCACTAAAAATATTCTTAATGGAAAATAACGATTAAAAGCGTCAATATAGAAATAATAGAATGGGCAAAAAAATAGCATATATGAAATACTTCATTCTGCAGTTTATTAAGTCTTTTACTACCCAACACCTCCTACAGTATATCATAAAAGTGAGTCCACCCCTCACATTTTTGTAAATATTTTATTATATCTTTTCAGGGGACAACTCTCAAGACATGACACTTTGATGCAATGTAAAGTAGTCAGTGTATAGCTTGTATAACAGTGTAAATTTGGTGTGCCCTCAAAATAATTCAACGTACAGCCATTAATGTCTAAATCGGTAGCGACAAAAGTTAGTACACCCCTAAGTGAAAATGGCCAAATTGTGCCCAATTAGCCATTTTCTCTCCCTCCCCAGTGTCATATGACTAGTTAATGTTACAAGGTCTCAGGTGTGAATGGGGAGCAGTTGTGTTAGATTTGGTGTTATTGCTCTCACACTCTCTCGTACTGGTCACTGGAAGTTCAACATGGCACCTCATGGCAAAGAGCCGAGCGGAAAAAACGAATTGTTGTTCTACATAAAGATGGCCTAGGCTATAAGAAGATTGTAAACACCCTGAAACTGAGCTGCAGCATGGTGGCCAAGAACATATAGCGGTTTAACAACACAGGCTCCTCAAAGAACAGGCCTCGCCATGGTTGACCAAAAAGTTGAGTGTCACATCCAGAGGTGGTATGAGTACTGCCATCATTGCTGCAGAGGTTAAAGGGGTGGGGGTCAGCCTGTCAGCGCTCAGACCATACACCGCACACTGCATCAAATTGGTCTGCATGGCTGTGGTCCCAAAAGGAAGCTTCTTCTTAAGATGATGCACAAGAAAGACAGTTTTCTGAAGAAAAGCAGACTACGGACATGGATTACTAGAACCATGTCCTGTGGTCTGATGAGACCAAGATAAACTTATTTGGTTCAGATGGTGTCAAGCGTGTGTGTTGGCAACCAGGTGAGGAGTGCAAAGACAAGAGTGTCTTGCCTACAGTCAAGCATGGTGGTGGGAGTGTCATGGTTTGGGGCTACATGAGTGCTGCCAGCTGTGGGGAACTACAGTTCATTGAGGGAACCATGAATGCCAACATGTACTGTGACATGAGCATGATCCCCTCCCTTCTGGAAACTGGGCCGCAGGGCAGTATTCCAACATGAAAACAACCCCAAACACACCTCCAAGACAACCACTCTCTTGCTAAAGAAACTAAGGGTGAAGGTGCTGGACTGGCCAAGCATGTCTCCAGACCTAAGCCCTATTGATCAACTCAAGAAAACAATCCATAGCCTTAACATTCCCATAAAAACGTCTTTATTAATACGATCTTAAAAATACCAAACACAAATAATATAATAAGGGGTAATACAGATTCCTACCCTCGGATGTCCGGCAAGGTGCTATTAATTATAGATATCTATCAAAGATCGATTGTTTTAGTCTGCTACATGCTACTTATCTCACTAGTGTAAGAAGGTACAAGAAATCATCGTGGATGATAGGTATGTGTCACTGTTTTCATGTGTCAGCAGCAGTTGCTGTTTGACACTTTGCTATTTAGTATGGCTGTAAATAGCTGATCCGGGACGGCTCTTACTGGGAGTAGTCAAAGTGCTGGGTGGGTGACTACTCCCCACGTTCCAGGCTGGGTTTTGTCAGGCCTATAAAAAGAAACGGCCAGCAGTGTCAGGTGTGGGGATTTATCTCTCTCTGACATCGGAGCTCTGGCAATCTCTGTACCAGGATCTGAGCATTGTGCCAGGCTGGAGGCCTGAATCCGAGGGTACTGTTCTGTTCTGAGCTATGCCGGTCGGGTGCGGATTAACACCCAGGACAAAAGGTGACTGTTTTGCTTGTTTGGGTTATCTGGGTGTGAGCTAACACCAATACTGAAAATGAACTCTGTACTTGCAACAAGTGTGAATAAACTCTGAAGTTTTTGAGTTATAAACTGGTCTTTGTCTCTATACTGCGTCTGCTTGTCCTGACTACCAGAGCGAGTCCCCACACAAGGCTGAAACAAAAATGGCGATGTCTAATTACACAACTGTCTAACTACATAAAAGCCATAAAAATGTTGTAAAACTCCACATATCATATGTGATGCTCCAATCTAGTAATCTATAATAAATCAGCCTTAGTAGTTAATTGATCCATATGCTATGCAGCACGGTTACACTTGCCTACTGTGACACTGCACAATGCACGCCAGAGGGATGTCCGGGTTCCTTTATGTGCGTTTCGCGTGAGCTTCACCTCCTGACTCAGGCTCTGCAATAATGACACCTCTTATGGAAGATTTTTGACCGCTCCTGCTCTAGCATATATCAGACATAAAGTCACTGGGGCACATTTATTAACATATATATGCCACAATAGTGTCGTATATAAGTCCAGATTTTATTGCATGGCACTTTGCAACTTTTGCTAATGCCACTTTACCGAGGTGGCAAGAAAAGAGGACGTGGCGTGGCTGGGGAAGTGGGCAGGCCAGCAAGCCCAGCTTGTTTATCATTTTCCACACTAGTTTTTGTCGTGGAAAATGGCTTAAATCTACTCCAGCAAGGGAGCTGGTGTAGAGTTAAGTCTGTGACACGTCCTGCTGGAGAAAGCATCAAACTTTGGTGCTTCCTCCAGCTGCCCAGAGGGACTAGTGTGAAAAACACTGGTCTTAATAAATGTCCCCCACTATTTGAAATTTCGAGAAATAAAAATAAATCCAGAATAAAATATACAGTTTATGGAGCTGGGAAGAGCACAAAGAGGGAATTTCATTTTGCCTCTCATGCTCTCTCCTTTTATTTGCTCCCACTGTTAAAGGGAGTGATTCATATACTAGGTATGTGTATGGTAAATTATGGAAATATAATCATTTGATATTTAACATAAAACATTCCCACAAGTGAAACTTTGCTTTAAAGGACAACTCCATTTTCACATAAAAATGTACACACAGTCCCCTGTTATGCATTTGGTAAATAATAAGGGAGACAGGGAGGCAGCACTATCTGTTCCTACATCATTAGTGTTGAGTGAATCAAAGTATCTGAAGTGGACTTCGATCCCAATTTCAGGAAAAATATGATTTGCCCCGATGCCAAATTTCCTCACACTTCATGGTAACAAAGCAATTTTCCCTGAAATGGCTATAAAAACAACAAAAAAAAATAATACTCATTTATCCAGTTGTGCGTGAAAAGGCAGCCGCGGGGATCTTGATTGAAGACATCGCCGCACCGGGCAGCACGATGACGTCATGACATCACAGCACAAGATTTTGCTGGGTGTCTTCAATCAAGATTAGCAGTAATGTGGCATCTGAGGGGTTCAATGATGGGGGGGCAGCGCCATCGCCATTTCCCATCTTTGCGCCCGCTAGATACAAAGACATTCGACGAAGCAGACGAATTGAATTTTCAATAACTTCGCTCATCTCTAATGATTATATAATGTGGGGATTCGCTCTGGTAGGCAGATTAGCGGACGCAGTACAGAGGCAAAAACTAAGTCTTTGACTTAAATAATGCAGTGTTTATTCACACATAAACAAAAATGACAGTTTGTCGTCTTGGTGTTCATTGACACCATGGCAAGTGCACAGAACAAAAAGCATTCACCTTGTCAGTGGTTTTGGCAGTCACAGTCCCCAACAGGCTTTAGGGCCTGCTTCCCAGCAATGCGGCTCTCAGCTCTTTAGTACGGCACACATCATGCAGATCTCAAACCACAGAGACTCCACAGATTCACTGTGAAATGGAGGATAATCCAAACCTAGCTGAGACTGCTGGCTGGGTTTTATATCCCTAACCAAAACCCGGCCTGGAACGTGGGGAACAGCCACCCACCCTGCACTTTGGCTGCTCCCAGTAAGAGCCGGCCCGGATCGGCTTTACAGCCACACTAAATAACCAATAGTGTCAGTCAGCACTAGCTGCCGCTGACACTTAAAATTACCGGCTCTTACCTCACCGAGGCCAGGAACCTCGGTGACACATATCTTCCGTCAATAACGGCCCCTTGCGCTTTCCTACAATACGAAAATGTATGTACTTCTCCCCAAGGAAGGGGACTACCACACTGCACTAAAACCTAAGCACAGAGATGGTTGTCATACTCAGTGTCATTGTATCTGTATATTCTTATAAGAATCTAACAGAGCAAAGACAACACTGTCCAGATACATGGGGTAATATAACATATTGAAAAATACTTTTACTGAACTTTATTAGTTTACTTTCAGAGGGAAAATGTTTCCATCATGGGTTCTGTTACAAATCTGCATGTGCAACACCACTGGCATTGATTTTTCCATAGATTGATTTGAAATTCACAGCATGCCTTTATATCTGGAGCCTGAGCATGTATGTTTAAAAACCGTATGCACACATATCGCACTGTGCTTTTCATTTTTGTACAGAATTCACACCAAAAATCCAGAACGAAACTGCCACGTCTGAACATGCCATTGCAGTTAGGGAGTGTACACATGGGTGTACTATGGCTCCATGTTGCCTGGTACCCCTGCATGACTGCCATTGAGGTGTACCTCCGCAGATCGTTCATTTCATAGGAGACATACAGAGGTTTCTGTTGAGTTGCATACACATTTGACAAAGAAAAATCACAGCAAGCGTTTATGGAAGACTATGCAGTGCATAGAGACTGAAGGGTCTGTACTGTGCTTATGGACATAACCCCTTATTATAATTTGTTATAACTATATGTTTTAGATTTTTAATAATATACAATGTATATTTTATATTTGCTATACTCATTTTTATCCCCATTTTATTTCTTTATTTTAGTTGCTTTTTATTCAAACGTATTGCTGTATGTGTTTTTGTTTTTTGCAGCTTTGAATGATTGCATTGTGCCATTTACTGAGCGGATTATGATATTAGTGAGAGCATTATGAAGCTAAATACAGGGGGGCTTAGTGGAAGTGAATGCAGGCGTTGGGTGACAATAAACATTGTGTATTCTTCTTGTGTACATTGTGAAGGGATTCTAATCTCTGGATGTGGGCTGGTAATATATACTGACTACTGTATTAACATTCATCATCAACTTTGATTAGCGTCTCCCAAATATAAAATCTCTTACAGCAATCCCAGGCTAAAATGAAGATTTAAGTGTCCTCTGAACGGATTGTACCTTTCACCTCAGCATAATGCTGTCTAGATGGCGTGTGAGAATAATGCACATCCAGAAAAGACAATCAACAGAGAGAATTTTCTGTTACATTTACATCCATCTCAGAAATTCATATATTACAGGTTAATATGGTGTTCTGCCTACAACAAAGAAAGCAGGTTCTCCCCCAGAATGCAGCATGTGATATTACTGATGGTTGCAGAAATGAATGATTACGCCTATCTTCTAGCTCCCCCACATGTGCTACCTTGATATTGCGGCACTTCGAATCTTTCCATATGTGCGCTGTCTTTTCCTCCATACATCACAAAGCTTTACACCTAAGGATTAAATACTATGGCAGCAAATGTGTCCTTAATCATGTGTTTAGTACAGAGTGTGATATATACAGTATATATATATATATATATATATATATATATATATATACATGTAATATCGTACAGTGCATGTTGTCAATATATGAAAATATCCCTGATCCAGTGCAAAATGGTATAAAAAGGAGACAAGGCCTCTGAATGGTCTCTATCTATCTAATCTATCTCGTATCTATCTACCTATCTATCTATCTATTAGTGTTGAGCGCGAATATTCGAAAAGCAAATTTGTTTTGCAAATATCGGCACTTCGAGAATTTGCGAATATTTAGAATATAGTGCAATATATTCGTAATGATGAATATTCATGTTTTTTTTGTTTGTTTTTTAACACAGTACATATCAGGTGATCATCCCTCCCTTTTTCTTGCTTGTGGGCCAATGAGAAGGCTTTGTCACAGCTTAGCAACATCCCTATAGAAAAGTTGCCTACCCCACGCCGGTATTTTGCGCGCATTACGTGAATAATACATTCCCGATTTTCACAATCAAGAACATAATCTTGAATTCGTGAATTCATGAATATATGACGAATATTTTACAAAATATTTGCGAAATATAGCGAATTCGAATATTGCCCCTGCCGCTCATCACTACTATCTATCTATCTATCTATCTATCTATCTATCTATCTATCTATCTATCATCTATCTTCTATCTATCTATCTATCTATCTATCTATCTATCTATCTATCTATCTATCTATCTATCTATCTATCTATCTATCTATCATCTATCTTCTATCTATCTATCTATCTATCTATCTATCTATCTATCTATCTATCTATCTATTGCATATATCTATCTATCTATTTATCTCAAATAATTAATGAAATCTGCACAGCGATTTAAAAACTTGCGGTGTTCCAGCGGCTGCGGAGGCGATCCAACATCCAATGAAATAAAATTTAAAAAATCAACGTCACTCCGAAAAATGTCGTTCAAAAGTAATGTTCTTTAATCACCAAAGCGAGGTTTCAGTCCTCTTATTGGGACTTTTCTCAAGCAGTTTTTTTTTTCTATCTATCTATCTATCTATCTATCTATCTATCTATCTATCTATCTATCTATTTATCTATTATCTATCTATCTATTTATCTATCTATCTATCTCCTATCTATCTATTATCTATCTATCTATCTATCTATCTATCTATCTATCTATCTATTATCTATCTATCTATCTATCTATCTATCTATCTATCCATCTCATATCCATCTCATATCCATCTCATATCTATCTATCTTTCTCTTTGCATATTTATTTATTTATGTAGCATTTATTTCTCATCTAAAAAGAAAAAAATTGCAGCTCTCCACCATAGGATAAAAAATAGTGTTTATTGCTCCATGTCCATGCAATGTTTCAATTCAGTCCTGTGGTCTCTTCAAGCATCTGATCATCGGGGTTGCCCGGAGTCGGCCCCCCACCAATCTGAGGGTTGGTCAGCGATATACTAGCGCTGCACAACCCCTTTAAATTACCCCCAGATCCACAGAACTGCGGAGGAAGGAAGTGATAAAGCAACAGGCAATAGACAGGCGAAGAACACTCCGCAGGGCTGTGCAGAGAAAAGGTGGTAGATGAAAAAACGTTTTCTATAACATATATGTAATTTGTGCTGAGCACTAATCTGGATGCATAATGCTGCGTTCCTGTAGCAGATCTGCTTTTTGCACCGCTTTGACTTTATTAATTCTGTAGTTGAATGCTCTGCCCTCTTTTTGTAGCAGTTATTGTCTTAAGTTACATTGAGGATCGCTTTAGGCATTTACGGCTTTGGACGCCTGCTGCATTGTACAGATACTTGTTACTTATGGTCATATACTGTATATTCAGTTTTTCAGGTAGAATGCTGTTATGCTATGTGTAAAATTCGCTAATATTACTATGCAGTCTCTTTGGTGATTGGCGGTGTCCCTGACCCTAATTAGGAGTTAATTTCTTTATTCTTTTTAATGAACATTACTGAACATTATTTAGGCATTTTTATATATTGGCCATTACTCTGTCTACTGTAGTTTCTGTTGTAGATCCGTCTGTATTGTCACAAAAAAATGACAAAAAATGTAATGCATCAAATGTGCTGCACCAGAAAATTGGGCGACTTTTGCCTGTTTTGTTAGCGAAGTAGACAAATATATGAAGTGTCTGCACCATTTCTTGTGTGGTTTGGGACGCACCCTACAGTTTACATTTCGTAAAGGGCAGGGGCGTTGCTAGGGTCTCAAAAGATCTGGGGCCCAAGCACCAATGCATATGGCCCAATTCTCTAAGTTGAACAACCGTCCCCCCCTGCAAACACTAGCACTAAATACATTTTGCTGTACTTGCTATACAGCAGCACGTACCTCTCACATCCAGTGCCTCCCAGGTGACGTCTCCTCTGATGTAGATCTGCAGTGACCAGGAACGTGGTACGGTTACACTGACGCCAAATTTTGCAGTGGGTCAGGATATGGGTATAATAGTCTGAAGTTTTGTTCGTGACGCCAATTGCAGCGTGCGCAGGGTACTGTCACAGGGCCCTTTAACGGTGTTATAACGCACGTCCCAGGTTAGGAATGCCAGAGTGGTGTAATGTCTCTGTATGGTGGTGATAATGGTGTCAACGGACTCCTGAATCCTGGATCACTTGCAATAAATTGAGTGTGGTGCTAGTAGGAATAATAGAGGAATTTTGCAGCAGAAATTGAGATCCAGACCTTTGGTAAAGTTCAAACTTATCTTTACTGATGGTAACTTTCATCCAAGCAAGATACAGCATTAGTCTTTGGTTCCAGCAGGTATTGGCATTGTTTAGCAGGAATTTATCTTCTGCTCTATCAACCCAGAGTTTTCAGGAAAGGGCGTCTGCTTAGTAGCTCTATACTGTGGCAGGAATTTGGCTTCTGCACTCTCTATCTTCTGCTGTATGGGGACTCACTAGCTGAGGAGGAATATGGCTTCTCCTGAGTCTCTGGATTGTACTCACAGTTATCTTCACAGGGTATGCTTTCTTCCTGGAACTGGAGTTTGTCTGCTTGCTTCATCCAGCTGAGGCTGCAGGGCTCAGGCTGGGGATGATGATCAATGTCTCAGCCGACACAAGATCCTGGCTTTCTTCTCTATCTCAGGGAGCTCCTAACACGCACACCCTACCCCTAGCAGGGGGTGGGCTACACTACTTCTAACTTACTTCTCTCCCCATGCTGCAGGATGTGAGCACAGCCCACTCTGCTCACAGAGGGGGAGCTAAGCTGGAACAAATTATTCCAGCTTAGATGTACTAAACTGAACCTAAGTCCTTACTAACATATTGCTGCCACCTGCTGGTGAACATGGAAAATTTACAACAAAATTTACATTTAACATAGTTTTAAATGCACAGTTGTGAAGACATGAGCAAAATCATATCAGATGACAATATAAAAGCTCTTAGAAGACAGTAGCAGAGTAGAGGAGTGTAGTAACTCTGGGGTGTTACAGATCTTCTCTGTCATTATCTCTCCATTTGGTCCGGACACTTCTCTCAGCCACCTCGTCTCTGCAGAGTGTGACACACAAACATCTTATCTTCCTTACTTATCTGTACCCCCAAATACTATCCTGAAGAAAAATAAGTGCCTCACCATAGTAACAGTACTCCTTATAGTCCCACCAATAGTAATTCCCTTCTAGAATGCTCTCATTAGTAATACTGCCCCCTACTGGAACTAACAGTGATAATGCTCCACAAGAGTGCCTCCATTAGTAGAAGAGCCCTCCAGTATTAATAATACCCTCACAGAGCCCCCAGTAGAAATAAGGCCCCCTATTATTCCCCCAGTGGTAATAAAGCTCTCTATAGACCCCTCAGTAATAATAAGGCCTACCATAGTGCTCTTAGTAGAAATAATGCAGATCTATAAGTCCCTCCTATAGAGCCCCCAGTAGTAATAAGAACGCCTAATGTCCCCTGGATTTAAAATGCCCCCACAGTGCCCCCAGTATTTATACTGCCCCCTACTGTTATAATGCTTGCACTGAAGCGCCCCAAGTATTTATAATGCCGTCTGCAGTGCCCCCTGTAGTTATATCGCCCCTTACTGTTATAATGCTCGCCCTGAAGCGCCCCAAGTATTTATAATGCTGCCTGCAGTGCCCCCTGTAGTTATATTGCTCCTTTTAGTGTCCTCAGAAATTATAATTCCTCAGCACCTCCGTCATACAGTCCTATGTAAATAACACTATTTCCCTCCCTCCATCATAGAGTCTCATATAAATACCATTACACCATCTCTCCAGCCCCCTCAATATACTGTCCCATGTAAATAACTTCCCTCCCTTCAGCCCTAACCTACAGTCCTAGTTAAATAACTACAACTCCCAACATTGCTCTGCCTCTCACACTCAGTAATCTTCACTTACCTCTCCTTATGTAGCAGACCTCACCACAGCTTCTTCCCAGGACTTCTGTTCATTGCTGAGCCGTCCTCTCCTGCACTGGTCACATGATGGTGACATCATCCCAGGTCCTTTTCAGCTACTGCATTTAGAACTGATCACATGACCTGTGAGGTCATCACAGGTGCTTCAGGTCTTGCAGTGCATTAGATTCAATTGTATTGCAGTCCTGAGGACGGCAATACACCCGTATCTAGCAGGCAGGCAGGACATTCGGGGCCTGGGACAAAACATCAGGGGCCCAGGCCCCGAATGTTTTGACCTAGCAATGCCCGTGCTAAAGGGTGAATAGAGAAATCACCATGTACGTTGTGTGACAAATTTAAAGGGGTTGTCCAGAAAAAGATATTTAGGACTTATCTCCCAGCTGATAGGTGGGGGTGCCGGGACTTGGACCCCTGCTGATGTGATAATGATGATCTATCCTGAGGATAGAAAAATGATATGTGTAGAGCAGTACAACAGTACCTTTGTATGGAACTCTTGGAATGCATCAGCCAATCCAAGGCCCCAGATACACAGGGGTCAGTACGATAAAGTCCAAAAAAAGGTGATGACAGCATCTCCAATCCAACAAGGTTTATTCACAAGAGGTGCATAAACCTTGTTGGATTGGAGATGCTGCCATTGCCTTTTTTTGGACTCTATCCTGAGGATAGGTCATCATTATCATTTCCCAGATAATCTCTTTAAAGGGGTTCTGCAGCATCTGATCGGCGGGGGTTCGACATCAACGGACCCCTGCCGATCAGCTGTTTGAGAAGGCAGCGGCGCTGGCAGTAGTGCCGCAGCCTTCTCGCTGTTTACCACAAACCCAGTGACATCACGACTAGTATCAATGGCCTGGGCGGGGCTAAGCTCCATTCAAATGAACAGAGCTTAGTCCCGCCCAGGCCATTGATACTAGTCATGACATCACTGGGCCTGCGGTAAACAGCGAGAAGGCCGTGCCAATACTGCCAGCACCGCTGCCTTCTCAAACAGCTGATCGGCAGGAGTCCGTGGGTGTCGGACCCCCGCCGATCAGATGCTGATGATCTATCCAGAGGATAGTGAAAAAGAAAATGGCTGCACACAATTATACATACAAACAACAGAGCTAAGAAATGTGGGTCATTCTAAATAAAAGTGGTACAATACCTACTAGAAATGAGTCAATGGAAGCTCTTAGCGCACATGATTGATCAAACGTGTGTTGGGCCCATCTACCAGGCGTCTTTGTAGTATTAATTGAGTGTAGCGCCTCTTTTAGACTGAACACGCCCATCTACCTGGGACTTCTGAGCAGAGTACGTATGTAGCTGGTTCCTACACTGCCCTGAATATTGTAGGCTTAGGTAAGTCCAAAGAGAGGCAGTATACTAGTGTTAGGGACCCATCTACAGAAGCCACCTTGACGCGTGGTAGATGGGCCCAACACACATTTGATCAAATATTTGCACTAAGAGCTTCCATTGACTCATTTATAGTAGGTATTGTACCACTTTTATTTAGAATGACCCCCATTTCTTAGCTCTGTTGTTTGTATGTATAATGGTGTGCAGCCATTTTCTTTTTTATAATCATGTTTGCTTCATGGATCTGCACCTTCTGAAGGTTCTAGTCTAAATTTTCTTGTAGTATCCAGAGGATAGATCATCAGTTTAAAAAAAAAAACTGCAGAACCCCTTTAACATATGTTGTGGAACATGTGAATTTGTTGCACAAAAAAATGCTTCAAAACAACCAGACACTCCATAAAACAGTGGGGGAAAAACACATCTTATTATATTACCCTCTAAATTTGCACTGACTAAAAACCAGGATTAGTCCAGTAAATCTGCTCCACACTGTATTAGAGCAGAGTGTTAACCAAGCCTTTCTATTAATATTTTTTATTACATTTTTTTTCTATAAATGCAGAAATTGTTCTAGTGTAATTCATTTTTGGGAAACTAGAAATTTTCTGACCTTGAATTCTTTTCGGAAGATGTTTGAGCCCTAAGCACATGAAGCCAGGATATGTATAATGCCCCAGTCATACACATGTGATTAAGCCTTCCTTGCCGTCTCCCCTCTTATATGTCACAACTGATTTTAAATTGTGTTTATCTAGATTTTGTTAATTTACGCCTTGAAATTATCTCTTAAAGCAAGCCCTTTTGTTCTACAGTGATACTGGAAGATGAGATGTTATTTTACTGTGTTTTTTCTAAATCAAGCTCTCCCTGTCACATATAAATAGATTGGCAAAGATACATGCAATAACCTGTCAGTGTCATGCATTCTCCTCTATAATCTGAATGACACTGTACGTAATAAAATGCTCACTTCAATACATGTCTCGCACCCTGCTTAAGTCGGGGTCTAGTTTAAAATGTATTCAAAATATTGTCTACTAGTGTTGGGCGCGAATATTCGAATCGCGAATATTAATCGCAAATATTGGCACTTCGAGAATTTGCGATATTTAGAATATAGTGATATATATTTGTAATTTCGAATATTCTAAAAAATTTTTCATCAGTAACCTCCCTTCTTGCTTGTGGCCCAATCAGAAGGCTGCAATGTCTTTGTCTGAGCTTAGCAACATCCCTAGCAACCAATAGGAAAGCTGCCTACCCCTTACTATATAAGAACCTCCCCAGCAGCCATTTTCTACAGTTTTATAAAGTTCTGAGAGAGAGAGAGAGAGAGAGCAATGTGATTGCTGTGCTCTGTGCTTTCCACACTACATTAGATAGATAGTTAGTTAGCTTATATATGTAATACAGATAGTTAGTGGCAGATAGTCAGTGTAGGTTATATCCTGATATAGTGTAGCTGTTAGGTTCCAGTGCAAGGTGTTAGGTAGTGTGATAGGAATTACTGTTTCTCTGCTGTCCATACATACATGATACAGACATAATGCTGTGATGTCACAACAATAGATAGTGCACCAATCAGTAATATGTAGTCAGAACTACTAAAATGTGAAGTTGCACGTATTGCGCCAAAATATGCACATCATTAATTGCCGATTTGCGCAATCGCGAATATATTGGAGCACTCAATCTGCATATAAAGCTATTGTAATGTTCTGCCATGCCAACCATTTTCTCCAGTCTCAGGAAACTTCTAGCAGCTTAGAAAATGTAGCAAAAGTGACCCACGCCTGTATTTCGTGCGCATTACGCGAATATTACATTGCTAAATTTTTGCAATCAAGAAAATTATCTAAAATTCGGAAATATATGGCAAATATTCGCCCAAATATTCATGAAATATCGCGAATTCGAATATAGCCCCTGCCGCTCATCACTATTGTCTACATACTGTATATGCATACATCTTCAAATGCATGTAAAGGGGCTTATTACAAAAGAGCTGCTTCTACAAGCGAGTAAATGCGTAAGTATACAAAGCACTGGTGAATATTAGATCTGGGAATGTGCATCCCGCGACCATATCTCAATATTGTCAATTCTCTGTAATACAAAATAACGTGACATAAAAAGATGCTTTTGCGTTCCCAGATTTAGCCCTCATTCACACGTCCGTGCCCGTGGTCCCGAAGTATTGAAAAATTAGATTCCGCTGCTTCGCCGAATTTTGCCCCAAAAATTTGCTTTGTGACAAATTGCTTCATCACGAAGCGCATTTCTTGGTAAGTAGTGGGTGCAATGACAGGGAGAGGCGATTGCGCTGCTCCCTGTCATTGAACCCCTCAGATGCCGCGTTCATACATGATCGCAGCATCTGATGTAAATAACAGAGTGTACAATTAAGATCTGGCGCAAAATTTAGTGCGGCCCATGATGACATCATCATGCCGAACGGCGCGTGACATCATACGTCACTGCACAGAGGATTTTGTGCATGATCTTCAAGAAAGAAGGCGGGGGTCGGCCCGTCACGAGCAAATGGATGAGGTAAGTATCTTTTTTTTGTTTTGACACTATTTCAGGTTAAATCGATTTGCTACCACGAAGCACGTGGAGATTTGGCTTTGCGGCAAATCAAATTTATCCTGAAATTCAGATCGAAATTTACTTTGTTTTTCTATGACACTGTCCGTGCTCCATCCACATTTGATCCATGGTTCTATGATTTTCAGTCTGTGTGTCTTCTAGGTTCACGGACACTGCTTGGCTGGAAAATTGGCTTCCAGAACATCTTCTAGAAACATTCCGTGAAAACCACAGACCAAACACAGATGTTATCCGTATTGTGTCAATGGTTTTCATTAACCCATAGACTATAATATGCGTTGGGGATACATAATTACGGCCAAAATAGAGCATGCTTCTGGTATGCGGTAAAACCCTGTGGTGTGAATACGCTCGTTAAAGTCAATGGATACTTGAGCCATCTGTGGAGACCAAAGACAACACCTGTATGTTAATCACTGATGTGTGAAAGAGGCCTTAGATTAGGGTAATGGTTGTTCCTGGTATTTTTTTGGCCTGTGGCAAAAAGTGAAAAATACTGTAGCACCCCCACCTTAACCTAATTGGTTAACCATCAACCAACTTCTACTGTATCTAATGTGTAATGGACTCCTGTATTATAGTCATGGTCTATAGTAATACAACGGGGTATGTGATGGTTGCTTGAACATGTAACTTTTATAGGATTGTCACTCAACAGACGAAAAAGAAAGATATGGGGGAAGCGTCATGTTTGGAAATGTGATGTGAATGTTGCTATTGAAGCATGATTACTGGTTAGAGTCGGTGTTTAGCTTGAGCCTTAGGCTCCATTCACACGTCCGCAATTTCATTCTGCATTTTGCGGAACGGAATTGCGGACCCATTCATTACAATGGGGCAACACGATGTGCTGTCCGGACACGGAATTGCGGATCCGCACTTCCGGGTCCGCACTTCCGTTCCGCAAAAAATAGAACATATCCTATTCTTGTCCGCAATTGCGGACAAGAACAGGCATATTCTATTAGTGCCGGCAATGTGCGGTCCGCAAAATGCAGAACGCACATTGCCGCTTTCCGTGTTTTGCGGATCCGCGGCTCTGTGGATCCGCAAAACACGTTGCGGACAGGTGAATGGAGCCTTAGGGTACATTCACACGACCATGTGTAATCCTTTCCGTTTTGCGGGCCAAAAACGGAACCGTGTGTCCGCATTTTGTGAACAAAAGACTTCCGTTTGTGTTCCGTATGTCTTTCGTTTTTTATGGTCCACAAAAAACGGAAAAGACAGGTTGGCATTAGCAGGAGGTGCTCGAACCCACATGCAGTTGTGCATATATACAGGGGAGCAAATCCTGCACTTGTGGCCCGTTGCTAATGGCAATCCCCAGCAAAATGCATACGGTGGAGGATGCCCGCGGCGAACCACAAGTACCACAATAGACATCCTACACAAGGTAGCAAGTGCGGATGTCATAATTAATATAACAATATAACAAAACAATAACAACGACAGGTGCACTCTACAGTCTCACTAAGCCCTCAAACTGATTTTAAAATTGAGAGATTAGTCAACATGTTCTACGGTGTAGAACATGTCTAAGCCCGGGCACCACGCCAAGGTTTCTCAAGTAGCCCGGGACCTAACACTCTCCTACCTGAGCCGTATGGGCGATACCAGGAGCCAGTGGGCAAATTACAGGAGCATAAGGCCGACTCACAAACAGCTCACCAGTTACCTCCAGCATGTAGCCATGCTTGCAATGGGAGGAGGGAGGAGTCTGCGAGTCCCACTCAAGACTGGCTGATATGTCCCAGGCCTCACAGGTGCACATAAATGTGGCCTGTAGATGGAAAACAGGCACATTTAAATTGGAGTTTATACACCTCCAGGAATCTATATATACAAACTAAAAAGACAGGTTGGCATTAGCAGGAGGTGCTCGAACCCACATGCAGTTGTGCATATATACAGGGGAGCAAATCCTGCACTTGTGGCCCGTTGCTAATGGCAATCCCCAGCAAAATGCATACGGTGGAGGATGCCCGCGGCGAACCACAAGTACCACAATAGACATCCTACACAAGGTAACAAGTGCGGATGTCATAATTAATATAACAATATAACAAAACAATAACAAACATAGGTGCACTCTGTAGTCTCACTAAACCCTCAAACTGAGTCGGCCTTATGCTCCTGTAATTTGCCCACTGGCTCCTGGTATCGCCCATATGGCTCAGGTAGGAGAGTGTTAGGTCCCGGGCTACTTGAGAAACCTTGGCGTGGTGCCCGGGCTTAGACATGTTCTACACCGTAGAACATGTTGACTAATCTCTCAATTTTAAAATCAGTTTGAGGGTTTAGTGAGACTACAGAGTGCACCTATGTTTGCTATTGTTTTGTTATATTGTTCCACAAAAAACGGAAGGAAAAAAAAAGAGAAAAAAAAAAAAAAGAATTATTAACCTCTCGGGGACACATGACGTACCGGTGCATCATGATGTCCTGGTACTTACGTGTGGCAAGCGGTGATCGGAACTGGGTGCCTGCTGAAATCAATCAGCAGGCACCCTGGGACAATGCCGAGGGGGTCCTGTTACCCCGCCTCCCCCCCCCCCCCCCCCCCCGTATCGGCGATCTCTGCAAACCGCAGGTCAATTCAGACCTGCGGTTTGCAGTGTTTTCGGAAGTTTCTGATCCCCGGGGTCCGTGATCAGAAACTTCAAAGTGACCTATCTTTTTATTTTTAACCACCCCCTGCAGCCCTCATTGTTATCTTCCGGCGCGCTGTGCGCACGGGTGGTACGGGCGCTGCTGCTTTCAGGATGGCCGAGCGGTTAGCAAAGTGTCAGCACATTGCTGACACTCTGCTTGAAACGGCTGACATCCGTGCTCACAGATGTCAGACGTTTAACCCCTTCCATGCCGTAGTCCGTAGGGACCGCTGTATGGAAGGAGTTAACAGCGAGGGAGCTCCCTCTCCCATCGGGGGCTGCTGTGCTGTTTCAGCCTCCTATTCTTGATGGGATCACAGAGGGAGGGGGCCCCTCTCCCTCCCCATCACCCGCTGCTCTGTTGTGGCAGCGGGTGATGGTTAACATGGCAACCGGACGCCTTCACAGGCTTCCGGCTTGCCATGGTAAGGCTAAGTCTGATCAGACTTCTGCTAAAGAGAGAAATCTGATCAGACTGAGTGTAAAGTGAAAATACAGTACAGTACACTATAGAGTGTACTGTATTGTATTATACAGATATCAGACCCACTGGATCTTCAAGAATCAAGTAGGTCTGGGTCAAAAAATAATTAAAAGTGAAATAAAAATAAAAAAAACATATTTATCAATGATTAAAAAAATAAAAATACACTACACATATTAGGTATCGCCGCGTCCGTAATAACCTGCTCTATAAAAATATCACATGACCTAACCTCTTAGGTAAATACCATAAAAAACGGTGTAAAAAAAGCAATTTTTGTCACCTTACATCACAAAAAGTAATAGCAAGCGATCAAAAAGTTATACACACCCCAAAATAGTGCTAATTAAACCGTCATCTCATTCTGAAAAAATCATACCCTACCCAAGATAATCGCCCGAAAACTGAAAAAGCTATGGCTCTCAGACTATGGCCTCATGCACACGACCGTTGTGTGCATCCGTGGCCGTTGTGCCGTTTTCCGTTTTTTTTTTTCGCTGACCCATTGACTTTCAATGGGTCCGTGGAAAAATCGGAAAATGCACCGTTTTGCAGCCGCATCCAGTGATCCGTGTTTCCTGTCCGTCAAAAAAATATGACCTGTCCTATTTTTTTGACGGACAACGGTTCGCGGACCCATTCAAGTCAATGGGTCCGTGAAAGAACACAGATGCACACAAGATTGGCATCCGCGTCCGTGGTCCGTGGCCGTAGGTTACTTTCATACAGACGGATCCGAAGATCCGTCTACATAAAAGCTTTTTCAGAGATGAGTTTTCACTTCGTGAAAACTCATATCCGACAGTATATTCTAACACAGAGGCGTTCCCATAGTGATGGGAACGCTTCTAGTTAGAATATACTACGAACTGTGTACATGACTGCCCCCTTCTGCCTGGCAGCACCCGATCTCTTACAGGGGGCTGTGATCCGCACAATTAACCCCTCAGGTGCTGCACCTGAGGGGTTAATTGTGCATATCATAGCCCCCTATAAGAGATCAGGGGCTGCCAGGCAGCAGGGGGCAGACCCCCCTCCCTCCCCAGTTTTAATTTCATTGGTGGCCAGTGCAGACCCCCCGGCCCCCCCTCCCTCCCACTATTGTATTATTTTCATTGGTGGCACAGTGTGCGGCCTCCCCTTACTTAGCAATATTAGAAGCATCATACTTACCTGCTGCGATGTCTGTGACCGGCCGGGAGCTCCTCCTACTGGTAAGTGACAGATCATTAAGCAATGCGCCGCACAGACCTGTCACTTACCAGTAGGAGGAGCTTCCGGCCGGTCACAGACAGCGCAGCAGGTAAGTATGATGCTTCTAATATTGCTAAGTAACCATGGCAACCAGGACTGCAGTAGCGTCTTGGTTGCCATGGTTACTGATCGGAGCCCCAGCGATTAAACTGCGACTCCGATCGGAACTCTCGGCTGCCACCAATGATCGGGGAAGCGTGGGGGGAGAGGGGAGGCCGCAGACTGGCCACCAATAATATTAATACAATAGAGGGGGGGCCGGGGGGGCACACACTGGCCACCAATGATAATACAATAGAGGGAGGAAGGGGGGTCGGGGGGGGGGGGGGCGAACACTGGCCACCAATGATAATACAATAGAGGGAGGGAGGGGGGGCCGGGGGGGCGCACACTGGCCACCAATTATAATATAATAGAGGGAGGGAGGGGGGGCCGGGGGGGGCGCACACTGGCCACCAATGATAATACAATAGAGGGAGGGAGGGGGGCCGGGGGGGCCGCACACTGGCCACCAATGATATTCAAACTGGGGAGGGAGGAGGGTGTGCCCCCTGCTGCCTGGCAGCCCCTGATCTCTTACAGCCCCCTGTAAGAGATCGGGTGCTGCCAGGCAGAAGGGGGCAGTCATGTACACAGTTCTCAGTATATTCTAACTTGAAGCGTCCCCATCACCATGGGAACGCCTCTGTGTTAGAATATACTGTCGGATCTGAGTTTCACGATCTAACTCAAATCCGATGGTATATTAACTCCTGACTTTACATTTAAAGTCAATGGGGGACGGATCCGTTTGCAATTGCACCATATTGTGTCAACGTCAAACGGATCCGTCCACGTTGACTTGCATTGTAAGTCAGGACGGATCCGTTTGGCTCCGCACGGCCAGGCGGACACCAAAACGACTTTCTTTTCATGTCCGTGGATCCTCCAAAAATTAAGGAAGACCCACAGACAAAAAAAACGGTCACGGATCACGGACCAACGGAACCCCGTTTTGCGGACCGTTAAAAATACTGTCGTGTGCATGAGGCCTAAGGAGACACTAAAACATGATTTTTTTTTTTGTCTAAAAAATGAAATCGTTGTGTAAAACTTACATAAATAAAAAAAAAAGCAGACATATTAGGTATCGACGTGGCCATAATAACCTGCTCTATACAAGTATCACATGACCTAACCCCTCAGGTGAACACCGTAAAAAAAAAAAAAAAAAAAAGCCTTTTTTTGTCACCTTACATCACAAAAAGTGTAATAGCAAGCGATTAAAAATTCATACGCACCCCAAAATAGTGCCAATCAAACCATGATCTCATCCCGAAATAAATGAGCCTTTACACAAGACCCAAAAAATAAATAAAACTATGGCTTTCAGAATGTGGAGACACTAAAGAATCATAAAAAAAAAAAAAAATGCTTTGTTATGTAAAACTGAAACAAACATATTTGGTATTGTTGCGTCCGTGACAACCTGCTTTATAAAAATACCACATAATCTAACCTGTCAGATGAATGTTGTAAATAACAAAAAATAAAAACGGTGCCAAAATAGCTATTTCTTGTTACCTTGCCTCACAAAAAGTGTAATATAGAGCAACCAAAAATCATATGTACCCTAAAATAGTGCCAACAAAACTGCCACCCTATCCTGTAGTTTCCAAAATAGGGCCACTTTTTTGGAGTTTCTACTCTAGGAGTGCATCAGGGGGGCTTCAAATGGGACATGGTGTCAAAAAAACAGTCCAGCAAAATTTGCCTTCCAAAAACCGTATGGCATTCCTTTCCTTCTACGCCCTGCCGTGTGCCCGTACAGCGGTTTACGACCACATATGGGGTGTTTCTGTCAACTACAGAATCAGGGCCATAAATATTGAGTTTGTTTTGGCTGTTAACCCTTGCTTTGTAACTGGAAAAAAATTATTAAAATGGAAAATCTGCCAAAAAAGTGAAATTTTGAAATTGTATCTCCATTTTCCATTAATTCTTGTGGAACACCTAAAGGGTTAACAAAGTTTGTAAAATCAGTTTTGAATACCTTGAGGGGTGTCGTTTCTTAGATGGGGTCACTTTTATGGAGTTTCTACTCTAGGGGTGCATCAGGGTGGCTTCAAATGGGACATGGTGTCAAAAAAAACAGTCCAGCAAAATCTGCCTTCCAAAAATGGTATGGCATTCCTTTCCTTCTGCGCCCTGCCGTGTGCCCGTACAGCGGTTTACGACCACATATGGGTGTTTCTGTAAACTACAGAATCTGGGCCATAAATATTGAGTTTGTTTTGGCTGTTAACCCTTGCTTTGTAACTGGAAAAAAAATTCTTAAAATGGAAAATCTGCCAAAAAAGTGAAATTTTGAAATTGTATCTCTATTTTCCTTTAATTCTTGTGGATCACCTAAAGGGTTAACAAAGTTTGTAAAATCAGTTTTGAATGCCTTGAGGGGTGTAGTTTATAGAATGGGGTCATTTTTTTGTGGTTTCTAATATGTAAGCCTCGCAAAGTGACTTCAGACCTGAACTGGTCCCTAAAAATGGGGTTTTTAAAAATTTCGGAAAAATTTTAAGATTTGCTTCTAAACTTCTAAGCCTTGTAACATCCCCAAAAAATTAAATATCATTCCCAAAATGATCCAAACATGAAGTAGACATATGGGGAATGTAAAGTAATAACTATTTTGGAGGTATTACTATGTATTATAGAAGTAGAGAAATTGAAACTTGGAAATGTGCAATTTTTTACCAATTTTTTGTAAATTTTTGTAAATTTCCTCAGACTCCTCTTCCAGCATTGCCGCAGGTCCAGCAAGCGATGATGATAAGGCTGTTTCTGGTGGTGATGGTGACCACAACTCTTCCTCTTCACGCTCATCTATGGCCTGATCCAGCACTTTCGCAGGGCACGCTCCTGTCATGCACTGCTCGGACGGTGTGCGGAGGTCTGTCAGATTGGCAGCACGTGTCTAACCTTTTGTTTGTTTTGGAATCATGCTGGATCCGCCTTCCTTCAGGTGCTCTGGGTGGGGTCATTGGCTTAAATTGCCTTCAATCCCAGAGGGCCGTGCGGGTTATAGAATTCAGTCTGGCCTTGGATTCAAGGAAGGAAGGATTGTCTGTTCCAGCTCAGACAAGTTTGGTTTCTGTTTGTGTTGTTTGCGGTCTACGCTATTTGTGTGTCTTCTGCCCCTTCTCCTCTTTCACCATCTCAGGGATTCTAGGGTGTTTGCAGTCCAGGCACGAGGACACATCATTCCTACCATCAAGGTCTGAATGTGGGCTTAGCAGCTTAGGGAGAGAAGTCAGGGATGTGCTAGGAAGTGACCTTTCCCCAGCATCTAGCCTAGACACTTGTGTATTTGGTTGTCTGTGTATCTGAGATCCTGTCCGCCATGACAACTCCAGGAAGAAAACAAATGGATGATGTCGCTGATGTCGCTGATGGTGCCTTCGGTGCGACTGACTAGGTTTGTCACCTCCTCAAAAGGACGCATGAGCCTACAGGATTTGCGCATGAGCGTCCAGTAAGGTGGCAAAAAAATACCCAGGCTTTTTCTTGTTGGAGCAGGCGGTCGAACATTAGGAGTGTTGAATTCCAATGTGTCGGGCTGTCGCAAATCAAGCGCCTCACTGGCATGTTGTTTCGCCGCTGAATATCGGAAAAGTGCGCCATGGCCATGTAGGAACGCCTGAAATGGCCACACACCTTCCTGGCCTGCTTGAGGACGTCCTGTAAGCCTGGGTACTTATACACAAAGCATTGTACGATCAGATTCAACACATGTGCAATGCACGGCACATGTGTCAACTTGCCCAAATTCAATGCCGCCAACAAATTGCTTCCGTTGTTACACACCACTTTGCCGATCTCCAGTTGGTGTGGGATCAGCCACTAATCCACCTGTGCGTTCAGGGCGGACAGGAGTGCTGGTGCGGTGTGACTCTCTGCTTTCAGGCAAGTCAACCCCAAGACGACGTGACACTGTCGTATCCGGGATGTGGAATAGCCCCTTGGGAGCTGGGGGTGTGCAGTTGATGTGGAGCAAGACGCAGCAGCAGAAGAGGACTCAGCTGAGGAGGTTAGCAAAGAGGATGGAGTAGGAGGAGTAGATGAGGTGGCAGCAAGCCTGCCTGCAAGTCGTGGCGGTGTCACCAACTCCGCTGCAGAGCCACGCATTCCATGCTTGGCAGCCGTCAGCAGGTTTACCCAATGCGCAGTGTACATGATATACCTTCCCTGACCGTGCTTTGCAGACCAGGTATCAGTGGTCAGATGGACCCTTGCCCCAACACTGTGTGCCAGACATGCCATGACTTCCTTTCCACAATAGATAGGTTGGGGATTGCCTTTTGTGAAAAAAAAATTCGGTCGGGTACCTTCAACTGCAGTGTCCCAATAGCTACAAATTTTTTGAAGGCCTCAGACTCCACCAGCTTGTATGGTAAAAGCTGGCGGGCTAAGAGTTCCAACAAGCCAGCTGTCAGACGCCAGGCAAGGGGGTGACTCTGTGACTTTGGCTTCTTACGCTCAAACATTTCCTTGACAAACACCTGACTGTGGGCAGATGAGCAGGAACTGCTGAAGGTGAGAGGCGGCGTGGCGGGTGGTTGAGAGGGGGCAAGGAGGACAGTCGTGGTTGACGTGGCTGAAGATGCTGGACCAGGAGGAGGATGATGGCTTTGAGTTTGTGTGCTGCTTGCACTCATGTGTTGATCCCATAGGCGTTTGTGAAGTGAGATCATGTGCCTTCGCAAAGCAGTTGTACCTAGGTGGGAAAATGGACTTCCCACGACTCAGTTTCTTTTGGCACAGGTTGCAAATGGCATTGCTGTTATCAGAGGCAGACACACACAAAAAATGCCACACTGCTGAGCTTTGCAATGATGGCATTCTGGTGGTGGCAACAGAATGCGTTGATTGGCGTGCTGTCTGGCTGACCCCGGGTGCCGATACATGCTGTCTGACTGTGCCACTAGCTCCTTGCGACGACCTCCCTCTGCTTCCAACTCTTCTCCTCCTCCTCTCTGTCTCCCCATCTGAACTTTCCCCCTGTTCTTCTTCTCTTCGAGCGGGCACCCACGTGACATCCACGGACACATCGTCATCATCAACCGCTTCACTTGTATCTGACAACTCAGCAAAGGAAGCAGCAGCGGGTACAACATCATCATCATCACACCGTACGTCCATGTGTGTAATGCTGCCTGACTGAGACATATCCCTGTTATCTACATCCTCTGGCAATAATGGTTGCACATCACTCATTTCTTCCAACTGATGTGTAAATAACTCCTCTGACAGATCAAGTGAAGCGGCTGTGGTGCTAGTGTTGGTGGTGGCGGCGGGCGGGCGAGTGGTAACTTGAGAGCAGGTGCCCGAAGCTGAGCTGGAGGAGGATGGTGTGTCAAGGTTCCGAGCGGAAGCTGTAGAAGATTGGGTGTCCTGTGTAAGCCAGTCAACTATGTCCTCAGAATTTTTTGAGTTCAGGGTACGTGGCCTCTGAACACTGGGCATTATTCTAGGGCCAAAGGAAATCACTGCACCACGACTACGACGGCCCCTGCGGGGTATTCTGCCTCTGCCTATCATTTTTTTTAGATTAGTGGTACTATGCGTGCAAGGTACTGTTCCACCCTATATGAGTGGTGGGCAGTGGGCACAGTACAGTCAGTGGGCCTGACACTCACTGGCAGGCAACTGCAATTATATTACAGAGGAAAAATTAAATGACTTTTTTTTATCTGCAAGGTACTGTGCCACCCTATATGAGTGGTGGGCAGTGGGCACAGTACAGTCAGTGGGCCTGACACACACTGGCAGGCAACTGCAATTATATTACAGAGAAAAAATTTAATGACTTTTTTATCTGCAAGGTACTGTGCCACCCGATATGAGTGGTGGGCAGTTGGCACAGTACAGTCTGTGGGCCTGACACTCACTGGCAGGCAACTGCAATTATATTACAGAGGAAAAATTAAATGACTTTTTTATCTGCAAGGTACTGTCAGTGGGCCTGTGGCCTCTCACACACAGGCAGGCAACTGCAATATATATATATAGGGAAAAAAAATAAAAGAAGACTGATGTACCAGCCCTAAAAAGGGCTTTTTGGGGTGCTGTTAGGATGCTGTCCTTACAACAGATGAAGAAGCAAATAGTATTGTAGAAGCAGCACTGTGCGGTCTCATGATAATGCGTCTTATTTCAATGCAGCAGCCTAACCGTAGGCCCTTGATCCATCAGGCCATATGGTATACATGTAGGAAAGAAGATGGCTTCGGCAGCATACTGCAATATCAAAAGAGTTCTTTAATCGTACCTCCAGACACAAACGGCAACGTTTCGACTGTACACCAGTCTTTGTCAAGCCTAATAACATCAATGCTGATAGGCATATATATACCCCCCACATAAAATACACACCCCGTTACATCATCAGTACAAATCAATACATAATAGAATACATATGTGCACATTCCAACTTACAGCTCATGACATGTCTACCAAGCTCGTGTTGTTCACCTCGGCGTTCCCTTGTCTGTATTGCGCAGCCGCGTCGCAACACATTTGCATACCCGGAAGTATCATGCGTCGCCATGGCATCCGGCAGCGCACGTGTCTCTAGCCAATGGGCTGCCAGAGGCACCCACTGACGTCACAGCCTGCGCGTCCACCCCGTGACACTCACCCAAGCGCCCGCCTCCGTGCGTCAATAACGTAGGTCACATGGGGTACGCAGCCAATGACAACACAGCGCGAGCAACGGCGCCATGGTAACGATGACGCCACGGTCAACGCTACTAACTGTAAAGTAAATATGTGCAATCCGTATCCAAAGTGAACAAATCCATGCACTATGAAGCCCCTGCCCACAGCGATGATCACCTGGTTAGAAAAAGGCATCAATCCGGACTGCATATATTCACACACATGACAGAAATGGAAAAAATACATATCATAACAAGTGTGGTACACAGTAGCCACACTTAGCCACAGTCTGGACAATGTATCCCATATCACATAAAGATCATAACCCATTATCAGATAGATTAAGGATTGTTCCCCCGGGGATGCGTTACATATAAGTTTAAAAACATGATGTCCCTATACTGTGAGGACAAAACAAATATCAATCAATGGATGAGACATTGAACTCTATATTCAAGCCAAAAGGTTGTAGGGACCTAAGGGTATGGATCCATTTAAGTTCCTTTTTCCTCAGGATTCCCTTCCTGTCCCCACCTCTTCTCAAATATCCTACGCTATCGATAACTCGAAATCTCAATTGATTGATAGAATGTTTGCAATCAATGAAATGTTTTGCAACCGGTTTGACGAGTGCACCTGTTCTTATTGTGCTTTTGTGTTTGTTAATTCTTTCCCTCAATTCCATCGTGGTCTCACCCACATAGATCAAACTACATGGGCACTGTATCATGTACACCACATCTGTGGATTTACATGTATAGTGACCTTTGATCTTAAACCGTTTACCACTGTATGGATGTGTAAAACCGTCACCTTTCATGATGCCACCACAGTTGCAACAGGAAAGGCAAGGGAAATTACCATTCCTCAGTGGTGCTAGTCTTTTCTGTCTCTCGATGTCCTTCCCCCCTATATCCGCCTTCACCAATCTATCACGTAGGTTGGGGCTCCGTTTGTATGCCATCATTGGGGGAACTGAAAATTCAGTGACTGCAGGCAATCCTTTCTGCAGGATCTGCCATTCCTGACGTAGGATGGTGGCTATATTGCCGCTATCACTCCCAAAGATGGATACAAATGGAATTCGGGGGGTCTCCTGTTTTTGTGGTTTCCTTATCAAAGTGGAGCTGCGTTCCATAGATATAATTCTATGTTTAGTACGGTTGATCAATTTGGTGGGATAACCTCTCTTACTGAACTTATTGCACATCTCATCCACCCTAAATCCAAAGAGAGTGTCATCTGATACGATACGGCGTACCCTAAGTAATTGACTCCACGGTAGGGAGCTTACCATATTCTGAGGGTGGCTACTGTCATACATTAACAAAGTATTCCTGTCTGTAGGTTTTTGGAAGAGATCAGTACAGATCCTCCCATTGCGCACCTGAATTCGGACGTCAAGGAACTGCAGCTCACGGGCAGAATGCATCACGATGAACTGCAGGTCCCGGACCCCAGAATTCAGGTGCGCATGAAATTCATCCAACTCAGGTACAGTACCCGTCCAAATCAGGAAAATGTCGTCGATGTAGCGCCACCAGCACAGAACTCTCTCAAAAAATATGGAGCGATACACAAGCCGATCCTCTACCTCCGCCATGAAGATGTTTGCGTAGGTGGGGGCCACATTGGACCCCATCGCCACACCCCGCTTTTGCTGGTAGAAGGTGTCCCCGAAGAGAAAATAATTTCTCCTCAGGACCACCTCCAGGAGGGCGAGGATCAGCCGGCGCGCCCCAGGAGAGAGCTCTGTGCTGGCCAGGGCCACATCGACGACATTCAAACCATAGGAGTGATCAATGGATGTATACAGGGATACAACATCAAAACTCACAAGCAAAAACTCCGCCGGCAGGTCAAGTGAATTCAGCCTTGTCAGGAAATGGCCCGTGTCCCTGACATAGGAGGGAGCCGTGGTCAACCGTACTAAACATAGAATTATATCTATGGAACGCAGCTCCACTTTGATAAGGAAGCCACAAAAACAGGAGACCCCCCGAATTCCATTTGTATCCATCTTTGGGAGTGATAGCGGCAATATAGCCACCATCCTACATCAGGAATGGCAGATCCTGCAGAAAGGATTGCCTGCAGTCACTGAATTTTCAGTTCCCCCAATGATGGCATACAAACGGAGCCCCAACCTACGTGATAGATTGGTGAAGGCGGATATAGGGGGGAAGGACATCGAGAGACAGAAAAGACTAGCACCACTGAGGAATGGTAATTTCCCTTGCCTTTCCTGTTGCAACTGTGGTGGCATCATGAAAGGTGACGGTTTTACACATCCATACAGTGGTAAACGGTTTAAGATCAAAGGTCACTATACATGTAAATCCACAGATGTGGTGTACATGATACAGTGCCCATGTAGTTTGATCTATGTGGGTGAGACCACGATGGAATTGAGGGAAAGAATTAACAAACACAAAAGCACAATAAGAACAGGTGCACTCGACAAACCGGTTGCAAAACATTTCATTGATTGCAAACATTCCATCAATCAATTGAGATTTCGAGTTATCGATAGCGTAGGATATTTGAGAAGAGGTGGGGACAGGAAGGGAATCCTGAGGAAAAAGGAACTTTAATGGATCCATACCCTTAGGTCCCTACAACCTTTTGGCTTGAATATAGAGTTCAATGTCTCATCCATTGATTGATATTTGTCACTGTTTTGTCACGCATCCCCGGGGGAACAATCCTTAATCTATCTGATAATGGGTTATGATCTTTATGTGATATGGGATACATTGTCTAGACTGTGGCTAAGTGTGGCTACTGTGTACCACACTTGTTATGATATGTATTTTTTCCATTTCTGTCATGTGTGTGAATATATGCAGTCCGGATTGATGCCTTTTTCTAACCAGGTGATCATCGCTGTGGGCAGGGGCTTCATAGTGCATGGATTTGTTCACTTTGGATACGGATTGCACATATTTACTTTACAGTTAGTAGCGTTGACCGTGGCGTCATCGTTACCATGGCGCCGTTGCTCGCGCTGTGTTGTCATTGGCTGCGTACCCCATGTGACCTACGTTATTGACGCACGGAGGCGGGCGCTTGGGTGAGTGTCACGGGGTGGACGCGCAGGCTGTGACGTCAGTGGGTGCCTCTGGCAGCCCATTGGCTAGAGACACGTGCGCTGCCGGATGCTATGGCGACACATGATACTTCCGGGTATGCAAATGTGTTGCGACGCGGCTGCGCAATACAGACAAGGGAACGCCGAGGTGAACAACACGAGCTTGGTAGACATGTCATGAGCTGTAAGTTGGAATGTGCACATATGTATTCTATTATGTATTGATTTGTACTGATGATGTAACGGGGTGTGTATTTTATGTGGGGGGTATATATATGCCTATCAGCATTGATGTTATTAGGCTTGACAAAGACTGGTGTACAGTCGAAACGTTGCCGTTTGTGTCTGGAGGTACGATTAAAGAATTCTTTTGATATTGCGGTATGCTGCCGAAGCCATCTTCTTTCTTACATGTATACCATATGGCCTGATGGATCAAGGGCCTACGGTTAGGCTGCTGCATTGAAATAAGACGCATTATCGTGAGACCGCACAGTGCTGCTTCTACAATACTATTTGCTTCTATATCTGATCCGAGAGGCGTGCACTAGGGAGTCGGACGCAGTGGTGTTTTTCATCATGGAGGGTCCCCCAGGTCCAAGTAAGAATATGGAAACCTCGCCAAGACACATGTATGTATATACTGATGAGGACATACAGCGGCTTATCAATGTAGATGGATGTGATGTGGCCTTTTTGAGTTCCCCCTCTGTTGATATCCTGAAACGCAAAGCGGAGCAAGATCTCAAAAGATTGAATACCATGGAACTCCATTTAATTACCTTAAGAGAATATTATAAACAACAAAGGATACCAAGGGGACTTAGATCTAATCTTCGCCCCAATTTATTTCCTGCCAATGTAAAGCCTTTGAAGCAATCAACAATCAATATTCTTTTGAACTAATGTTATTAAACATAGACTTCTTGCAGAAAGAGGTTGTCAACCTGAAGAAAACCACAGCCGAGTTGGAAATCCAGATCCAGGACCTTATGAGTGCTGAGGAGTTTACAGTATACAAAGAAAAGACCACTCAATACATTTTACGACATAAGTTGGAGGTTGAGCACATCAAGAGAGATAAGTGGCATAGAGATTTAGATGATTACCAGTCTGGCAAAATATACAACTGGCAGTCATCTCAACCACAAAGGTTTAATAGACGCAGACGGGGTAAACGCTTTGATCAAGGTAAATTTGGCTTTAGCACTGGTGAATCCGATTCCGCTGATGAATCAGGCGCGTCCAATTTTTTAGGCCCAAGCAGAAAAAGAGGGGAGGGCGATACAGAAGGGGTGGTAGGAAACACCACCGATCCAACAAGAACCCTTCCCCCAATACCGATAGAGGCCTCCACCCATATACAGGGGAGAGTAACGAGACGCGGACAGCGGAAATAATGAACTTGGTAGTGAATATCTCCTCCTCCCAGCTTGATAAAGCACACATCAGTGTGTTAAGCCGTGGCCTGACATTCTGCCCTACAACTTCACGGGACTGGTTCGAGTTTGAGCTCGACCGACAAAAGTTTTTTAGGCGCTTGAGATTAAAAGCCTTCTTTTCAGCTAGAAATATTAATGTACCTGTCAGTCAACCTGTTGTACCCACTAATATCCTAATGTGTAAAAACTTCGAATTACGTAATAAAAGTCATTTTGTTCCACCGCAAAATAACCATGTGGTTGAAACCTATATCGGTTTTGTCAGGAAACGTATCGATCAATTGAGGGTGGAAGGAACCCATCAGTTCAAACACAACCTGTCTCAAGATGAAAGACGGGCTGTCCTTGAGCTGGAACATAATAAACAATTGACGATCAAGCCAGCTGACAAGGGGGGTGCCGTGGTCGTGATGGACACCTGTAAATATATTGATGAGATCAAAAGACAGGTAGGAGATGGTAATGTTTATGAGATGTTGAGTAAGGATCCAAGGTGGGACATAGCAGATATCATAGGGGTGTTATTGGATGAGGCTCTCAGCCAAGGAATCATTGATGATGAACTAAATAGCTTTCTGCGTGTGAGCCATCCGATCACCCCTGTGATATATGTATTCCCAAAGATCCACAAGAGTCTTGTGGATCCCCCTGGCCGACCCATAGTGTCGGGCAGGGGTTCCATCTTTAATCCTGTGTCCATCTTTTTGGACAAAGTGTTGCGGATCCACGCGACCACGGCTCCCTCCTATGTCAGGGACACGGGCCATTTCCTGACAAGGCTGAATTCACTTGACCTGCCGGCGGAGTTTTTGCTTGTGAGTTTTGATGTTGTATCCCTGTATACATCCATTGATCACTCCTATGGTTTGAATGTCGTCGATGTGGCCCTGGCCAGCACAGAGCTCTCTCCTGGGGCGCGCCGGCTGATCCTCGCCCTCCTGGAGGTGGTCCTGAGGAGAAATTATTTTCTCTTCGGGGACACCTTCTACCAGCAAAAGCGGGGTGTGGCGATGGGGTCCAATGTGGCCCCCACCTACGCAAACATCTTCATGGCGGAGGTAGAGGATCGGCTTGTGTATCGCTCCATATTTTTTGAGAGAGTTCTGTGCTGGTGGCGCTACATCGACAACATTTTCCTGATTTGGACGGGTACTGTACCTGAGTTGGATGAATTTCATGCGCACCTGAATTCTGGGGTCCGGGACCTGCAGTTCACTGTGATGCATTCTGCCCGTGAGCTGCAGTTCCTTGACGTCCGAATTCAGGTGCGCAATGGGAGGATCTGTACTGATCTCTTCCAAAAACCTACAGACAGGAATACTTTGTTAATGTATGACAGTAGCCACCCTCAGAATATGGTAAGCTCCCTACCGTGGAGTCAATTACTTAGGGTACGCCGTATCGTATCAGATGACACTCTCTTTGGATTTAGGGTGGATGAGATGTGCAATAAGTTCAGTAAGAGAGGTTATCCCACCAAATTGATCAACCGTACTAAACATAGAATTATATCTATGGAACGCAGCTCCACTTTGATAAGGAAACCACAAAAACAGGAGACCCCCCGAATTCCATTTGTATCCATCTTTGGGAGTGATAGCGGCAATATAGCCACCATCCTACGTCAGGAATGGCAGATCCTGCAGAAAGGAGCCCCAACCTACGTGATAGATTGGTGAAGGCGGATATAGGGGGGAAGGACATCGAGAGACAGAAAAGACTAGCACCACTGAGGAATGGTAATTTCCCTTGCCTTTCCTGTTGCAACTGTGGTGGCATCATGAAAGGTGACTGTTTTACACATCCATACAGTGGTAAACGGTTTAAGATCAAAGGTCACTATACATGTAAATCCTCAGATGTGGTGTACATGATACAGTGCCCATGTAGTTTGATCTATGTGGGTGAGACCACGATGGAATTGAGGGAAAGAATTAACAAACACAAAAGCACAATAAGAACAGGTGCACTCGACAAACCGGTTGCAAAACATTTCATTGATTGCAAACATTCCATCAATCAATTGAGATTTCGAGTTATTGATAGCGTAGGATATTTGAGAAGAGGTGGGGACAGGAAGGGAATCCTGAGGAAAAAGGAACTTAAATGGATCCATACCCTTAGGTCCCTACAACCTTTTGGCTTGAATATAGAGTTCAATGTCTCATCCATTGATTGATATTTGTCACTGTTTTGTCCTCACAGTATAGGGACATCATGTTTTTAAACTTATATGTAACGCATCCCAGGGGGAACAATCCTTAATCTATCTGATAATGGGTTATGATCTTTATGTGATATGGGATACATTGTCCAGACTGTGGCTAAGTGTGGCTACTGTGTACCACACTTGTTATGATATGTATTTTTTCCATTTCTGTCATGTGTGTGAATATATGCAGTCCGGATTGATGCCTTTTTCTAACCAGGTGATCATCGCTGTGGGCAGGGGCTTCATAGTGCATGGATTTGTTCACTTTGGATACGGATTGCACATATTTACTTTACAGTTAGTAGCGTTGACCGTGGCGTCATCGTTACCATGGCGCCGTTGCTCGCGCTGTGTTGTCATTGGCTGCGTACCCCATGTGACCTACGTTATTGACGCACGGAGGCGGGCGCTTGGGTGAGTGTCACGGGGTGGACGCGCAGGCTGTGACGTCAGTGGGTGCCTCTGGCAGCCCATTGGCTAGAGACACGTGCGCTGCCGGATGCCATGGCGACGCATGATACTTCCGGGTATGCAAATGTGTTGCGACGCGGCTGCGCAATACAGACAAGGGAACGCCGAGGTGAACAACACGAGCTTGGTAGACATGTCATGAGCTGTAAGTTGGAATGTGCACATATGTATTCTATTATGTATTGATTTGTACTGATGATGTAACGGGGTGTGTATTTTATGTGGGGGGTATATATATGCCTATCAGCATTGATGTTATTAGGCTTGACAAAGACTGGTGTACAGTCGAAACGTTGCCGTTTGTGTCTGGAGGTACGATTAAAGAATTCTTTTGATATTGCGGTATGCTGCCGAAGCCATCTTCTTTCTTACTTACAACAGATGAGTCTTTGAGGACTGAGTGGACACAGAACACTGGCCTAGCTAACGCTTTCCCTATTAATTCAGCACCAGCAGCACTCTCCCTGCTCTAACTAACACTGCAGCTTTAGAATGAATCTAAGAGGACTGCCGTCCTTGCTTTTTTATAGGAGGTGGGAGGGTCTGGGAGGGAGGGTATGCTGATTGGCTGGAATGTATCTGCTGACTGTGAGGTACAGGGTCAAAGTTTACTCAATGATGACATATAGGGGGCGGACCAAACATCGCATATGTTCGCCCGGCGCGGTGAACGCGAACAAGCGATGTTCGCCGGAAACTGTTCGCCGGCGAATAGTTCGGGACATCTCTACTGCTGACTCCCGGCCACTCTAGCGACTTGCTGGCTTTGCCGCTGCCTCACGGGCAAGCTGCCACCCTCTTCTCCAGATGATGATGAAGCCCCTAATTCACCCGGCTCCCAAGTTTGATCAGCTACATCATCATCATCGAGTACTGTCTGCATGTCACTGATGTCCTCCTCAACAGTCTCTGGGTCAGGAGCCTCACCGCTCGCAACGCCAGCTCCCACGCCACTCTCCTCATCACTACTTGCCCGCCTATCGGAGGAAGCGGCAGAGGTCTCCTTCACATCTTGGCTGGCCAGTAGCTGATGACTGTCCTCCAGTAGCTCATCCTCGCTGTATAGTGGAGCTGAGCCCACAGCATATAATACTTATCTGGCTGAGGAAATAGAAAAGGACAGAGGCAGGTTGAGGACAGGTGAGGGCACAGGGCCTGCTCCCTGGCCATGTCAACTAAGGGTTGTGTTTGACGAACCCACCAATAGTGATGGACGAACATCTGCCGGGACGGTTCGCGAACGTGAGAACGCGATCAAATGTTCGCGAACCGCAAGTTCGCGGCGGGTCCCATTAATTTTAATGGCAGGCAAACCTGAAAAACCATCAGCTCATATTTGCTGCTAAGAAATAATTACTAGAAGTGCACAAATAGTCCCACAACATGGACAGTGACATACCAGATGTATTATTCGAATTTGCGATCTCCATTTATTAATTTTTTCAATGCGAAATATCGGCAATATATTTTTTGCGTACGCGCATGCGCAAATGCACTATACAGTACCCAAATGCACTATAAAGAAAGTACTGTATATTGGTATATAACACCCCGTTTCAATCAGTTTTTTGGGGGGACGACTGGTATATCACACCAGTAGAAATTATTTGTTCCAATAACGCTTGTCCCTCTATATACCTGCAGTATCACAGCAGAACCGCACACAACTGCCGCACAATACAAATGCACTATAATATACTTTCTATGTTAGAAAGTATATTATAACATTGTACAAGGAAGGCAATCCATTAGAATATACATAAAGATAAAACGTAACCTTTAATAATGTTACTATGAGGATCCATTCAAACGTTCGTAAGTGTTTTGCGGATCCGCAAAACACGGACACCGGCAGTGTGCATTCCGTAATTTGTGGACCGCACATCGCCGGCACTATAATAGAAAATGCCTAATCTTGCCTGCAATTGCGGACAAGAATAGGACATGTTCTATTTTTTTGCGGAAAAGGAAGCACAGATGCGGAAGTGCGGATCTGCAAATGCGGATGTGGATCCGCAAAAGCGGATGCGGACAGCACATTCCGGCCCCATTGAACATGAATGGGTCTGCACCCGTTCTGCAAAATTGCGGAACGGATGCGGACCCATTTTGCGGACGTGTGAATGGAAAAGATATCCCTCAAAATGAAAATAAATTTAATTATTAAAGTTAAAGGGGTTCGAGCACTTGTTATTGCCTATCACATCTATGCTTTTTGCTTAAAGGGGTTCTGCACTTTGTTTTAATTGATGATCTATCCTCTGAATAGATCATCAGCATCTGATCGGCTGGGGTCTGACACCCGGGACCCCTGCCGATCAGCTGTTTGAGAAGGCAGCGGCGCTCCAGCAGCAGTGCGGCCTTGTTACTGTTTACCGCTGGCCCAGTGATGTCACGACTAGCATCAACTAGCGTGGGCGGGGCTAAGCTCCATTCAAATTGCCTTCTCAAACACCTGATCGGCGGGGGTCCCGGGTGTCGGACCCCCGCCGATCAGATGCTGATGATCTATCCAGAGGATAGATCATCAGTTAAAACAAAGTGCAGAACCCCTTTAAGCAAAAAGCATAGATGTGATAGGCAATAACAAGTGCTCGGCGGCACTAAATCAGGTTCTTGGCAGCACCAAATCAGAAACCATATGTCCTACCACAATCCAGGGGGTTCCAGTGCACATCAATGAATCCCGGAGGGAAAGCAAAAACCATCTATCCCTGGGCTAGATGATGATGTGGTATTGAAGGACCGGGTTGGCAAAGAACTGTCCCTGATATTGCCCTACAGGGGGGTGCTATTCTGGCCCTGATAGCCTAACCACAGACCACCTGCCCTGATAAGAGTGACCCCGTCCAGATCCTTACCCTATATAAAAATGGCCCTAGTAAGCCCCTAGCCCCCAGGCCCCTGACTTCCAGGTGATCACTATATAGATCTATGTGTTTTTGACTCATTATAAAAGTATAAGTATATCGCACCCCTCTGTGTATCACACCTATCGATAGCACACCTATACTAGTCCTTAAAATTACTTTTGTGGCCCGATTACCTAGCGTTTGGTGTCCCTAACAACCTGTCCCTGCTCCACACAGCAACCTCTCCCTACACTGGCAAAACACTGAATGTAAAATGGCGGCCAGATCAGGTTTATTTATAAGGTAGGGGGTATGTCCATGTGCTGAAATGTCTCAATTGGCTGTCCTGTACCACCTGATGGATGTGTCATGGGTCAAAGTTCTTCATAATGTAAAAGAATATGGCGGGCGCAAATTTCTCCATATGTTCGCATGTTCGGCGAATCACGGCCGCGAAACGACCGCTGGGCGAACCGCAAGGCCATCTCTACCCACCAACTCTTGGCTGGGGGTGTCTGATGTCACTTGGGACAAAGTGGATAACCGAGTCAACCATTCAAGAACTGCTGGGTTGCTGGTCAAGACACTACCGATAGATGACACCGGGAGCTCAGGTCTCTCGCTTGACTCCTGCTGCCACACCCCCTTACTCTGCTGCGACCTGTGCCTGCGCCGGAAACATTTAGGTCTCTGCCACTCCCCTGTGCAGGTCCTGGCACTTCTCTATCTGACATACTTTTAGATCAGATAAATAAAGAATAAGGAAATTAAAACATACCAAAAAGTCTTGAATTTTCTCACTTCTCCAGACAACGGCTAATAAGCCCTTTTTTCACACTAATACAGTCCAAAAAGTGCTTTAGAACAGATAACTGCACTGCTAAACAGCAAATAGGCCATTATTTTTTCCACTTATACATGCCACAAAAGGCATGTTAATGCCTGTTAATAGCTGTATCAAACAGCACTTGCACCCCAATAACAAGAACGGTTTGCTGGAGAGCAGTATAATGGCAATTTGGATCCGGAGTCAGTGCCGCAAGGTATAATAGGATTGTTCCTATTACCCAGGCTGTAAACTCCCCTACTGAACCCTGTTCTGCTTCAACACTGTGTAATAATTCCTCCCTATCCTTTCCCTACACTTCTAATATATACACTCACCTAAAGAATTATTAGGAACACCATACTAATACGGTGTTGGACCCCCTTTTGCCTTCAGAACTGCCTTAATTCTACGTGGCATTGATTCAACAAGGTGCTGATAGCATTCTTTAGAAATGTTGGCCCATATTGATACGATAGCATCTTGCAGTTGATGGAGATTTGAGGGATGCACATCCAGGGCACGAAGTTCCCGTTCCACCACATCCTAAAGATGCTCTATTGGGTTGAGATCTGGTGACTGTGGGGGCCATTTTAGTACAGTGAACCCATTGTCATGTTCAAGAAACCAATTTGAAATGATTCGAGCTTTGTGACATAGTGCATTATCCTGCTGGAAGTAGCCATCAGAGGATGGATAAATGTTCTCATTCTGTTTACGCCAAATTCGGACTCTACCATTTGAATGTCTCAACAGAAATAGAGACTCATCAGACCAGGCAACATTTTTCCAGTCTTCAACAGTCCAATTTTGGTGAGCTCGTGCAAATTGTAGCCTCTTTTTCCTATTTGTAGTGGAGATGAGTGGTACCCGGTGGGGTCTTCTGCTGTTGTAGCCCATCCGCCTCAAGGTTGTGCGTGTTGTGGCTTCACAAATGCTTTGCTGCATACCTCGGTTGTAACGAGTGGTTATTTCAGTCAACGTTGCTCTTCTATCAGCTTGAATCAGTCAGCCCATTCTCCTCTGACCTCTAGCATCCACAAGGCATTTTTGCCCACAGGACTGCCGCATACTGGATGTTTTTCCCTTTTCACACCATTCTTTGTAAACCCTAGAAATGGTTGTGCGTGAAAATCCCAGTAACTGAGCAGATTGTGAAATACTCAGACCGGCCCGTCTGGCACCAACAACCATGCCACGCTCAAAATTGCTTAAATCACCTTTCTTTCCCATTCTGACATTCAGTTTGGAGTTCAGGAGATTGTCTTGACCAGGACCACACCCCTAAATGCATTGAAGCAACTGCCATGTGATTGGTTGACTAGATAATTGCATTAATGAGAAATAGAACAGGTGTTCCTAATAATTCTTTAGGTGAGTGTATATATATATATATATATATATATATATTATAGCTTACAGTGAATTACTGTATATACTTACAGTTTTGAAGACTCCAGCAGGCTCAGGATCAGTGTTCTGGGCAGCTGGGCTCAGGGTTGGAAGTGGGCTCCACTCTGCAGTTCAGGAAGGAGACCGGGGCTCACCCGAGCGTTGCAGTGCCTCCACGTGATGTCACAGCGTGCGCTGTACGGAAAGGGCAGGAGGAGGAGCAAGCAAGTACCGAATTTTTTGCTTTATAAGACGCACCTGATGATAAGACGCACCTAGGTTTTTGAGAAGGAAAAGAAGAAAAAAAATATTTTTAACCAAAAGGTGTGCTTTTGGTGGGTTTTGAATTAATGGTGGTCTATGGATGACACTATTATGGGGGATCTGTGGATGACATGTTATGGAGGAGATCTGTGGATAAGGCACTATTATGGGGATCCGTGGATGATGCACTGTTATGGGGGCATCTGTGGATGACGCTCTGTTATGGGAGCATCTGTGGATGATGCACTGTTATGGGGGCATCTGTCGATGACACTGTTATGGGGATATCTGTGGATGGCACTGTTATGGGAGCATCTGTGGATGACGCACTGTTATGGGGTACCTGTGGATGACACTGTTATGGGAATATGTGGATGTTACTGTTATGGGGGCATCTGTGGATGCTACTGTTATGAGGGCATCTGTGGATGACGCACTGTTATGGAGAGGATCTGTAGATGACACACTGTTATGGAGAGATCTGTGGATGACACACTTTTATGGGGGCATCTGTGGATGACGCACTGTTATGGGGGGATCTGTGGATGATACTGTTATGGGGGGATCTGTGGATGACACTGTTATGGGGGGGATCTGCGGATGACACTGTTATGGGGGGATCTGTGGATGACACATATATAGCATCTTATGCTATATACAGGGAGTGCAGAATTATTAGGCAAGTTGTATTTTTGAGGATTCATTTTATTATTGAACAACAACCATGTTCTCAATGAACCCAAAAAACTCATTAATATCAAAGCTGAATATTTTTGGAAGTAGTTTTTAGTTTGTTTTTAGTTTTAGCTATTTTAGGGGGATATCTGTGTGCAGGTGACTATTACTGTGCATAATTATTAGGCAACTTAACAAAAAACTAATATATACCCATTTCAATTATTTATTTTTACCAGTGAAACCAATATAACATCTCAACATTCACAAATATACATTTCTTACATTCAAAAACAAAACAAAAACAAATCAGTGACCAATATAGCCACCTTTCTTTGCAAGGACACTCAAAAGCCTGCCATCCATGGATTCTGTCAGTGTTTTGATCTGTTCACCATCAACATTGCGTGCAGCAGCAACCACAGCCTCCCAGACACTGTTCAGAGAGGTGTACTGTTTTCCCTCCTTGTAAATCTCACATTTGATGATGGACCACAGGTTCTCAATGGGGTTCAGATCAGGTGAACAAGGAGGCCATGTCATTAATTTTCTTCTTTTATACCCTTTCTTGCCAGCCACGCTGTGGAGTACTTGGACGCGTGTGATGGAGCATTGTCCTGCATGAAAATCATGTTTTCCTTGAAGGATGCAGACTTCTTCCTGTACCACTGCTTGAAGAAGGTGTCTTCCAGAAACTGGCAGTAGGACTGGGAGTTGAGCTTGACTCCATCCTCAACCCGAAAAGGCCCCACAAGCTCATCTTTGATGATACCAGCCCAAACCAGTACTCCACCTCCACCTTGCTGGCGTCTGAGTCGGACTGGAGCTCTCTGCCCTTTACCAATCCAGCCACGGGCCCATCCATCTGGCCCATCAAGACTCACTCTCATTTCATCAGTCCATAAAACCTTAGAAAAATCAGTCTTGAGATATTTTTTGGCCCAGTCTTGACCTTTCAGCTTGTGTGTCTTGTTCAGTGGTGGTCGTCATTCAGCCTTTCTTACCTTGGCCATGTCTCTGAGTATTGCACACCTTGTGCTTTTGGGCACTCCAGTGATGTTGCAGCTCTGAAATATGGCCAAACTGGTGGCAAGTGGCATCTTGGCAGCTGCACGCTTGACTTTTCTCAGTTCATGGGCAGTTATTTTGCGCCTTGGTTTTTCCACACGCTTCTTGCGACCCTGTTGACTATTTTGAATGAAACGCTTGATTGTGCGATGATCACGCTTCAGAAGCTTTGCAATTTTAAGAGTGCTGCATCCCTCTGCAAGATATCTCACTATTTTTGACTTTTCTGAGCCTGTCAAGTCCTTCTTTTGACCCATTTTGCCAAAGGAAAGGAAGTTGCCTAATAATTATGCACACCTAATATAGGGTGTTGATGTCATTAGACCACACCCCTTCTCATTACAGAGATGCACATCACCTAATATGCTTAATTGGTAGTAGGCTTTCGAGCCTATACAGCTTGGAGTAAGACAACATGCATAAAGAGGATGATGTGGTCAAAATACTCATTTGCCTAATAATTCTGCACGCAGTGTATGTGTCATCCACAGATTCCCCCCCCCCCCTCCCATAACAGTGTCCCTGTGTAATTAGTGACCCTCAATACAGGGAGTGGAGGCCGGCAACTGGTGTTGGAATCGTGGCGGGCCCGGTGCAGTCACCGTACTCTATTACACCGAGCCCCGCTCACAGCAGTCTCTTTATATGTAAAGTGTAGCCATGGCTGGGAGCTAGACAGCTAGTATTCACTGGCCGGCAACGTAACGTCACTCACTCCGTCACGCGCCTGTGTGGGCAGTGGCCAGGAGGGCTCAATAATCAGCTGCCTTGGGCCCTCCAGGAGCAACTGGGCCTAGGGCAGCTGCCTTTTTTAAAGACAGCCCTGAATGGCAGAACACATAATGAGCAGGTGGCACCAAGTTTCCTTCTACTAAGCACCTGTATTTGGTCTGGACAGAGACAAGGGTGTGTAATGAAGGTGCCACCTGTGTCTGAGTGATGGACAATAAAACTACTCATTCTTGTTGGTGGCTCAAACAATCCTCTCTTCTGGTGGTCTGTCTGGGACGTCTGGAGTCTGTTCACAATGTGTGCATGCCATCATGTAACCAGTGATCGCCAACACCTACTAACAGCTATGTCAGAAAGGCCTAGATGGCAGGCAATTTGTTGAAGTGACCATCCTGCTTCTTACAGTTCATTGATGTGCCCTATTTCAAAGTTTGTCAACTGGGCAAAATGACTTTTAGTATGTTGTAAAGGCATGTCTAGGACAAAATGATCTTGCGCCAAGAGGTACACCACCCAAAATTGGCCTCTGATAGCATTTTTATACAGCAGTGGGGGAAGCACTTTTACTTAGTTTTTGTGGAAAAACTTAAGAAGACATTTATTAACTGATATATGCAACAATAGTGGTGTATTAAAATCGCAGATTTTGTTGCTTCCCATTTTTCAACTACTTTTCCACGCTCACGCCACTTTTGTACTTTTATTCATTTACATATAATTGCCTGAAACATAACTACATGCTATGTTTTGAAGCAATCCTACATTTCTGTCAACAAGGGTATATTGCTTTCATAGCACTGTATTAGATGTACCAGATAATTGAAATCACAGTAAAAGGTGTAGCCTTTGTGATAGATTTCAGTAAGTGATTATTACAGACAGATTTTGGTATAGATAGAATAGAGAAGGCACCGGAAAAAAAAAAGTCTCTATTAAAAGCAGGAAAAGAGGATTGTAATGCAAATTAACCAAAATGATATGAAAGGATACACCTTGATGAAAAGAATATGTAATAAAAGCTATAATGGGTACAAGTGACTTAAAGGGGAAATTTGCCTTTATAAAGATCACAGTGGTTAACAGAAACACTAAAATTCAGATCTTTAGTGTCTTTACTGTGTGCCCCAATCAGTCATCTTAAATCCCCATGTGGATACCTTTTAACATGTGCAAGGTGGGAATTTGGCCCAGAGATTAAATTATCTGAGAAAAAGTAAATGAATCAGAATCAAAGTTGCTAATTATTTAGCTTAATGTTATGCAGATCTATTCTTTTACAGGTTCTTTGACAAATAATGTGAACTTGTCATTCAAGAACAATGGATACAGATTAAAGTGGGCCTGTCACCTTGAATAAAATTCTGGAACAGTAAATTACAAATGATTTGTAACTCATGATGTTCTTCCGGATCATTTGATTACTTTGTATATTAAGTCTTTTGTTCAAGGTCGAGAAGAAAGCTTGAAAGCAACCATGAAATAGTACAGACTATGTAAGAGAATATGGGACAGATATTTAATGATACATAGATAATGATAGATTGTGAAGATTAATGATAGAGTGAGATTGTTTAGCTTTTAACTGAGGGAACTTCCACACTAGCGTTGTTTGAATCTGGCAGGTAGTTCCGGCAACGGAACTGCCTGCCGGATCCGGCAAGCCGTATACAAACGTTTCATCCGGTATCATCCGGATTAATGGATCCAATATTTTCATTTTTTTCAAAGATCAAAAGAAAAACCTGTTCCTCCTATATTCCGGCACATGTGCAGACCGGAAAACCTGATCCAGCGATGCGGCAATTTCTGTAACACTCGGTACCAGATCCGGCATTAATACATCTCTAAGGAAATTAATGCCGGATCTGGTACCAAGCGTTACAGAAATTGCCGCATCGCTGGATCAGGTTTTCCGGTCTGCACATGCGCAAAATTTGGTCAAATTTTCCGACATTTGGTGAGGCGCACCACTTTTCAAAGTGTTCTCTATTTATGGGACAAATGTGAGATTAAACCTGGATTATACAAGAGTAATAGTGGCTCTCCCAAATTACTCCCTGGTGTGGTGCTCTTGTCTGGAGTGGTTCACCTAGCCACTGATAGGTATAGAGATGATAGAAGTAAAGAAGTCGACAGGCACTCTAAACCTGGATTATGGCACATTTACTATGTGCGACTTTTGCAAAAGGCGCACAAAAGTAAAAACCATATAATGATGAGCAGCAGGGATCATATTCGAATTAGTGAAATTTCGCGAACATTTTGTAGAATATTCGTCGAATATTCACGAATTCGAATATTCGTTATATTCTACATTATTATTTTTTACTCGAAAATCGGCAAGTTAATGATCGTGTAATATGCGAGCATTTTGCGATCAATACAGGCGTGGGTCAAAATCGAATATATAGCACTATAGAATATAGTGCTATATATTCGTTTTTAGAATATTCGTCATTTTTTCCATCTGGACACATGATTCCTCCCTGCTTCTTGCTTGTGGGCCAATGAGTCCTTGGCCCACAAGAAACTTAAGTAGAAATCATAACTTCAGATGGAAAAAAATTATGAATATTCGTGCTCAACACTATTAAGGTGCACCATTTTATGAATTTTGTGCACACAAAGCAAAGCCAGACTTAAAAATGAAACAAAAATTCTTAGATATTCAGTACAGTTATTATGTAGATACATTTACTATATATGACGTTATAGTGTTTTATCTTTTTTTTCAGGTGTAAGAAGTGTATTGATTTTTCCATATTTGCCTCTACAAGAAAAACACTCCACCATATTGTTAATGCAATAAACAGCTTTCCCTGGTAAATGCTGTACATAATAGGTGGAATGAACCTCTGCCTTATACAAATTATACAAATTGGATGTCAAATCCACTTAGGTTTCATTTAATCTTGTAGAAGTACAGTTATGTCAGTCAGTAAGTTGCATGATATGCCGTTAAGGAACAGGTCTGAAAACAATATGGTAGCTGATTACCTATTCAACATGATTATATTGCTACATAACACAAAGGACAGTCATGCAAATCTTGATTTCTCTAACAAGCTATAAAGTAACATGGAGGCACTCATACAATAACTCTTCACTCTCCGAATAGACTCAGTAATGAGTATTGAAATGATACCATGGAGCCATTCACCTATCCTGCAAAGGTTACTCAGTGGAACTGATATCAGTCTAACATTTGTATACTTCAACAAACACACACAATAGTCCAAACACAAAAGGCTTCAAAGTCAGATAAATCATTTGTCAAGTCTTCTCCTAACAATGTTGACATGCTTGAGGAGATTTTGACACTAATGGCATGTCCATAATGAGGATGATTTGCTTCTTTTGGTTTATTTCCCTAATAGTGAGCATATTTTTTATGCATAAATATTTAAAGTGTGTTGCCCTCAAAATAATGAGGTAATTATTTTTTATGAGCATACATATTTTATTTTAATAGGAAAATATGTTTTGGGAGAGCAGGAACCCTGAAGCATCTTCTCGACAACAATGGAAAGTTTGGTATGTCAAAAGCAGTGAAGTGAAACAACCCAATGGAGATTAGAGCGTGGTTAAGATTCTCTACCCGGTTTGGAAATGGAAGTTAGGTTGAAGATTTACTGTCTTAGGTGTCTAAGAAAGTTATTTAGACTTAACAAAGAAATATACTGTTCTAGAGCAGTTGACTATATAAATAAAATTGTAGAATTTTTTTACATCAAAGAAAAAAAACTATATTTAAACAGCATAAACTTAGGCAGTCTAAAGATGTGTCACACAAGTGTGTAGGTGTTTGTTGTTTTAAATACTACGAGCTCTTTAGGTTGCCTAGCGAATCGGGGTCTGACTGAGAATCATAACATGGTGAGAAACCAACAATAATGGTAAAGGCAGCTCTCACCTCTTCCTCTGCTAGACGAGCAAGGATACCGCATCTGGTTGCAGTTGAACAAATATTGGAAGAAAAAACATCCAGCTCCACGTCTAAGCAGGAAACACTTTTTATTAATGCGGTTAAAAATCTTCATACAGGATAGTTTCCTGTATGAAGATTTTTAACCACATCAATAAAAAGTGTTTCCTGCTTAGACGTGGAGCTCGATGTTTTTTCTTCCAATGGTGAGAAATAGTGTTGAGCGCGAATATTCGAATATCGAAATTTTTAAGCTAATATCGGCACTTTGCTAATTCGCGAATATTTCGAATATAGTGCTATGTATTCGTTATTTCGAATATTATTTTTTTACATTTTTTTATTGTTACCCTAGCTTTGTCCAAAAGCAGTACTTTTAAGAGAGTATTCCTTGCTCCCTGCCCGCTCAAGTCAGTGCCCGTTGCCGCCTCTATCTACTTCCCGTGCGCATGGGAACGCCTCCATGCTAGAATGTACTGTCGGATGTGAGAATCAAGTTGCAATCGCAATGCGAATAATAGAACTTGAATAAATCGCATAACGATTTTAACTTGTACCTGGTTTACAATGGTTGGCTTTCTTGAATTAGCGAAGATGGAGAATATTTTGTTTGGACTAATAAATACATTCGTCATCCTCGCTAATTTAAAGTAATTTAGTAAACCAGGTCTAAGTTGATATCACAATGCAATTAATTCAAGTTATATTAATCGCATTGCGATTTTAACTTGTAGCTGCTGCTGGGTCTCTAATGGAATGGGTCAGCTTGCTAGAATTAACAAAGTTAATGAATATGGAATCTAGCAGTGCTAATTTGTAATCGCAATGCGATAATATTTGCTATTATTATTAACCGCATTGCGAATCCAACTTTTATAATCCACTATTCTTAGATATATATATATATATATATCTTCGTTGATGTAGAATACTTCGCTATCTTCGTTGATGTAGAATAAAGAATACTTTGCTATCTTGATTCTTTTATTAACAAAGACATAGAATATAGCGCTATATTCGTGTTAAATCTAGATCTCCAAGATTAAAGAATAGGAAAGTTGCCTTATTATTAAGTTATAAGGCAATTAGAAGTTATAATTTATAACTTCTAATTCTAAGCTTAAAAATCGCAATATGCAAATTATTAAATCGCATATTAATCGCGATAAATACAATAATGACGAATATTCGATTTTGACGAATATAAGACGAATATCGCGAAATCGAATATAGCACCTCCCGCTCAACACTAGTGAGAAACCAACACCATTCACTGTGATATACTTATGGTCGGATCCCTTCTGCTTATATACTCGAGCAGAAGCGACATACCGACCGGTGTGTTTTCTCCCACCCAGTGAACCAGTTAAATTGATCCTCCTACCCTGGAGTTCTTTTCTTTTGTTGCACTTATTTGTCGACCCTGTCCAATACCAAATTGAGTCGACTTATTAGGCAACATTAATAGTCTTGTACTGTTTGTCTATGCATGTTGACACAATCCCCTGTTTTTAGCTAGTAACAATAAAGTTTATTAGTTTTAGCGCCTCTAATTATCCGTGATACTAATATTTAGACAGCATAAACTTAGGCAGTCTAAAGATGTGCCATATTTCTCAAAATGATAAATTTGATGCATTATTATGCATTTTCCTATAGCTTTTAACCACCTATTGGTTGGCTTACTTTGTCCTGAAATGTTATGCCAGAATTTTGGCAAATCAGTGGAAAGTGGGAATAAAATCACCTTCTGTCCTAAACATCTCTACACTAACCAATACTTTTAGTGACTTGCTGTATTTTTTGAAGTTGCTGTGGAGCATTCTTCTACCTACAGTGGTACAGTCAGAGTTGGACTGGCCCACCATAATACTAGAAGATACTCTGGTGGAACCAGTCTCTGAAGCCATAGTGGACCCCAAAGGTCCAGGAGAAAAAATGAAAACATCTATTTATTTTGTTCAAAACATATTAGTCTTCTTTGAAAATGTAGGGCTTCAATCCTGAGAATTTACTAACTTATATAGCTCTGCTATATTTCGCAGTGCTTTACAGACATTATCATCACACTGTTCTCAATGGGGCTCACAAACTAAGTTCCCTATGAGTATGTCTTTGGAGTGTGGGAGGAAACCGGAGAACCTGGAGGAAACCCACGCAAACACAGGTAGAACATACAAACTCCATGCAGATGCTTCCTTGGTTGGATCCGAACCTAGGACCCCAGAGTTGCAAAGCACTGGTACTAACCACTTAGCCACCCTGTTTGTTTTGGTGGGTCCAAGGAACCCCAGTCCAATGCTAGGTACAATTCACAACACTAGGCATGAACACACTAACCCCATCTACCAATATACGGTAGCTGCTGTGGTAGGAGATGCTTTTAAAATAAATTGACATCATTGTCTCTTGTAGGGTGCCCAAGCAGGCAAATCAAAATGCGCTAGTCATGCTCTCTAAGGTTAACATGGGTGCACATAGCAATGTGTCCATCAATTAATGGTTCTATCTTCCAATAAGTCATGGGATCAGGGGTTATGATAATGAAATTGAAAGATAATATAATATAATGTGCTATATCACTGCAATGTCAATGGATTCTTAGTAATTTATAGGGTGCCCTCTCATAAATGTTGCTTCAACTCATAAAATTCCTATTTCTAATCTGCTCCTACAAGAGGTCACTCTTCTTTTTCTTGATTAAAATGCAGAAGGCCCAGTAAAGTATATCAAAGTAATGTAAAGATCTTCCTAAAATATGCAACCATAATATTTCCCACCACTTAATTAAATGTAAAAGCCATTTCAGTGAACTGTTCACCGGCGCCTTCTTCCAAGTGATAAAATAATAACCAGTAGCGACGTATCTTTATAAAACTGTTTTCCTAGTTTACAGGCACAAAGGGACAATTACAGACTTTTAAAGTCCTCATTAAGAGGCAAGGACTATTCAGGAGTGCTCGGTGCACTGCAGATAAAACTACTAGATGCTTCAGTGGTAGCCAATTATACGGCATTAAGGTGTACATTTCTGCCGAGAAATATATGTAAAATGTTTTAAGAATTATTTAGAGTTGATAGAAGGCAGTTAGTCTCCCAGGGTAAAATGATTGAATGTACCTGTGTGGGTTTCAACATGAATACCAGCAAGAATTAATTCTTAAAGATATTTCCATATCCAAGTAATGCAAACAGCACCCGACAAAGACAAATATTAGCGGCTTGATAAATGAATATTAAAGGAATCTGTTCGAAGTAAATTGCCGTCAGTGTCTAAATAGAGATAGATCTGGCGTGTGAGGAGAATGGGCTTCTTTGTTTACTTCGGGCTCAGATCACACACTGTAACATCAAGTGGAGATACACTTAAGGGAATAACTAGGAAAATAAGGCCTAGCTGCAAAGTAGTTCATGAATAGCCCTTTAATGATGTGGCATTAGTGAAAATAATGGTTAGAAGTGTAAAAGCCTTCTGAATATGTAGCTTGAAAGTGGAGATAAGTACAGCATTGCTAGTTTTCAAAGCGATTCAAATGAGTGAACTTTCTCATTACTGGAAGAAAAGTCTGTTTTCTCCATATTTAGGCTCTGGCTTTGCCATGAAGAGGGGTCATCGGTCTGGTCCACACTATGCATTACAGTCTCCACATCTGTCCCGTACTAGCTGATTACAGATTTAGATTTTTCAGAATAGCAGATTGGGTTATAGAAAAAAAGAATCTATAATTTTATTTAACTTTTAGTTTATAAGTAAAAAAAAACATATTGACTTGTTTTACTTAAAGGGGTTATCCCATGACTAATATAAAAAATGAAAATCAGACATCATATAGTACATGACAATGTCTTTCTAACAAAGCTAGAACCAGCCCTATACCTCACATGGATCCAGAGATCTCCCCATTCATTGCTCTGCTAGATTTATATCAAGGTGATAGCTCAAGGGGAGTGTCTTTTTAGCTGCAACTAATGGGGCGTGTCCATGCTCTCCCTATCACGACTCAGGAGGCATCTGAAGGATGAAACTGAGCATGTGCAGCCATCTCAGTGAGCAGGAGTGTTGATCACGAATATTTAAATTGCGAATTTTTATCTCGAATATAGGCACTTCGAGAATTTGCGAATATTTAGAATATTGTGATATATATTCGTAATTTCGAATATTCGAGATTTTTTTGTAATCAGTTCACATGATCATTCCCTGATTCTAGCTTGTGGGCCAATAAGAAGGCTGCAATATCTTTGACTTTAGGAGTAGTGTTGATTGCGAATTTTCGGAATGTGAATTTTCGTAATGAGAAGTTTCGTAATGAGAATCAATGAGACCGTGAAAACTCAGATCCGATGGTATATTCTAACCCCCAGGCATTCCCATGGTGACGAGGAAGCTTGTCGAATATATTAGGTTTTTTAGAATATTCGTAATATTTAAAAACAAGAATATATAGCAATTGATTCTCATTATGAAAATTCGCATTGCGAAAATTCTCATTACGAAAGATCGCATTACGAAAATTCGCAATCAACACTACTAACAAATATTCAAATTCGCGAATATTCTACAAAATATTTGTGAAATATCGCGAATTTGAATATGACCCCTGACGCTCATCACTAGTGAGCAGGACAAAGAAATAAGAAAACAACAAACTGCAGTTGGAGCTATACAGATACATTTTATTGAATAGCTCATTGGCTATTCTACATTTTTAATTACATGCAATTACAAAAGTATTCAAATCCAAGTGCTGGTTTAAAAACTGTAGAATATTTTTCGTGGGACAACCCTTTTTGGCTACTTTCACACTGGCGTTTTGAATTCCGTTTGTGAGATCCGTTTCAGGGATCTCACAAACGGTTCAAAACGGATCAGTTCAGCCCCAATGCATTCTGAATGGATAAGGATCCATTCAGAATGCATCAGTTTGGCTCCGTTCTGCCTCTATTCCGCTCTGGATGCGGACACCAAAACGCTGCTTGCAATGTAAGTCATTGGGAGCGGATCCGCTTTCACTGACACAATATGGTGCAATTGAAAACGGATCCGTCCCCCATTGACTTTCAATGTAAGTCAGGACGGATCCGTTTTGACTTTGTTCTTCATAATGCAAACGGCTCCGTTCTGAACGGATACAATCGTTTGCATTATAGGTGCGGATCCGTCTGTACAGATACCAGTAGTAAGTAGCCTTAGTAGTAAGATAACAGTCTGCAGTTAAAGCACATCTTGTTCGTTTCATTTCAAATCCATTGTGGTGGTGTATAGAACCAAAAATGTTAGAATTGTGTCGATGTCCCAATATTTATGGACCTGACTGTATATAGTATTTCTTGTGTTTTAAAACTAAAAAAAATGTCCTATTTTGACCAGCATAACTTGTTTTATATATTTATTTCTACAGAGCTATATGAGGACTAATTCTGTGGTTTTAATTGATATCACTGTCGAGTGTGTATGACTTATTGATCACTTTTTATAAAGAAAAATTGGGGGGAGGTGAAGCAACAAAAAATGGCAAATTGGTCCTTTAGATTTTTTCTCCCTACTATGTCGTTCACTGTACGGTTTTCTAAGCTATTTTTATAGTTTAATAGTATGGATGTTTTTGGATTTCTTACAGGCGCACATACTTACCAATTTTGCATTTGGTAAATTCTGGACTAAAACAGGCCCAATCCAAACCACACTAGACAACCAGTTTATTAGTGGGGTTTACATAAGCCCTGCCCATTCCCAACCTCGGACAGCACAAATTTGTGGTGACTATTTGTAGGGACAGTACATGGAAATTTGGAGCTGCTGGCCAAAAGTTTTGAGAATGACACAAATATTAGTTTTCACAAAGTTTGCTGCTAAACTGCTTTTAGATCTTTGTTTCAGTTGTTTCTGTGATGTAGTGCAATATAATTACACACACTTCATACGTTTCAAAGGCTTTTATCGACAATTACATGACATTTATGCAAAGAGTCAGTATTTGCAGTGTTGGCCCTTCTTTTTCAGGACCTCTGCAATTCGACTGGGCATGCTCTCAATCAACTTCTGGGCCAAATCCTGACTGATAGCAACCCATTCTTTCATAATCACTTCTTGGAGTTTGTCAGAATTAGTGGGTTTTTGTTTGTCCACCCGCCTCTTGAGGATTGACCACAAGTTCTCAATGGGATTAAGATCTGGGGAGTTTCCAGGCCATGGACCCAAAATGTCAAAGTTTTGGTCCCCGAGCCACTTAGTTATCACTTTTGCCTTATGGCACGGTGCTCCATCGTGCTGGAAAATGCATTGTTCTTCACCAAACTGTTGTTGGATTGTTGGAAGAAGTTGCTGTTGGAGGGTGTTTTGGTACCATTCTTTATTCATGGCTGTGTTTTTGGGCAAAATTGTGAGTGAGCTCACTCCCTTGGATGAGAAGCAACCCCACACATGAATGGTCTCAGGATGCTTTACTGTTGGCATGACACAGGACTGATGGTAGCGCTCACCTTTTCTTCTCCGGACAAGCCTTTTTCCAGATGCCCCAAACAATCGGAAAGAGGCTTCATTGGAGAATATGACTTTGCCCCAGTCCTCAGCAGTCCATTCACCATACTTTCTGCAAAAGATCAATCTGTCCCTGATGTTTTTTTTGGCGAGAAGTGGCTTCTTTGCTGGCCTTCTTGACACCAGGCCATCTTCCAAAAGTCTTCGCCTCACTGTGCGTGCAGATGCGCTCACACCTGCCTGCTGCCATTCCTGAGCAAGCTCTGCACTGGTGGCACTCCGATCCCGCAGCTGAATCCTCTTTAGGAGACGATCCTGGCGCTTGCTGGACTTTCTTGGACGCCCTGAAGCCTTCTTAACAAGAATTGAACCTCTTTCCTTGAAGTTCTTGATGATCCTATAAATTGTTGATTGAGGTGCAATCTTAGTAGCCACAATATCCTTGCCTGTGAAGCCATTTTTATACAATGCAATGATGGCTGCACGCGTTTCTTCGCAGGTCACCATGGTTAACAATGGAAGAACAATGATTTCAAGCATCACCCTGGTTTTAACATGTCAAGTCTGCCATTTTAACCCAATCAGCCTGACATAATGATCTCCAGCCTTGTGCTCGTCAACATTCTCACCTGAGTTAACAAGACGATTACTGAAATGATCTCAACAGGTCATTTAATGACAGCAATGAAATGCAGTGCAAAGTTTTTTTTGGGATTAAGTTAATTTTCATGGCAAAGAAGGACTATGCAATTCATCTGATCACTCTTCATAACATTCTGGAGTATCGTATTTTTTGCCCCATAAGACGCACTTTTCTCCCCCCCCCAAAATGGGGAAAAAATGCCCCTGCGTCTTATGGGACGAATGCTGTTATTTTTACATCGCAAGCTGCGATGTACGAGCGAGCGGGGACTCGGGGATGGACTGGGAGGAGGAGCTGGGGGCCGGCAATAGCGGCGGGGCGGTGCAGTCAGTGTACTATAGCCCCGCCGCTCCGGTATACTAATATAAGATGTCTTATTCAATTAATAGTTATTAAACATGCCCCCTCACTCCTAATAGTACCTTACATCCTAACCACTTCAGTAGAATGCAGGCAGGCCGGGCGGGCGGCAGCGTAACTCCCTGATGTCACGTACCTGCGCCGCCTACTTTATGAATGAAGCCGGCGGCGCAGGCAAGTGACGTCAGTGAGTGACGCGCCGGCCGTCTGGCTTGCCTGCCTGCATTGTACTGAAGTGGTTAGGATGTAAGGTACTAGTAGGAGCGAGGGGGCATGTTTAATAACTATTAATTGAATAAGACATCTTATATTTGTATACTGGAGGGGGGGGGGATCTGTGGATGACATTTTTATGGGGGACATCTGTGGATGGCACAGTTATGGGCTGGGGGGTCTGTGGATGGCAAAGTTATGGGCTGGGGGGGTCTGTGGATGGCACTGTTATGGGCTGGGGGGGTCTGTGGATGGCACTGTTATGGGGTGGGGGGGTCTGTGGATGGCACATATAACAGTGCCACCCACAGATCCCCCCTCTAACAGTGCCATCCACAGATCCACCCTGTAACAGTGCCAGCCACAGATACCCCCTGTAACAGTGCCAGCCACAGATCCCCCTGTAACAGTGCAAGCCACAGATCCCCCCATAACAGTGTCCGTCACAGATCCCCCCCCATAACAGTGTCTGTCATCCACAGATCCCCCCATAACAGTGTCCGTCATCCACAGATCCCCCCCATAACAGTGTCCGTCATCCACAGATACCCTCATAACAGTGTCCGTCATCCACAGATCCCCCCATAACAGTGTCCGTCATCCACAGATCTCCAGTAATAGTGCCATCCACAGACTACCATTACTTCCAAACCCACCAAACACACAGCACACCTTTTGGTTAAAAATTTTTTTTTCTTATTTTCCTCCCCAAAAACCTAGGTGCGTCTTATGGGCCGGTGCGTCTTATACGGTATATGCAAATTGCTATTATAAAAACTTAAGCAGCAACTTTTCCAATTTTTAACATTTATCTAATTCTCAAAACTTTTGGCCACGACTGTAGGTACAGTAGCTCTTCATGGTATGCTTGTATATCTGTAATAAATACCTGTAGGAACTCCATGTACCACTGTATATGGTATTGCCTCGGACTCCAGACCTTGTGAACGAGCCCTTACTGCACTCAGCACACTAATATGAATGTAAGTATGACTGGAGTGCACTATTTATACCCCATGTGGACACAATACACCTATCTATCAGTATGCCTAATGATATGCTGGACTTGGTTAATATGACAGCCTACAGAAGAATCAGATGTCATCCTGAGCCTGTCATCCCAATTTTATGACTTGTATGGCATCCCTACGCTATCTATTTTAATACATAGACCCAATAATTAAAAATGTTTTGACTGCAAAATTATGATTTATTAAAAATGTCATATGCAAAATGTGTCTTCTCTGCTTTGCTTATAGTACATAGGATGGGTAGTAGTGCAGAACATTTATCGTCTTATTTACTTTCTGCAGTTATATCCCAGCATTCATGAAAATCAAAGTTTTTCAATAATTTGGCATTTTGTGCAGTTACTTAAGTCATTGCCTTAAGCCTCTTTCACACGAGCGTGACGGATTGGCTCCGGATGCGTTCAGGGTGCGTTCAGTGAAACTCGCACCATTTTGCAAGCACGTTTAATCAGTTTTGTCTGCGATTGCGTTCAGTTGTTCAAGTCACGCATTGCACCCTTTCACACGAGCAAGTTTTCCGCATGGGTGCAATGCGTGACGTGAAAGCATAGGACCCGCACTGAAACCTGACCCATACATTTAAATGGGTCTGTGTACATGAGCGTTTTTTTCACGCATCAGCTCTGCGTTGCGTGAAAAACGCAGCATGTTCTATATTCCGCGTTTTCCCGCAGCCCTGGCCCCATAGAAGAGAAATGGGTTTCAGTGAAAAACGCATTGCATCTGCAAGCAAGTGCTGATGGTTCCTAAGAGATGTTGTTTGTAAACCTTGAGTTTCACTGAACGCACCCTGAACGCATCCGGAGCCAATCCGTCACGCTCGTGTGAAAGAGGCCTAAGGTTTCTTTAAGCGAATTTCCATTGATGTGAAGAGTCTTCTAATACGAGTTTTGTTCCACATTATTTTTATGCCTTTATGTATTTGATGGCTACTTTTTAGCTATTTTTATATTGCATGTAGCCGCTCGCCACCTCTTCCACTGCAAGGTTAATTTCTCACTATTTATTTTTAGTGGGCATTCTGCTATTATCTTTGACAGTATTGTTCGTTTGCTAAAGCTGGTCTCTTTAGGGGCATTAACTATAGTCCAGTGCTGAACTTGTAAGTATATGGATGGATGTGATTGTGGAAAAACCTCCTTTCCCAAAAGAGCTTAACATTTATTTATGGTGACAATTCTGCAGACTAACAGGACAAGCCAGAAAATATCAGTGTACATGGTGTAATACACTACATTTCTCCTAATATGGCAGCAATCCCTGTGCTGCTGAGTGTACTGCAATGCTAGATTGCAAACCATAAGCTCAGCATATGAACAGACGACTATCCCGACACCTTCTTTCTTAAATGTTTAATGTCTGTTTTTCCCTTTTAAACAATATATAGGATGGTCACATCATTTGCTTCTTTTGAATAGTTCTCATATTCTAGGAAGTTGTTAAAATTATGATAAATAGTTAATTAAAGGGGTTTTCAGAGAATTTTTTTCTTATGACCTACCCTCTTGAAAGGTCATCAGTATCCGATCTGTGGGGTCCAACACCTGGGACCCCCACCGATCAGCTGTTTTGAGAAGACAACGGTGCTCCTGTGAGCGCTGCGGCCTCTTTACAGCTTACAAAGAACAGCACCGTACATTGTATAGCGGCTGTGCTTGGTATAGCAGCTCAGCCTAATTTACTTGAATGTGGCTGAGCTGCTCCTAGGCCATGTGAACGATGAACGTGATGTCACTGGCCTAGGAAAACCAGCTAGAAGGTTGTGGCACTCACAGGTGCACCGGTACCTTCTCAAATAGCTGATCAGAGGGGGTCCCGGGTATCGGACCCCCACTGATTAGATACTGATGACCTGTCTTGAGGATAGGTCATTAGAGATGGCCTTGCGGTTCGCACGGCGGTCGTTTCGCGGCGAACTTTGCTCGTTCACGGTTCGCCGAACTTGCGAACATATGGCGATGTCCGCCGGCCCTATATTCTTTTGCATTGTGCCGAACTTTGACCCATGAAACATCCATCAGGTGGGACAGAACAGCCAATTGAGAAGTTTCAGCACATAAACACACACTACCCTATAAATAAACCCAATCTGGCAGCCATTTTACATTCTGTTTTTTGCCAGTGTATGGAGAGGTTGCTGTGTGGAGCAGGGACAGGTTTGGGTGTTAGGGACACCAAACGCTAGCTTATAGGGCCACAAAAGTCCTTTTAAGGACTGGTATAGGTGTGCTATCGATAGGTGTGACATACTGAGGGGTGTGATATACTTATAATATACTTTCTAACATAGAAAGTATATTATAGTACATTTGTTTTGTGCAGCAGTTGTGTGCAGTTCTGCTGAGATACTGCAGCTAGATAGAGGGACAAAGGCTATTCGAATAACTAATTGCAACTGGTTTGATATAACTGTTGCCCCCCAAAAAAACTGATTCAGTGGTGTGATATACCTATAATATACCTTTTAACCGAGAAAGTATATTTTAGTGCATTTGTATTGTGCAGAAGTTGTGTGTGGTTCTGCTAAGATACCGCAGCTAGATAGAGGGATAAATGCTATTGGAATTACTAATTGCAACTGGTGTGATATACCTGTTGCCTCCAAAAAAAAAAAAACTGATTGAGGGGTGTAATATACCTATAATATACATTCTAACATAGAAAGTATATTATAGTGCATTTGTATTGTGCAGCAGTTGTGTGCGGTTCTGCTGAGATACCGCAGCTATATAGAGGGACAAACGCTATTGGAATAAATAATTGCAACTGGTGTAATATACTTGTTGCCCCAATAAAAAAATTGATTGAGTGTGATATACCTACGGTATAATATGCCTTCTAACATAGAATGTATATTATAGTGCATTTGTATTGTGCAGCAGTTGTGTGCGGTTCTGCTGAGATGCCGCAGCTAGATAGAGGGACAAACGCTATTGGAATACCTATTTGCAACTGGTTTGATATACCTGTTGCCCTAAAAAAAACTGATTAAGGGGTGCAATATACCTGCTTCCACAAAATACTGATTAAGCGGTTTGATATACTTTGTACCTACTTCCACAAAATACTGATTGAGGTGTGTAATACACCAGCTTCCACAAAATATTGATTGAGAACTGTGATACACTGGCTTCCATCAAATATTGATTAAGAGGTTTGATATACCAGCTTCCAGCAAATACTCATTAAGGGGTTCTATATACCTGTTTCCACAAAATACTGATAGAGGGGATTGATATACAAGCTTCCACCAAATATAGATTGAGGCCTGCGATATACCAGCTTCCACCAAATATTGATTAAGGGGTTTGATATACCAGCTTCCAGTAAATACTCATTAAGGGGTTCTATATACCTTTTTCCACAAAATACTGATAGAGGGGATTGATATACCGTCTTCCACCAAATATTGAATGAGGCCTGCGATACCCCAGCTTCCACCAAATATTGATTAAGAGGTTTGATATACCAGCTTCCAGCAAATACTCATTAATAGGTTCTATATACCTGTTTCCACAAAATACTGATAGAGGGGATTGATATACCAGCTTCCACCAAATATAGATTGAGGCCTGCGATACATCGGCTTCCACCAAATATTGATTAAGGGGTTTAATATAACTGCTTCCACCAAATATTGATTGAGGCCTGCAATATACCTGCTTCCACAAATACTGCTTTTCTATAGGGACTTTGTCACAGGGTCATTTTGAAAATGACAGGCAGAGGAAATGGCAGGCCATTCCGCAGGGGTGGTAGGGGTCAGGCAGGTGCACCAGGCCGGAGCTAAAGTGGGCAATTGGAGAAGGTGCATACGATTACGTCAAAGGACGCACCAGAGTTGGTTGAGTAGCTCACTCAGCCTTCCGCTTCTGCACCCTCCTTATCCTCTGTATCTGCACCCCCCTCACTTTCTGCTGTGTGCACCCACAAAGACACCACCACCACAATAGCCCCTCCACTCGTGTCAGAGGAATTATTTTCCCATCCATTCCCAGACCTTACCGATGCGCAGCCATTCTTGGATTCGGATCAGGAAGAGGAGGTAGCAACGGCCGCCACCCAGCGGTCTGACGACAGTACCCAGATCAGCCCAAGGACAGAGGTCCCCACTGTTGCTGCCTACTCCGAGATCTCTAATGTCAGTGGTGGTGAAGGTGATGATGATGACGTGTCGATGAATGTCACGTTGGTGCCCACAAGAGAGGAATAGGAGGGGAGTTCAGAGGGAGAGACAGAACAGAGATAGGGGGTAGAAGGAGAAAAAGCAGGCAGAACTCACAGTGCACAGGAGGCAAAAAGCAGACTGCAAATGTATCTGGAGCGAGCCATCCACCATGCACGGTCACATCTGGCGCTCCCAGGATGCCGGCACATGGCTCCACAGTGTGGGCTTTTTTTAACGTGTCAGCTGCTGACAATAGTGTTGCCATCTACAGACTGTGCTGTCAACGCATAAGGCCTTCCATCACCGAGCCCAGTGGGAACAATACCGTCAAAACCCACAAAGCCACGCTCCCGGCGCTCCACGTCCTGCCTCTTCTCCTTCTCCTCTCTCCTCCCATTTGTCCTCCACTTCACCTTCCACCGTGCCGTCGTCGCGTTCATCTGGCAAAAAGCAGGCTTCTGTGGCCTAAATGTTCAAACATAAAAAGTTGATGATGCCGGATAACCCTCTTGCCCAATGGCAAGCCCGCCAACTACTACCATATAAACTGGTGGACTCGGAGGCCTTTAGAAAATTTGTTGCCATTGGCACACCGCAATGGAAAGTACCCGGAAGGAAATATTTCTCCTAGAAGGGCATCCCTCAGCTATATGGCCATGTTCAGCGGCAAGTTCATGTATCTCTGGCACACAGTGTCGGTGCCAAGATACATCTGACCATAGACACGTAGTCTAGCAAACACGGGCAGGGAAGGTACATAACTTTTACTGCCCACTGGGTGAACCTTCTGACAGCTGTCAAGCATGCAACCCGTGGCACCGTGTGGATTTGGTGTTACCGCCACGGATTGCATGCAGGCCTGCCTCTTCTTCTCCTCCTCCTACTCCATCCTCCGTCACCTCCTCGGCTGACTCCTCCTTTTTTATAACTACCGCCTCTTCCACTGCACCCCCCAAGCTCCCCAGTACCTATTTGACGTGCCAGGTGAGACGCTGCCATGCTGTGCTGCGGCTGTTGTGCCTGGAAGCCAAGAGCCCCAACGGTCCTGCACTGCTTTCAGCTCTGCGGTCACAGGCCGATCAGTGGCTAACCCCGCTCAATTTGACAGTAGGTAAAGTGGTGTGCGACAACAGTGCCAATCTGCTGAGCACGCTAATACAGGGCAAAATGACACAGGTGCCGTGCATGGCACACGTCCTGAACTTAGTCGTGCAGTGATTCGTTGCCATATACCCCAGGGTCCAGGATGTCTTGCGGCAGGCCAGGAAAATCTCTGGCCATTTTAGAAGATCTTACACGGCCATGACTCGCCTTGCTGACGTTCAGCAGCGACACCACCTGCTCGTCAGATGTCTGATTTGTGACAGCCCGACGTGCTGGAACTCCACCTTGTATATGCTTGAAAGGCTGCTTCAGCAGCAACTTGCCGTTAACAACTACCTGTATGAACCCTGCAGCAGGACAGGTTCTGGGGAGCTTGGTTTCTTTTCACCGTGTCAGTGGCTGCTCATGCGGCCATTTAATGAGATCATCAAACTGGTCAGTTGCAGCCAGGGCACCATTAGTGACATCGCACCTTATGCGTGCATTACATCGTGTCATTGATCAAGCCGTCGAGGAGCAGGAGCTAGAAGATGAGGAAGTTGCAATGCTGAATGAATTCCCAGGGGGGGGCTACTCCATCTGAGACAAGTCAGCAGGAGTCAGAGGAGGATAGTGGCTGGGAAGAGGAGGAGGAGCAAGATGAGCAGGCTTTAAACTTTTCGGGGGGAGGAGACCGAGGACGAAATTCTCCTGGGTGATGAGCAGGAGCCAAGGCACTCCACCGCTTCCAATTTAGTGCAAATGACCTTCATGCTCCAGTGTTTGAAGAGGGACCCCCATATAAAAAGCATAAAGGGCAAGGACCAGTACTGGGTGGCAACGTACTTAGACCCCTGGTACAAACACAAAATGGCGGACATGTTACCAGCATCACAGAGGGCTGTTAGAATGTAGCATTTCCAGGCCTTGCTGCAAGAGATGCTGCATTCTGCTGTTACGTGCGCTGTAAGAGGAATTTCCACCCACACAGGAACAGGTGCTGGTACCAATCCTACCGTGCATGCTTTGGATATGAGATCATTCTTGCAGCCAACCCATCGAGAGCAGCCCTCTGGATCCAGCCTCAGGGAACGCCTAGACCAGCAGGTGTCTGATTACATAGGGCGATGTGGACGCTCTGAGAAGCGATGAACCCCTGGACTACTGGGTGTGCAGGCTTGACCTGTGGCCAGAGCTGGCAAAATTTGCCATGGAAATATTGCCTTGCCCCTCGTCGAGTGTCCTGTCCGAAAGAACGTTCAGCGCAGCAGGGGGGATCGTCACCGATAAGCGCACTTGCCTAGCTCACAACAGCGTGGACTACCTCACATTTCTAAAAATGAATGAGGCATGAATCTCCGAGGAATTCAACACCTGTGACGACCACATTTAATTAAATTCCCTCATGCCAGCCCACACAATCCGCCACCACCCAGAACAAAGAATGGTCACTGTCTTATGTAAATACAGCGGCATAAAAGGACTTTTCTATTTCATTTTATGTTTCCGTGTGTCGTAAAAAGATATCGACAGTTTCTACCATAATAGTGACCTCTACAGTACTCGCCCCTTTAACAATGACCTTCACAGTGCCTGCCCCTTTAACATTGACCTCCACAGTGGCCGTCCCTTTAACATTGACCTCCACAATGCCCGCCCCTTTAACAATGACCTTCACAGTGCCCGCCCCTTTAACAGTGCCTGCCTTTTTAACAGTGACCTCCACAGTGTCTGCCCCTTTAACAGTGACCGCCCTTTTAGCATTGACCACACCTTTAACAGTGACCTTCATAGTGGCCGCCCCTTTAACAGTGACCTTCACAGTGCTCGCCCCTTTTACAGTGACTTCCATAGTGCCCGCCCCTTTAACAGAGACCTCCAAAGTGCCCGCCCCTTTAAAAGTGACTTTCACAGTGAACGCCCCTTTAACAGTGACTTTCAGTGACCGCCCCTTTAACAGTGGCTTTCACAATGACTGTCCCTTTAACAGGGTCCTTCATAGTGCCCGCCTCTTTAATAACAGCGACCTCCACAGTGCCTGTCCATTTAATAACAGTGACCTCCACTGTGCCCGCCCCTTTAAAAACAGTGACCTCCACAGTGCCCGCCCCTTTAAGCAGTAAAAAAAATGGCTGGCTTGTTATGAAAACCTGTAGTAAAACTGTGTTTATGGCAGTTGGGATTTGAAGAGAAAGACTTGCAGGCTTGTATTGGCTAATGTGGAACATTTTTTGGGAATATCTCAGGAATTGTACATCCTAGAGAGCTGAGACCCGGTCTAAAACCTTCCCGGACACCTGATGTACCTGTGTGCCCAATTTGGTGAAGATTGGTCCAGTCGTTTGGTCGCGCATCTTTGTTGTGGTTCCCATGTTCTTTTATATTACTACGTGTCTCGAGAGAGCACATGGAGCGGCGCATGCGCAGACCGCCCTTCCGGACTCCACTATGTCTTCATGACTTAACGTGACTCATCCAAAGTTTTTTAAGGTTTTAATCAACTTGTGATTGTTATGCACTGTGTACACTTTATACGTTGATTGGTAATCATGTATGTTTATTGATTTTTCCACTGTACGGATCACGTTATGCACTTTATATGACGATGTTTGAACTTTTTGTACTTTTAATATTGTTATATTCTTGATGCACTTGCACTTTATTACTTAATCATTTATCTGTGATTATGAAATTGTTTGCACTATTTATGTATGCCACTATGCACATGTTATTCAGCTAGACAAAGGCTCCAATGAGAGAGCTGAAACGTTGCTGCTAGATGGGTGAATAAACCATCCACTTTTTTTCACTAATCTGGAGTGCTGCCTTTTTTCTTCTATATGTACTTGGGACCTTGGTCACAGGCCCCTATAAGGACTTGCACCTGTGTTTAATGTGTGCTGCCTTTTTTATTTTCTTCTCTCTCTCTCTCTCTCTATATATATATATATATATATATATATATACACTGCTCAAAAAAATAATGGGAACACAAAAATAACACATCCTAGATCTGAATTAATTAAATATTCTTCTGAAATTCTTTGTTCTTTACATAGTTGAATGTGCTGACAACAAAATCACACAAAAATTTAAAAATGGAAATCAAATTTTTCAACCCATGGAGGTCTGGATTTGGAGTCACACTCAAAATTAAAGTGAAAAAAATTACAGGCTGATCCAACTTTGATGTAATGTCCTTAAAACAAGTCAAAATGAGGCTCAGTAGTGTGTGTGGCCTCCACGGGCAGGTATGACCTCCCTACAACGCCTGTGCATGCTCCTGATGAGGTGGCGGACGGTCTCCTGAGGGATCTCCTCCCAGACCTGGACTAAAGCATCTGCCAACTCCTGGAGAGTCTGATGTGCTCAATTGGATTCAGGTCTGGGGAACGGGCGGGCCAGTCCATAGCATCAATGCCTTCGTCTTGCAGGAACTGCTGACACACTCCAGCCACATGAGGTCTAGCATTGTCTTGCATTAGGAGGAACCCAGGGCCAACCGCACCAGCATATGGTCTCACAAGGGGTCTAAAGATCTCATATCGGTACCTAATAGCAGTCAGGCTACCTCTGGCGAGCACATGGAGGGCTTTGCGGCCCTCCAAAGAAATGCCACCCCACACCATTACTGACCCAATGCCAAACCGGTTATGCTGGAGGATGTTGCAGGCAGCAGAACGTTCTCCACGGCGTCTCAAGACTCGGTCACGTCTGTCACTTGTGCTCAGTGTGAACCTGCTTTCATCTGTGAAGAGCACAGGGCGCCAGTGGCGAATTTGCCAATCTTGGTGTTCTGTGGCAAATGCCAAACGTCCTGCACGGTGTTGGGCTGTAAGCACAACCCCCACCTGTGGACGTCGGGCCCTCATATCACCCTCATGGAGTCTGTTTCTGACCGTTTGAGCAGACACATGCACATTTGTGGCCTGCTGGAGGTCATTTTGCAGGGCTCTGGCAGTGCTCCTCCTGTTCCTCCTTGCACAAAGGCGGAGGTAGCGGTCCTGCTGCTGGGTTTTTGCCCTCCTACGGCCTCCTCCACGTCTCCTGATGTACTGGCCTGTCTCCTGATAGCGCCTCCATGCTCTGGACACTACGCTGACAGACACAGCAAACCCTCTTGCCACAGCTTGCATTGATGTGCCATCCTGGATAAGCTGCACTACCTGAGCCACTTGTGTGGGTTGTAGACTCCATCTCATGCTACCACTAGAGTGAAAGCACAGCCAGCATTCAAAAGTGACCAAAACATCAGCCAGGAAGCATAGGAACTGAGAAGTGGTCTGTGGTCACCACCTGCAGAACCACTGCTTTATTGGGGGTGTCTTGCTAATTGCCTATTATTTTCACCTGTTGTCTATCCCATTTGCACAACAGCATGTGAAATTGATTGTCACTCAGTGTTGCTTCCTAAGTGGACAGTTTGATTTCACAGAAGTGTGATTGACTTGGAGTTACATTGTGTTGTTTAAGTGTTCCCTTTATTTTTTTGAGCAGTGTATATATATATTGTAGGAAGGCGCTAGGGTCCGTCGTTGACAGAAGGTATGTGTCACTGAGGTTCCTGGCCTCGGTGGAGCAAGAGCCAGTTTTTATGTGTCAGCAGCAGTTGCTGTTTGATTGACACCTAGCTATTTAGTATAGCTGTATAGCTAATCCAGGACGGCTCTTATTGGGAGTAGTCAAAGTCCTGGGTGGGTGACTACTTCCCACGTTCCAGGCCGGGTCTTGACTGGCCTATAAAAAACCCACCCGGCAGTGTAAGCTGGGTGTGATTACCTCTCTCTCTCTGACAGAGGAGCTCTGGCAATCGCTGGATTGGGATCGGAGCCGTGTGCTAGGCTGGAGGCCTGAGTTTGGGAGGTCTGCTGTGTCCTGAGCAATGCTGATCAGGTGTGAACTAACACCTAGGATAACAGGTGAATGTGTTGCTGTATGAACTGTCTAGGTGTGAACGAACACTAAAACTGCAAATGGACTGTCGTACTGTTTTGTTGCCATAAGTGTGAATAAAACACTGACATTTTTTTACTTACAAACTGGTTTTTGCCTATATACTGCGTCCGCTTGTCCTGTCTACCACAGCGAATGCCCACAATATATATATATATATATACACTGCTCAAAAAAATAAAGGGAACACTTAAACAACACAATGTAACTCCAAGTCAATCACACTTCTGTGAAGTCAAACTGTCCACTTAGGAAGCAACACTGAGTGACAATCAATTTCACATGCTGTTGTGCAAATGGGATAGACAACAGGTGGAAATTATAGGCAATTAGCAAGACACCCCCAATAAAGCAGTGGTTCTGCAGGTGGTGACCTGACCACTTCTCAGTTCCTATGCTTCCTGGCTGATGTTTTGGTCACTTCTGAATGCTGCCGGTGCTTTCACTCTAGTGGTAGCATGAGACGGAGTCTACAACCCACACAAGTGGCTCAGGTAGTGCAGCTTATCCAGGATGGCACATCAATGCGAGCTGTGGCAAGAAGGTTTGCTGTGTCTGTCAGCGTAGTGTCCAGAGCATGGAGGCGCTATCAGGAGACAGGCAAGTACATCAGGAGACGTGGAGGAGGCCGTAGGAGGGCAACAACCCAGCAGCAGGACCGCTACCTCTGCCTTTGTGCAAGGAGGAACAGGAGGAGCACTGCCAGAGCCCTGCAAAATGATCTCCAGCAGGCCACAAATGTGCATGTGTCTGCTCAAACGGTCAGAAACAGACTCCATGAGGGTGATATGAGGGCCCGACGTCCACAGGTGGGGGTTGTGCTTACAGCCCAACACCGTGCAGGACGTTTGGCATTTGCCAGAAAACACCAAGATTGGCAAATTCGCCACTGGCGCCCGGTTCTCTTCACAGATGAAAGCAGGTTCACACTGAGCACATGTGACAGACGTGACAGAGTCTGGAGACGCCGTGGAGAACGTTCAGCTGCCTGCAACATCCTCCAGCATGACCGGTTTGGCATTAGGTCAGTAATGGTGTGGGGTGGCATTTCTTTTTGAGGGCCGCACAGCCCTCCATGTGCTCGGGAGGTAGCCTAACTGCCATTAGGTACCGAGATGAGATCCTCAGACCCCTTGTGAGACCATATGCTGGTGCGGTTGGCCCTGGGTTCCTCCTAATGCAAGACAATGCTAGACCTCATGTGGCTGGAGTGTGTCAGCAGTTCCTGCAAGACGTAGACATTGATGCTATGGACTGGCCCGCCCATTCCCCAGACCTGAATCCAATTGAACACATCTGGGACATCACGTCTCGCTCTATCCACCAACGTCACGTTGCACCACAGACTGTCTAGGAGTTGGCAGATGCTTTAGTCCAGGTCTGGGAGGAGATCCCTCAGGAGACCGTCCGCCACCTCATCAGGAGCACGCACAGGCGTTGTAGGGAGGTCATACAGGCACGTGGAGGCCACACACACTACTGAGCCTCATTTTGACTTGTTTTAAGGACATTACATCAAAGTTGGATCAGCCTGTAGTGTGTTTTTCCACTTTAATTTTGAGGGTGACTCCAAATCCAGACCTCCATGGGTTAAAAAATTTGATTTCCTTTTTTTTTTTTTGTGTGATTTTGTTGTCAGCACATTCAACTATGTGAAGAACAAAGTATTTCAGAAGAATATTTAATTAATTCAGATCTAGGATGTGTTATTTTTGTGTTCCCTTTATTTTTTTGAGCAGTGTATATATATATATATATATATAGATCCAGAAAAACGGGCGGCACTCCAAAAGATAAAAGTAAGTGAACCTTTATTCACCAAGGTGGTGCAACGTTTCGGCTCTACACTTGAGCCTTTTTCAGGCTTGAAAAAGGCTCAAGTGTAGAGCCGAAATGTTGCACCACCTGGGTGAATAAAGGTTCACTTACTTTTATCTTTTGGAGTGCCGCCCGTTTTTCTGGATCTATACATTGGGGTAAGAAGCCTATTCCCCTTGGGACGTGCAGGACGTTTGGCATTTGCCAGAAAACACCAAGATTGGCAAATTCGCCACTGGCGCCCGGTTCTCTTCACAGATGAAAGCAGGTTCACACTGAGCACATGTGACAGACGTGACAGAGTCTGGAGACGCCGTGGAGAACGTTCAGCTGCCTGCAACATCCTCCAGCATGACCGGTTTGGCATTAGGTCAGTAATGGTGTGGGGTGGCATTTCTTTGGAGGGCCGCAAAGCCCTCCATGTGCTCGGGAGGTAGCCTGACTGCCATTAGGTACCGAGATGAGATCCTCAGACCCCTTGTGAGACCATATGCTGGTGCGGTTGGCCCTGGGTTCCTCCTAATGCAAGACAATGCTAGACCTCATGTGGCTGGAGTGTGTCAGCAGTTCCTGCAAGACGAACGCATTGATGCTATGGACTGGCCCGCCCATTCCCCAGACCTGAATCCAATTGAACACATCTGGGACATCACGTCTCGCTCTATCCACCAACGTCACGTTGCACCACAGACTGTCTAGGAGTTGGCAGATGCTTTAGTCCAGGTCTGGGAGGAGATCCCTCAGGAGACCATCCGCCACCTCATCAGGAGCATGCACAGGCGTTGTAGGGAGGTCATACAGGCACGTGGAGGCCACACACACTACTGAGCCTCATTTTGACTTGTTTTAAGGACATTAGATCAAAGTTGGATCAGCCTGTAGTGTGTTTTTCCACTTTAAGTTTGAGGGTGACTCCAAATCCAGACCTCCATGGGTTAAAAAATTTGATTTCCATTTTTTTTTTTTGTGTGATTTTGTTGTCAGCACATTCAACTATGTGAAGAACAAAGTATTTCAGAAGAATATTTAATTAATTCAGATCTAGGAGGTGTTATTTTTGTGTTCCCTTTATTTTTTTGAGCAGTGTATATATATATATATATATATAGATCCAGAAAAACGGGCGGCACTCCAAAAGATAAAAGTAAGTGCACCTTTATTCACCCAGGTGGTGCAACGTTTCGGCTCTACACTTGAGCCTTTTTCAGGCTTGAAAAAGGCTCAAGTGTAGAGCCGAAATGTTGCACCACCTGGGTGAATAAAGGTTCACTTACTTTTATCTTTTGGAGTGCCGCCCGTTTTTCTGGATCTATACATTGGGGTAAGAAGCCTATTCCCCTTGGGACGTGCACCCTATCTCTAACTGATTCTGTACCAGTGCCGCCTTTTTTCCTTGATATATATATATATATATGTTTTGAACTTTTGACTTTTAGGCTCCATATCTCACCATCCACTACAGCTTCGAACGTGAAACTACCAACATTTTATAGACATCATCTTGGCTATCTCATACACAAATTGGACTTGCAACTATTTAGCATATGATTAGCTATGCAGATTCTTGTCAAGTAACTGCATTGGTACTTTTTTGCTCCTGGTGGTAGAACAATCTTATTCTTCTTGTATACTACAAATTACAACCTTTTCTCAGATCCCCTAATAGCTCAGTGTGTTAGTGGGTTTATTCCCAAGCAAAAGGTCACTCACTGGTTTTAATCCATGGGGGAGCAGCTATGATGAAAATTTCCCAAGAAAAGAGAAATAGCATCATCAAGCTCATCGATAGTGTTATCTCGGCCAATAAAATAGCCAAACTGCATCATGTGAGTGCCATAACAGTTGGAAGAATACGAAATGAAGTCCGCCCATCCACTCCAAAGCCAAGAGGTGGCTATCCAGGCAAAATATTGGAATCAACAAATTGGCTCATCACAAGGTCTATCAGTTCTGGCGTGACAAACATGGTAGTGGATGTGGCTCATATGCTTCATAATAGTGAGATCACAAATGTCCATGCAAGCACCATGTGATGCGCATTACACAAGTCTGAAATATGGCCCGAAAAAAGGTCAAGAAGCCTCAACTTCGATATCATCATAAGAAGTGTCGGCTTAAGTCGGCAAAAGTACGAACAATGGACAGTAGAAGATTGGAAACTGGTGATTTTGAGCGATGAGACGAATGTCAACAGATTGGGCTCTGATGGGTGCAAATGGGTCTGGAGGAAATAAGGGAAAGGGGTGATAACGGATTGAGAAATTGAAGGAACAGTCAAGTTTGGTGGAGGATACCTGATGATATGGGGTTGTTTCACAGCCAAAGGCGTTGAATACTTGACCAGGATCGATGGTGGTTTCATTGCTGAGCTATATATGAGTATCCTACAAGGCAAGTTACTCTGTACACTCCAGTACTATGGGTATGAAAAGGACAACATGGTGTTCCAGCAGGACAATGACCCGAAGCATATGTCGGGCATAAATCAGTTGGTGGTGTCAGAAAAAATTACAGGCAAGCAAATGTTTTGCAGTAGGAAGCAGGAGAACTGTAGACAGATCAATTGAGCTGCAGTTTGCATGAGAGCAGAGAGGCCACGGTACATGGCAGATCATCCTTTTACCTAGCAACCCAATGTAGATGTCCACTGGTGCTGTGGTCAGCATTGGGAAATATATTGTTCCTTACTGAGAGAACTCTTTTGAAAGAATAATATTTCTGGTCGTAAAACCCAAGAATAACATGTGGAAGGCCATGTTATTGAGGTTATGTCAATATAAGTCATACAGCACATTTACAGCTTACAAGAAAATGATGGCCTGGGCTCAAGCATGGGATGATATTATGGATCCATGTCATATACAGTTAGTGCCACAGTGCCCCTTTGATTCTCATATGGAGACAAACATAGTTATTTCTCATAACATAGCATAGGGCAATTAAAACTTTGCTTTCTCCCCTAGGCTTTCTCACATGGAGTGTAGTATATAGCAGTTCTATTTAATTCTATTAGGTATTTGATTACTTACTACTGAATGTTATTGCAGTGTATTATGGTGGCACAGTTGTTATTTAGGCATCTGTATGCCAGAGTTATTTGACCAACAATTGGCTAACTGTAGATACGGTCCAAGATACGTTAAATAAGGTAAATGTGAACAAGGCTCCGGGTCCAGATGGATTACACCCAAGAGTGCTTAACCACTTCCCATCTGGGCCCTTTGCCCCCTTCCTGACCAGGCCAAATTTTGCAAAACTGACATATCTCACTTTATGTGGTAATAACTTTGGAACGCCTTTATTTATCCAAGTCATTCAGAGATTGTTTTCTCGTGACACATCGTACTTCATGATAGTCATAAATTTGAGTCAAAATATTTCACCTTTATTTATGAAAAAATCCCAAATTTACCCAAAAATTTGAAAAATTCGCAATTTTCTAAATTTCAATTTCTCTGCTTTTAAAACAGAAAGTGATACCTCATAAAATATTTATTATTTAACATTCCCCATATGTCTACTTTATGTTGGCATCATTTTGGAAATGTCATTTTATTTTTTTAGGACGTTAGAAGGCTTAGAAGTTTAGAAGCAATTCTTCAAATTTTTAAGAAAATTGCCAAAACCCACTTTATAAGGACCAGTTCAGGTCTGAAGTCACTTTGTGGGGCCTACATAGTGGATACCCCCATAAATGACCCCATTGTAGAAACTACACCCCTCAAGGTATTCAAAACCGATTTTACAAACTTTGTTAACCCTTTAGGCGTTCCACAAGAATTAAAGGAAAATGGAGATCAAATTTTTAAATTTCACTTTTTTGGCAGATTTTCCATTTTAATCAATTTTTTTCTTTAACACATCGATGGTTAACAGTCAAACAAAACTCAATATTTATTACCCAGATTCTGCGGTTTACAGAAACACCCCACATGTGGTCATAAACTGCTGTATGGGCACACGGCAGGGCGCAGAAGGAAAGGAACTCCACATGGTTTTTAGATGCCATGTCCCATTTGAAGCCCCCTGATGCACCCTTACAGTAGAAACTCCCAAGAAGTGACCCCATTTTGGAAACTAGGGGATAAGGTGCCAGTTTTATTAGTGCTATTTTTGGGTACATATGATTTTTTGATCATTCATTATAACACTTTATGGGGCAAGGTGACCAAAAAATTGGTTGTTTTAGCAGTTTCTATTTATTTATTTATTTCACCTGAGGGGTTCAGTCAAGTGACATTTTTATAGAGCAGATTGTTACGGACGTGGTGATACCTAATATGTATACTTTTTCTCATTTATTAAAGTTTTACACAATAATAGCATTTTTGAAACCAAAAAATTATGTTTTAATGTGTCCATGTTCTGAGAGCTATAGTTTTTTTATTTCTTGAGAGATTTTCTTATGTAGGGGCTCATTTTTTGCGGGATGAGGTGACGGTTTTATTGGTACCATTTTGTGGGACATACGCGTTTTTGATCACTTGGTGTTGCACCTTTTGTGATGCAAGGTGACAAAAATTGCTTGTTTTGACACAGTTTTTTTTTTTTTTTTTTTACGGTGTTCACCCGAGGGGTTAGGTCATGTGATATTTTTATAGAGCTGGTTTTTACGGACACGGCAATACCTAATATGTATACTTTTTTTTTATTCGTTTCACTTTAACACAATAATAGCATTTTTGAAACCAAAAAAATGATGTTTTAGTGTCTCCATGTTCTAAGAGCTATAATTTTTTCATTTTTTGAGAGATTTTCTTATGTAGGGGCTCATTTTTTGCGGGATGAGGTGACGGTTTTATTGGTACCATTTTGTGGGACATACGCGTTTTTGATCACTTGGTGTTGCACCTTTTGTGATGCAAGGTGACAAAAATTACTTGTTTTGACACAGTTTTTTTTTTTTTTTTTTACGGTGTTCACCCGAGGGGTTAGGTCATGTGATATTTTTATAGAGCTGGTTTTTACGGACGCGGCAATACCTAATATGTCTATTTTATTTTATTTTTTCTATTTAAATTTTTTTTTTTTATTCCTTACTTGGGATTTTTTTTTTTTTACATGTGAAACTTTTTTTTATTTTATTTTTTCAACCCTTTATTTTATTTTTATTTTATTTTACACTTTTCGTCCCCCATAAGGTCATACAAGACCTCTGGGGGACATTTACTTCACTTTTTATTTTTTTTTACACTGTTGATTTCTCCTGTAACTGGGGCTGACATAGTAGCCCCAGTTACAGGACAAATGCACCCCTATAGAGGCTGTACAGCAGCAATCCTGCGCTGTACAGCCTCACAGCAGGGCTGATCGAGGTCTCTGAGAGACCTCACACAGCTCCTGCACTCTCCGGTCACGGCGATCACATGACCGCCGGGCCGGAACAGGAAGCGCACAGCGCTTCCTGCTCTGCAGACACAGCGCTCGGTGAGCGCTGTGTCTGCAGCGATCGTGAAGGCAGGGACACCTGGGCACTGTCCCTGCCTTGTCTTAGGGTTGCCCTGCTGTCACTGACAGCGGGCAACCCGATCAGCAGCTGCACGATTAGCGTGCAGCTGCTATTTCTGACAGGACGTTTTAAAACGTGCTGTCAGAAATAGACGTCCACCCATAGGACGTTTATATCCTATGGGCGGACGTGAGGCGGTTAAAGATTCTCTAGGTACTGGTACAGTGCCAAGTGATTGGCGCAAGGCAAATGTGGTGCCCATATTCAAAATAGGATCTAGGTCCTCCACAGGTAATTATAGACGAGTTAGTTTAACTTCTGTCTTGGGAAAAATGTTTGAAGGACTCTTAACTCCTTAAGGACCGGGCTCATTTTCACCTTAAGGACCAGGCCATTTTTTGCAAATCTGACCAGTGTCACTTTATGTGGTGATAACTTTAAAATGCTTTGACTTATCCAAGCCATTCTGAAATTGTTTTTTCATCACATATTGTACTTCATGACACTGGTAACATGAAGTTAAAAAAAAATCATTTTAAATACCAAATTTACCAAAAATGTGGAATTTTTTTTTACATTTTCTATTTCTCTACTTCTATAATACATAGTAATATCTACAAAAATAGTTATTACTTTACATTCCCCATATGTCTACTTCATGTTTGGATCATTTTGGGAATGACATTTTATTTTTTGGGGACGTTACAAGGCTTAGAAGTTTAGAAGCAAATCGTGAAATTTTTCAAAAATGTTTAAAAACCCACTTTTTAAGGACCAGTTCAGGTCTGAAGTCACTTTGTGAGGCTTACATAATAGAAACCACCCAAAACTGACCCCATTCTAGAAACTAAACCCCTTAAGGTAACCAGAACTGATTTTACAAATGTCGTTAACCCTTTAGGTGTTCCACAAGAGTTAATGTCAAATGGAGATAAAATTTAAAAATTTAGATTTTTTTGGCAATTTTTACATTTTAATCCATTTTTTCCAGTAACAAAGCAAGGGTTAACAGACAAACAAAACACAATATTTATTGCCCTGATTCTGTAGTTTGCAGAAACACCCTATATGTGGCCATAAACTACTGTACGGGCACACGGTAGGGCGTAGAGGGGAAGATGCACCATGTGGTTTTTGGAAGGCAGATTTTGCTGGACTGGTTTATACCATGTCCCATTTGAAGCCCCCCTAATGCACCCCTAGAATAGAAACTCTATAAAAGTGACCCCGTCTAAGAAACTATACCCCTCAAGGTATCCAAAACTGATTTTACAAATGTTGTTAACCCTTTAGGTGTTCCACAAGAGTTATTGGCAAATGGAGATGAAATTTAAGAATTTCAAATTTTTGGCAAATTTTCCATTTTAATCCATTTTTTTTAGTAACAAAGAAAGGGTTAACAGCCAAAAAAATGCTATATTTATTGCCCAATTCTGTAGTTTGCAGAAACACCCCATATGTGGCCGTAAACTACTGTACGGGCAAAGGGTAGGGCGTAGAGGGAAAGGTGCGCCGTGTGGTTTTTGGAAGGCAGATTTTGCTGGACTGGTTTATTTACACAATGTCCCATTTGAAGCCCCCTTGATGCACACCTAGAGTAGAAACTTCATTGAAGTGACCACATTTTGGAAACTACGGGATAAGGTGGCAGTTTTGTTGGGACTATTTTTAGGGTACATATGATTTTTGGTTGCTCTATATTGCATTTTTGTGAGGCAAGGTTACCAAAAATAGAAATTCTGAATTTTAATCTCCATTTGCCATAAACTATTGAGGAACACCTAAAGGGTTAATAAAGTTTGTAAAATCAGTTTTGAATACCTTGAGGGGTGTAGTTTCTTAGATGGGGTCACTATTATGAAGTTTCTACTCTAGGGGTGCATCAGGGGGTCTTCAAATGGGACATGGTGCCAAAAAAAAGGCCATCAAAATCGGCCTTCCAGAAACCATACGGCGTTTCTTTCCTTCTGCGCCCTGCCATTTGGTCATACAGCAGTTTACGACCACATATGGGGTGTTTCTGTAAACTGCAGAATCAGGTTAATAAATAGTAAGTTGTGTATGGCTATTAACCCTTGCTATGTTACTGAAATAAAACGGTTCAGAATGGAAAATTTGCCAAAAAATAGCTGTTTTGGCACCGTTTTTATTTTATTTTTTTGACCGTGTTAGGCTGAGGGGTTAGGTCATGGGGTATTTTTATAGAGCAGATTCTTACGGACGAGGTGATGCCTAATATGTCTACTTTACAATTTATTTAGGTTTTACACTATATTATCATTTTATAAACAAAAAAAAAACATTTTAGTGTCTCCAAGTCCAAGTTTTTTTTTAGTTTTTAGTCGATTATCTTAGGTAGGGGCTCATTTTTTGCGGGATGAGAGGACGGTTTTATTGGCACTATTTTGGGGGGCATATGACTTTTTGATCGCTTGCTATTACACTATTTGTGATGTATATTGACAAAAAAAATACCTTTTTCTGAACAGTTTTTATTTTATTTTTTTACCGTGTTCATCTGAGGGGTTAGGTCATGTGGTATTTTTATAGAGCAGATTCTTACGGATGCGGAGATACCTAATATGTCTACTTTTTTTAATTTATTTTAGTTTTACTAAATAATATTTTTGAATTTTTATTTTATTTATTTTTAGTGTCTCAAGACTGAGAACCATAGTTTTTTTTATCCGATTGTCAGTGGCTAAATTGGGGAAGGGGAAAATAAATTTAGTACTCCAAGGAAGTGTGGTACTCCCTGAAGCAACCAATAATGCAGAGGCCCGGATGATCGGGGCACGTGTCACACTGAATAGTGGTATCTTTCCGTATCCCCCTCCTGTGACACACTCTGCACCTTTTTTGGGGCCGTCCCTTCTTTCCAGTATTGGGGACCACACCTGGAAAGTGTTGGCCAGGGACGATCCGGGCGCCTCCAGTTCCCGAGATTCTCCGGCCTGCTCTTTCCCGGTCAGAAAAGATCAGGTCCTTGAGGACTGCCTCATATAACTGAAGGAATTTCCCTGTGTTTCCAGCACTCCGGGACAGCACAAAAGAGTTTTACAAGGCAACTTGCACCAATAGACTGCAAATTTTTGTGTACCATGCCCGGGTTTTGCAAATGGCATTATATGGCTTAAGGACTTGATCAGAGAGATCAACTCCTCCCATATACCAATTGTAGTCGACGATACAATCGGGCTTGAGGTACCTCGCACAGGGACAGGGGTGATGCCGTTACTGTGAATTGTGGACAGTACAAGGACATCCCTCTTGCCCTTATATCTGACCAGCAACAGGTTTCCACTGGTAAGGACACTGGTCTAACCCCTGGGGATAGGTACCTGGAGGGGGTGGGTAGGGAGGCCGCGTTGATTTCTCCACACGGTCCCACAAGCGGACGTGGATCTGGCGGCGAAAGACTGGAACAAGGGGATACAAGTATAAAAGTTATCCACGTACAGGTGGAAACCCTTATCTAGCAGTGGGTGCAGAAGGTCCCACACAAGTTTCCCGCTAACACCCAGAGTGGGGAGACATTCTAAGGGTTGAATACGGGAATCTCGCCCCTCGTACACACAAAACTTGTAAGTGTACCCTCGCCATACCTCGCCCGCTTAGAGGGAACATACTGGCGGAAAAGGAGTCTCCCCTTGAAAGCAATGAGAGACTCATCAACCGCGACCTCCCTTCCAGGTAAATATGCCTGCACAAATTTGGCCCCAAAGTGATCGATGACCAGCCTGATTTTGTACAGGCTGTCATAGGCAGGATCACCTTGGGGGGGACATGCTGCATTATCTGCATAATGCAGGCATTTCCGGATGGCCTCAAACCGGGAGCGTCTCATGGCCGTACTGTAAAGTGGGGTCTGGTAGAGGACGTCCCCACTCCAGTAATGCCTGACACTAGTTTTTTTGACTAGGCCCATGTTCCGCACGAGGCCCCAAAACGTCTTCATCACGGCTGCACTGACCGGAGTCCAGCCACCGGGCTAGCCAAAAAGGAGCCCAGGTGTTGAGCAACAAACTGTTGGGCGTACAGGTTAGTTTGCTCCACCATCAGATTTACAAAGTGGTCACTAAAAAAAAGACTAAAGTAGTCATATTCAGTGAAGCCAACTGTGGAAATCTGAATTTCTGGTTGGCCTACAAAATCAGGAATCGCGGGCTCAAAATGCTCTGGGGTACACCATGCAAGTTCACCGGTAGGGGGCTCCGGTGGACTTAACTGGTGAGCCGGAAAACTAGTACGAGCCCCAGAGCTGCTCGTACTAGTGTGGGCCACAGGGTCCCTAGCATGGCGGTCCCCTTGCTCTGCCTGGCAGCGTCTCCGCCGCCTTGGGGACTCATCATCATCGCTAGATGATGAGAAGGACGCGGATGACAAAAGGAAAGTGGGATCATTCTTGTCCTCACTGGGGCTCTCGGACTCAGAGGCAAGCTTGGCGTATGCCTCCTCAGCCGAGAACATTTGGCGGGCCATAGGGGAGTGTGTGTGCGTGTGTGTGTGTGTGCTTGTTAAACTTTATTTGGTGTGCGTGTGTGTGGGGGCACACGTGTTCGCGGACTTACCCTAAACCTAACAGACAAAGAAATAATACAAATAAAAAAAAAATAATAATTCAATTTCAATCTTGCTGATCAATCGTCCGAAGTTGATCAGCGGTGGGGTATGCGATGCGCTAACAGTGGCCGGACGCTAAGAGTGCCGGCCACAGTCAGCGTATGCTGAAAAAAAGCTATGCTGTGGACCCCAGACACCCGATTTAGGGTGATGCAATCAAAAACCTGGAAATGCAGCAAACCGCAGGTCTTAATTGACCTGCGGTTTGCGGCGATCGCCGACATGGGAGGGGGGGGGGGGCGGTCACAGGATCCCCCGGCGCATTGTCCCAGGGTGCCTGCTCAATGATTTGAGCAGGCACCCAGTTCTGATCACCGCCCACCACGCGGCGGTGATCGAACCTACACATGACGTACCGGTACGTCATGTTTTCTTAAGTACCGGGAAATCATGCCATACCGGTACGTCATGTGTCCGGAACAGGTTAAGGGACTATTTACAGGAGTATGTGACTGTAAATAATATTATAACTGATAACCAACATGGGTTTACCAAGGACAGAAGTTGTCAGACTAACCTGTTTTGTTTTTATGAGCAGGTGAGTAGTAGCCTGGACAGATGGGCGGCTGTGAAAGTAGTGTTTCTAGATTTTGCAAAGGCTTTTGATACTGTCCCTGATAGACATTTAATAGGTAAAGTAAGGTCTATAGGCTTGGAAAGTATAGTTTGTAATTGGATTGAAAACTGGCTGAAGGACCGTGTCCAGAGAGTTGTGGTCAATGATTCCTATTCAGAATGGCCGGGGGTTATAAGTGGTGTACCGCAAGGTTCAGTGCTGGGCCCTCTAATATTTTATTTATTTATTAATTATATCGAGGACAGGATTAATAGCACCATTTCTATTTTTACAGATGACACTAAGGCTACTTTCACACCTGCGTTTAGGTCGGATCCGTCTGGTACGTGCCCAGACGGATCCGCACCTATAATGCAAACGTTTAGATCCGTTCAGAACGGATCCGTTTGCATTACCATGAACAAAAAAAAAAAAATTTTTTTTTTTTTTTTTTTGTTCATGATAATGCAAACGGATCCGTTTTGACTTTACATTGAAAGTCAATGGGAGACGGATCCGTTTGAAAATTGAGCCATACTGTGTCAACTTCAAACGGATCCGTCCCTATTGGCTTACATTGTAAGTCTGGACGGATCCGTTTGCCTCCGCACGGCCAGGCGGACACCCGAACGCTGCAAGCTGCGTTCAGGTGTCCGCCTGCTGAGCGGAGCGGAGGACAAACGGAGCCAGACTGATGCATTCTGAGCGGATCCGCATCCATTCAGAATGCATTAGGGCTGGACGGATCCGTTCGGGGCCGCTTGTGAGAGCCTTCAAACGGAACTCACAAGCGGAGCCCCGAACGCTAGTGTGAAAGTAGCCTTAGCTATGTAGTACTGTTCAGTCTATGTAAGATGTCCATAAACTACAAGGTGACTTGAACACTCTAAGTGATTGGGCATCAACTTGGCAAATGAGGTTCAATGTGGATAAATGTAGTTATACATCTTGGTAGTAATAATCTCTGTGCTTCATATGTCCTAGGGGATGTAACACTGGGAGAGAAGGATTTGGGTGTCCTTGTAGATCATAGATTGAATAGCAGCATACAATGTCAATCAGTTGCTTCTAAGGCCACCAGGATATTGTCATGCATTAAACGAGGCATGGACTCGCGGGGCAGGGATGTAATACTACCACTTTACAAAGCGTTGGTTTGGCCTCATCTGGAATATGCAGTTCAGTTCTGGGCACCAGTCCATAGAAAGGACGCGCTGCAGCTGGATAAAGTACAGAGGAGAGCGAATAAACTGATAAGGGGCATGGAGGGTCTTAGTTATGAAGAAAGATTAAAATAATTGAATTTATTTAGTCTTGAGAAGAGACGTCTAAGGGGGGACATGATTAACCTATACAAATATATAAATGGGCCATACAAAAAATACAAACCGGATTCCAAAAAAGTTGGGACACTATACAAATCGTGAATAAAAACTGAATGCAATGATGTGGAGGTGCCAACTTCTAATATTTTATTCAGAATAGAACATAAATCACGGAACAAAAGCTCAAACTTAGAAAATGTACCATTTTAAGGGAAAAATATGTTGAATCAGAATTTCGTGGTGTCAACAAATCCCCAAAAAGTTGGGACAAGGCCATTTTCACCACTGTGTGGCATCTCCCCTTCTTCTTACAACACTCAACAGACGTCTGGGGACCGAGGAGACCAGTTTCTCAAGTTTAGAAATAGGAATGCTCTCCCATTCTTGTCTAATACAGGCCTCTAACTGTTCAATCGTCTTGGGCCTTCTTTGTTGCACCTTCCTCTTTATGATGCGCCAAATGTTCTCTATAGGTGAAAGATCTGGACTGCAGACTGGCCATTTCAGTACCCGGATCCTTCTCCTACGCAGCCATGATGTTGTGATTGATGCAGAATGTGGTCTGGCATTATCTTGTTGAAAAATGCAGGGTCTTCCCTGAAAGAGATGACGTCTGGATGGGAGCATATGTTGTTCTAGAACCTGAATATATTCTTCTGCATTGATGGTGCCTTTCCAGACATGCAAGCTGCCCATGCCACACGCACTCATGCAACCCCATACCATCAGAGATGCAGGCTTCTGAACTGAGCGTTGATAACAACTTGGGTTGTCCTTGTCCTCTTTGGTCCGGATGACATGGCGTCCCAGATTTCCAAAAAGAACTTTGAATCGTGACTCGTCTGACCACAGAACAGTCTTCCATTTTGCCACACTCCATTTTAAATGATCCCTGGCCCAGTGAAAACGCCTGAGCTTGTGGATCTTGCTTAGAAATGGATTCTTCTTTGCACTGTAGAGTTTCAGCTGGCAACGGCGGATGGCACGGTGGATTGTGTTCACTGACAATGGTTTCTGGAAGTATTCCTGAGCCCATTCTGTGATTTCCTTTACAGTAGCATTCCTGTTTGTGGTGCAGTGTCGTTTAAGGGCCCGGAGATCACGGGCATCCAGTATGGTTTTACAGCCTTGACCCTTACGCACAGAGATTGTTCCAGATTCTCTGAATCTTCGGATGATGTTATGCACAGTTGATGATGATAGATGCAAAGTCTTTGCAATCTTTCGCTGGGTAACACCTTTCTGATATTGCTCCACTATCTTTCTGCGCAACATTGTGGGAATTGGTGATCCTCTACCCATCTTGGCTTCTGAGAGACACTGCTACTCTGAGAAGCTCTTTTTATACCCAATCATGTTGCCAATTGACCTAATTAGTGTTAATTGGTCTTCCAGCTCTTCGTTATGCTCAAATTTACTTTTTCCAGCCTCTTTTTGCTACTTGTCCCAACTTTTTGGGGATTTTTTGACACAGTGAAAATTGGAATCAACGTATTTTTCCTTTAAAATGATACATTTACTCGGATTAAACGTTTGATCTGTCACCTACGTTCTATTATAAATAAAATATTGACATTTGCCATCTCCACATCATTGCATTCAGTTTTTATTCACAATTTGTTTAGTGTCCCAACTTTTTTGGAATCCGGTTTGTACTGTGAAAAACTGTTCCATGTAAAATGCCCTCAAAAGACAAAGGGGCACTGCCTCCGACTAGAGAAGAAAAAGTTCAGTCTCCAGAAGTGTCAAAGCTTCTTTATTTGTAAAAACTGTGAATCTGTGGAATAGACTTCCTCAGCACGTGGTCACAGCAGAAACAGTAGACAGTTTTAAAAAGGGTTTAGATGAATTATTAAAAGTAAACAATATTAATGCTAATGAAAATGTGTAGAAATCTTAGTTGAATTTCCTTCTGGGATTCGCGTCCCCACCTATTCCTTGGTTGAACTTGATGGACTTATGTATTTTTTCAACCATATTAACTATTTAACTACGCGGCACTATGATGTGAGCACCATACTGTATAGCACTTAATTGTGTGGAGCGTGCCAAAGTACTGCACGATTCGGATTAATTTAAAAACATTCAAAATAAAGCATTTTCTCATGGTAACGAGTTGGTCCATAACATGAACTTTTTTCTTTCTCTTACTAAATCACAGCAATTCCAAACAGATTATTAAGAGTTGCATTAAATGAAAGCAATCCATTTTATTTTCACTGTTACATGGTTGTCCATACAACTCCATATTTTAGAGATATTTTTCTCTAGAAGTACTGGCCCAAAAGGGCCCCATAGAAGTCTTTAGGTGCTGTTTGATGATTCCATCATACTCGAAGGGTGTATTAGGGCCATATTATGTTTGAGGCCTCACCCACAAATGAATACAAACTATTGAAACAATGCATAATATAATCAGTAAATAGATTATGTATAAATGTTCAGGGCCAAACAATATTGTGCGATCCAATAACAGATCAAACACATATGGTAAGTAGATATAGCTATATATTGGAATTGGGATATTTCATCCATTTACTTTAATAAAAGATGCAACGGACAAGAGTATTATGTGTATATCCTTAACATACCTATCAATTCTTCACAGCAAACAACAAGGGGTTAAACTGAAGAGCTCCATAGTCAGGAACTGTCAGAGAGGGGTAGCTGTGAAAAAATTGTGCAGCCTTTTTAAGCAAAATCCTCCTGCCGTCCTGTTCCTTATTATCAACTTTGTCATTCCCATCAGACGTGTAAAAATCTCAGCATTTCATATAAGCACGCTCAACATTAGAAAAAAAAATACATTAAAATGCCCTGTAGATATTTCCCACGGGACAAGCGGACTTGATATTTTTCCATCCAATATTACAATCAGCTGAATTTGAAATGCATTGTACGCCGGGTATTATCCCAGACCTAATTCCGATATGAGACATACTATGCATGAATAGGCACCCGTCGAGTAAAGTAAATGTATTGTTTTATTAAATACACATGTAGCATATAATAACTGAAACAATAACCTCCCTATCAGAGATCTGCCTTGGTTCTGATCTACATGCTGCACGATTAACCTGAATGCTGCTGTCTGTCTGGAAGAGTACAATAGTGCAGCAAACAAGTCGGCCTGCTTTTCTATAGCAGTCATTTTAGCAGGGACAGAGAATATTTTACGCGGCTCGGATTATGAAGGCTGCCTTCATTCCTCCAGCTTTAAATTGTTGTAGAAAATGAAAAAACCTAATAGCATTTTGATGTATTCCAGTTAGGTTTTCCATTAGGAAAAAAGGTGATATGTTCCAACCATTTGTCACGAATAGAAAAAAAAATGGAGGAAATGTTGACAATTTCATTACATTGTGGTTTTGGTGCTGATCTGAAGTTACCTATTAAGAGACAGAAAAATATATATTCATAGTAATTATTAGTTGGGAGCATTTCAGCTTCAGCCCCTTTTAACAATGGCTATTAAGCTGTTATGAATCAATGAACTGCAAATTTTTAGATTAAGAAATAAGTATGTATAGACTTGTCTTTCTGGTGACAGGCCCACACACCGCTGAGATAAAGGAATACTCCTACAGATAAGCATTTGCTTCGGCTGATGTGTGAATAGATTTTAGTTCTGAGACAAAACTCAGTATGCTGAGATGATAGAAGAATTTTAGGGAAAGTTCTCATTCCATTGTGAAGCGGAATTGTGGTTTGGAATTATTAAAAGCGGTTCCATAATTTGAGGATAATTTTTTGGTTGTAAAATAGGCAATAGAAGAATTGGTGCCCGAAATTCTTGTATGTATTGCATCAAAGTTTGTCCTCTTAAAAGGGAATTCCCATCTCATATATTAAATATGTGGAGCCCCTACATCTGAGATTCCCAGAAAACCAATTATGCTAGGCAATTATGCCTATCAAGATGGCCAGCAGTGGTCCCATTCTGCTGCACTATGAACAGACAGGTGGTCGCTTGCTGAGCAAGTCTATGATTCTCATAGTCTTGAAGGAGCTTGTCTGTGGCTGTCTAACCTGCTGTATTAAGGGTGTAGGATCCTATTTTCTCCTGAGAGGTGAGGTCTTGGAGGTGAAATCTCCATTGATTAGACATTCATATCATGTTCAGCCATTTTATTTGTTCAAATTTTCTAAAATCCACAAAAAGTTTTGGGAAAGGTACAGTAGATTTCATAATTAAATGTGAATATGCTTCATCTGATTCCATTGAATTTCTAAGGTTTAAATTGTAACTACAGATGTGTCCATTCTTACCTTTCATCCTCGTTTAAGATATTTTGATGCGTTGCGTGAAATAACCTGTTTTGAAAGAGAATTAACTTGACACTTTTTTAATTTAAATCCTGGAATCTTAATTGATTTATCTCAAAATATATTGAACCAAGATGACAAGTAAGAGCAATGTGGAGGACAACTTTAATTTAAGTGGTTGGTAACCTTGGTTAATACATTTTTTGTTAGAAAGAGCCCACATCAGTGTCATGGTATCCCACTGGTGTAAATTGTAGAGGGGGCAAGGTAACAAGGACCATTTTTCCTATAAAAAAAAAGCCACTGTAGACTAAAGGGGATTGAGCAGATGGCATAACAAACTCATTAACATGAGGGTCCAAATACTAAGTGAATGATGAGTGTATAGTAACTGCCTTTGAATACTCCTCCCTAAGTGAATGCTTGAGGATCAGTTTGCAGTGAGCCCTGGAGGAGCTGGTGGAGAGGATGGAAGTGGTAGTAGTAGTAGTAGATGAAATGCTGTCACGGTATACTCCCTCAGGCCATTGCTCCATGGCGATCAGTGCAGTGGAAAAGCAGTATTGAAAGATGAGGCCAGAATCAAATGCTCAAAAGTTTTCTTTACTAAGTGCAATGTACAAATTCAAATACATTCAATAGCAGCAATCTTCTGGCACCAGTAAGACCAGTAAGGAATATGGAGGCAAGTTGGATGCCTGCAGTTTAGCACTAATATTGTACTGGCTCTAATAGTATTCTGGATGATTGGTGTCTTAGCTACAGTCCCTCACTTTCACAGGTATTTACTTGAGGGTTTATGTCTTTGATTTTCCAGAAGAACCCCTTTTAGCCGCAAGAGCTCAGGCATGTGCTCCCTCTCCTTTCTCCTTTCTGGAACCCCCTCCTGTTAGGAAGCAGGACCAGCCCACTCCCACCAAGAAGGGAGGAACAGCGTGGTTAGCCCTGTTCCAAGCAAACCATTGCCAACCACTCCTTACTGGTAACAATGCCCAAAACATAAACAATATCATATATAATATAATACAAAACTACATACAATTGTAATACCCCTATATCTGGAGTACAACATGGTAATTATAAATGTAATCTTTGAAAAATTGGCATTTCCTGGTTTAAAGAGCCCACTAACCATCCTGACATGTCTGTTTTAGTTAATATTCTGCATAAACAAAACACGGCACATAATAATGCTGTGGAAACTTATTTGAGAACTCTGTTATGTACAATTATTATGTGATTCCTCCTGGAAATGTATGAATAAATAGACAATTGGGTATAGCCATTACTATTAGTCCCTTTACACATACCAACTAGTCAATGGTGACAGCATCATACTGTATAGAGATATACCCAATTGACAAGGGTAATGGTAATGCCAAATTGTCAATGTACTCATACATTCCCATGATAAATAACATACTCCTAGATGTATGGTTAAGGATTCACAACCCTCTTTGTGTCTGTTTAGAAAGTATTCAGTAGCCACATAATCCAGTATGAAGTGCAAATTTAGAAAATGGGTCATCCACCAATAATGACATGTAATAAGGGTCAGGATGTAGAAATTCAGGAAGGGTTGCTTTAGAAATGAAATTCTTGTCCAAACATGAAAATCGTATTATGATTTGGAAGCAACATGTCAGACCGCCTTATTGTTTCTAATCCTATTTTTAATACAATCATCTAGGACAAAGCAAGATGGAAATAAACATTGGCATCATGAAATATCATCTTGATTTAAGAAGAGAGTATTATAGGAAAGGAACGCACATTGTATGAGGAAATGACCTATTCCTTGGTGAGGGAAGAAATGTCAGACTAGAAAGTACAATTTGTTCAATATCAGACGTTTAGGAGGAGCAAGGATTTTCATACACCAATCAATCATAATATTAAAACTGCTGATAGGTAAAATGAATACCATTGGTTATCATGTGACAATGACACTTGTCTAGGGGTGGGATATATGAGGCAGGAGTGAAAAATCAGTTATTGAAGTTCATTTGCTTGAAGTAGGAGGGCATGCGTATGGATCTGAGCCACTTTGACAAAAAGGTAGGTCATATAAGGTGTTCCTGCTATGTGGTTGTTAGTATCTATCAATAGCAGTACAGGGAAGTACAACTGGACTGATGTGAATGTCACGTGGAGTTTAGCCCTCCTGGTCCAATCGCACAGAAGGGCTACAAAAGCACACACTGCTGAAATAGTTACTGCTGGCTATTACAGATGACCAAAGTAAAAAAAAATTCGCCAAGGTTCGCCAAGAAATTTTATTCATTGCAAATTAATTTGTCAGAATTCGCTGTAAATCAGGTATACAGAGCAGCCGTGCTGCAGTAAAGAACCACACGGTCAATTCGCCTACAGCTGCGTTTCATTTAATAATGAAGACAGCACTGTATAGTCAGTCTTCATTGTTAATGGCTGCGAGGCACCTTTAATGCACGTTTAAACAGAAGCTGTTGCTGGTATAGGGTTTGGCTGGATAGGTGGGGGCACAATATGCATATTATTGCTGTTCTTGTCTGCAATCTTCTGGAGGTTATTTGACAGTAAACACAGAATATTAATAATCTCTGGCATACCCACTTCTCCAACCCCAGAGATCTCCTGACCTACAGGTGGAAGCCCTTCTTTTGCCATCTGCTTTTCCTCCTTCTCCACATCATCTAATATCGATGAGAATATGTCGTCAGGAACATCCAGCTCCTCCTCTCTCTGCATCTTGCTAAATTTTCTAGGATATGGAGATCACGAAGGATGATTTGGAAGAAGGAAAGTCAGTAAATGATGAGGATTTTCATCATAAAGACCAGGCGGGTGCAGACTGGATGGTATCAGTTGGCATGCTGGCAATGAAATAATAAAAGATTCCATCTTATTGATATTGAATTACATATCTTAGTTTATGGCTGATGTAGCAATTAGTAAATGTAGGAGTAAATAAATAATTTAAACAGAGGCAGAATAAGTCTCCCTGCACTCTCCCTACACTCTCCCTCCACAATATTCTTCTATTAGTCATTTTCATGAGCATGAGTGCTTGCTACATCTCTCCCTATGCTTAGCTCACAGGACAATAGTGGAGACTGGACGGGATGAGGGTTTTATAGGGCTTGACATGACAGGGGATAGCTATCTGCGTATTGGCTGGCTGAACAGCATTATGGGTGATCTTGCGTTCCTGGGCTTTGTAACACTTGTAGCTAGCATTTTAGGGAAACCTGATTCGTTACCACGAAGCGTGAGAAAATTGGGATTCATTTTAAATTTAAGTTTTCCTAAACTTTAGACCGAATTCTGCTTAGAATGCTATGCTTCGTTTCACTCAACACTACTGGCTATGATAGATGTCAAAGAACACAGTGCAACACAGTTTGGTACATGTGTCAATGTGCAACTGCAAACTGGTCTGCCTCAAAAGTGCTTATAAATTAGGCACATGAGCATCAGAACTGGACCATGGAGCAATAGAAAAAGTGACCGAGTCTGATGAATGAAATTTTCTTTTACATTATGTAGATGGTAGAGTGCACGTGTGTCACTTTCTGGGTATGAGATGGTACCAGGATGTATTTCTGGGCAATGTTTTGCTTGGAAACCTTATATCTTGGCATTCATGTGGATATTACTTTGTTATGTCTGTGAAGGGTCTCATTTATCCAGGTCATGGTATATCTGTAAAGAATAAATCAAGGCAACTGTACGTACTGTAGATTTCTTAAAAACGTTTCACTCGTTCTTCCAACGAGCTTTCTCAATTCTGAGTGACTATACAAGAATTCTCTGGGAATAAATATGTAACTGAATCAACATCTGGTAATTATACCCAGCATGGGGTCAGAGGTCATTATACCCAGCATGGGGTCAAAGGTGTTGATTCCATTATCCTAATTGGAGTCAGTAGGTGATAAAGACTTCCCAGAAAAAGGTGTCAAGACAGCATTGTTTGTGGCAGAGAATAGATGTCTAACCCCCCCCCCCCCCGCCTCTATTCAAGCTTGGCTTCTCCATTTTTACGTAGATAGCCTCCTTCACACCTCGTTTGTACCAATCGGCCTCCTTATCCAAAACACGTACTTGACTGTCTTCAAAGGTGTGACCTGTTTCTTTTGGATGTAAGTACACGGCTGAATCTTGACCAGAGGTTTTGGCTCTTCTATGCTGAGCTATACTCTGATGTAGTTGTTGTTTTGTTTCGCCAATATACAGTTCTGAGCATTCCTCATTGCACTGGACTGCGTACACAATGTTGTCCATCTTGTGTTTAGGCGTTGGGTCTTTGGAATATTTATTCCCAGAGAATTCTTGCACAGTCACTCAGAATTGAGAAAGCTCGTTGGAAGAACGAGTGAAACGTTTTCAAGAAATCTACAGTACGTCCAGTTGCCTTGATTTATTCTTTACAGATTTACTTTGATGTACCACTTACCTAAATATTGCTGTAGACCAAGTTCCCTCCTTCATGGCAGCAGTATTCCCTAATGGCAGACTCTTACAGCAGGATAATGCACCCTGCCATACTGCAAATATTTTTTTCATTAATGTTTTGAGGAACCATTCCTGCAGATATCAATCAAATTGGGCTTAAATAGTTTGTGCCAAGTATTAAAATGATCCCTAATCCACAGACATCTGATAGGTGGGGGTATGACGAATCATGACAACAGGGGTCCTTGGTTTCCCTGTATAAATGGAGCAGTGGTCGAGCATGAGTGTGGATAGGCAATAAGTAATTTTAGTGGGAAAACTCTTTTAAGACCTGCTCTATCCTTTGCCATTTCTTAAATCCTAAAGTTTCCCATATCCATTCAACAGCTAAATGCTTCTTCGGCCAACAGCTATTTTCAATGACTTCCCCATACACATACACAATCAGCTCAGTCAAAGGTCAATACCAGGATGTTAGTCAGAGGTGGCCAGATGTATGAGGGACCAGCTAAGATATCGACGGCCATTTAGGATTCAAATAGGCTGTCTATGGTGATAAAATCTAGCCATACCACCAGATGCAGTTAGGAGTGCAAACAGAAAGCAGCAGTTATCTGTAGTATGACCTTGGAGGACCTTTAAATATTTTGTGATTTAAGCTACATTGTATTGCCCCTTTATTCGATGCACACATGTAGTAGCACATTGGACCTTATTTGAACATTGAATCACCTTGAACCACCAGCAATTCATTAGAAAATATGGGCAGCACGGTGGCTTAGTGTTTAGCACTGGTGCCTTGCAGCGCTAGGGTCTGAGGTTTGAATCTGACCAAGGACACCATCTGATTGGAGTTTGTGTGTTCTCCCTGTGTTTGCGTGGGTTTTCTCCCACTTTCCGAAGACATACTGATAGGGAATGTAGATTGTGAGCCCTATTGGGGACAGCTTGATGCTAATGTCTGTAAAGTGCTGTGTAATATGTCAGGGCTATATACTGTAAGTGCATAAAATAAATGAGAGAATATATTTGTTTGAAATTGTTCAGACAGGATACCTTCTTATAATTGTCACAAATTATATGGAGGTATTGACATGCTCTGAACAGCCCATTCTACCTCTTTCCTGAGATACTCTATAGGAATAGGTACTGTGAAAATCAAGGAGCAACGCAAATATGATGTCATGTTCTTAGAACCAATCCATGACTATATGGCCCTTGTTGTATGAATATCAGTTGCACATTCCACTGATCCACATAGTGATTTTGCCCCATTATATAGTTGTAGCATGCATGTGTCCACGTGCTGTGATTTCTGCATGGTTTCCATGCAGAAACTGCTGTTAGTTGGAACATGTTAGCTGTGTGTAGTTTTTTTTTTTTGCCACAACACCGATTTCTAATCCACGCTTAGAAAAATACAGGCCATATGAACTATTGCACTGATAACAACAGTAGGAGGCAGATCTTGAGTGGATTCTACACAAATTTTGGTGCAGAATATATCAATCTTATAGGGAATTGTTGCATTTGCAAGTAGGGTACATCTAAGAGGGTCAATTGTGTGTGGCTCTTGACTCAGCACCCCAATCAAGGATTGTGCAGCAATTAAGGCAGACATAGTAAAGTTCAAAGTAACAGAACTATTCACCCTTTAACCCCTATATAGAGATGTGGACTTTGCTGCAGGGGAGCCACCAGCCAGCTTTCTTCTGAAGTAGTTTCTGTATGGTTAACAGCTGACCCCTGGGGGTCAGAGTCATTGGTGCAGGGCAAACAGAATTGTAGTTAGGAACTGTTTGAGGTCATTGCTAGCAATGTACGGTACTTGCAATACGGGAATGAATCCAGGGCAGGCAGGGTAGCAACAATACAGGGAACAGGCATGGTCAAGTCAGGCTGTGGAGGATTATAGTAAATGGGCAGAGGTCAGTACATGGGCAAACAACAGAATAGCGCACCTTTGTAATCAATTTAGCAAGCTACAGTACCATTTTCCTAGGTATCTTACCAGTGAGGACGTTATCTGAAATACTCCATGTGAAAATTAGGGCATAATTTTATGTCAATATTCCATATTTTTTGTAACTATCTGTATAATTTCATGTTAGAAATATAGCGGAAATATAGGGAATATGATGCAAAGGGCCACCGCCAATAATTGATGTGACTTGTGTTTTTCTTCTGACACAACTTCTTTTTTAGTATTTCAAGAATTTCAACAATTTTAAATAGTGATTAAATTCCTACTAAAAAAACAATAATAAACATTCAATCAGAATTTAAAGTCTTAACAAATAAAGCAGGGTTAAAATGTTCTTGCAGACATATATTTAAATGTTATCTCTCACTGATCCCCTGTCAGCAGCAGTTCTGATGTGTGCCTACAGTGAACATATCGTATTACCATACTCCGAATCTAGCTTTTCCCCTAAATATAGTGCAATAGTGTCTAGCCTAAAAAAAAAATTGTGGTTATAATATTTTTTTATTAAATATTTTAAGGAAATAGTATTTTAAGTGTTTTGTTGGCACATGAATAAAATGATTTTTCTCGTGTTCCGTTCTCTAAGGAGAATTCCCTGTGCATATTTTTTTTGCTGGCATTAAGAAATCCTTTCTGTTGACCAATAATGTAAAAACTTCCTTGGAGAAGATAATGTGCATGATTGCAGTGCCACCTTGTCAAATTTGTGGCTTTTTATGCAGTCCTGTCTTCAGCCATGCATTATGCATGAAAGAGTATCTCATTACATTTCATTTTCTTTACAGCAGCCTTTCCTCTCTTTGACATGCTCAGATTCCCATTAGCTTTTACCACCACTCATCTTTTAGAACAGCTGCATCTGTAGGCTTTTGCAGCATTTTAGACAAAAATAGGTGTGGTTAACTTTGTCTCCTTGCTCCTAATATAAATTATTCACAAGGTTTTTGTACAAAATGTAAGATAACCTGCTTAAACTCAAACGCCAATAAAACCCTTTTTTTTCTTCCCCAGCACATTTTCCAGAATACATTGACAGCTGAGAAAAATAATACAATCTGCTTTTTGGATCATTGAACGTCTTGTTTAAACCTTTTGTGTATTTAAATGTGATTTTTATGATTTTTTCTTTTTTTTATCTTTTATTTTGAATGCAGAGTAACTTATTACAACAATTCTAATAACACTCTATGACAATTTGAAATAGATATACAAAATGTGTCCGGTATGCATGCATTTTACCATACATATTGTGGTTGTATATGTTGTGACACAGTGAGGGGAATGGTCTGGGAAAACAATAATTTTCCTCCCAGCGTGTGCTGCTGGGCTGATTTGCAGCCAGGTGGGGTCAAATACCAGACTGGATTATAATTGCCGATCCAGGTTTTTGGCAGCACCTGGCTGTCCTTAAATAGGCAGCTGGGCTAGGCAGCTGGACTGAGCAACCGGATCTCTGTGTTGGGATCTGAGGCTCGGTGCCAGGATGGAGGGCTGAGACTCATGGGCCAAGGAAAACAGGCCCCCTAAAGGCTGTCGTGGACTGCTGGAGGCAGAACTGACATCAAGGTGCCTTGTCTTATATGAACTTTCCAATTTGTTTGAAGTAACACCAAGATGTACTTTCCATTGTGTGTAAAGTAAACACCAAGACTGCAAAGTAATGCATTGTTTTGTGCATTTGCCTCAAGTTTGAATAAACAGTGAAGTTTTGCGTTAAGAGCTTCTCTTTTGCCTCTGCACTGCGTCCGCTTACCCTATCTACCAGAGCGAAACCCCACAATTGGTGGAAGATGCGTGCAAGCGCAGTGAGGCAGGCGTGATCACCGAAGTATTGTTGTTTTTCATTTTTGCTCGGGGCACGGTTGTATGTCTTGCATTAAACCCATTAAATTTCAAACAGCAACCCTCAACAAAATGGAGGCCATAATGAAGGCTCTTGTGGAGGCTAACCAGCAGCAGCGAGAAACCAACCTGCAACAACGGGAGGCTAACAGGCAGCAGCAAGATACAAACCAGCTGCTGTTACAACACGTGATGGCTATACAGACGGCAGGAACATCCCAAAGCGTCCATGATGTCCAGAAAGAGGTCCGTGCGGCGATCCCCAAGATGACACCCTTAGATGACGCCAAAACCTACCTTGCGATGTACGAGAAGGTGACCACAAGGGAGAAACTAGCCTGAGACCAGTGGGCTGAGATCGTTGCTCCGTTCCTGGCATCTGATTCTCAGCGGGTATATTTCGACTTGCCGGACGATCAAGCGGCTGACTACCAGAAACCAAAGGGTTAGATTCTGGCTAAACTGGGGGTGAATGTGTTGGTTCGGGCCCAGCGGGTACATCAGTGGGGGTTTAACCCAGATCAACCAACGAGACCCGGGTATTATGACTTATTTCACCTCCTGCAAAAGTGGCTACAGCCTGATGTGCTGAGTCCCATGGCTATGCTGGATCGACTATTAGCTGATATGTTCTGGAGGGCTTTTCCACCCCCTCTGCAACACTGGATCGGCCAGGTGTCTCCTGGCAATGTCCTGTAGATGGTGGACCTGTTGAAACGCTATGAGGCTACTAAGAATCTACAGGGGGGTTCTTTTGGGAGGGGAGCAGTCAAACCCCGGAAATCTCCACCCCAGGCCCGGAGATTTGAGCCGATGAAACCCACCCAGGATGTGCCCACTATGGGCATGGCTCTGTTAGTCTGCTGGCAGTGTCAGGAGCCTGGCCATGTAAGGGCTGACTGTCCTCATCGGGTTGAGCCCATGGACACTAATTGTGGTTACCCTCAGTCACTATATGCCAGGAAACTGTGTGCAACAGGTACCCTGGAATCTCAAAACCTTTGTGCCAGATGGAAGTGGGAGACACTCAAGCAGAGGCGCTGCTGGACTCAGGGAGCCTGGTGACCCTAGTAAGGGCTACCCTAGTGCGGTCCACCGAGTATACTGGCCGGAAAGTTGGGGTGATGTTCATCCATGGAGACTTAAAAGACTACCCCACCGCACTGGTGTCTTTAACCACAATAGCCAGCAGGTGGACCCACGAGGTGGCAGTCGCCACAAATCTACACTACGAACTCATAATAGGGAGAGACTTTCCGGGCTTCCTGGCCCTATGGCCAGTTGTGAGAGTTACTGATACTCGTGAGTCAGTGGTAAACCCAGGAGATTGGCCTTGTTCAGGAGGAAGGCCAGAACACTGGGAACCTGAGGTCGAAGGGCCAGCAGTAGGGGTGACCGCCACTTCAGAGGATAAGGGGGAGACAACCCCGCTGAGTGTAATGATGGTAGACGTGGAGGACTTGCCACCGGGTCCTGAGTTGGCAGACCTCAACGTCTCCGGGGAAAATTTCGGTACAACACAACACCGGGACCCAACCCTATCCCGAGCCTGGGAGAATGTGGCAATAATTGATGGTGAACCACAACAACCTGAGGTCGAGTCGATGTTTCCCCATTTTGTGGTTCATTAGAATATGCTGTATCGGGTAAACCAGCTGCAGGGTGAACATATTGAACAGTTGGTGGTGCCCCAGGCTTATCGCAAACTCGTGATAGATTTAGCCCACCAACATGTTCTCAGAGGTAATCTGGAATGCAGAAAACACAGGACCGGATTTACTGGCCCAGTGTGTTTAGAGAGGTTTGCAAGTCTTGCCCGACCTGCCAAACAACTAGCCACCAGCACCTTTTCCGTAGTCCCTTAGTACCTCTCCCAATCATCGAGGTACCATTTGCATTAATCACTATGGACCTCATAGTCCAGTACCGAAGTCCGCTAGAGGACACCAACACATCTTGGTTGTCCTAGATTAAGCCACGCGGTGCCACTGCGACATACATCTGCCAAACTTATAGCTAAAGAGTTAATGGAGATGTTTTCCTGAGTGGGGCTACCTAAAGAGGTTCTGACTGACCAGGGGACCCCTTTTATGTCCAAGGTCATGAGGGAACTCTGTAAGTTGCTGCACATCAAACAGCTAGGGCCGTCCGTTTATCATCCGCAAACTGACAGCCTGGTAGAAAGGTTTAACCAAACAGTAAAAAACATGTTAAAAAGAGTGGTGTCTAAGGATGGGAAGGACTGGGACCTCCTTCTGCCCTATCTTATGTTTTCAGTGCTAGAAGTGCCCCAGGCCTCTACTGGGTTCTCGCCCTTTGAACTTCTATATGGCAGACATCCTCATGGTCTGTTGGACATAGCCAAAGAGGCGTGGGAGCAACAACCCAGCTCACATAAAAGTATTATTGAATACGTCACCCAGATGCAGATACGTCACCCACATGCAGGAACGTATGGAAACAGTGTTACCTCTTGTAAGAGAGCACATGGAGGCAGCTCAGCGAGCTCAAAGTCGGGTCTATAATCGCAGGCTCGGGTCCGGATCTTTTACCCGGGAGATCGGGTTTTGGTCCTGGTACCGACCATAGACAGTAAGTTCCTGGCTAGGTGGCAGGGAACCTATGAAGTAATCGAAAAAGTTGGAGAGGTAAACTACAAGGAACACAAGCCAGGGCGGGGAAAGCTGGAACAGGTGTACCATGTGAATTTACTCAAACCTTGGAAAGATAGGGAGACGGTACTGATGACAGCCCCCAGTCGAGTCCAGCAATCCAGTGAAGATTGCTAACAGCCTCCCCTCTAAACAGACTCAGGAGGCCAGGGAGTTTGTCAGCAGGAACACGGATGTGTTCTCATACCTCCCCGGACGCACTTCCACAATTCAGCATGACATTGTCACTGAGCCTCAGGCAAAAGTCCAGTTAAAACCATACCGGGTACCCAAGGCTCGATGACAAGCCACCTCGGAGGAAGTGCAGCTAATGCTGCAACTAGACTTATTGAGGAGTCTAAAAGTAAGTGAGCCAGTCCTATAGTTTTAATATCCAAAACGGACGGGACGTTACAATTTTCGTAAACTAAACGAGTTTTCCAAATTCGATGCGTATCCCATGCCCTGGGTAGATGAGCTTATCGAGAGGTTAGGACAAGCCCGGTATTTTTCTGTTTTGGACCTCACCAAAGGGTACTGGCAGGTACGGAGGCTGCCAAAGAGAAAACTGCCTTTATCCCACCAGAGGGGCTGTACCAATATAAGGTGTTACCCTTTGGTCTGCATGGTGCCCCTGCCACTTTTCAACGACTTATGAACATTGTGCTTCGTCCACATTGTTGGTACACTTCGGCTTACCTGGACGATATTGTCATCCATAGTACCGACTGGGAAATTCACCTACCCAAAGTGCAGGCCGTAGTGGACTCCCTTCGGAAGGCTGGACTAACCGCTAACCCCAAAAAAATGTGCAATAGGGTTAGAGGAGACTAAATACCTGGGGTATGTCATTGGGCGCGGAATCATCAAACCCCAAGTGAACAAAATAGAGGCGATACAGAATTGGCGCCGACCTGTCACTACTAGGCAAGTAAAGTCGTTCTTGGGAATGGTGGGCTATTACATGAGGTTTGTCCCCCACTTTGCTACGGTGGCCGCACCATTGACAGGGCTCTAGAAGGGACGCAAGTCAGTGATGGTTCGCTGGGATCATCAGGCGGAAGAGGCTTTCTCCGCTTTGAAGTCGGCCTTGTGCGGGTCCCCGGTTTATGTGACGCCTGACTTCAAAAAGTAATTTATAGTACAGACAGATGCCTCCAAAGTAGGCCTTGGTGCTGTAATGTCTCAGGAAGTCAACAGGGAGGAGCATCCCATTGTCTTCCTCAGCTGTAAGCTCCCCCCAGCTGAGACCAGGTACAATATAGTGGAGAGAGAGTGCCTGGCTATCAAGTGAGCACTCGAGTCTCTCCATTATTATTTGTTGGGGAGAAAATTCCACCTGGTAACTGACCACCCCCCTCTCAAGTGGATGGGCCAGACCAAAGACAGAAATGCCCAGGTCACCAGATGGTTCCTTTCCCTACAGAACTTTCAATTTACAGTGGAACACAGGGCAGGCCAGTTGCAGGGAAATGTGGATGCCCTGTCTCAAGTACATTGTCTGGCGAGTGTTGAACAAATTGGGGGGTATGTGTCACAGTGAGGGGAATGGTCTGGGAAAACAGGTATTTTCCTCCCATCTTGTGCTGCTGGGCTGATTTTCAGCCAGGTGGAGTCAAATACCGGACTGGATTTTAATTGCCGATCCGGGTTTTTGGCAGCACCTGGCTGTCCTTAAATAGGCAGCTGGGCTCAGCAGCAGGATCTCTGTGTTGGGATCTGAGGCTTGGTGCCAGGTTAGAGGGCTGAGACCCATGGGAGAGGAAACAGGCCCCCTAAAGCCTGCCATGGACTGCTGGAGGCATCAAGGTGACTTGTCTTATATGAACTTTCCAATTTGTGTGAAGTAACACTAAGATATACTTTCCATTGTGTTTGAATCAAACACCAAGACTGCAAAGTAACGCATTGTTTTGTGCATTTGCCTCAAGTGTGAATAAACACTGAAGTTTTGCGTTAAAGGGAACCTGTCACCTCCACAAGTGATATAACACTGCCAGCATTACCTTATAGCAGCCCCCAGTCTGTAATTGATCATGTGTGCTAGCCAGAAATTCGTCAATCCATACTTGTGAAAAACGTTTTTTTAATCTCCCTGAGCGCTCTATTTGCAATGAGCTTGAAGTCAAGGGGGCAGCGGCCTCCTTGCTTCAAGTCAAGCAATGCCCGCCTCTTACCCGTCCTCTCCTGACTATGATTTACATATTTACTATTTCTTGGGATCGCACCAGTATGGCGCCTGCGCGGTGCACCGCTTGTGACTGCACGATCCCGTCTCGGGCTCCCTTCCGTGAGAGCCTGTGGGATCCAGCCCTCTGGATCTCACAGGCAGGAAGCTGTAAGTGTATTACAGTGTGTAATACACTTACAGCCAATGCATCCCAAAACAGAAGTATTGTGATGCATTGTAAAGGGGATCAGACTCCCAAAAGTTGAAGTCCCAGAGTGGGACAAAAAATAAGGTGTAAAAAAAAGTTACAAAAATAGTTTTACAGAAAAATTCAAAGTTTCAAGTTAAAAAAAAGCGTCTTTTTCTCAAAATAAAGTATTTAAAAAAAAAATTGAATAGGGAAAAAAAGAAAAGCAGACAAAATATTGCCGTGTCCGTATCAACCGCCTCTATAAAAATATCACATGACCTAACCCCTCAGGTGAACACCATCAAGAAAATTTAATGAAAATTGTGCTAAAAAATACTTTTTTGGGTCACCTTACATCACTAAAAGTGCAACACGAAGCGATCAAAAAGGTGTATGCCCCCAAAAATAGTACTAATCTAACCATCACCTCATCCTTCAAAAAATTATCCCCTACCTAAGACAATCGCCCAAAAAATATAAATAAACTATGGCTCTCAGACTATGGAGACACTAAAAGATGATTTTTTTTTGTTTCAAACTGCTTTTATTGTGGTAAATGTAAAAAAAAAAAAGTAGACATATTAGGTATAGATGCGTCTGTATCAAGCCATTTTTTGTCACCTTACATCACAAAAAGTGAAATTGCAAGCGATAAAAAAGTTCTATGCAACCCAAAATAGTACCAATCAAACAATCATCTCATACCGCAAAAAAAAAAAAAAAATACCTGAGACAATCGCCCAAAAAATAAAAAAGTTATGGCTCTCAGACTATGGAGACACTAAAACATAATTTTTTTTTTGTTTCAAAGAAGATATTTGTGTGTAAAACTTAAATAAATAAAAAAGTATACATATTAGGTATTGCTGCATCCGTAATGACTTGCTATATAAAAATATCACATGACTTAATGCCTCAGATAAACACGGTAAAAAAAAAAAAAACTGTGTCAAAAAGCCATTTTTTGCTCACCTTACATCACAAAAAGTGTAATAGCAAGCGATCATACCCACACCAAAATACTACCAATCAAACCGTCATCTCATCCCACAAAAAATGAGACCCAACCTAAGGCAATTTCTCCCCCCAAAAAAAAGATATGGCTCTCAGAATATGGAGACACTAAAACATGATTTTTTTTGTTTCAAAAATGTTATTGTGTAAAACTCTAATAAATAAAAAAAGAATACATTTTAGGTATTGGCGCGTCCGTAAGAACCTGCTATATAAAAATATCACATGACCTAACCCCTCAGGTGAACACCATAAAAAAAAATAAAGTGTGTCAAAAAAGCAATTTTTTGGTCACCTTACATCACAAAAAGTGTTAGGTTCCTTTCACACGAGCGAGTTTTCCGCGTGGGTGCAATGCGTGACGTGAACGCATAGCACTCGCACTGAATCCTGACCCATTCATTTCAATGGGTCTGTGTACATAAGCGTTGTTTTTCACGCATCAGTTCTGCGTTGCGTGAAAATCGCAGCATGTTCTATATTCTGCGTTTTTCACGCAGCCCTGTCCCCATAGAAGTGAATGGGGCTGCGTGAAAAACGCATTGCATCCGCAAGCAAGTGCGGGTGTGATGCGTTTTTCACTGATGGTTGCTAAGAGATGTTGTTTGTAAACATTCAGTTTTTTATCACGCGCGTGAAAAAAGCATCAAAACGCATTGCACCCGCGCGGAAAAACTGAACAACTAAACGCAACCGCAGACAAAACTTGACTGACTAAACTTGCTTGCAAAATAGTGCGATTTTCACTGAACGCACTCTGAACGCATCTGGCTCCAATCCGCAATGCCTGTGTGAAACCAGCCTTATACCTAGCGATCAAAAAGTCATATGCACCCTAAAAATACATATAAAATAAAATAAAAATATCCCCTACATAAGACAGTCGCCCAAAAAAAAAAAAAAAACTATGGCTTTCAGAATATGGAGACACTAAAAAATCTTTTTTTTTCAAAAATGCTTTATTATGTAAAACTGAAATAAACAACCAAAAAAAGTAGTTATATTTGGTATTGATTCGTCCGTTACAACCTGTTCTATAAAAATACCATATGATCTAACCTGTCAGATGGACACTGTAAATAACAGAAAATAAAAAAGGTGCCAAAACAACTATTTTTTGTTACCTTGCCTCACAAAAAGTGTAATATAGAGCAACCAAAAATCATATGTACCCTAAAATAGTGCCACCAAAACTGCCACCTTTTCCCGTAGTTTCCAAAATGGGGTCTTATTTTGGAGTTTCCACTCTAGGGGGGCATTAGGGGGTCTTCAAATGTGACATGGCAGCTTAAAATTATCCCAGTTAAATCTGCCTTCCAAAAACCATATGGCGTTCCTTTCCTTCTGTGCCCTGCCGTGTGCCTGTACAGCAGTTTACGACCACATATGCTGTTAACCCTTATCCCAAACATAAAGTAGACATATGGGGAATGTAGCTGAATAACTATTTTTGGAGTTATTGCAGGATGACAGGCCGAACTGGATGGACAAATGTCTTTTTTCGGCCTTATGTACTGTGTTACTATGTTACTATCTATTATAAAAGTAGAGAAATTTAAATTTGGAAATTTTCAAATTTTTTAAATTTTTGGGTAAATTTTGTATTTTTTTTTATAAATAAACATGACATTTTTTTACTTAATTTTACCGCTGTCATGAAGTACTATATGTGACGAAAAAACAGTTTCAGAATGGCCTGGATAAGTAAAAGCGTTTTAAAGTTATTACCACATAAAGTGACACATGTCAGATTTGAAAAAAATGGCCTGGGCAGGAAGGTGAAAACTGGCCCGGGGTTGAAAGGGTTAAATTTAAATAATTTGACAAGTTCGTCTGAGTTGTACACCAGTGCAGTTGATCTAGTTATAAAGTATAGGTAGCTATTTAAAATGTATACCGATAAATATACATGAAGGCCATTTTCACATAAAGGTCATGTTTTAAATTTTATTAAGAAACGTTGACTTTTCTTTATGTATCACGCCTCAGTATGGATATTTATTCCTGACACCCCTCCCCATGGGAAGCATGGATTTCCAGAAGCACAACAACATTAATAATCAAGAGAACAGTTGCATTGTCCTTCTCTTTCACAAAGGATAGCAGAATAGGTCGTAAATAATGGGACATCCTCTCCTGGAATAGCAGGTTGTGGCAAAATCAACCAGCAGCAGAGATCACAAAATTTTTTGTTTAGTAATGGGGTCTTCTCTGCCCTATACGCACCTGTCCTGTATCTATATTGCAATATCACTTAGTAGAGTGAAATCTGGCTAAAAAGACTACCCACTTGGCAACACCACCTTTGAGCTAGAGCACATTTTCAGTATATGTTATGCCAAGGGTCTCTTATATGTTATACCAGGCATGTTAGCATTTACACCCTGACCTTGGTACTTGAGAGGGTCTTCTTTGGTGCTTGAGAGGGTTCTCTGCCTCATAACAAATGAAAGATGTGGGACCTGAAAGAGATTACGTTGGGACGATAGGCTCTTCTCTGATAGGAGTCCAGGAGCACCGAGTAAAAGGCCATTTCCACTCTAATTTTGGGCTGTCGTCTCAGTAATGTTTTACTTTATTTTCTAGAGGAACATTGATAAAAAATAATTTGTTTTTAAAGTGTAGGATATAGGTAAAAAGGTGTGAGCTTCTCACTTATTAACATAATGAAGAGATCCATTTATCCTTCCATTTCTCTGAAGTTATCGCTAGAAGCTCCGAACATCCCATGTGTGTCGTTCTTCTCCAAGAACCAGTTTTTCCCACAAGCAGCTTGAAACATCCTAACTCTACTGAGGAAAGATGCGAAACGACAAGCCACCAATAGTAAAGTACTGCCACAGAGTTAGAGGCACGCTATGATTTTATTATACTTACAGGATAAAACATCAAGCAAAGAAAAATACACCCCACTCTGAAAGGGAACAACCTGTCTTTGATTACTCATAATATGACGTGATGGGATCATCTCATTTATTGAACCTATCAACCTATGAACTCGAGGAACCAATTCCAACGGAGCACAATTACATAGTCCCATAACAGAATATTAAGGCTGTATTATACAGCCTGATGTGGCAGACGATTGTCGCCTACTCGCTAGTGGAGGAGACCGCTGCTATTCCATGCAGATCTCCTCTGTAGCATGGGGAGGAGTGATCGCTATACCCTCGCTCGTCCCCATACTGTATACTGGTTTGTCAGCAGCAGATCGTTATTAGACACCACGATCTGCAGTCTGCAAACGATAATTTTTTAACATGTAAAAATATTTGGACTGCCCGATGTTCACGCTTTTGCTCGTTCATTGAGCAATCGGCAGCAGCATTACACTGCCAGATAATCGCTAACGAGTGTTCATGGTAAAAAATGAACAGTGTACTACAGGCTTTAGAAACAAAGTGGATCTGCTACAGACTGATAAATCTATGTTTTCTCTAATTAAAACATTAGCATTTTCTTGGATTGCAATGAGGCAATTACATAAATACACAAATGTAATTATAAGATTAGTATTTTGCTTGTGGACAGGTTCAGGCTGAGATGTTGTATCTGATAAAAAACAACTTCCCATCAAAAAATTTGCTGTTCCTTCTGCTACCTCACTACATATTATGCACTGGGGCACCGGGAGCTTCAAGGTAGTAAAGATGCATTTCTCTTCAGAAGCAAAGTAGTAGGAAGTGAAGATTACACATGTAGCGATCTTCATCTTGACTCTTAACCTGTTAAGTAAACAATAGAAAGAAAATGTTACCTGACTTTTTAAATGTGCCCTGATATCATAGTGAGACGTGACATCACATTGAAGTTTAGAACTGCTACATCTGTATTTAGAAACTTAGGAGGCAACCCAACAATGTCAGTCCAAAAGCATCCATTGCCTTTAAAGGGGTTATCCCATGATTAATGTAAAAATGAAAATCAGACATCATGTAGTACATGACAAGTCTCTTTGGCGGAAGACTAGAAACAGTCCTGTACCTGGATCTAAAGATCGCCCATTCATTGCTCGAATTACTCTGCTAGATTCTCTCCAAGCCTGCAGCACAGGGGTGTGTCCTTTCTCAGGGAGTGTGTCCTTTCTACTGCAGCTGGTGGCAGTTGAAGGATAGAACTGAACATGTGCTTCCATCTCAGTGAGCTGGACAGAGAAATTGGAAAAAGACCAAACAGCAGGTGGCGCTATACAGATAAATTTAATTGAAATACTCAGTAGCTATAGGACATTTTTAATTACATGCAATTATAAAGGTATTTAGGTCGAGATGCTAGTTTGAAAACTGTAGAACATTTTTAATGGGACAACCCCTTTAATGGGGATATGTCGAAGATATGTTCCTTCTAGTTATTCCTCCTATAAAGTTATGAGTACAAGGGTGTTACCATGCCAGTGTGCATGCACAGACTGATACTGGCAGCACTGATCAGACTGCACAAGGACACACCTCCAACTGGTTAGTCTCAGTTCTCAATTAATTCGCAAATTTCCAAGAGGAATAGCAGAGGAATGGCACAGCATAGACGTCTATGAAAAAGATGTTCTGGAATTGTTACTTTATGTGGCATACAATTATTTGCTGGATATGGACATGTCATGATAGGTGAAATATTATCTTTAAAAAGAATAGAGCTAAGCTGCCATATACCAGACATATGGACAAGAGTGAAGTTGGGGTAAAAAACACGAATGCATTTTTCTAATCCTGAACCTTTTACAAAAACATTTACCATCAAAATAATGGAGCAGGTCTTGGACTACGGGATCATTTCTAGTCAAGTTTTCTGTAGAATTCACAAAAGTGAACCTTCCTATGGCAGCCTGATTGTAAATAGCCTCCGGTCTTAAGAAGGGCTTTAAGGTAACTTGCATTCACTGCATTTACTAGCCAATTAGTGAAAATAATGTACGTGTTATTATGCATGCTCCGTGGACCTCTTCCAATTCATTTTGGTGTGATAGGCTCACTTTAATGTGACCTACTGAAATATGAAGCATTTAACGGCTGCCACTGAGCTCCGTTATATATCTTCCTGTTAAAGCAATATATTTATTATAGCCTTTTCTATTCATAGTTCATTTAAACTTTGCCCTCACTTGAATTCTCTACCTTTTTATTCTGTGCTTCTTTTACCTTCATAATGTGTTAAATGTTTTTATGAATATTTTATTAATGCACAATGATCTATCTGCCTTCATGGTTTCATCTAATGGTTTATAAAAATACTTTTAGCACTACATCATGTAGAGGCAGAATTTGCATCAGCTTTCCTGTAAATACTTCCCAAAGAGACTAAACAAATGGGAAAAGCAGTGTCTCCAACGGTTGAATTAAATAACTAATGTCACTTTTATTATTATGTTAAATTAATGGCTGGTCCAGTTTATCTTTTGAGTAGCTCTGTTATGGCATGCTACATTAATTCAAGTAATTAGTTTATTCATTCTAGAAATTCTGATATCAAAATTTCAGACATATATTATTTACTAGTTATGAAGTGACAACATCTGCGAGCATTTGGATAACCTCTCATTTTCTTCATATTTATTCCCTTATTTAAAATTGTCTATAATTGTTAAATACATTTTTTTTCAGATGTCTTCACATAAAGATTTATGTTCATTTTATTTTAACCAACATTTTTGTACTGACAGATAAATCTGGCAACAAATAGGGAGACTTCAGAACCTGGACCTGCTGAAACTGGCAACACTGGTAATTTGCCTGCATTTTAGTTATTTGTAATCTATTTACATTCCATTGCCTCTCAAACTGTACTCATATAAAGTGCCTTGCAAAAGTATTCACCCCCTTTACTTTTTTTTTCGTATTTTGGTGCCTCATAACCTGGAATTAACATGGATTGTTTGAGGATTTGCATCATTTAATGTACAGAATATGCCCACAACTTTGAAGATGTTTTTTTTTTGTAGTGAAGCAAACAACAAATAGGACAAAATAACAGAAAAAGTCAATGTGCATAACTATTCACCCCCTAAAGTCAATACTTTGTAGGTAATCACAGCTTCAAATCGTTTTGGATAAGTCTCTATGAGCTTTCCACATCTTATCACTGGGATTTTTGCCCATTCCTCCTTGCAAAACTGCTCCAGTTCCTTCAAGTTGGATGCTTTGCGCTTGTGAACAGCAATCTTTAAGTCTGACCACAGATTTTCGATGGGATTGAGATCTGGGCTTTGACTAGGCCATTCCAACACAATTACATGTTTCCCCTTAAACCACTTAAGTGTTTCTTTACCAGTGTGCTTAGGGTCATTGTCCTGCTGGAAGGTGAACCTCCGGTCTAGCCTCAAATCATGCACAGAGTGGTACAGGCTTTGTTCAAGAATATCCCTGTATTTAGCACCATCCATCTTTCCCTCAACTCTGACCAGTTTCCCAGTCCCGGCTGCTGAAAAACATCCCCACAGCATGATGCTGCCACCACCATGTTTCACTGTGGGGATGGTGTTCTTTGGGTGATGTGATGTGTTGGGTTTGCGCCAGACATAGCGTTTTCTTTGATGGCCGAAAAAAGTCCAATTTTAGTCTCATCAGACTAGAGCACCTTCCTCCATACATTTTGGGAGTCTCCCACATGCCTTTTCGCAAACTCACAAACTCACAAGGTGCCTTTTTGTTTTTAGCTGAAAGTAATGGCTTTCTTCTGGCCACTCTGCCATAAAGCCCAACTCTATGAAGCGTACAGCTTATTGTCATCCTATGTACAGATAGTCCAGTCCCTGCTGTGGAACTCTGCAGCTCCTCCAGGGTTACCCTAGGTCTTTGTTCTGCCTTTCTGATTAATGCCCTCCTTGCCCGGTCCGTGAGTTTTGGTGGGTGGCCATCTCTTGGCAGGTTTGCTGTTGTGCCATGTTCTTTCCATTTGGTTATGATAGATTTGATGGGGATCATCAAAGATTTGGATATTTTTTTATAACCTAACCATGACTTCTCAACAACATTGTCCATTTCTTGTTTGGAAAGTTCCTTGGTCTTCATGGCAGTGTTTGGTTAGTGATGCCTTTTGCTTAGGTGTTGCAGCCTCTGGGGCCTTTCAAAAAAGGTGTGTATATGTAATGACAGATCATGTGACACTTAGATTGCACACAGGTGGACATCATTTCACTAATGATGTGACTTCTGAAGGTAATTGGTGGCACCAGAGCTTTTTATGGGCTTCCTAACAAAGGGGGTGAATACATACACACATGACAATTTAATGTTTTCTATTTCTAAACAATAGTTTTATTTATATATTTTTCTCATTTCACTTCACCAACTTAGACTATTGTGTTCTGATCCATCATATAAAATTATGATTAACAAAACATTGAACTTAAGGCTGTAATGTAACAAAACATGAAAAAAGTCAAGAGGGGAGAATACTTTTGCAAGGCACTGTATATCCAATAAGCTGGAATCTAGAGGGATTTTGGGTTGAGTCTGCTTCCTTCTGTCTGTAGAACTGGCATGGGGCAACAAGGTGGTCCCCACTAGTGTTGAGCGAATCAAAGTTAACAAATTTCCTTTCACTTTGTGGTAACAAATCAGATTTTTTCTAAAATTGCCGCTGTACATGTTACAAAGTGAAAGTAAGAGGCCCGAGGGATCACTCATAATTCCGTGACACCAGCCAATTAGCAGATAGCCAGCCCCTGTGATGTCACAGCCCTATAAAAAGCCTTATCCTGCATTGTCTCCACCATTTTAAAGTGAACTGAGCATAGGGACAGATATGACAAGTTCTAGGGAAAGTTTTTTACAAAGTTTTTAATAGTATAATGTCGGATAGGGACAGTGCAGAGACAGTGTAGGGAGATCATAGGGAGAGTTTTCAGACACTGTAGGGAGGACATAAGGGAAGCATAAGGAGACTGCAGCACAGTGCAAGCTCTGTAAGCTGAAGGGATCCATAGGAGACAGTGCAGTTTGCATCAATCCCCTGTGTAGGGCAGAGAGCTATCTAATTGAACGATGCCCACTTTGTTTAATAGATAAGCAATTCAATAATAATTTAGGAATAATAGAGGAATTTTGCAGCAGAAATGATATCCAGACCTTTAGATGCAACTCAAACTTTCCTTTACTGAAGATAACTTGTATCCAAACAGTATACAGCTTTGGTCTTTGGTCCCAGCAGGTTTTGGCAATCATTGGCAGAAATAAATGCTTCTGCTTTAATGTGGGCTTGCAGGATAATTCGTTTGCATGTTAGCTCTGTAACTGAGGCAGGAACTAATCTTCTGCTTCGAACTGTACCTTCTGCTTTGTGGGGACAGACTAGCTGAGGAGGAATGGCTTCTCCTAGGTCTCTGGACTCACATATATATTCTCAGGGGATGCTTTCTTCATTGAACTGGAGGTGGTCTGCAACTTTTTGCTTTCTTTTCATCCAGTTGAGCTGCAGGGCTCTGATTGGGAATTTTATCAAGTCTCAGACCGAGACTTGGTTCTTGCTGTTACATTTAACATGGTTTTACATGCACATTTGTGGAGACATAATATGAATTATATCAGATGACAATATAAAAGCTTATAAAGGGCAGTAGCGGGGTAGAGGCATGTAGTAACACAACTCTGGGGTGTTACATTCCCCCTTACTTTCCCCCTCGGCTTGTGCTTAGGAGGAGAGGGAACAAGCTCTGGGGTACCTAAATTAATACAAAGTGCTGTATGAAGTACATATAAAGACATACAAAGACAAACACTTAAAATGGCTACTCTGAGGTTCCTGCCCACATGAGTAGGGTATCCTAAGTAACAGTTTCCCTCTCGGTATAACCAGTAAACCAAAGATCTCCACTAAGAAATCACTACTGACTGACTTTGAAGTGTTCTGAGCTCTGTAAACACCAAAGCGGGTGGGGGTGTCTTTAGTCTGTAGTCCCACCATTGTGTAATGAAATACTTGCAAATGGAAGGGTGGCTTTATCCTGTATTCCCTTTCCTGCACCAAAGTCAAAATATAAGGCTTATAGCACGATCACTATGGTGACTATGGGTAGCTAAAATGGCTCTAAGGTTGAGGCCTACACCTTAGGCAAAGGCACAGAAGGGGAGGTATCAGCTTCTCCATGCACTTCTGGCAGTCACAGGAGGAGGGTATAGTAATCCCATGGAACTCCTGGAAGACACCTCAGGATGGGAGCAATCCAGAACAAATAAAAAACGGCAAGGAGGGGTCAAAAACTCCTCTAACCATTCCCAAAGCAGCGGGGTTACCCTTGTAGTTTATGGACCTGCCTGGGACTTATCACTTGTCCTACCTGGGTACCCGGGATACATGACTCCAGATGTAGGCCATTAGTATCAAGCGTCCGCAGAGGCAGTCCGAATAAAGAGAACAGAGCTGTAAATCAAGGCACACAGAAGCAAGGTGTTACTGAACTAGTTAAAGGCAAAAGTTAGTGCAGTTTTACAAAAAGTGCATAAAGGTCACATTGCGGCATCTGTAAAAGAGTCCATACAATGGGCATAAGTATTTGAACGTTGCTCAACCTGTAAACATTTAAGCAAAATTAATGCAAGATTAGAACAGTATACATCACAAATAGCTCAGGTACACGTTTGAGTCCTTTCTTTGGGTGCAGACTTGTAACGTTGCATAACTTATAACAAGTAGGAAAAACACAAAAATCAAAAATCATTTGTAATCCAATGTGAGGTATGGTTTAGCTGATAGATGGAGTCCATTAAAGGGAACCTGTCACCGGGTTTTGGGGTATAGAGCTGAGGACATGGGCTACTAGATGGCCGCTAGCACATCCGCAATATCCAGTCCCCATAGCTCTGTGTGCTTTTATTGTGTAAAAAAAACGATTTGATACATATGCAAATTAACCTGAGATGAATCAGAGCTTGAAAATATGAAGTAAAAAAGGGGGTCAGTCAGCACATCCCAAAACACCACATTGTTGCAAATGCTATACTAGCAAGTTAGAGATACTTGGCAAATCGTTTTGTGCAAAATTATTTGAGCCCGTCTGCCGAACGTCAAGGCAATCTCTAGTTAGACGGGTTCCTAACACTATATACCTGTTATGTGCCATGGCGGCTAACATACAATTCAGAAAGTGTAGGTTCCACTCACATGCTGGGCCCACCTGAATTTCTGTCATTTTCGGTGCCAAAATGGCCTCCATTGAATCCAGGGAAGGCATTAACCAGCATGCACGCTGGGCCCACTCCACACCACCCCCGGCGCCACATGGTCACCAGGGACCGCAATAAGAGTCCACACACTATCTCCCTCCTGGTGCCATATGGTTTCAGTGAGTGAGGGGGAGTGGGCCAAGCTATATACTAACACTAATTAAAATCAACCTGTGAGACAATTGAGCTGGTCAGGAGTGCACGACTAGAAAGGCAGCCACGCCTCCAGCAAACTGTAAAGTAAAAAAGGGGGTCAGTCAGCACATCCCAAAGCACCACATTGTTGCAAATGCTATACTAGCAAGTTAGAGATACTTGGCAAATCGTTTTGTACAAAATTATTTGAGCCCGTCTGCCGAACGTCAAGGTAATCTCTAGTTAGACGGGTTCCTAACACTATATACCTGTTATGTGCCATGGCGGCTAACATACAATTCAGAAAGTGTAGGTTCCACTCACATGCTGGGCCCACCTGAATTTCCGTCATTTTCGGTGCCAAAATGGCCTCCATTGAATCCAGGGAAGGCATTAACCAGCATGCACGCTGGGCCCACTCCACACCACCCCCGGCGCCACACGGTCACCAGGGACCGCAATGAGAGTCCACACACTATCTCCCTCCTGGTGCCATATGGTTTCAGTGAGTGAGGGGGAGTGGGCCAGGCTATATAATAACACTAATTAAAATCAACCTGTGAGACAAACGAGCTGGTCAGGAGTGCACGACTAGAAAGGCAGCCACGCCTCCAGCAAACTGTAAAGTAAAAAAGGGGGTCAGTCAGCACATCCCAAAGCACCACATTGTTGCAAATGCTATACTAGCAAGTTAGAGATACTTGGCAAATCGTTTTGTACAAAATTATTTGAGCCCGTCTGCCGAACGTCAAGGCAATCTCTAGTTAGATGGGTTCCTAACACTATATATCTGTTATGTGCCATGGCGGCTAACATACAATTCAGAAAGTGTAGGTTCCACTCATGTGGTGCTTTGAGATGTGCTGACTGACCCCCTTTTTTACTTTACAGTTTGCTGGAGGCGTGGCTGCCTTTCCAGTCGTGCACTCCTGACCAGCTCGTTTGTCTCACAGGTTGATTTTAATTAGTGTTAGTATATAGCCTGGCCCACTCCCCCTCACTCACTGAAACCATATGGCACCAGGAGGGAGATAGTGTGTGGACTCTCATTGCGGTCCCTGGTGACCGTGTGGCGCCGGGGGTGGTGTGGAGTGGGCCCAGCGTGCATGCTGGTTAATGCCTTCCCTGGATTCAATGGAGGCCATTTTGGCACCGAAAATGACAGAAATTCAGGTGGGCCCAGCATGTGAGTGGAACCTACACTTTCTGAATTGTATGTTAGCCGCCATGGCACATAACAGGTATATAGTGTTAGGAACCCGTCTAACTAGAGATTGCCTTGACGTTCGGCAGACGGGCTCAAATAATTTTGTACAAAACGATTTGCCAAGTATCTCTAACTTGCTAGTATAGCATTTGCAACAATGTGGTGCTTTGGGATGTGCTGACTGACCCCCTTTTTTACTTGAAAATATGACTCTTCTCTGGTCACACAAGTAAGATATGACTTTTATGTTAATTTGCATATGTATCAAATCGTTTTTTTTACACAATAAAAGCACACAGAGCTATGGGGACTGGGTATTGCGGATGTGCTAGTGGCCATCTAGCAACCCATGTCCTCAGCTCTATACCCAAAATCCCGGTGCAAATTAACCTGAGATGAGTCAGAGCTTGAAAATATGACTCTTCTCTGGTCACACAAGTAAGATATGACTCTTTTATGTTAATTTGCATATGTATCAAATAGTTTTTTTTACACAATAAAAGCACAGAGAGCTATGGGGACTGGGTATTGCAGATGTGCTAGCGGCCATCTAGCAACCCATGTCCTCAGCTCTATACCCAAAATCCCGGTGACAGGTTCCCTTTAAGTCCAGGCACAAAAAAATTTGATGAAAAAGGCCAAAAATGTAAACAATAAACAGGTGGCAATGTTCCTTACCAGTAAAAATGTGTCCTTGGCTTGGCTCCTATAGTTTAATGGATGGTTCTCCTCACAGTATGAGATCTCTTACAGGGAGCGCTGGAAGTCTTCCTCCTGGGTCCCATAGTTGAGGGTGTAAAAGTCCTTCTTTAAGCTGTGTGACATCTTCATCACTGTGACTGCTAGCGCTGCTGCTTTCTGCAGCTGTAACTCCAGCAGAAGCTTCATCTGCGATCTTCTGGTGGCTTTCTGTGGCAGAACTTGGAATTGCAGGATCACCTTCCTCTGGAGAATCCTCTGTAAGCCTTGGCCTTTTCCTGGTAGGTGACAGATTCACCGGACAGCAATAAAGGATAGACCCTTGGTCTTTCATAGCAAGAAGCTCTGGATTCGGTGGTGGTTCCGGAGTGCATGGAGCAGTATCAATGGATTCCTCCGTATGTTCACACACCTCAGAGCAGTGCTCCTGTTTGGTGGGTTCAGGCGGTACAGCAGCAGTAGTAGTAGGCCCAGAGATTTCTGTACTGGCATTGATAAGCCACAGACTTGCTCTTTTCTGGCTCTGCTACTCCAGTAGTCAGGGGCAACAGTGGTAAAATCATCCTGACAGATAGCCTGCTGCTCCCTACCGGAGGGACTGGAAGTCTTTTTCGCTGTTGTTACAGCGGTTGAAAGTCTCTAGTGGCAATGACAATGGCCACAGGGCAGTCCTTCTCTGACTCCATTATGGCAATAGTTAGAGGCATGATGCATGTGGCTGCCGCTGTTGCTGGTGGATCGCTGCGGTCCAAGTGGGTGCTATCTTCATTGTCAGACATGGCCCTTGATGCCCAGTACCAGATTAGAGGGATCAGTATTGACTACAATGCAATTTAAATGCAGTTTTCTATCGGCAACTGCAGCAGAATTGGTGCGTGGCTCCTTTAAGAGTCACTGCAACTGCTTAATTTCTGGAAGTAGGGTTCTCTGGCAGACAGATTATAACTCTTAACAGTCTTTAGCAAGGTTATTTGCACAGTAGTACTCACTCAGATCTAAGAGGTGATGCTTCTCCAACATTCAATGCAGAAAAGACTTTTTCAAGATGGCCGCCGCTTCACTTCCTGTATGGGAAGTGATTTCTCTGTCCTCCTGGGAACATGTATTCAGCACTTTTGTTCCTGCTGCTGTAGGAATGCTTTCTCTGTGGAGGCAGGCTGTCTGGTCCCCTCAGTAATATAATTGGTGTCTTCCCAGGATATATGGCTGCAGGGGCAGTTCACCTGGGTACCGCTCAGAGAGTAAAGTATATGAAAAGAAGGGGAGCAGTAACGATTTAAAATGTAACTTTTAATATGTCTGTTCTCCCAAGAGGGAGTAAAAGAACCCTTACAAACAAAAAAACACAAAAAAGACAGACAAGGCCCCTGGGTGGGTGCGAGTAAGTACTCACATAGCTGCTGGAATAGTGTCAGCCAATGTCCAGAGTAGGCGGCATGGGGAGTCACCACGTCCGTCCTAGATCGCACGCCTAGCAAATGTACACTGGCGCGCTGTATTTAAATGAAGAAGAGGGGAGGGACGCCGGTCAGTGCGCCTGCGCCGAGTATGACGTCGCCCCACGTGACCGGATCAAGTCACATGATCGGGCCAGACGGGGGTGCGGCGTTCCCACAAGGCGCATGCGTCAGGAGACCCGGCGATGTCGGGTAAGGCCGAGGGGGAGGCACTCAATGTGACGTAGCTGCGTCACCACGCCTACTAGGCCGCCCGATGGGCGCAACTCAGAGGGGGGGAGTGAACATAGGTTCCTCGATCCGCCCCAGAAACGAGGCGCCGCTTGTAGCATGAACTACGGATAGAGGGGGGTGGAGCTGAGCAAGGATAATAAGTACATAAACCTAGTAGCTACTACACCGATCATTCCCCAGAGGTGAGATACTAACCCCTCAGATATATGACAAGGTGGGACATTTTGGTGGGCTACCGTCCTAGCTAGCCTGGAAAAGGAAATATAGGCAGCCAGACAAGAGGACACAATATTGCAAGCTAGATAGAGAGCTAGATGGAACATCATGGATGGAGAAATGCACAAAACTGGTGCAGCTCCATTCATGTATAAAGCCACGCATGATAGATCCGTGGCTCTATACATGCAACATATAATGAAGGAAGATCAAATATAGCAGCCAAAGTGTAATTGTTCATTAAGGCCATGGGGGTGGGATGTATTGAGTTTAAAGATCCACCAGCATTCGCGCTGGAGGATCCGTCTATCCCAGTCACCCCCACGAAATGGCTTATTCACCCGTTCAATTCCCATAAACGTGATGGCAGAGGTACGGCCACCGTGTAAAGAAAGGACATGTCGGGCTACCGGCGTGTCCCTTCCATTCCGGATGTCTCCCAGGTGTTCGCCCATCCTTTTGCGGAGTTCCCTCCGGGTTTTGCCCACATAGCGTTGACCACATTCGCAGCTGAGTAGGTATATCACTCCTACGCTGCGGCAGTTGATGAACTGTTTGATCGTGTGGGCATTGTCCGGAGGGTTCGCCGCAAAGGATTTACCCTTGACCAACCATCCACAGAAACTGCAGTGGCCGCACTTGTAGCAACCTGTGGTGTTTTTGTCCAGCCATGTCCCTTGGGTCACGGCGGGACTAAAATGGCTGTGTACTAGTTTGTCCCTTAGGTTGGCCCCCCTTCTGAATGTTATTGAGGGGTGTGGGCTCAGGATCTCGGCTAGGTCTGGGTCCATCAAAAGGGTCTCCCAATTGCGACCCAGGATGTCTTTCACTTGGGTTGCAGCCGAGTCAAAGGTGCCAATAAGCCTTATTATTTTGGTTGTGACTGTACTGGGGCGTTTTGAGGGATGAAGGAGAGTGGTTCTGCTGCGTGCCAAAGCCTTTTGATATGCCAGTTTTAATATTTTATCTGGATAGCCCCGTTCTAGAAACCTAGCTCTCATGATCGATGCCTGTTGTTTGAATTCGCTCAAATCCGAACAGTTGCGTCTAAGGCGAACATATTGCCCATAGGGAATACCTCGTTTAAGTGGCGCGGGATGGCAACTATCCCACCTCAAAAGTGAATTTGTTGCCGTTGGTTTACGATATATCGTGGTTTTCAACCCGCCCACGTCATCCCTAGAGATGGCAATGTCTAAAAAGGGGAGATTATCCCTCGTGATGGAGGATGTAAACTTCAGTCCGATGCAGTTAGTGTTCAACTCCTGGACGAAGCCGTCAAACTGCCCTTCGGTCCCGCTCCACAGGACAAAAATGTCATCTATGCAGCGGGACCAAAGGGCAATGTGTCCGACAGACTCGCAGGGTGTGTCACCGAACACCACTGTCTCCTCCCACCAGCCCAGGAGCAGGTTGGCATACGAAGGGGCACAGGAACTGCCCATCGCCGTGCCCCTGAGCTGGTGGTATATACGGCCATCGAATAAGAAAAAGTTCTTAGTTAGAACAAACTGCAAGAGCTCCAGGACGAAATTGCTATGTGCAGAGTGCTCAGCTCCACCCCCCTCTATCCGTAGTTCATGCTACAAGCGGCGCCTCGTTTCTGGGGCGGATCGAGGAACCTATGTTCACTCCCCCCCTCTGAGTTGCGCCCATCGGGCGGCCTAGTAGGCGTGGTGACGCAGCTACGTCACAATGAGTGCCTCCCCCTCGGCCTTACCCGATATCGCCGGGTCTCCTGACGCATGCGCCTTGTGGGAACGCCGCACCCCCGTCTGGCCCGATCATGTGACTTGATCCGGTCACGTGGGGCGACGTCATACTCGGCGCAGGCGCACTGACCGGCGTCCCTCCCCTCTTCTTCATTTAAATACAGCGCGCCAGTGTACATTTGCTAGGCGTGCGATCTAGGACGGACGTGGTGACTCCCCATGCCGCCTACTCTGGACATTGGCTGACACTATTCCAGCAGCTATGTGAGTACTTACTCGCACCCACCCAGGGGCCTTGTCTGTCTTTTTTGTGTTTTTTTGTTTGTAAGGGGTCTTTTACTCCCTCTTGGGAGAACAGACATATTAAAAGTTACATTTTAAATCGTTACTGCTCCCCTTCTTTTCATATACTGTCTGGTCCCCTCCCCTCTGCTGGGTGGAGATATCTGGGATGGCCGATTAACCAGTGCTCTGCCACTGTGCTGCAGCTGATGCAAACCCACACTCTTCAGCAATAAGTAAATGCAATAATAGTCAATTTTCAGAGTTTTGGTGATTATTATAGCCAGAATCATAGGCACAAAGGTAAATCCTGTTCTAGTGACGCCAAATTGTCTTGCTGTCTTCCCTATACAGGGGGCAAACTAGATCTGGTTCTAACTGTTTTTTTCCTCTCTTGCTGTAGGAAGATGGAAACCTCCACTTCTCCTCAAGAAAAAAATTACATTTAACATGGTTTTACATGCACATTTGTGGAGACATAATACAAATTATATCAGATGACAACATAAAAGCTCTTAAAGGGCAGTAGCGGGCTAGAGGCGTGTAGTAACACAACTCTGGGGTGTTACACACTTAATTGGCATGGCCCACAAACAAGCACTGTGCCCTCATCTGTCCTGAATCTTCCTCTTTCCTTTGCATTCTCCTTCTGCCACGAAAGTGATGTATGCCACCGGCTCTGCTTTTCAGCGAGGAAGATATTACTGAGGACAGTCAGCAGCTACTGCCCAGTGCAGATTTGGAGGAGAGGTAGCAACGATGAGAGCCGAGTGGGAGCAGGTATTGAGAGCGGTCAGGGATGCTGCCATGAGACTTGTGAGGGTGACATGCAGACAGTAGTGGACATGCAGACAATCCAGTGATGTGAATGCACACTGTCCATTATCTCCTTCTATTACAGGTACCTGGAACCTCAGTTGAAGAGGAGGAATCACCAATCACCATTCTCCAAGGGCACCTGCAACTTTTCCCAGACGTCATTCGTCGATGACTTCACCAATCAAATCCTGTTTCCAGGTAAGAAATCAATAACTTTATTATACACCACACAGTCCTATACAATGAATGTAACCATGCCATCATGTGTTACCTTAATTGTATACACACTTCCGGGCCCATACATGATGGACATAGGTTCCAGAAATTACTACCAATACCAGTTAACTTCTGAATAACATTTATTAAGGAAATTATATAAGTATATATGTGGAGGTAAAGGCCACGATGTTAATTCTTTGACTAACTAATAAACTGTTAAATAAATATAATAATAAACAACACGTCCACTCATATAATGTGCGACTTCACCTACAAGCCATGTATCACATGGCACCCTCCAAACATCGCAGATCTTCTTCTATCATGTTTTGGAAACCCACATTAAGAATATCATTGCCTATATCAGACAAACGTCAATAGTCAGAAGTGTAAAGACCTTCTGTAAATCCTTCAAGTTCCATGTGTGTGTATGAGAAACCATTCAACAGAGGTAAAAAAAAAATCATTTGACGATTTACTTTTTTCCTGATGTAATCCAGGAATCGTAGATCACTGTGAGACCAGTTGAGCTTCGGAATCATTTCTGAGAAGATAGTGACAGAATTAGGTAATAAAGAACTAAATGTGTGTTTATATTTATTAATCAATTCCAGAATCAATTCATTTTCACCAAAATGTATAATAATGAGATCTGGTAAAGGTAAGTAGAATGCTAGAGAGTTAAACAAAGACCAAACATCTCTCAATTTTAAATCGGATTGTGCAGACCAATGAATTTATATATTACATTTTAAACCAAGGTCATGTAAATATTTTCTTTGAGAAGCTCTCTTTAATGCTCCATTAACAATGTGGTTTCCTACAATACAAATCTTGCGATTAGCTGTAAGACAAATGAAACTATTCTAATAACAATTCTGGTCTGATATAGATTTTGAATCTATCAGATTTCCATCTACCTAGATTTTCTTTTATTAAGTATGAAGACAATCCTTGTTGCGCAGACAAGGTCGCTTCTCCTATTCTGAATGAATGGGCAGAAATAGTATAGTCTTGATAGCCTAACATAGAGTGGATATAAAAAGTCTACACACCCCTGTTAAAATGTCAGGTTTCTGTGATGTAAAAAAATGAGACAAAGATTTCAGAACTTTTTCCACATTTAATGTGACCTATAAACTGTACCAATCAATTGAAAAACAAACTGAAATCTTTTAGGTGGAGGGAAGAAAACAAAAAATACTAAAATAATGTGGTTGCATAAGTGTGCACACCCTCTTATAACTGGGGATGTAAATCATGTTAAATAGGAGTCAGCATACACCTGCCATCATTTAAAACGCCTCTGATTAACCCCAAATAAAGTTCAGCTGCTCTAGTTGGTCTTTCCTGAAATTTTCTTAGTTGCATCCCACAGCAAAAGCCATGGTTCACAGAGAGCTTCCAAAGAATCAGAAGGATCTCATTGTTAAAAGGTATCAGTCAGGAGAAGGGTACAAAAGAATTTCCAAGCCATTAGATATACCATGGAACACAGTGAAGACAGTCATCATCAAGTGGAGAAAATATGGCACAACAGTGACATTACCAAGAACTGGACGTCCCTCCAAAATTTATGAAAAGACAAGAAGAAAACTGGTCTGGGAGGCTACCAAGAGGCCTACTGTCATGGTGTAGAGTCGCAGGTATAAAGATAGAGCGGAGGTGCACCCCCTGAGCTGCCACCCGGTCCCCTGTCCCTGCCTATTTGCACCACCCACCCTAGGTGACGGGGCGCAACTGGGCGACAGTCCCTGACATGAGTAAGTGCAAGCAGAGAGATAGAGACAGCAGGGAAGCGGACAGCCAATGAGAGGTAGCACTAGAGCGGACAGAGAGGTGGAACAAGCAAGGTACCACCAAAAAAGGAAGCACGAGACGGGTCAACTAGCCGGGGTTAGTCCAGGAGGTCACGTCAGTACAAGAGAAGAGGCAAAGACAAAATCCAAAAGCAAGCCGAGGTCAAAATCCGAGAGGTAGCGTCAAGGTTCAGGAAGCAGGCAGAAGAGGTGTCAGGAAGCAGATCAAGGGTCAAATCCAAAGGTAAGCTAAATAACAATAATAATACACAGCCTAAGGGACCAAAATCACAGGCAACCTGTAGCCAGCAGGTTTCCTGTATTTATAGTGGGGAGTGAGGGTCATGTGACGAGGCCAGCGTCACATGACCGACAGACAAACAAGTCGAGCACCGAGTGATCAGCTCGGTGCTCAAGGCAGACCTAGGTGCAGGGAGCCTCCCAGCTAGCAAAAGGCGCACTGGGAACGAGGCTGAACACAGATCCTCGCTCCCGAAGCTAAGCGGCAGGTCTGCGACTGATGGGAGACCGTGTGCGCCTTCGGCGCCCCGTTACAGCTACAGCAACATTAAAGGAGCTACAGGAATTTCTGGAAAGTACTGGCTGTGTGGTACATGTGACAACAATTTCCTGTATTCTTCATATACCTGGGCTATGGGGTAGAGTTGCAAGACGAAAGCCTTTTCTTACGAAGAAAAACATCCAAGCCAGGCTACATTTTGCAAAAACACATCTGAAGTCTCCCAAAAGCATGTGGGAAAAGGTGTTATGGTCTGATGAAACCAAGGTTGAACTTTTTGGCCTTAATTCCAAAAAATATGTTTGGCGCAAAAACAACACTGCAAATCACCAAAAGAACACCATATCTACAGTGAAGCATGGTGGTGGCAGCATCATGCTTTGGGGCTGTTTTTCTTCAGCTGGAACTGGGGCCTTAGTTAAGCTAGAGGGAATTATGAACAGTTCCAAATACCAGTCAATATTGGCACAAAACCTTCAGGTTGAACATGAAGAGGAACTTCATCTTTCAGCATGACAACAACCCAAAGCATACATCCAAATCAACAATGGAATGTCTTTACCAGAAGAAGATTAAAGTTTTGGAATGGCCCAGCCAGAGTCCAGACCTGAATCAGATTGAAAATCTGTGGGGTGATCTGAAGAGGGCTGTGCACAGGAGATGCCCTCGCAATCTGACAGATTTCAGATTTTGAGTGTTTTTGAAAAGAAGAGTGGGCAAATCTTGCCATGTCAAAATGTGCCATGCTGATAGACTTATACCCAAAAAGACTGAGTTCTGTAATAAAATCAAAAGGTGCTTCAACAAAGTATTAGTTTAAAGGTGAACACACTTATGCAACCATATTATTTTATTTTTATATTTTTTCTTCCCTCTACCTAAAAGATTTCAGTTTGTTTTTCAATTGAGATGTACAGTTTATAGGTCACATTAAAGGTGGAAAAAGTTCTGAAATGATTTATCTTTGTCTCATTTTTTTACATCACAGAAACTTGACATTTTAACAGGGGTGTGTAGACTTTTTATATCCACTGTATGTAGACTTTTCTTTAAAATTGCATTTAATTGAAATCTAGTAAGGGGAGAATGGTCCCAGTGTATGAATAAAGGACCATTCACCTTTGGCCTACTGTTTAACCAATTTTGCATAGCCATAATAGGGCATAATCGGGTGTTATGGAGGGGGTGTAAAGTTATTCAATGTATCCTTTTTGTAGTTGACCGTTTTTTTACTTTTGTGAGTAAAGTTTTAAAACTATATTATCGCAAACCAAATCGGAAATATTAATTGGTGATGTACTGTGTTAATTCACTAGCTATGAATTTGCTGATCCGGAGAACAGCGAAGAATGCCAATAGAAAAACAGATTGGAAAAGCAGAGTTACTATATCCGAAGAACATATTGAGGGTAAAATGTCATATAATTGTAATAATATTTTCTTGGATATTGGTCTGTTTTTATTATTTTTTTTACAGTACATCTATACAGACCTTATAAGGGCTTATTCAAAATGAAATTATTTTTTACTGGTTGAAGACCTAAAATTTTTAAAAAGAATGAGATACCAATAAAAATTTTGTTTTTAGTATGGAAAGAGTTTTTATTTACCAGTAAATTATTGGAAACATTCGATTAAAGGTAAATAATCATTGTAAAACTTATGTAAATTTTTGAAGTCACAAAATGACATCCATATTTTCCAAGCAGATGCGTAAGAAGACCATGTATTTGGGGAAAGAGATTTCCATATTAAGTCCCGCAGAACTCCTAAATAATTTTCCAAAGATGAGTCGGGCAGGGAGAGTTGTAGGTTGCCGCTTCTGGCACTAGTTCATTAACTCCTTAAGGACACAGCCTTATTTCAACTTATAGACCAGACCATTTTTTGCAAATCTGACCAGTGTCACTTTAAGTGGTGATAACTTTAAAACGCTTTTACTTATCCAGGCCATTCTGAGATTGTTTTTTTTTGTCACATATTGTACCTCCTGACACTGGTAAAATGGAGTAAAAAATAATAATTTTTATTTATAAAAAATATACCAAATTTGCCCAAAATTTTGAAACATTTGCAAATTTTCAAGTTTCAATTTCTCTACTTCTATAATACATAGTAATACCTACAAAAATAGTTATTACTTTACATTCCCCATATGTCTACTTCATGTTAGGATCATTTTGGGAATGACATTTTATTCTTGGGTGACGTTACAAGGCTTAGAAGTTTAGAAGTAAATCTTGAAATTTCTCAGAAGTCACTTTGCGAGGCTTACATAATAGAAACCACCTAAAAATGACCCCATTCTAGAAACTACACCACTCAAGGTATTCGAAAGGAATGCCATACAGTTTTTGGAAGGCAGATTTTGCTGGACTGTTTTTTTCTTTGCACCATGTCCCATTTGAAGCCCCCCTGATGCACCCCTAGAGTAGAAACTCCAGAAAAGTGACCCCATCTAAGAAACTACACCCCTCAAGGTATTCAAAACTGATTTTACAAACGTCGTTAACCCTTTAGGTGTTCCACAAGAATTAATGGAAAATAGAGATACAATTTCAAAATTTCACATTTTTGGCAGATTTTCAATTTTAATATTTTTTTTCCAGTTACACAGCAAGGATTGCTGATGCACCCCTAGAGTAGAAACTCCAAAAAAGTAACCCCATTTTAGAAACTACGGGATAGGGTGGAAGTTTTGTTGGTACTAGTTTAGGGTACATATGATTTTTGGTTGCTCTATATTACACCTTTTGTGACGCAAGGTAACAAGAAATAGCTGTTTTGGCACCGTTTTTTAGTTTTTTTGTTATTTACAACATTTATCTGACAGGTTAGATCATGTGGTATTTTTATAGAGCAGGTTGTCACGGAGGCGGCGATACCTAATATGTATACAATTTTTTTTATTTATGTAAGTTTTACACAGTGATTTCCTTTTTGAAACAAAAAAATCATGTTTTAGTCCCTCCATAGTCTGAGAGCCATAGTTTTTTCAGTTTTTGGGCGATTATCTTGGGTAGGGTCTAATTTTTTGTGGGATGAGATGACGGTATGATTGGCACTATTTCGGGGTGCGTATGACTTTTTGATCGCTTGCGATTACACTTTTTGTGATGTAAGGTGACAAAAAATGGCTTTTTTTACACAGTTTTTTATTTTTTACGGTGTTCATCTGAGGGGTTAGGTCATGTGATATTTTTATAGATCCGGTCGATACGGACATGACGATACCTCATATGTATACTTTTTTTAATTTACTTAAGTTTTACACAATAACAGCTTTTTTAAAACAAAAAAAAAAGATGTTTTAGTGTCTCCATATTCTGAGCCATAGTTTTTTTTATTTTTTAAGCGATTGTCTTAGGTAGGGGCTCATTTTTTGCGGTTTGATTGGTACTATTTTGGTGGGCATACGCCTTTTTGATCGCTTGCTGTTGTACTTTTTGTGATGTAAGGACCAAAAATTGTTTATTTAGCACAGTTTTTATTTTTTACGGTGTTCATCTGAGGGGTTAGGTCATGTGATATGTTTATAGAGCCGGTCGATACTATTTTTTACCAATTTATTTTTACTTTATTTGGGGAAAATGACATTTTTGGGGGGGAAACTTTATTTTTTCAACTTTTTTTTACTTTATTTTTTTGTCCCACTTTGGGACTTCAACCTTTGGGGGTATAATCCCTTTTACAATGCATTCCAATACTTCTGTATTGGAATGCATTGGCTGTATGAGTGTAACGGATCTCCTGGCACCCCGACCGGATACCTCCGTCGATGGATGCTCCTAGTGCTTCTCGAGGACTCCAAGCACTCCACTTGACATTTAAGCGCTGCAGACCCCACGAACCGCCGAAGTTTGGTTGAGGTCTCACCGTCTCCTACCCACCCTGAACCTACGACAAGGCTCCAGGCTCCAGTGGGTGAACCTCTCCTAAATCCAGAGAGCAGGAACAGCTCTTACAAGAGCTAGGAGTTATAGCCAGGGGAGTATACAGCGTATAGCAATCCCCATACACATAAGACGAGGCTCTATGTTGAATGTAAAACAGGAACTCTTTATTGAACACACAGCATAGACTTATATACACATGACATACTGATGACATGACATAGCAGCCAATCCTGTACAGTTTAAACACAAAACTAACCCTATTCAACAAACACAATGGCATTGTCTGTGACGCAATTAACAAACACACTGGCATTGTCTTTGACGCCATCAACAATGAACATGCAGATATCTTCACCCCCTCCATAATGAATGAATGGGAAGAGGAGACACATGTGATGGGATTATCTCCTGAGTGTATCATAGGAGTCGGCTGCTATTATAATCAACTATCTTAATCCCATCACTAACACAATCAGTGGGAGTCTCAGTGCAGAGTTAACCCTTTTTGTGTTGCTGAATCCACACCATGCCTTTTTAATGGGCAATAGGAAATATGTGGCAAATAAATTACACACATAAATCAGGGTTCATAGTTCCTTGTAACCCCAAAATGTCTGAGGGGGTCTCCATAGTTCTCGGTACATAGTCTGTAGGAAGCAGGCTGGCACTCAGGCTTCTCTAGCAGCCCCAGTGACTGTTCAGTCCGTCACAATGAGTAATACTATGTGTATTACTCATACAGCTTCCGGCCTGTGAGATCAAGGGGGATGGATCTCAGAGACTCGTCACCGGAAGGCAGCGCCGGTGCCTAAGTAAGGCATCGCGCTGCCTTACATCCCATGGGGTCCCCCCTACAGCCGCATGGGGACCCGATGGCACCTCCAATCACCGCCGCCGCATAAGGTAAAAGCCGCAAACTGCAGGTCTGCCGACACGGGGGGTCACGGTATCCCCCCTTGCATTTAGCCAAGATGCCTGCTCAATGATTTGAGCAGGTACCGGGTTCCGATCACCGCCTGCCGCACGGCGGTGATCGGAAATACACAGGGCGTACAGGTACGCCCTGTGTCCTTAAGTACCAGGACATCAGGGTGTACCTGTACACCCTCTGTCCGTAACAGGTCGAAGAGTGTGAGATTCTGACAAGATAAAGCATCTGCTATTAAGTTAGACTTTCCAGGAACAAATTTTGCTTTTAGCTAAATATTATTAATCAGACAGAACAAAACTAGCTCACAAAGTAATATAGTAACCGGGATAGATTTTGATGCAAGACAATTAATAGCGAAAACTATACCCATGTTATGTAATAATAACAGAATTATTTTGTTAGCAAAATTTGACCTCTAAATATGCAATACCACTAAGACAAGAAACTGTTAAAAAAAGACTATATTTTTTACTATACCTGTATACTTCAATTTTTGAGACCAAAAAGGATTAAAAAACACACCATAACCTATGGATCCTGATGCGTTTGTGTACAATTGTAGTGCGTCAGAATCTATGAATTCCTGCTGCCAGATTGTCTTGCCATTGAAATTAGATAGAAATAATAGCCATATATGTGAATCTTCTCTTAACTCTTTTGTTATTCTAATATGTGAGAAAGGGGAGGGAATGCTTTTTGTAGTATTATATAATCTTTTAGAGAAAACTCTACCCATGGGTATGACCATGTAGTTCTTTTAAAGTGCATTTTCTTCTAGCCAATAACAAATTGATAGAAATTTTGATGTTGTCTATTTTTTCTTCAGGAATACTGAATTCCATTTTGGAAATATCATTAGTTGTACCTAGAAATGTTAATTTGTTAGTTGGAAATACTGTTTTCTCTTCTGCTAATTGGATATTGAAAACGTTAGTTATTTGGAAAAGAAATTCCAGTAATAATTGACAGTTGCTGGAATCTCCTCTTCCCATGAATAGGAAGTCGTCTAAGTAATGTAATATATGTCCGTCTATGTGAAGTTGTTCAATAATCCATTGTAGAAAAGATGAGAAGGCTTGAAAGTAAAAACCTGAGAGGGTAAAACCCATTGGTAGAGTCTTGTCAAAGGAATATTGGCCTTTGAATTGAAATCCAAGTGAATTAAATCCTTTAGGGTGAATAGGAAGAAGTCTGAATGCAGATTTAATATCTGTTTTGGCTAGGAGTGCATTCTTGCCCAATTCCCTTAATTTGACAATGGCCATATCAAATAATAAATAAGAAACAGAAGCAAGACTTTTATCTATTTCATAATTTAATGATTGGTCCTTGGGGAAGGAAAGGTTGTGAATTAAACGGAAAGAGTTAGTTTCTTTTTTAGGGACTAGTCCTAAAGGGGACAAACAAAAATGTTGAAAAGGAGGGGAAGAAAAAGGGCCAGCAACATAGCCTAATTCAATTTCTTAAAAAAAAAAAAATCTTTTACTATGAATGGATATAATTTAACAGATTTAAGGTTCTCCACCCAGAAACATCCAGAAGCTGGAAGAAAAAAAAGATAATAATAACCTAGCCATCGTTTTTTTGGATAGCAATTTAACCAAGGGGTTAACTTTGTTAGTTTCACTGGAGTTGTTGCTTTTTCCTTAAGTATTTTGAAGTTGAGGCCCCAGCTGAACCAAGCTTCTTGAAACACTTGAAGACTGGGTCGCCTCCGCCACAAAAGAAACATTCGTGCCTATATTTGCAATTTGAGTTCCATCTGCATATGTTTTCATAAATGCAAAGCATTGGCCTCTCTTGTTGTTACTTTGTTGACGAAAATTAATATTCTTTTGTGGTAACATTAGATTTAGCCATAGGCCAACGTCCTTGGATCCCCATTGCATATTAGGGTAGACTGACAGTTTCTGCCTGATAGATTCATCATATGAATTCCAAGCCATTCCACCGAAACTTCAATAGGCTTCCAAAATGGCATCCATGTGATAAAATAATCCACAGCAGAACTCTGGTTTACATTCACACATCACTGCCACATAAATAGTGAAAGCCTGTAACCAACTAAAAATAGATTTTTTTTTTAGTGTTTTTGTTTCCGGATCCTTATTGTCCATTAATTCGGTTTTATTACCGTAAAATAAGAGTATGGAATATAAATCAATATATTCCCTGTTCCATATTTTTTCTTTTACTGTGAATGACAGGTGATATCCGAGAGGTGAAATATCACAAATCAAACCCTCTTCAAGGCAGGATTGATGTATACACTCTAAATTATTCGTTTGAGGGTTAAAAACAGAGACAAGATCTTTATTTATGCCCATAAATCTGTTATTGCCTGATTGAGGATTGACAAATGTCTTATCCACCCAGACCTGAGTTATGGAGTGAGAACCCTCCTTATTTATATTTGATAACTTTAAAAACTCATTAAGTAAATATAGTTTATCATCACTCTGTGGTATTTGGTTAATAAAATTGCGCAGCATCTGTGTGCCAACCTGACTGTTTTGACCGTTAATCTCACCCTTGTTAATAGGTCCAACTGTAGAAGGCTCGATGGAAGGATGCAGAAGCTCTGTATCACCTGCTTCCTGAACCGAAGGGGTAATAGGTGAGTGTTTTCTTTTCTTGTTTTTTCTTTTTTTGGAGGAGGAGGTTGAAGAGAGAAGGTCTTTGGTTCCCAGCGACTCCGTTTTGAAGTTAAGTTTTCCTTTGGGCTGTCACTGCGCATGCACGCGTCAGTGACGTCTGAGATATGGATCCTCTCTGGGCTCGTGCTCGAGGCTGCGCAGAAGACCTGAGAAGAAGATCCTGTAGCTTCATTCGAAAAGGTAAGTTCATTGGATAATCGTTTTTGTAGCCAGGTAACTCCTTATTTAGATTCAGCTTTGTAGATGAGTTGCTTGAGAAGTTCCTCCATAGGTAAATATGACGTAGGTCCTGTCTGTTTGTTGTCCAGTGCCGTGAATGCGCACTGACTGTTATCTCCTTCTATTACAGGTACCTGGAACGTCCGTTGAAGAGAAGGACCAATCACCATTCTCCAAGGGCACCTGCAACTTTTCCCAGACGTCTTTCGCAGATGACTTCGCCAATCAAATCCTGTTGCCAGGTAAGAAATCAATAACTTTATTATACACCACATACACCTATACAATGGATGGAACCATGCCATCATGTGTTCCCTTCATTGTATACACACTTCTGGGCCCATACATACTGTATTCCCATTCTTGTTGTGAGGTACACCTGCATTCCATACCTGACAGGGAAATAAATACAGTTAATCTGTCTGTTAGTTTGGTATGTGACATATACCCATTTTTTTTCTGAGTTACCCTCGGTTAGATTGGTGGGTGACATATTCCAATTCTTGTTGTGAGGTACACCTGCACTGCATACCTGACAGAGAAATAAATGCAGTTAATCCGTCTGTTAGTTCGTTGGATGACATATACCCATTTTTTGTCTGAGGCACTCCTGCATTGCATACTTGACAGTGAAATTGATATAGTTAATTCATCTGTTAGTTCAGTGGGTGAAATATACCCAATTTTTAGTTTGAGGTACACCTGCATTGCATATGTGACAGTGAAATTGATATAGTTAATCCGTCTGTTAGTTCGGTGGGTGACATATTCCCATTCTTGTTGTGAGGTACACCTACATTGCATACCTGACAGGGAAATAAATACAGTTAATCCGTCTGTCAGTTCGGTGGGTGACATATACCCATTTTTTGTCTGAGGTTCACCTGCATTGCATACGTGACAGTGAAATTGACATAGTTAATTTGTCTGTCAGTTTGGTGGGTGAAATATACCCAATTTTTGTGTGAGGTACACTTGCATTGCATACGTGACAGGGAAATTAATATAGTTAATCCGTCTGTTAGTTCAGTGGATGACCTCAAATAATGAGGAGAGCATCAAATAATGTACGTGGCCCTGGTCGTGGTGCTGCTGGTGTTGGTGGAGCTCCTGTTACAGGGAGAGGACATGGTCGATCTGTGCCAGCTACAAGCCCCAAATGATACACCTTCCTCAGATGCACTTAGATGACAAAAACTTCAGAGTTATTTTGTAGGCCCGAATACCGGTGTACGAATGGTGATGCCAGAGCAAGTCGAGGCGATAGTAGATTGGGTGGCTGACAGTGCCTCCAGTTCCTTCACATTGTCTCCCACCCGGTCCCCTGCCGAAAGCGCAGAGTTGGCACCTGCTGCCCATGGGCATCTGTCTTTCACCTCACCCCCTTGCAAATCAGCCAAGCAGTCTGATCCCCAAGTCTTGCAGCAGTCTCTTCTGCTTTTTGATGACTCTGCTGGCAGGGTTTTTGTGGGCCATTCACCTAGCTCTGACCCAGAAGTGGAAGAGATTGAGTGCACCGATGCCTAACCACTTATGTTTCAGGATGAGGACATGGGAAGACCACCGCAGGACGTCTCTGATGATGACGAAACACAGGTGCCAACTGCTGCGGCTCTCTGCAGTGTGCAGACCGGCAAGGAAGGCAGGGGTGAAGAGTGGGTGGAAGATGATGTGGAGGATGATGAGGTCCTAGACCCCACATGGAATCAAGGTCATGTGAGTAACGTGTGCATTTCGGAGGAAAAGGTGGTGGTCACACAGCGCCAGCCGCACAGCAAAAGAGGGAGCAGGGTGCAAAAGCAGAGTGGCCATCCTCTAGCCAGTACGGAGGCTTTTTTCCACCTTTTTCTGGTGCAGCACATACACTGCAGTGACTTCATGTAACATTATTATTGTTATATCATATGGTTTGGAGGTTTTTGATCCATACTCCTCTGCATCTCTTGATTGTATTTTATTATGTATGTCAGCATATTTGTTTAATAAAGAATTGTATATGTTCATTATCCGTGGGTTTGTTGTGCTTTGTATAGAAGTCTTATGGTTGTTTCACCACGCGGTTGATACTTGCTGGTTTAAGCTATTGTTGGTATTACCCGATATGTCAGAGCTGCTGCAGAAAGTGCTGGCCGTCTCTGCGCGCTTTCAGCGTTCTCGCCCTGCTGCTGCTCGCCTGTCTGCGCTGCAGCGTAACTTTGGCCTTCCAGCTCATATGCGACGTGCCCACAAGGTGGAACTCCACCTTGCACATGCTGGAGAGGCTGTGCCAGCAGCAGGCGATAGTGGAGTTTCAGCTGCAGCATGCATGGGTGAGTCGCTCTGTGGAACAGCACCACTTCACCACCAATGAGTGGGCCTCCATGCGGAATGTGTTTGCCTTGTTGTGCTGTTTCGAGTACTCCACCAACATGGCCAGTGCCGATGACGTCGTCCTCAGCATTACTATCTCACTTCTATGTCTCCTTGAAAAAACACTTCGGGCGATGATGGAAGAGGATGTGGCACAGGAGGAAGAGGAGGAGGGAGAGGGATCATTTCCACGGTTATCAGGCCAGTCATTCACAAGTGGCTCGGAGGGTGGGTTCCTGCACCAACAGAGGCCAGGTACACAACTGTCCAGCCAGGACACAGTTCTGGAGGATGTGGAGGAGGAGGAACCGTGTTCGCAGCAGGGTGGCACCCAAAGCAGCTCATGGGCATCACTGGAGCGTGGCTGGGGGGATACAGAGGACACAGACCATACACCTCCCACAGAGGACAGCTTGTCGTTGCCTCTGGGCAGCCTGGCACACATGAGCGACTACATGCTGCAGTGCCTGCGCAATGACCGCCGAGTTGCCCACATTCTAACCAGTGCTGGATCCCCGCTACAAGAACAAGGTGCCATCCTTAAGTACGTCACTGCAGCGTGATAGGAAGATGCGCAAGTACAATCGCACGCTGGTAGACGCGCTGCTGACGGCATTCCCACCTGACAGTGGGGGCTCAGTGTAAGCACAAGGCGAAGGCAGAGGAAGAGATCGCCAATGCAGCTGGGGCACCACCAGCACCTCAGAAGGGAGGGTTAGCATGGCCGAAATGTGGAAAAACTTTGTCAGCATGCCACAACAACCAGCACTACCAGCTGATATGGAACGTCTTAGCAGGAGGCAACATTTCAGCAAAATGGTGGAACAGTACGTGTGCACATGCCTACACGTACTGACTGATGCGTCTGCCCCATTCAACTTCTGGGTCTCCAAATTGGGCACATGGCCTGAACTTGCCCTTTACGCCTTGGAGGTGCTGGCCTGCCCTGCCCTGTATTGTCTGAACGTGTGTTTAGCACGGAAGGGGGGGTGATCACAGACAAGCGCAGCTGCCTGTCCACAGCCAATGTGGACAAGCTCACGTTCATTAAAATGAACCAGGTATGGATCCCACAGTGTGGGTCTGTACCTTGTGCTGAGTAGACAAGTATACCGGCTGCACCCAGCCATTGTTATACTCCAGCGCACTTTCTCTTTGCATTTTCTTTTCTATTCCCCAATGTTTTGGGGTCTTCCCAAATTTCTAAAAAATATATATATATATTTTTTTTTAAACAGTGTTGGCTACCTCCTCCTCCACCGCCGCTTCCACCTACACCGCCACATTCAACGCCTCCTCAACCTCCTGCTCCACTTTGATCTCCGCCTCCTAGTTCAAGATTATTATTTTTGATTTTTTTCTATTTCTATATTTGTTTGCAGGGCAATTGTCCTGCTCTTACCCCCATTTTGCTTTCCTTTGCAGCCCTCTAGCCCATACTATGTCTATTTTACAGGCATTTTAGTGCCCCAAAGTTCGGGTCCCCATTGGTGATCGTCTTAGTTAAAGTCGGCCCAGCGGCCGTTTTTTTAGTTCAGCCTGGGCGCCAATTGCCTCCTTGCCCCCCATTCCAGTCCACCTCTGCCTGCTACCCACCTGATGCCACACACCTGCTGCCTCTGCTGCCATATTCTCCTACTGTCACCATCTTGTGCTGTTACTGCCACTGCTGTTGCCCCCCACCTCCCTACTCTGTGACCGGGCCACTATGTTGACTCCTCATGCTTTTGCACCCTCACCACTCTGTGACTGGACCCTCGCCAATCTGTTCTGGGGACACTAGTGTCCCTGTTAGTCCTTGTTGACATACAGTTGATTTTACCGTTCTCTTGATCTGTCAGAAGAACCGAAAAATGAAAAACACAACGGATCCTGTCTTTGGAGCATCTATAAGGCCTCTATCACACAGTCATTATTTTGCATCAGGATTTGATCATGATTTGAAAGCCAAAAGTAGAAGCAGATCCAAAACACAGAAGACATGCAAATATTTCTTTCACATGTAATCTCTGTTTTGGACCTACTCCTGTTTTTTTACAGCACCAAAAGCATCCATAGCCCATAATTTTCCCATAAAAACTTTTTTTATTTAATAGAGTTAAAAACTTACTTTATTTAACTGTATTAAATAAAATAAGTTTTTATGGGAACATTAAGGCTATGGATGCTTTCGGTGTTGTATAATTGTTTAAAGAAGCGGTTCTCAGTCACAATATGTTAAAGATTGAGAATAGTGGCTGGTTTGATCCACTTCTGTTTTTGCCTTACTAATGCTGATCAATTACTGTCCAAATACTGACTGTGTGAATGTGGATACTTAAAAGACATGATCATTTTTTTGGGTTGTTCTTCTAACGGATCAGAAGAAGAGATAAATAAACATTGACGTCAACACAAACTTACTGCTGACACCCTCCCCACTCTGTCATGGGGCCACTACTTGCATCAGTAGGTAACAGAACAGGTTCTCTAGCAATCTATGTGGAAACAGCAGACTGTGTAAAATGAGACCGCTCTTTAACTCTATAGTAGAATGAGTGGGTAACACAATAGCTTATCTATCAATCAATGTGGCCACCCCACAAACAGTGAAATGAGACAGCTCTTTCACAATTTAGTAGAATCAGTGGCTGACAGGTTAACTAGCAATCTATGTGGAATCAGCAGATGGTGTAAAATGAGACCGTCACTGTCACACATTTAGGCCCAGGCACCCAGGCAGAGGAGAGAGGTCCCGTAACAGAGAATCTGGCCTTATGTCAGCACAGAATCTGTCTTCATGTCATAGCAGAGAATCAGGCTTCACGTCACCCACCACTGGAACAGGCCACTGTCACACATTTAGGCCCAGGCACCCAGGCAGAGGAGAGAGGTCCCGTAACAGAGAATCTGGCCTTATGTCAGCGCAGAATCTGTCTTCATGTCATAGCAGAGAATCAGGCTTCACGTCACCCACCACTGGAACAGGCCACTGTCACACATTTAGGCCCAGGCACCCAGGCAGAGGATAGAGGTCCCGTAACAGAGAATCTGGCCTTATGTCAGCGCAGAATCTGTCATCATGTCATAGCAGAGAATCAGGCTTCACGTCACCCACCACTGGAACAGGCCACTGTCACACATTTAGGCCCAGGCACCCAGGCAGAGGAGAGAGGTCCCGTAACAAAGAATCTGGCCTTATGTCAGCGCAGAATCTGTCTTCATGTCATAGCAGAGAATCAGGCTTCACGTCACCCACCACTGGAACAGGCCACTGTCACACATTTAGGCCCAGGCACCCAGGCAGAGGAGAGAGGTCCCGTAACAGAGAATCTGGCCTTATGTCAGTGCAGAATCTGTCTTCATGTCATAGCAGAGAATCAGGCTTCACGTCACCCACCACTGGAACAGGCCACTGTCACACATTTAGGCCCAGGCACCCAGGCAGAGGAGAGAGGTCCCGTAACAGAGAATCTGGCCTTATGTCAGCGCAGAATCTGTCTTCATGTCATAGCAGAGAATCAGGCTTCACGTCACCCACCACTGGAACAGGCCACTGTCACACATTTAGGCCCAGGCACCCAGGCAGAGGAGAGAGGTCCCGTAACAGAGAATCTGGCCTTAGGTCAGCGCAGAATCTGTGTACATGTCATAGCAGAGAATCAGGCTTCACGTCACCCACCACTGGAACAGGCCACTGTCACACATTTAGGCCCAGGCACCCAGGCAGAGGAGAGAGGTCCCGTAACAGAGAATCTGGCCTTATGTCAGCACAGAATCTGTCTTCATGTCATAGCAGAGAATCAGGCTTCACGTCACCCACCACTGGAACAGGCCACTGTCACACATTTAGGCCCAGGCACCCAGGCAGAGGAGAGAGGTCCCGTAACAGAGAATCTGGCCTTATGTCAGCGCAGAATCTGTCTTCATGTCATAGCAGAGAATCAGGCTTCACGTCACCCACCACTGGAACAGGCCACTGTCACACATTTTGGCCCAGGCAACCAGGCAGAGGAGAGAGGTCCCGTAACAGAGAATCTGGCCTTATGTCAGCACAGAATCTGTCTTCATGTCATAGCAGAGAATCAGGCTTCACGTCACCCACCACTGGAACAGGCCACTGTCACACATTTAGGCCCAGGCACCCAGGCAGAGGAGAGAGGCCCCGTAACAGAGAATCTGGCCTTATGTTAGCGCAGAATCTGTCTTCATGTCATAGCAGAGAATCAGGCTTCACGTCACCCACCACTGGAACAGGCCACTGTCACACATTTAGGCCCAGGCACCCAGGCAGAGGAGAGAGGTCCCGTAACAGAGAATCTGGCCTTATGTCAGCGCAGAATCTGTCTTCATGTCATAGCAGAGAATCAGGCTTCACGTCACCCACCACTGGAGCAGGCCACTGTCACACATTTAGGCCCAGGCACCCAGGCAGAGGAGAGAGGTCCCGTAACAGAGAATCTGGCCTTAGGTCAGCGCAGAATCTGAGTACATGTCATAGCAGAGAATCAGGCTTCACGTCACGCACCACTGGAACAGGCCACTGTCACACATTTAGGCCCAGGCACCCAGGCAGAGGAGAGAGGTCCCGTAACAGAGAATCTGGCCTTATGTCAGCACAGAATCTGTCTTCATGTCATAGCAGAGAATCAGGCTTCACGTTACCCACCACTGGAACAGGCCACTGTCACACATTTAGGCCCAGGCACCCAGGCAGAGGAGAGAGGTCCCGTAACAGAGAATCTGGCCTTATGTTAGCGCAGAATCTGTCTTCATGTCATAGCAGAGAATCAGGCTTCACGTCACCCACCACTGGAACAGGCCACTGTCACACATTTAGGCCCAGGCAACCAGGCAGAGGAGAGAGGTCCCGTAACAGAGAATCTGGCCTTATGTCAGCACAGAATCTGTCTTCATGTCATAGCAGAGAATCAGGCTTCACGTCACCCACCACTGGAACAGGCCACTGTCACAAATTTAGGCCCAGGCACCCAGGCAGAGGAGAGAGGTCCCGTAACAGAGAATCTGGCCTTATGTCAGCGCAGAATCTGTCTTCATGTCATAGCAGAGAATCAGGCTTCACGTCACCCACCACTGGAACAGGCCACTGTCACACATTTAGGCCCAGGCACCCAGGCAGAGGAGAGAGGTCCCGTAACAGAGAATCTGGCCTTATGTCAGCGCAGAATCTGTCTTCATGTCATAGCAGAGAATCAGGCTTCACGTCACCCACCACTGGAGCAGGCCACTGTCACACATTTAGGCCCAGGCACCCAGGCAGAGGAGAGAGGTCCCGTAACAGAGAATCTGGCCTTATGTCAGCGCAGAATCTGTCTTCATGTCATAGCAGAGAATCAGGCTTCACGTCACCCACCACTGGAACAGGCCACTGTCACACATTTAGGCCCAGGCACCCAGGCAGAGGAGAGAGGTCCCGTAACAGAGAATCTGGCCTTATGTCAGCGCAGAATCTGTCTTCATGTCATAGCAGAGAATCAGGCTTCACGTCACCCACCACTGGAACAGGCCACTGTCACACATTTAGGCCCAGGCACCCAGGCAGAGGAGAGAGGTCCCGTAACAGAGAATCTGGCCTTATGTCAGCGCAGAATCTGTCTTCATGTCATAGCAGAGAATCAGGCTTCACGTCACCCACCACTGGAACAGGCCACTGTCACACATTTAGGCCCAGACACCCAGGCAGAGGAGAGAGGTCCCGTAACAGAGAATCTGGCCTTATGTCAGCGCAGAATCTGTCTTCATGTCATAGCAGAGAATCAGGCTTCACGTCACCCACCACTGGAACAGGCCACTGTCACACATTTAGGCCCAGGCACCCAGGCAGAGGAGAGAGGTCCCGTAACAGAGAATCTGGCCTTATGTCAGCGCAGAATCTGTCTTCATGTCATAGCAGAGAATCAGGCTTCACGTCACCCACCACTGGAACAGGCCACTGTCACACATTTAGGACCAGGCACCCAGGCAGAGGAGAGAGGTCCCGTAACAGAGAATCTGGCCTTATGTCAGTACAGAATCTCTCTTCATGTCATAGCAGAGAATCAGGCTTCACGTCACCCACCACTGGAACAGGCCACTGTCACACATTTAGGCCCAGGCACCCAGGCAGAGGAGAGAGGTCCCGTAACAGAGAATCTGGCCTTATGTCAGCGCAGAATCTGTCTTCATGTCATAGCAGAGAATCAGGCTTCACGTCACCCACCACTGGAACAGGCCAATGTCACACATTTTTTTGCGCTGTGTGACAGGTATAGGTTTAATCACAGAATTAGACTTCTATCTGCACGGTAGCGTGTGTCTTAGGTTTTTCTGAATGACACTATTAGCACCTTCAATGTAAGATATCCTTTTTGGGATAGATTTCAAGTAGGCCTCATATACCAGAAACTAGTTATTTTGAGAATGGCAAATTTGGGAATAGTTTTTCAACCCAGAACAAAAAGTCTGCTTTTACGGTCACTACAAATAACTTGACCAGCTAAAACAGTACAGATTTGGTTGAATAGAAATGTCAGGTCTATTTTTTAGGCGCTGGGTGACAGGCTCAACTTGCCCCTGATGTAGTATATGGCCAAAAAATAACCACACTGTTGATGGTTAAATGCACTTGGGTGACACAGGCTCAGCCTGCACCAGATGTAGTATATGGCCAAAAAATAACCAGACTGTTGATGGTTAAATGCACTTCGGTGACACAGGCTCAGCCTGCAGCTGATGTAGTATATGGCCAAAAAATAACCAGACTGTTGATGGTTAAATGCACTTCAGTGACACATGCTCAGCCTGCAGCTGATGTAGGATATAGCACAAAATAACCACACTATTGATGGTTAAATACACTTGGTGATAGCTTGTGCTGGCGCACCACAAGTCACAAAATGGCCGCCGATCACCCCAGAAAAAAAGTGATCTAAAAACGCTCTGGGCAGCCTCAAAAAAGTGAGCAAGTCAATATTAGCACTTCAATGATCCACAGCTGCAGATCGATCACAGAATGAAGTCTTTTGGAGGAGTTAATCTGCCTAATCTCACCCTAACGTCGCAGCTGCAACCTCTCCCTATGCTTGAATCAGCAGAGTGACGTGCAGCGCAACGTGACCCAAGCTTATATAGAGGCTGGGTCACATGCTGCACTGGCCAATCACAGCCATGCCAATAGTAGGCAAGGCTGTGATGGCCTCTTGGGGCAAGTAGTATGACGCTTGTTGATTGGCTGCTTTGCAGCCTTTCAAAAAGCGCCAAGAAAGCGGCGAACACCGAACCCGAACCCGGACTTTTACGAAAATGTTCGGGTTCGGGTCCGTGTCACGGACACCCCAAAATTCGGTACGAACCCGAACTATACAGTTCGGGTTCGCTCATCCCTACTTATAATATACTTTATAACATAGAAAGCATATTATAGTGCATTTGTATTGTGCAGCAGTTGTGTGCGGTTCTGCTGCGATACCGCAGCTATATAGAGGGCCAAAATGCTATTGGAATAACTAATTGCAACTGGTGTGATATACCTGTTGCCGAAAAAAAAAACTGATTAAGGGGTGTGATATACCTATAATATACTTTCTAACATAGAAAGTATATTATAGTGCATTTGTATTGTGCAGCAGTTATGTGTGGTTCTCCTGCGATACCGCAGGTAAATAGATGGACAAGCGTTATTGGAACAACTATTTGCAACTGGTGTGATATACCTGTTGCCCCCAAAAAAAACTGATTGAGGGGTGCGATATACCTGCTTCCACAAAATACTGATTAAGGGGTTTGATATACCTGCTTCCACAAAATACTGATTGAGGGGTGCGATATACCTGCTTCCACAAAATACTGATTAAGGGGTTTGATATACCTGTTTCCACAAAATACTGATTAAGGAGTGCGATATACCTGCTTCCACCAAATATTGATTGAGGCCTGCATTACACCGGCTTTCACAAAATACTGATTGAGGAGTGCGATATACCTGCTTCCACCACATATTGATTCAGGGGTTTTATATACCTGTCTCCACAAAATACTGATTGAGAGGTGCGATATACCTGCTTTTTAAAAATACTGATTAAGGGGTTCTATATACTTGCTTCCACAAAATACTGATTGAGTGGTGAAATATACCTGCTTCCACAAAATACTTACTGAGGGGTGCGATATACTTGCTTCTACAAAATACTGATTAAGGGGTTTGATATACCTGCTTCCACAAAATACTGATTGAGGGGTGCGATATACCTGCTTCCACCAAAAATTTAATCAGGTGTTCTATATACCTGTTTTCACAAAATACTGATTGAGGGGTGCGATATACCTGTTTCTACAAAATACTGATTAAGGGGTTCTATATACCTGCTTCCACAAAATACTGATTGAGGGGTGCGATATAACGGCTTCCACCAAATACTGATTGAGGCATGCGATATACCTGCTTCTACAAATACTGCTCTTCTCTAGGGACTTTGGCACAGGGTCATTTTGAAAATTACAGGCAGAGGAAGAGGCAGGTCGTTTCTCAGGGGTGGTAGGGGTTGTGCAGGTGCACCAAGCCGGAGACCAAGTGAGAAGTTGGAGAAGGTGCGTTCAATTATGTCAAAGAATGCACCAGAATTGGTTGAGTGGCTCAATCAGCCTTCTGCTTCTGCATCCTCCTCATCCTCTGTATCTGAACCCTCCTCACTCTCTGCTGTGTGCACCCCCAAAGACACCACCACCACTACCACCACCATAGCCCCTCCACTGGAGCCAGAGGAATTATTTTGCCATCCAGTCCAAGACCTTACCGATGCACGGACATTCTTTGCATCAGGTGAGAAAGAGGAGGTAGCAACGGCCACCACCCAGCGGTCTGACAACAGTACCCAGATCAGCCCAAGGAGGGTGGTCCCCGCTGTTGCTGCCTACTCTGAGAACTCTAGTGTCAGGGGTGGTGAAGGTGACGATGATGACGTGTCAATGGATGTCACGTGGGTGCCCACAAGAGATGAAGAGGAGGGGAGTTCAGAGGGAGAGATGGAGCAGCAGATAGGGAGGAGAAGGAGGAGAAGCAGGCAGAACTTGCAGTGCACAGGAGGCAAAAAGCAGACTGCAAATGTATCTGGAGCGAGCCATCCACCATGCACGGTCACATCTTGCGCTCCCAGGACGCCGGCACATGGCTCCGCAGTGTGGGCTTTTTTTAACGTGTCAGCTGCTGACAATAGTGTTGCCATCTGCAGCCTGTGCTGTCAATGCATAAGTCGCGGTAAGCCCAACACTCACCTAGGGATGACAGAACCCACAAAGCCACACTCCTGGCGCTCCACGTCCTGCCTTTTCTCTTTCTCCTCTCTCCTCCCATTTGTCCTTTATTCCACCTTCCACCATGCCGCCGTCGCGTTAATCTGGCAGAAGGCAGGCTTCCGTGGCCCAAATGTTTGAGCGTAAAAAGTTGATGACGCTGGATAACCCTCTTGCCCAATGGCTGACCGCTGGCTTGTTTGAACTAATAGCCCGCCAACTACTGCCATATAAACTGGTGGACACGGAGGCCTTTAAAAAATTTGTGGCCATTGGCACACCGCAATGGAAGGTCCCCGGAAGGAAATATTTCTCCCAGAAGGGCATCTTAGAGCTATATGGCCATGTTCAGCGGCAATTGAATATATCTCTGGCACACAGAGTCGGTGCAGAGATACAGACACGTGGTCTAGAAAACACGGGCAGGAAAGGTAGATAACTTTTACTGCCCACTGGGTGAACCTTCTGATGGCCGTCAAGCATGTAACCCGTGGCACCTGTGTGGATTTGGTGTTACCGCCACAGATTGCATGCTGGCCTGCCTCTTTTTCTCCTTCTCCTACTGGATCCTCCGTCACCTCCTCGGCTGACTCCTCCTTTTCCACTGCTTCCGCCTCTTCCGCTGCACCCCCCAAGCTCCCTATTTGACGTGCCAGGTGAGACGTTGCCATGCTGTGCTACGGCTGTTGTGCCTGGAAGTCACAGACCGATCAGTGGCTAACCCCGCTCAATTTTACAGTTGGTAAAGTGGTGTGCCAATCTGCTGAGGGTGCTAAAACAGGGCAAAATGACACACGTTCCGTGCATGGCACACATCTTGAACTTAGTCGTGCAGCGATTCGTTGCCAAATACCCCGGGTCCAGGACATCTTGCGGCAGGCCAGGAAAATCTCTGCCCATTTTAGAAGATCTTACACGGCCATGGCTCACCTTGCTGACGTTCAGCGGCGACACCACCTGCCTAACAGACGTCTGATTTGTGACAGCCTGACACGCTAGAACTCCACCTTGTATAAGCTTGATAGAATGCTCCAGCAGAAACGTGCCGTTAACGACTACCTGTACGAACTCTGCAGCAGGACAGGTTCTGGGGAGCCCAAACTGGTCAGTCGCAGCCAGGGCACCATCAGTGACATCGTACCTTACGCCTTATTTATGGAGCGTGCATTGCGTCGTGTCATTGATCAAGCCGTTGAGGAGCAGGAGCTGGAAGATGAGGAAGTCGCAATGCTGAATGAATTCCCAGGGGGGCTACTCCATCTGAGATAAGTCAGCAGGAGTCTGAAGAGGAGTCAGAGGAGGATGGTGGCTGGGGAAAGGAGAAGGAACAAGAAGAGCAGGCTTTGGGGGGGACATTAAACTTTTCGAGGATCCCTGGTGTTGTCCGTGCCTGGGGGGAGGAGACCGAGGACGACATTCTCCTAGGCAATTAGCAGAAGCCAGGGTGCTCCACCGCTTCCAATTTAGTGCAAATGGGGGCCTTCATGCTCCAGAGTTTGAAGAGGGACCCCCGCATAAAAAGCATAAAGGGCAAGGATTAGTACTGGGTGCTAAGTACTTAGACCACTGGTACAATCACAAAATGGCGGACATGTTACCAGCATCACAGAGGGCTGTCAGAATGCAGCATTTCCAGGCCCACAGCGAAACAGGTGAGGATACCAATCCTACCGCACCTGCAAAAGAGGGCGCTTTGAAGGTGTGTTGGTCACTTCGGATATGAGATCATTCTTGCAACCAACCCATCGACAGCCACCCTCCAGATCCAGCCTCAGGGAATGCCTAGACCGACTACATCGAGTTAACGGCCGATGTGGACGCTCTGAGAAGCGAGGAACCCCTGGACTACTGGGTGTGCAGGCTTGACCTGTGGTCAGAGCTGGCACAATTTGCCTTGCCCCCTCGTTGAGTTTTCTGTCCGAAAAGATGTTCAGCACATCAGGGGGGATCGTGACCGATAAGCGAACTCACCTAGCTCACGACAGTGTGGACTACCTCACATTTCTAAAAATGAATGAGGCATGGATCTCGGAGGAATTCAACACCTGTGAAAAACACATGTAATTGAATTTCCTCATGCCAGCCCACCACCCAGAAGAAAGAATATTCCTTGTCTTATGTATATACAGCGGCATAAAAGCCCTTTTCTGTCAGGTGAATGCCTAATTTTTGGGGCCTCTACTCCAGTGGCCTACAGTAAAGTTTTTATCCAGTGACCGCCTAATGTACCTCCAGACACATAATCACTAGTTCTTTTCTGTCAGGTGAATGTCAAATTTTTGGGGCCTGTACTGGCCTACAGTAAAATTGTACTCCACTGACCGTCTAATATACCTTCAGCCACATAATCACTTGTTCTTTTCTGTCAGGTGATTGCCTAATTTTTGGGGCCTATACTCCACTGGTCTGCAGTAAAGCTGTTATCCACTGACCGTCTAATATACCTCCAGCCACATAATCACTTGTTCTTTTCTGTACGGTGAATACATAATTTTTGGGGCCTGTACTCCACTGGCCTACAGTAAAACTGTTTTTCAGTGACCATCTAATGTTCCTCCAGCCACAAAATCACTTGTTCTTTTCTGTCAGGTGATTACCTAAATTTTGGGGCCTGTACTAGCCTACAGTAAAATTGTTATCCACTGACCGCCTAATATACCTCCAGCTACATAATCACTTGTTCTTTTCTGTACGGTGAATGCATAATTTTTGGGGCCTGTACTCCACTGGCCTACAGTAAAACTGTTTTTCAGTGACCATCTAATGTTCCTCCAGCCACAAAATCACTTGTTCTTTTCTGTCAGGTGATTACCTAAATTTTGGGGCCTGTACTAGCCTACAGTAAAATTGTTATCCACTGACCGCCTAATATACCTCCAGCTACATAATCACTTGTTCTTTTCTGTACGGTGAATGCATAATTTTTGGGGCCTGTACTCCACTGGCCTACAGTAAAACTGTTATTCAGTGACCGCCTAATGTACCACATTCGCAAATTTTATGCAATCTATGCTTTTCTATCTGCTAAAAACAATGGACATGTAGTGGGGTGGCAGCACTCGCATAACGTAATGTTGCTGCCAGTATTATGTCACTTGAGTTGAGAAATGTTCTGCATTTCATCTGTGTTTCCTTTCATTTTAATATTGAAAGGTTATGGGAGAAAGGGTTGAAGGGTTGTTTTGTATGGTTATTCCTGGCATTTTAAAAAATTTGTGATGTAATGATGATGTTCACTAACATGGCAGTTCTGCAGCTGGTATTCCTGTTGGAGTTGGTAACCTAGGGGACGGGGATTCATAACGGTTGAAAATGGTAACAGAGACACAAGTGGGTGGAGCTGATAAAAGGGGTTAGACAAATAGGGAGTGACGTATCTGACATTGTATTCTGCCCTAGCTGCTATGACAGGAGGCGGAGGTTCCAGGAAACACTCTGCAGAAAAAAGATAGCGTGCTGCACTGGAGGACTTTAGAGTCAGTAGAAATGTATTAAAAACACATAAAATATTACATAAAAAGCATGCTATACTTTTTGGTGGTGGTCCGCCAACTTCATCAGGCATATATGAACAGGAAACAGTGGGTAATTATAGAGTCAGGAGGCCTAAAATGAGTGTTAACCCCATATGATCTAGAAGGGCTTCTATTAACCCTATATATTCCGACAGGAATAGAAGCACTTAGGCCCCTTTCACACGGGCGAGATTTCCGCGCGGGTGCAATGCGTGAGGTGAACGCATTGCACACGCACTGAATCCGGACCCATTAATTTCTATGGGGCTGTGCACATGAGCGGTGATTTTCACGCATCACTTGTGCGTTGCGTGAAAATCGCAGCATGCTCCTCTTTGTGCGTTTTTTTTTCTTTTTCTTTTTTATTCTTTACATTTTTATTTTGAAAGTATACAAAGTTAATACATAAACCAATTTAAAGTAAGTCAGTATATATAATAAAACAGACATACATATCCTTATATCCCTCCCCCCCCCCCCCCCATTGGCTGTCGTTCTCCTTAATTCCTCAGATACGACATAGCAGTAAATACATTCAGAAATATCTACCTACGTGGCTCTGCGTGCTGCTCTCCGATGCCTTTCCATATCCTCATAAATTTTTATTTGTTGAAGGTATAGATCCCACTCCCTTGAAGAGGGCTGGGAGGCTGAGCCCCAGTGCTTCACCAATTTAGCTTTCGCCGCCATCAAACCCATCATCCAAATCCGTCTAACCTGGGGGGGGACTTCTGTTTCCGAACCATAATCTCCTAAGATCACTGTCAATATCCCCGGGTTATATTTCATTGAGGATTCTTTTTGTAGAGCAGAGAATACCTCGCCCCAATATTTACTTATTTTATTGCAACTCCAGAGCAAATGGACATAGTTCGCATTAATATGACCACATTTAGGACAGCAGCAGTCCCGACCCCTATTTTGGGGAAATTTTCCTTGAATTTGGGGCGTATAATAGAGTCTATGGAGGATCTTGAATTGTATTAGTCTATGTGCACTGGAGACTGTCGCCCTTCTCACGTTCCTATAGATAGAAGACCAATGCAAAGGGGGGCAATTCAGCTCTTGCTCCCATTTGCTTGGACTTTTGAAAGGCGTTACAGCCACCAATGCTATACGGAGTTTAGAGTATAATCTAGATATTTTCATCTTCTCATCCTTCTGGGCGTAACAGTAATCAAGGAATATATTCTCTCGTGGGAAAATACACCCCCTATTCCTGGAGGCTTCAAATAAGTGTTTCAAACGTGTATACATAAATACATCCAATGGTGAACAATAATTAAATCCAAATTCTGAAAGCGTTTTAAACCGACCTAAGTAAAAAAGGTGAGACACTATATAGATGCCTTTACGTGTCCAGTAACCAAAATCTGTAATTTTGAAGAACTCCTCCAGCGCCCCATTCCTCCACAGAGGAGTGAAACCAAACGGACCGGAGACTTTAAAAAACTCCTTCAGCCTGTTCCACACCCTCTGCAGTGAGTAAGGGACCAGCAAGGACCTCCTCATTCCCATAGTACCAGTTTCCAAACATACAAAAATATTATCTATTGGTGTGTCAATCACTTTATTCAAATATCGTGATAATAAACTCTCTTTCCAATGACAGCACCGCTGAATCTGTGCGCAAAAATAGTAACCTTGAAAGAAGGGTAGTGCCAGCCCACCATCTGCCTCCGACAACCATAGATATCTCTGCTTTATACGAACTCTCTTCCTACCCATGATTAAGTCATTAATCAGAGTCTCCAATCTATGAAAAAAGATGTCATCAATCCAAATAGGGGAAGCACACATCGGGAACAAGACTATAGGTAGAATAATCATCCTGATCAATGCAATTCGGTCTGTCTGTGCCAATCTTAGCTTCCGCCAAGCGCCAACTTTAGTTCTTACTTTATTCAAAACTGGGGCAAGATTCAGATCGTAAAATCTACTTTTTGGAACCCCGATCTTAACCCCCAAATAATTCAAAGAATCGTTAGGGGCCAAAATGCAGACTCGGCTCCCCACATCTACAGCTTTCCGGTTCAGAGGGAGGAGCGATGACTTTGTCCAGTTGATCATATATCCTGATAATTTACCATAGGATTCTATTACCTCTATGACATACGGGAGGATTCTCCATCCCTGATCCAGGAACAGAATCACATCGTCTGCATATAGGCTTATTTTATCGCTCACTCCCGCCACTCCGAAGCCTTCTATACGATTCTCCAAACGAATCCGACAAGCCAATGGCTCGATAAAGAGCGCGAAGAGAAGGGGAGACAGGGGAGACCTCTGTCTCATCCCTCTGAACATCGACACAGGAGAGGAGCTCATACCATTGATGCTAATACGTGCAACTGGCTGTGCATATAACATCTGAGTCATTTCCAAAAATGGAGTTCCAAAACCGAAGTGGGACATCGTAGCCCAGAGAAAAGACCACTCCATCCTGTCAAACGCCTTTGCGGCGTCTAATGACAGGATGGAGTGGTCCACACCACCCCCAACAGACAAGTTCAGATAGACCCTATATATGCTCGTCTGAATTTGGCGACTAGGGATAAAGCCCGTCTGGTCAGGGTGGACCAGACCGGCTATAACCCTCTTCAAGCGATTAGCCAAAATTTTTGCAAAGATCTTATAGTCCGTATTTAAGAGCGATATGGGTCTATATGACCCCACATCGCAAGGGTCCTTGTCCTTTTTCAGGACCAAGATAATTACTGCCTCTTTGAATGATGGTGGTAACGAGCCAGTTATGCAGGATTCATTAAAGACCTGCAATAAAATTGGCAAGAGAGATTTTGCATGGAATCTATAAGTTTCAAACGGTAGCCCATCTGGGCCGGGCGAAGAACTATATTTTAATACCGGAAGAGTCGCTTGGAGTTCCTCCAAAAGAATAGGGGAGTCCAACATCGCTCTCTCCTGGGTAGATAACTGGGGGAGCGCCAATTGTTGGAGATATTGATCCATATCCGTACGTCCAAACATAGAGTCAGATTTATAGAGGGTAGAGTAATATTTCACGAATTCCTCTCTTATCTCCTCTACGGATCTCACCCCAATTCCTTGGGAGTTCCTGATTTCTTTTATAGTGGTGACCTCTCTCTGGTTGGCCACCAAACGGGCCAGAAATCTACCTGTTTTACCAGACTCACAAAATCGGTTCTGACCCTGAAAGAAGAGCTTATGTTGTGCTTTTTTATATAACATTGTCTTAAGCTGAGTGTTGGCCTCCTTTAATTGAGCAACGAGTTGCTCCTCATGACAGTTAATCAATGTGTCACGCAAACTCCCTATTGAGTCTGTCAACTGTTTTTCACTACGACGTATTTCAGTTCTAAATCTGTGAATTTTGTTAAAGTACAGACCCCTAATATGTGCCTTCAGCGCGTCCCACACAAAATGGATGTGTGTTGATCCTACGTTGAAACCCCAGAATTCCTGAATATCATGATCTACCCCGGCCTGTTCCCCTATCACCTCAAACCAGTGTGAGTTCAATTTAAAGGCTCTACTTAAAGTTGGAGCCTCCACAAACATAATCAACATGGGGGAGTGATCCGAGATTCCATGAGGCTCGTACCTCATTCTCCGCACACGTCCGCACAAATCCCGACTAGCAAATGCCAGATCAATACGGGACATAGACCCGTGTGACTGGCTAAAGCATGAGAAAAAATTTTTGTTGCCATAGAGGTGGCGCCAGATATCAACCAGCACCAGCTCCTGGCACACCGCAGTCAAAGGGGACCCGCTGCAAGCGCGCCCAGAGAGTGAAGTGAACCGGTCCAGCTCCGGGTCTGGTACCGCATTAAAGTCACCTGCCACCAATAGAGCACATTGATTTTTAGTAGAAATATATTGAGCTAAGTGTGACATAACATTCGATTTAAATGGAGGGGGAATATATATGAAGGCCAGTATCACCTCCTGCCCCTTCCAAAGCCCATAAAGGAAAACATAACGTCCCTCTTTATCTATTACACTGTCTAGCGGTTGGAACTCTATCCCTCTATGTATGTATACACTGACACCTCTTGAGTAAGATGAAAAGCAAGCGTGGTACTCCAGAGTGGCCCATTTCTTTTTCAATGTATAAATCCTATCTTCTGTTGCATGAGTCTCTAATAATGCAACAATCGCGGGCAAATGACGGGTCACAAGGTCAAATACTACCGTCCTCTTCACTCTGTCCCCCAACCCTCTCACATTCCAACATAGAATGTTACATGGCATACGTATGAGTAAGAATATCTACGCTCTCAGCGGAGAGGCACACATAGCCACGAAACGGAGAACGACAGCCAATCCCTCCCTAAAACCCACCCCCCAAAACCCCCCTATGTGGTTGACAAGGCGTTTTGCAATACCCATCAACCTCTCACCTACCACCAAACCTCCCCCCCGCCACCTCCCCTCGCCCACACCCCACCCCACCTCATCTTCCTAGTATTTCATAAACCCCTGGAATCCAACCATTGTGCCACCTCCTCATGGCTAGAAAAGAAGCGAACAGTATCTTTATCTACCACTCTTAATTTAGCGGGGTATAACATTGAGTACTTAATGTTGGCTGAGATCAATCTTTTTTTAACCTCAAAGAAAGATCTTCTTTGGTTTTGCGTCTCTCGAGAAAAGTCAGGGTATATCGATATCAGGTTATTATCATAATATGTTTCTAGAACTTCTCTTTTATGTTTGAAGACCCAGTCCCGATCCTTTGAACAAACAAATTTAGCTAGTATTGCCCTAGGAGGGGCACCTGGGGGCGGTTTTTTAAAAGGGATCCTGTGGGCCTTTTCCACACAGAAGGTAGATATATCATGCTCTGGCCCCAGATTCTCTACAAGCCACTTCTGTATAAACTTCGGCGTATCATCCTGTTCCGCCCCCTCTGGGAACCCAACAAGTCGCAGATTGTACCTACGTGATCTATCCTCCAATTCTACCACTTTCTTTCTCAACCATATACGATCCTTGTCTACTTCTTTAAGTCTGTTCTTCAATATACTATTCTCCACACTAATACAATTAACAGACGTTTCCAGTTCCTTCATCTTTAATCTGAGCTTCGACATTTCATCTCTTATTATAGTGACGTCCCCCTGTACTACTGCGAGGGAGGAGGCCAACTCTGCAACCGAGGTATTGGTAGCATTTACTACTCCCAGTATATCCTGCAATTTTTTATTAATACTCTCAAAACCGTCACTATGGGATGAGCTGGTCTTTAATAGCCCCTGCTCTGACCGCTCCACATTGTCAGGTCCTGTCTCAGCCTGAAGAGCAGACCTCTGAACCCATCCTCTAGTTTTAGGGGGTGGCGATTTCAAAAATTTATCTAACCGAGCTTGTGGACTCCCTCCTGATCCACTTCTTGGAGGGGATAAACCACCTGATTTACGATATTTTGCCGGCATATTTTTTATTTTTTTTTCCTTCTTCCTCCCCTTGTTTTCTAAAAACCAATATATTACAACTATGAACACCGTTCCTAGACGACTATATCTCAACTACAAATGTGTAAAGAACACCCATCCATATTAGGCTGGCATATAAAAAAAATAAAAATAAAAAAATAAAAAGGGCAGATGCCAGACACATATGCATATAACATATCAGTGAATAAAGCACTAATTAGGTGTGGTTGCCACAAGCCCAAGGTATGTGCAAGTTGAATGGCTACCACCCCCAATTAAAGGTCACAATAGAGTTGCCCTGAATTTTTCCTAGTGAAGTTAGGGAAGATGAACCACTAACCGGCTAAGAAGAGGTAGTCAGAGGTCATATAGTGGTCAAAAAAAAAGTATGGGCAAGATCAAACCATATTAATGTGCAGGCATATTATCAAATTAATAACAAACAGAGTACAGAGTACAACAAAATATCAAAACCGGTTTTTTAAAGAATATGTCCCATAAACAATATGCAGGAGGAGGGCACCCAGTAGAGGGGAGCCTTCTTGCACTTAATATGAGAAGATCAAAGTTTGGCTTTTCAAATATATGGTTGAGGAATCAAATTGCCATTGGCGACTAGGTTTATCAAAGGGCGTCAATCCATCCAGGGAATCGGCGGTTAGAGTCCGGGAGTCTGAAAATTAAAGAAGAGCTTTATGGGCCTTTACTGTTATTCTTAGTTAGGACCACTTATTCCGCTGAGGCTTTTTTGGGCCTTTACATTCATTATTTGAACTAATATCGCAGCCCCAGACCCTAGCGATCAGCCCCGGGTCCCGCAACCAGCCACCGCAATCCACCGGGCTCACCAGCGAGGTAGGAAACGCTGGCACGGAAGTCTAAGGATTCCACGCCACCACCATTGCCCGGCCACATCGGGGATTAGCACACTCCACAGCACTCCGTCTAGGGGTCACAACAGCCAATTAGCCGCAGAGTGTCTAAGATCTGGCCCCTACTTCGCCCGTGCGGCCAACATCCTGGTTTAGCCAGTAACTTTTCCAGCCCCAACTCCTCACACCCCCCAGGCAGCAGGGCGACATAAAATCAAGTGCAACAAGTGAGGACTAGGAGCGGACATCGGGCATCAGGACAACAATGGCGTAACAAGTGGGGTGCTGTACAATAGAAGGCTGGGTACTGCAAACGGCTGAGGAGGCAGACATCGGGCATCAATCCATCACATCAGGAGCTTACCACCGCCGACCGGGACATGACACCTCAGCAGAAGCAGGAGCAGGAGAGAAGGCCAAACACCAGCACCCGGCACCTCCACAGGAAAGGGAGCAGGACACCACGCTGGGGGCAACTGCTGGAAGGCGGGCTCAAGCAACAGGACAGGAGCATTCAGCCCGAAGGCCGCAGCGGATCCCAGCAGGCAGCAGGCAGGTAAGTCAGTCTTCCAGCGGTAGTTGGCTAGCCAGGCCTGGCCAGGGGACAGCGTTCCATCGGCGTTCCATGCGGGCCTGGTAGCCGAATAGTGCGAGCGAGGCGGAGAGAGGTGAGGGAGAGAGGAGACGGCAGCCGAAGGAGGAGTGCGGCTGACCTACGTCATGCCGCTTCTGCGCTCAAACATAGTCATGATGATGGAGACCTCACGTAACGCAGGCCCCATAGAAATGAATGGCGTTGCGTGAAAATCGCAAGCATCCGCAAGCAAGTGCGGATGCGGTGCGATTTTCACACATGGTTGCTAGGTGACAATCGGGATGGGGACCCGATTATAATTATTTTCCCTTATAACATGGTTATAAGAGAAAATAATAGCATTCGGAATACAGAATGCAGAGTACAATAGCGCTGGAGGGGTTAAAAAAAAATAAAATAATTTAACTCACCTTAATCCACTTGTTCGCGCAGCCGGCATCTCTTCTGTCTTGTTGTGTGAGGAATTGGACCTTTGATGACGTCACTACCTTCATCACATGGTCCGTCACATGATCCATCACCATGGTTAAAGATCATGTGACGGACTATGTGATGAAGGTAGTGACGTCATCAAAGGTCCTATTCCTCACACAACAAGACAGAAGAGATGCCGGCTGCGCAAACAAGTGGATTAAGGTGAGTTAAATTATTATTTTTTTTTTAACCCCTCCAGCGCTATTGTGCTATGCATTCTGTATTCAGAATGCTATTATTTTCCCTTATAACCATGTTATAAGGGGAAATAATACAATCTACACTACAACTAATCCAAACATGAACTTCTGTGAAGAAGTTCAGGTCTGGGTACCACAGTCAGTTTTTTATCACGTGCGTGCAAAACACATTGCACCCGCGCGATAAAAACTGAACATCGGAACGCAATTGCAGTCAAAACTGACTGCAATTGCGTTCCCACTCGTGTGGGTTTGCTGCAATGCACCGGGACGCATCCGGACCTAATCCGGACACGCTCGTCTGCAAGGGGCCTTACTGTATAGTTATGGTGATTTCCTATAAAGATAGTGTTAAAACAGATATCCTAATACCCGTCAATAGTGTATATAGGTATAAATAAGCCATATAAAAGCCTATTAAACTGACTATATAGTGACCTCAATGAAATATTAGGTACTGAGCTCAGATGAGAGTGTCAGTGCTTGGCTGACAGAAAACAATACACCGCAGTATGTGTGAATGGAGACAGAAGCCACGTGGATTCAGACAGTAGAGGAATGTGAAGTGGAGATAAGATCACTATCAAAATATCGAAAACAGTGCTAATACATATCACAATATAAATATATCAGATATGAGAATAAAACTTATGGGTCACCATTCAAAGGGGTTGTTTCATGGAAAATATTCTACAGTTTTCAACTAGCACCTGCATCTGAATAGTTTTGTAATTGCATGTACTGTAATTCACAATTTTGCATAGCCACTGAGATATTTAATAAAATGTATCTGTGTGTAACAGCGGCTGCTGTACGCCACTGTTCCCCCTCTTACTGCCGTGGTCCTGTGCGCCGTGCTCAGCGGTGATCCTTCCATCCACCGCTGCAGTCCTGGGCTCTGTCGCTGTACATGCTGTGGTGCTAAGGATTCCGCTCCACAGGTTCCATTAGCCCTGGCCACAGTATGCTTGCTGCTGGTTTCGTGTTACACTGCCCTAGGGGTGGCGCACATCACTCCCTGGGCTGCATAGGTTGGGTCATGTGACCTCGCTGACAAACCCAGGTTCTCCTGCAGGTACTTAAGTGGCTCATTCCCCTTCCCAGATGCCTCAGTGTCAAGGTACTTGTGTTTGCTAAGATCCTGATACTCTCGTGTGCTCCTGATCTATACTTTGTTCCTGGATTCTGCTACTCGTCTGATCCCTGCCTGCTTGACTTGACTCTCCTGTTGCCAACTCCATTGTTTGACCTGTTCCTGTGCCACCTACCCTGACCTTTCACCTGTCTGACTACGCCTTTGTGTCATCCTTTAGTCCTGCTCTGTTGCTCCTGGTAACTATAGATGAGCGAATCGAAGCTTACAAAGTGGAATTTGATCAGAATTTCAGGAAAAATTCAATTCGCACCGAAGCCGAATTTCCTTGCGATTCGTGGTAACGAATCAAATTTTTTCCTAAAATGGCTGCTGCACGTGTGAGGACATGGAGAAATGAACTCTGGAAAGGCGGGATCACCCATAATGCCATGCATGGAGCCAATCAGCATCCATCCAGCCCTGTGATGTCACAGCCCGATAAATAATGGCAGCCATCTTAGATTCTGCCATTTACCAGTGTACTTAGTGCAGGGAGAGACGTCTGCAGGCACTAGGGACAGTGATAGAAAAGACTTGATTGTGGTGAAAAAACTATTTATAAGTGCAGGGAAAGGATAGGGAGAAATCATTCCACAGTATTTATGTAGAACAGGGTTCAGTAGGGGAGGTTATAGCCTGGGTAATAGGAACAATCCTTTTACACCTTGGTGCACTGACTGGGGATCCAAATTGCCATTATACAGCTCTGTCATTTCAGCAAACCGTTCTTGTTATTGGGGTGCAAGTGCTATTTTACACAGGCATTAACAGGGTTTATTACAAGCCAATATTTCTACAGTTCGTCTTATTTGCCCTTGTGCGGTGCAGTTATATGTTGTAAAGCCCTTTTTGCCGTGTATTAGTGGCAAAAGAAAAATATATTCGCCGTTCAGCATTGCACTTATCTGTTAAAAAGCCTGTTGTGTTGTGTAAAAGTAGAAAAAAATTAGGGCCAAATTGCCATTCAGCGGAGGAGTGATCTACCCTAAAGCCCTGTTTGTCATGTATTAGTGCCGAAATAAAAATATATTCGCCATTCAGCGTTGCACTTATCTGTTGAAAAGACTGTTATGTTGTGTAAAAGTAGAAATAAATTATGGCCTAATTGCTGTTAAGCGGAGCAGTGATATACTCTAAAGCCCTGTTTGCCGTGTATTAGTGGCGAAATAAAAAATATTTGATCTAACATTTGATTATTTAATTTAACTGTATGTCAAACAGAGAAGTGCCAGGCCCTGCACAGGGGAGTGGCAGAGGCCTAAGTGTGTCATCTTGCGGTCGTGTCTTGACCAGCAACCCAGCAGTTCTTCAATGGTTGACTCGATCATCTACTTCGTCTCAAGTGACATCAGACAACCCCAGCCAAGAGTTGGTGGGTTCCTCTGACATGATGCTTAGTTGGCATGGCCCAGGAGCAGGCCCTGTGCCCCCACCTGTCCTGAACCTTCCTCTGTCATTTTCAGTTCCCTCATCGCGAGAAGTATTATATGCTGTAGGCTCGGCTCCACTTTTCAGCGAGGAAGAGATACTAGAGGAGAGTCAGCAGCTACTGCCTAGCCAAGATCTGGAGAAGACATCCACAGCTTCCTTTGCTAGGCAGGAAAGTAGTGATGAGGAGAGTGGCGTGGGAGCTGGTGTTGTGAGCGGTCAGGCTCCTGACCCAGAGACGATTGAGGAGGACATCATTGATGTGCAGACAGTACTCGATCATGATGATGTAGCTGATCGCACTTGGGAGCCAGGAGACGAAGGGGCTTCATCATCATCGGGAGAAGAGGGTGACAGCTTGCCTGTGAGCCTGCAGTGGAGCCAGCAAGTCACTAGTGTGGGCGGAAGTCAGCAGGGTGACAGCAGCGGAAGGTCGGTAGCCAAACGTGCCCGGGGTAGAAAACCTGCTAGTGGGAGCCTACCTGCCTACCTGCCCGGGAAGTAGCAGTGCGGGGGTTTAAGGAGGCAGCAATGGTAGCAGTCAGTCAGTGCGTAGTGTTTGGAGTAAAATCCCCTACTCGGCAGTGTGACAGTTTTTTGTTAAGCCGCCGGAGGAGGTGAACGTGGCCATATGTAGAATCTGTGGGCAGAATGTGAAGCGTGGCAAGGGTGCCAATGTTGGCATTACGTCCCTGCGTCGACATATGCAGCGTCACCATAAAGTGGCCTGGGAGTACCATGGCTCCGATGTGGTGGTCCAGCCTGCCCCAGCAACCGTTGCATCACCCAGTGGCATGCACTAAGTTTAAAGCAGTCAAGGCTCCACCAACTCAGCAGAAGGGAGCTGTCTGTCCTTCCCATCATCTGCTGGTCCTGATGCTCCTCCTCCTCCTCGTCAGTCATTCTGTCAGCAATCGATCACCAAAGCGATTGCTAAGAGACAACAGTATGTGTGCACTCATCCAACGGCGCAGAAGCTGAATGTGCTCCTGGCCAAGTTGCTCGTGCTGCAGTCCCTCCCTTTCCAAGTGGTGGACTCTGCACCTTTCAGAGAACTGATGGCTTGTGCCGAGGTGGAGAGTCCCAAGCCATAATTTATTTGCCAAAAAGGAAGTACCAGCCCTGCACACACATGTAGAACAGTAGGTGTCTGCCAAAGTGCACGGCAGCGCCGACATGTGAAGCTGTAACTACGGTCATGTACAATACATGTCCTTTATGGCCCACTAAGTCAATGTGGTTCCTGTAAAGCCACACCAGCAACTTGGCCAGGTGACGCTGCTTCCGCCTCCACGTTGCCACGCCGTTGGTTCAGCGACAATGTCCACCTCTGCCTCCTCATCCTTCACCGTGTCCTCAGCCTCCATGCAGGGACAATACATAGTGCCCCTCCAGCATACAACATGTGCAGGGCACGGCGGTGTCATCCTGCTCATACAGGGGAGGAACTGCTCCATGTCCTTCAGCAAGAAATCGAATCCGGGCTTTCTCCACGATAACTGAAAATCGGAAGCATGGTGACCGACAATGGGAAGAACATTGTGTCGGTACTGTGTCAAGGAAGGCTGAGCCATGCGCCCTGCATGGCACATGTGTTCAATCTGGTTGGTCAAGCGGTTACTGAAGTCTTCCACCTATCTGCAAGACATTCTAAAAATGGCCAGGAAACTTTGCATGCACTTCAGCCACTCGTACACCGCAAAGCACACCCTCCTTGAGCTGCAGCAGCAGAACGGCATCCCCCAACATAGGCTGATATGCGATGTTTCCACCCATTGGAATCCACCCTCCACATGTTGGACCGACTGTATGAACAGAGAAAGGCCATAAACGATTTCCTGTTGATCCAAGAGGAGAGGAGTACTCCCCTGTGTAACTTTTATGTCAGCCAGTGGCAGCTCATCCGTGACACCTGCCGTTTGCTCAGGCCCTTTGAGGAGGCCACGTTATTTGTCAGTAGCCAGGACTATGGGATGAACAATGTCATTCCACTGCTTCATGTCCTGGAACAGATGCTGGTAAATCTGGCTGGTCAGGGGACTGGAGATGTATCGCATATATCTCATGGCCACATGAGCCCTAAGGGGGATGAACTGGAGCAGGAAGACATTGGAGCACAAGCAATGTGTATCAAAATGGGTGGTTTTTCTACACAGGTGACAGGAGAGGAGGAGCAGGAGCAGCCACAGGAGCTACAGGGCGATGAGGAAGATGAGGCAGAGGACCCAGACACACCGTGGCAGTATGTATTGGAGATGAAGGCAGGGAGTCCCTCCGAGTCACTTGCGCAAATGGCCCGCTGCATGCTCACTTGCTTGAGTAGTGACAGCCGAATTGTCACTATTCGGCAAAGGTATGATTTCTGGCTTTCCACCTTGTTGGACCCTCACTACCGTTCCAAAATGGGGGCCTTTTTTACACCCGCTAAGAGGGAGGACTAACTGAACTACTATAGAGACATCATATGTAGTTAGGTGGCCGCTGCTTATCTGCGTCATCGTCCATCCTCTCGCAGGTCTGACCGGGGGCCCCTCTGCACTCATGTTCCACTGCCATGGCTGCTGGGGAGGAGCAGGGTGGCAGGAGCAGTACCAGCCGCATCAGCAGCAGCTTGAGTCTAGAGTCGCTGATGAGCAGCTTTCTTCACCCGCATAGTGAAGAAACTACTCACCAGCAGCAGCATCTAGACCTGGAGCAGAACCTGAACCAGCAGATGGTGGCATACTTGGACAGCACCCTGCCACCCCACACTGAAAATCCGCTGGACTACTGGGCAGCTAAACTAGATTTGTGACCGCAACTGGCCGAGTTTGCCCTGGAAAAGCTGTCCTGCCCGACCAGTAGTGTGGCATCAGAGCGGGTGTTCAGTGTGCGGTGGGGGCCATAGTTACCCCAAGAAGAACTCACCTGTTCACCCAAAATGTCGAGAGACTGACCTTTGTCAAGATGAATCAGGCGTAGATCAGCCAGGATTTCCATCCATCAATTCCAGATGCATCAGACTAGATTATCCATGGTGCCACACAAATACTTTGACAAAAGAGACGGTTTCTTCTGGCTACCTGCCTCAGCTACTATTCTGATGCTGCCACCCGCCTGATACCACACATCTGATGCCAAGTACTCATTCTTTTAACCACCATCTTCAGCGGATACAGGTATTGCCACCCACCTCCACACTATGTCACCTTGCCACTCTGTGGCCTTCTGATGCTGCTTCCACCTCTACACGATGTCACCTTGCCATTCTGGTCTCCTTATGCTGATGCCACCTCCATGCTATGTCACCTTGCACTCTGTGGCCTCCTGATGCTACCGCCACCTCCATACTATGTCACCTTGCCACTCTGTGATCTCCTCATGCTGCTGCCACCTCCACACTATGTCACCTTGCCACTCTGTAGCCTCCTAATGCAGCCGCCACCTCCACACTATGTCACCTTGCCAAACTGTGGTCTCCTGATGCTGCTGCCACCTCCACACTATGTCACCTTGCCTCTCCGTGGTATTCTGATGCTGCTGTCACCTCCACACTATGTCACCTTGCCACCCTGTGGCCTCCTGATGCTGCCACCACCTCCACACTATGTCACCTTGCCACTCTGTGGTCTCCTCATGCTGCTGCCACCTCCACACTATGTCACCTTGCCACTCTGTGGCCTCCTGATGCTGCCGCCACCTCCACACTGTCACTTTGCCACTCTGTGGCCTCCTGATGTTGCCGCCTCCTCCACACTATGTCACCTTGCCACTCTGTGGTCTTCTGATGCTGCCGCCACCTCAACACTCTGTCATTGTGCCACTCTATGGCCTCCTGATACTGCCACCACCTCCACACTCTGTCATTGTGCCACTCTGTGGACTCTTGATGCTGCCACCATCTCCACACTCTGTCATTGTGCCACTCTGTGGCCTCCTGATGCTGCCACCACCTCCAGACTCTGTTATTGGGCCACTCTGTGGTCTGCCCATGCTGCTTCCACCTCACCACTATGTCATAGGGCCACTCTGTGGACTTCTCATGCTGTTCCCACCCTCCCCACTTCATGACTGGGCCACTATTTAGCCTTTTTGGCTTGGCTGACATCATCATTAATTTGACCCTTCTTCTAATCTGTCAGAAGAAAGGGAAAATGAGACGCACAACGGATCCTGTCTGTGTAGCAGCTGTAAGGCCTGTATGGTCCCATCAGAATTGGTTTGAGATTTGGTACCCAAAAGCAGGAGTGGGTACAAAACACAGAAGACATACAAATATTCAATTCACGTGTCATCTCTTTTTTGGATCCACTCCTGTTTTTTTTGGCATTAGCAATACTGAATGTATTACTGACCAAATGCTGACCGAGTGAAGGCAGATGCCCCACGGACTTAATCAGTTTTTTTGTGGGTTATTGTTCTGACGGATCAGAGGAAGCGTGAAATAATCAGTGATGTCAACACAAACTTACTGATGACACCCTCTCCACTCTTGTATAAGCGTTTAATAGAACAGGTTCTGTAGACATCTATGCGGAATCAGCTGACGGCGGTGTAAACGGAGTGCGCTTCTTCTTGACACTAACATCGACCTGTAAGGCTGAGTTCATACTTGAGTTATTTGGTCAGTTTTCGCCTGTGACTGCCTACATAAATGAAGTGTGCAGCGATTCTAAGAGCGACGCCTGTCATCTGCATTTCATACGGACTCACCTTATTATTTCACTACCAAAGCAGACTCCCTAGGCGTGTTACTGCAAGGCGCAGTGTTCTACACCACTATAAAGGCTCTCTGCAACCAGGAAATAGCAGTTTTTTTTAACGAAATTTGCTGCGGACTGGTGAATCGGATTTTTGAAAAATTCTACTGGTAATGACCCTGCCTGCCTGACTACACTTGTAATTCTGGTACATACCCAGGTATCTCTTCGTCCGCCTGGACCAGCTACCTCGTGTGCCTTCCCTCTTCAAGAGGTAGCAACCTGGTGTTCCCCTCGGGAAAGTCTATCCCCACCCTCAGTGATACTGTGAAGAATCAACGGGTACACTTAGACAACGCCCTTAGAGGAGGTGGGACGCGTGGAACAGTAAGTTCACACCTGCTGGTTTGTGACACTGTATAGCGCCACCTGCTGTTTGTTATTTTTCTCATTTCATTGTCCAGCTCATTAAACCCTTAGGGACGCATGACGTACCGGTATGGCATGTTTCCCGAGTCCCTAAGGACCCATGACGTACCGGTACGTCATGGGTTTAAAACGCGATTGCGGCGCGACGGGGGTTAATCGGAACAGGATGCCCGCTGAAATCATTCAGCGAGCATCCTGTCACAACGCCAGGGGGGGTCATGTGACCCCCCCGTATCGGCGATCGCCGCAAACCGCAGGTCAATTTAGACCTGCGGTTGCGGCGGCTGTGCGGCGGTGCCATCGGGTCCCCATGCGGCTGTAGGGGGGACCCGATGGCATGGAAGGCACCGCAATGTCTAAGGAAGGCATCGCGCTGCCTTCCGGTGAAGAGCCTGTGAGGTCCAGCCCCCTGGATCTCACAGGCCCCGGAAGCTGTATGAGTAATACACACAGTATTACTCATACAGCCAATGCATTCCAATACAGAAGTATTGGAATGCATTGTAAAGGAATATACCCCCCAAAGTTCAAGTCCCAAAGTGGGACAAAAAATAAAGTGAAAAAAAAAGTTTAAAAAATAAAGTTTTCCCTAAAAAAAATTAAAAGTTTCAAGTAAAAATAAACAAAAACGTAATTTTCCCCAAATAATTTTTTTTAAAAATTGTAAAAAATAGGAGGAAAAACAAAAATATACATATTAGGTATTGCCGCGTCCGTATCGACTGGCTCTATAAACATATCACATGACCTAACCCCTCAGATGAACACTGTAAAAAATAAAAATAAAAACTGTGCTAAATAAACCATTTTTTTGTCACCTTACATCACAAAAAGTACAACAGCAAGCGATCAAAAAGGCATTTGCCCACCAAAATAGTACCAATCTAACCGTCACCTCATCCCGCAAAAAATGAACCCCTACCTGAGACAATCGTCCAAAAAATTTAAAAACTATGGCTCAGAATATGGAGACACTAAAACATCATTTTCTTTATTTGAAAAAAAAGTATACATATTTGGTATCGCCACGTTCGTATCGATCGTCTCTACAAAAATATCACATGACCTAACCTCTCAGATGAACACCATAAAAAATAAAAACTGCTAAATAAACCATTTTTTGTCACCTTACATCACAAAAAGTGTAATAGCAAGCGATAAAAAATTCACACGCACCCCAAAATAGTCATCTCATCCCGCAAAAATCATACCCTACCCAAGGTAATCGCCCAAAAACTGAAAAAATTATGGCTCTCAGACTATGGAAACACTAAAACATGATTTTTTTTGCTTCAAAAATGAAATCATTGTGTAAAACTTACATAAATAAAAAAAAGTATACATATTAGGTATCTCTGCATCCGTATCGACCGGCTCTATAAAAATATCACATGACCTAACCCCTCAAATGAACACCGTAAAAAGATTAAAATAAAAACTGTGCTAAATAAACCATTTTTTGTCACCTTACATCACAAAAAGTGTAATAGCAATCGATCAAAAAGTTACACGTACCCCAAAATGGTGCCAATAAAACCGTCATCTCATCCCGCAAAAATCATACCCTACCCAAGGTAATCGCCAAAAAACTGAAAAAATTATTGTGTAAAACTTACATAAATAAAAAAAAAGTATACATATTAGGTATCGCCGCATCCGTGACAACCTGGTCTATAAAAATATCACATGATCTAACCTGTCAGATGAATGTTGTAAATAGCAAAAAATAAAAACGGTGCCAAAACAGCTATTTCTTGTTATCTTGCCTCACAAAAAGTGTAATATAGAGCAACCAAAAATCATATGTACCCTAAACTAGTACCAACAATACTGCCACCCTTCTAGTTTCTAAAATGGGGCCACTTTTTTGGAGTTTCTACTCTAGGGTTGCATCAGGTAGCTTCAAATGGGACATGGTGTCAAAAAAAACAGTCCAGCAAAATCTGCCTTCCAAAAACCATATGGCATTCCTTTCCTTCTGCGCCCTGCCGTGTGCCCATACAGCTGTTTACGACCACATATGGGGTGTTTCTGTAAACTAAAGAATTAGGGCCATAAATATTGAGTTTTGCTTGGCTGTTAACCCTTGCTTTGTTACTGGGAAAAATGGATTAAAATAAAAAAATTTCCCAAAAATTTAAATTCTAAAATTTCATCTCCATTTGCCAATAACTCTTGTGGAACACCTAAAGGGTTAACGACGTTTGTAAAATCTGTTTTGAATACCTTGAGGGGTGTAGTTTCTTATATGGGGTCACTTTTATGGAGTTTCTACTCTAGGGTTGCATCAGGGCGGCTTCAAATGGGACATGGTGTAAAAAAAAACAGTCCAGCAAAACCTGCCTTCCAAAAACTGTATGGCATTCCTTTCCTTCTGCACCCTGCCGTGTGCCCGTACAGCGGTTTACGACCACATATGGGGTGTTTCTGTAAACTACAGAATCAGGGCCATAAATATTGAGTTTTGTTTGGCTGTTAACCCTTGCTTTGTAAATGGAAAAAAATTATTAAAATGGAAAATCTTCCAAAAAAGTGAAATTTTGAAATTGTATCTCGATTTTCCATTAATTCTTGTGGAACACCTAAAGGGTTAACGACGTTTGTAAAATCAGTTTTGAATAACTTGAGGGGTGTAGTTTCTTAGATGGGGTCACTTTTATGGAGGTTAAACTTTAGGGGTGCATCAGGGGGCTTCAAATGGGACATGGTGTCAAAAAAACCAGTCCAGCAAAACCTGCCTTCCAAAAACCGTATGGCATTCCTTTCCTTCTGCGCCCTGCCGTGTGCCCGTACAGCGGTTTACGACCACATATGGGGTGTTTCTGTAAAATACAGAATCAGGGCCATAAATATTGAGTTTGGTTTCGCTGTTAACCCTTGCTTTGTAACTGGAAAAAAATTATTAAAATGGAAAATCTTCCAAAAAAGTGAAATTTTTTCCATTAATTCTTGTGGAACACCTAAAGGGTTAACAAAGTTTGTAAAATCAGTTTTTAATACCTTGAGGGGTGTAGTTTATAGAATGGGGTCATTTTTGGGTGGTTTCTATTATGTAAGCCTCGCCAAGTGACTTCAGACCTGAACTGGTCCCTAAAAATGGGTTTTTTGAAAATTTCTGAAAAATTTCAAGATTTGCTTCTAAACTTCTAAGCCTTGTAACATCCCCAAAAAATAAAATATCATTCCCAAAATGATCCAAACATGAAGTAGACATATGGGGAATGTAAAGTAATAACTATTTTTGGAGGTATTACTATGTATTATAGAAGTAGAGAAATTGAAACTTGGAAATTTGCAATTTTTTACAAATTTTTGGTAAATTTGGTATTTTTTTATAAATAAAACTGAATTTTTTTTACTTCATTTTACCAGTGTCATGAAGTAAAATATGTGATGAAAAAACAATCTCAGAATGGCCTGGATAAGTCAAAGCGTTTTAAAGTTATTAGCACTTAAAGTGACACTGTTCACACTTTTGCAAAAAATGGCCTCGTCCTTAAGGTGAAATAGAGTCCTTAAGGGGTTAAGAAGGCTGCACATGCTTTGTTTCATCCTTCAATTGCCTCCTGAGCCGTGATAGGGAGAACACGTACAAGTCCCCTTAGCTGTAGCAGAAAAGACACTCTCTTGAGCTTTCAGCTTGATATAAAGCTAGCAGAGCAATGAATGGGGAGATCCCTGGATTCATATGAGGTACAGGGCTGGTTCTGGCTTTGTTTGAGGTTGTCATGTACTATATGCCTGATTTTCATTTTTTACATTAGTCATGGGATAGCCCCTTTAATTTTTAGCTACTACCAACGTTGGCCTTCCCATACCCCTAGGATATCACACAGGAAGCACCCCCTCTCAGGAGGCTAAGAAGTAACTTCCTCGTGGTTGACTGGACATTTGGTCTGCGCCACAGTTTGTGCTCAGAGTTCATCTAGAGTTGGACAGATGGGTCTTAGTGAAGAGGTCTGGAGAGATTCACCATGAACGAGAGGTGCAGACAACCAGGGACAAAGAACAAAAAATTGACCCTGACATATGTAAAAGCACTCAACTTATTATTTACTTGTAGTCCTAAGACTCTTTTGACTTATCTTGACATATGCCTTACACCCATAAAACTTAACTTTTATTACAATTTGGATAACTTTTGCTGACCATTAAACTATGCTTTAAAAACTATCAGTTGTGTAGCCTTTTATTTTCTCTTATGCATTATTTTATATCTTTTTGCATCTCGCTCTCATAATATTCCTATAGTATAGTAAGGGGCTGGCAGCTGCGCACTGGCTCCGGGCTCCCTGCTAACCCTAATTACAACTATCATCCAAGTATCAGTCTATTGTGAACACACAGGCTACACTTCTGGCCTAAAATCAACCCTCAATGACTGCCCCCCGACATGTTTCACCAGCTAACCTGGCGTCTTCAGGGGATCGGGAAGTTTGTACATTTGTGGGAGTGGCATGGATCTTTTATGAACTCCCAGGGTCTGCGTCATAGTTAACTGACCTGTCAGATTGATTGTTGGTCGTTGTTCTACTCTAATTCTATACTATTAAGTTAGTCATTGGTTCATAAGTTAACGGACGCACCTCCCCTGGCACTCTTCACTATGTCTCCTAAAGTCCTCCGAAATCTTGCGTAAACATCCCTAATCCCACGCATGTCTACGGATTTAGTGTATTACACATCATAGCTTGTCATACCTGTCTGTGGACTTAGAAGATTTCTCATTGCGGAGCACTATCTGAGCACGCTCTGGAACTTAGAGTTGCGGCTCCAACATTTTTTCTTCTATGCATGCCCAACTTCTTTTTTCTGAAAATGTCTATTTCACTGTGCTTGATTATTAATATTCAGACTATTATGAGAAAAGGTGATCAGATATGAATTATAACATCAACATGATCCATTAATTATGTGATCTTGATTATATTAATGTGTACCCAATGTGGTAATATAATTATTCTTTGAACACCATATAATTTTTAAAAACATGATTTTAGGCTTACTTGGTTATTATCATGATTTACATACTAAATAAGTATATTCTTTTTATATTATTATATCATTATCAAACTCTAATTATGTTTATATTTCAATCATGTATTTACTATTTATTCTGTTTCTATATACTTTATCAATTTTCTAATCATGTATTGAATTGCTTCCAATCATGACATTTAATACTTAGTGCACTGGTCTAATGGTTGTACTCCTTTTAGCATTGTATGCTACCTAATTATAAATCATGATAGTTCAAGGATGTCATTGTTCATCATCAGATCACTCAATTTCCCCATATATCCATTTATATACCACAACTTCATATTCCACCTTTATTTCATAATAATCTAATATTTTGCTTTCTTGTTCAAAAGCTCCATCATTTGAGCAGTTCCTTTTTGCCCATAAATACTGGCCTATGGGAATTCCTCTTTTAAGAGGCTGAGGATGATAACTTTGCCAGTGTAAGAGACTATTGGTTAAAGTTGGTTTTCTGTACACCTCCGTCAAAACACTCCCATCCGGTTGCAAGGTCAAAGTCAGGTCAAGGAAATTAAGTTTTATTTAATCTATTTCTGCTGTAAATTTGAGGCCTATTGTGTTTCTATTTTAAATTGTCACAAATCGTTGGAAATCTTCCTTGGTGCCCTCCGAAAAAATTTAAAATATCGTCTATATAACGACCCAAAAAAGTGATATATTTCTTAAAATGATAGTGCTCCTCTGTGAATACTGTTCATTCTTCCCACTACCCTAAAACAAATTTGTCGAAATTTGGTGCGCAAATCGTGCCCATCGCGGTTCCTGTGACCTGCAAATAATATTTGCCATCAAATGTAAAATAATTGTGCATAATTAAGATTTGCAAAAGTGTGAAAACAAATTCATTGTAGACATGCGCGGGATTAGGAATGTTTACGCGAGATTTCGGAGGACGTTAGTGCTAGGGGAGGTGTGTCCGTTAACTTATGAACCAATGACTAACTTAGTAATACAGAATTAGAGTAGAACAACGACCAACAATCAATCTGACAGGTCAGTTAACTATGACGTAACCCTGGGAGTTCATAAAAAATCCATGCCACGCTCACCAATGTACATACTGCCTGATCCTCTGAAGACGCCAGGTTAGCTGATTAAACATGTCGGGGGCCAGTCAATGAGGGTTGATTTTAGGCCAGAAGTGTAGCCTGTGTGTTCACAATAGACTGATACTTGGATGATAGTTACAATTAGGGATAGCAGGGAGCCTGGAGCCAGTGCGCAGCTGCCAGCCCCTTACTATACTATAGGAATATTGTGAGCGAGATAAAAAAACATATAAAATAATACAAAAGTTAAAATAAAAGGCTACACAACTGGTTTTTAAAGCATAGTTTAATGGTCAGCAAAAGTTATCCAAATTGTAATAAAAGTTAAGTTTTATGGGTGTAAGTCAAGATATGGTAAGAGAGTCTTAGGACTACATGTAAATAATATGACAACCAGGGACATACACAGATCTCATAGGGTCCCATAGCATAAATTAGTGTGACCCTTTTAGTGAGATTTCTGACTTTTTTTTTTTATTGTGTAGGAAATTTTTAATAAAATGTTGCACTTCATTAACCTACTTTATTTGACTTTTGTTTTGAAAAGACTGGAACATATGTGTAAGATCCTCACCTGCTTTGCACTCCAGGGGAACCAAGAGGGGTCCTCGTGGAGTTGCGGGACAGGTTATGCATGTCTCTGATGCACCAGCGCTGACCCCTTTGCGAACCAGTGCGGGGATGCGTTCGCGTGGACATCGGAGGGGAGGACCGTCGGAGTCCCGGGGACAGAGTGGCCAGGCGAGTGACAAGACGCCGCGGCCAGGGTTGTCTCCGGTGTCTCCTGCGACTTCCGTTTCCGCATCTGGGTCCACGCGCTCGCATACTCGCGCTGAGTCAATCATGCGTCCGTGCGTACGCACGAGGGCAGGTTCGCAAAGGGATACACGGTCGCGAGTACGCGCTTCTTATGCGCTTCGTCGACCAGTGGCGCATAATATACTGACTCACAAGAGCAAAGTGGATTAGGGAGCCAGCCATGGGTTAATCAACTTGTGATTGCCTTAGGCCATGTACTCAGGTGCAGGGCAATTTGTTCACCTATGGTAGTGGACACTTGGCACCCTGGGATTGGTCAGCTGGCATTTAAAAGGAGGTCTCTCAGGGTGATCAGTGCCCACTGTTATTTTCCCTCAACCAGGTATAGGTCACAACTGCTAGTGACTGAAGACTGCCAGGAACTTTGTCCTTTGCAACGGACCCAAGATCTGGAGTGACTCGACTGCCAAGTGCACAGCATCATTCAGCACAGGTTGGGACTATTCCTGGAATCTCCTTGCCTGGTTTTTGTTATTATTCCTTGTTACCAGCAAGTGTCCTGGACGTTTATGTTTCTGGTGAATAAACACCTTTTTGCTTTCATCACTGGTCTGTTTGTTGGTGCCTTGCATTACAGAACAGTGGGCCCAACTAACAGTTGCCATGGACAATATCCAGCAGCAGCTGAGTGAATTAACGGGAGCCGTTAACCTGCTGTTCCAACGACGCCCAAATATACCAGCAGCCGCTGCAGCGCAAATCCAAGAGCAACTGACAACTGTGATGGAGGAGGTTCAGCAGCTTATCCAGGGAGCCTCAGCACTACCCATCACTATCGCAAGGCATCAAACAGAACCTAAGATCCCTCTGCCTGACCCCTTCACAGGAGAGCGACAGGAGTTCTTAAACTTCAGGGACTCCTGTCTCCTTTATTTCCAGTTGCGTCCGATGGCTTCTGGCACTCTCAGGCAGAGAATTGGGATTGTAATGTCACTGCTACGTGGAGACCCCCAACGTTGGGCATTTAATTTGCCTCAAGACCATACAGCTTTTTCGTCAGTGGACGCCTTCTTCGAGGCTATGGCTGTGATTTACGATGACCCGGATCGTACTCGCACCGCAGAGACCAATCTTGAGCATATTCAACAAGGCCGCCGCCCAGCTGAAGAATACGCTGCAGAATTCAGGCGATGTGCAGCTTTCACCACCTGGGGCGACGCAGCCCTACGCCATCGCTTCCGTTTGGGACTTTCGGATGCGGTCCGGGATCTTCTTTTGGCCTTGCCTACCCCCTTCTCGTTGGAAATGGCTATCTCTCAGGCAATCGATGCCGACAGGCGAATCCGTGAGAGGCGAGTGGAACGGTCGTCTCGGTTTTCATCCTCTCGACCACATCCAGGGCCTCTTAAATCGGCCGAAGAGCCAATGGAGGTTGGATCCTCCCATCTCACACAGGCAGAACGAGCTCGTCGCCAACAGAAAGGCCTGTGCCTATTTTGCGGAAAGTCTGGACACCTCGTTAAAACCTGTCCCCTCCTGCCGGCGGGAAACGAATGAACCTAGGGGGCATAGAGGAGAACCCCCTAGGTGCTATTATCCCTCCTCCAAGCCGGGTGATGGTATCCATATCCTTACGGTGGCAAGACAAGGTCCATGAGTTTTCAGCACTAATCGATTCTGGGGCCGCTGGGAATTTTGTGGACTCAACCTTGGTTCGTCGACTTGGCATCCCGTTGATCCAGCCGAAAACCACCATGTCAGTGACCGCGATTGATGGTTCCCCTCTTCAAGATGGTCGTGCAGTGTGGATGACTCCGGGAATACAGGTAACGGTGGGGACTGATCATCGGGAGACCTTAAGCCTTTTTGTCCTTGACATGCCATCCACTCCCGTGATTTTGGGTCTCCCTTGGTTAAGGCTCCATAATCCAGTAGTGGACTGGCGCTCGGGTCTTATTTGTCAGTGGAGTACGGAATGCCTTACTAAGTGCATTCGTCCCGACCTGTCACTAGCCTCCATGGAAGTTTTAAGTACTTTACCACAGCAGTATCATAATTTCCGAGATGTGTTCAGTCCTCAGGGGGCTGATGTGTTACCTCCCCACAGGTCATATGATTGTCCTATAGACCTGTTGCCAGGTACCATGCCACCACGAGGGCATCTTTATAATCTCACTGGGCCTGAGGTTCAGGCTCAGCGGGAGTATATTAAAGAGAACCTTGAGAAGAATTTCATTCGTCCATCCACTTCCCCTGCTGGAGCTGGATTCTTCTTTGTGGAGAAGAAGGATGGAGGCTTGAGACCTTGCATCGATTATCGTGCCCTTAATCGGATTACGGTGAAGAATCGGTATCCACTGCCTCTGATTGATGATCTGTTTTCTCAGGTGGCAGGGGCCCGAGTCTTCACCAAACTAGATTTAAGGGGTGCTTATAATTTAGTTCGCATTAGAGAGGGTGACGAATGGAAGACCGCATTTAATACCAGAGACGGGCATTACGAGTATCTCGTGATGCCTTTCGGTCTCTGTAATGCTCCCGCGGTCTTCCAGGAGTTCATCAACGATGTTCTCAGAGATTTCTTGGATAGATGTGTTGTTGTCTATCTAGATGACATACTAATCTACTCTTCGGATCTGGTCTCTCATCGGAGACACTTGTGTCAGGTTTTCCAGAAGCTGAGGGAGAACCGCCTCTATGCCAAACTTGAGAAGTGTCTGTTTGAGGTGAAGGAATTGCCTTTCCTGGGGTACATTATCTCAGAAAAGGGATTGGCTATGGACCCATCCAAACTTTCTGCTGTCTTGGATTGGCCTCAGCCTAAGGATCTTAAGGGGTTGCAGCGTTTCTTAGGCTTTGCCAACTTCTACCGCAAGTTTATTAAGAATTTTTCTGCGATAGTAGTACCTCTCACCAACCTCACTAAGAAGGGAGCTAATCCTTCTAAGTGGACGAGAGAGGCAGTCAGAGCCTTTGAGACGCTGAAACAGGCCTTTTGCACGGCACCAATTCTTACTCATCCAGACACCTCCAGACCTTTTGTTCTCGAGGTCGATGCCTCAGAGGTCGGTGTAGGGGCAGTTCTCTCACAGTATTCTGGGGACCCTGAGAGGTTACATCCCTGTGCCTTCTTCTCTCGGAAGCTCTCTCCAGCCGAGTGTAATTATGATATCGGCAATAGAGAGCTTCTGGGAGTAAAATTGGCTTTTCAAGAGTGGAGACATTGGCTAGAGGGTGCAGAACATCCCATCACGGTTTACACTGACCACAAAAATTTGGAGTACCTAGAGAGTGCCAAAAGACTCAACTCCCGACAAGCCCGGTGGGCATTGTTTTTCACCCGCTTCAATTTCCGCCTCACTTATAAACCAGGTTCCAAAAACGTGAAGGCAAATGCCCTGTCCCGCTGCTTCCCTGAGGTTGCTTCCGTCCTGGACTCTGAGCCAGAAACCATTCTCCCAACTAAATGTTTTCTTGCTGCCCTGGGGGCCGCAGAAGTAATGGAGGACTTGTCCTCTCTTCTTGAGCCTTCACAGGCAGAGAGTCCACCTGACAAACCCGAGGGTCGATGGTTTGTACCCATTAACTTTCGATTGAAGGTCATCCAACAGCTTCATGACTCAAAGTCTGCCGGGCATTTGGGTGTTAAGAAAACACTTGCCCTTGTTAAACGTCACGTGTGGTGGCCCAACATGTCCGTGGATGTTAAGGCCTATATCCAGGCATGTACTGTTTGTGCCAGATGTAAACCGTCCCGGTCTGCCCCTTCTGGGACTTTACTCCCACTGCCAATTCCCCAGGCTCCATGGACTCACATTTCCATGGATTTCATCACAGATTTGCCAAGGTCCTCTGGAAGTACGGTAATCTGGGTAGTGGTGGACCGTTTTAGTAAAATGGCCCATTTTATCCCACTCCCTGGATTGCCCTCGGCCAGAGAATTGGCAGATCTGTTCTTGAATCATGTCTTTCGATTACACGGAGCGCCGGATGACATTGTTTCAGACAGAGGAGTGCAATTCATCTCTCGCTTCTGGCGTTCTTTCTGCTCCCGATTGGGTATTAATTTGTCTTTTTCTTCTGGTTTTCACCCAGAGACCAACGGTCAGACGGAAAGGACTAACCAGACCCTGGAGCAATATCTCCGGTGCTTCGTGTCAGACTGCCAGGAGGAATGGGCAGCGTATCTACCCTTTGCGGAGGTGGCTTATAACAACTCTGAGCATGCTTCCACTAAGATGTCTCCGTTCAGGTGCGTGGGGGGCAGGGATCCAAGACTCTCTTCTTTGGCCGGACCCTCCACTGACTTACCGGTGGTGGATCAATGGTTCGAGGATAGACGTCCCATTTGGTCGTCGGCCCAGCGGAATCTCCGCAGTGCGGTGGCGCAACAGAAGAAATTTGCTGATCGTCATCGCACCGTAGAGCAAAAGTTTAAGGTGGGAGATCAGGTGTGGGTCTCCACCCGGAACATTCCGCTGCGTCAGCCATCTTCCAAGTTGGGTCCTCGATTCATTGGCCCATACCCAGTGACACAAAAGATCAACCGAGTTACGTACAAGGTTGCTCTTCCACCGTCGATCGGAGGAGTGAACACCTTTCATGTTTCACTTCTCAAATCGGCAGCCGACTCCGCTCCCTTCATTCAGACCCCATCCCCGCTGGAGGTCCAAGGGGTACCGGAGTTCGAGGTGAACAGAATTTTGGACTCTCGTTTTGTCCAAAGGTCTCTTCAATACTTGGTGGACTGGAAGGGTTTTGGTCCAGAGGAGAGATGTTGGATACCTGCTCGCCAGGTGCATGCGGATGAGTTGGTGGCAGCCTTTCACCGGGATAATCCGGGGAAAGCTTGCTTGGAGTCTTCAGAGCCGCCTCCTCGAGGGGGGGGTAATGTAAGATCCTCACCTGCTTTGCACTCCAGGGGAACCAAGAGGGGTCCTCGTGGAGTTGCGGGACAGGTTATGCGTGTCTCTGATGCACCAGCGCTGACCCCTTTGCGAACCAGTGCGGGGATGCGTTCGCGTGGACATCGGAGGGGAGGACCGTCGGAGTCCCGGGGACAGAGTGGCCAGGCGAGTGACAAGACGCCGCGGCCAGGGTTGTCTCCGGTGTCTCCTGCGACTTCCGTTTCCGCATCTGGGTCCACGCGCTCGCATACTCGCGCTGAGTCAATCATGCGTCCGTGCGTACGCACGAGGGCAGGTTCGCAAAGGGATACACGGTCGCGAGTACGCGCTTCTTATGCGCTTCGTCGACCAGTGGCGCATAATATACTGACTCACAAGAGCAAAGTGGATTAGGGAGCCAGCCATGGGTTAATCAACTTGTGATTGCCTTAGGCCATGTACTCAGGTGCAGGGCAATTTGTTCACCTATGGTAGTGGACACTTGGCACCCTGGGATTGGTCAGCAGGCATTTAAAAGGAGGTCTCTCAGGGTGATCAGTGCCCACTGTTATTTTCCCTCAACCAGGTATAGGTCACAACTGCTAGTGACTGAAGACTGCCAGGAACTTTGTCCTTTGCAACGGACCCAAGATCTGGAGTGACTCGACTGCCAAGTGCACAGCATCATTCAGCACAGGTTGGGACTATTCCTGGAATCTCCTTGCCTGGTTTTTGTTATTATTCCTTGTTACCAGCAAGTGTCCTGGACGTTTATGTTTCTGGTGAATAAACACCTTTTTGCTTTCATCACTGGTCTGTTTGTTGGTGCCTTGCATTACAATATGCTTCTTAAATATACCGGTCATTCTGAACATCATATTTCATAGCAACAGGCATAAACACATTGTTAGCCACTTCCCACACCGGCCCCACAGCAGCCACATGGTCTGCCTCCATGGTTAGTATGCCACAGTGGACCACCACTGCAGCATGATTGTTAGTGTGTAGGGTCCAGAGCACCAAGTCAAATGCAGCTGTATCCTGTGTGTATGGACGTGCCCAAGATGTCTTACTAGTCTAAAAAACCGAGGGTGAAAAGCCACCATTAAAGTTAGCAATGTTCTGTTAAACTATTATGCTCATAGGCTGTTAATATTTATGCCTATGCTCCTCCTTGGAGTAAAGACATGAGTTCAGTTATCTCTGCCCGTCACCCATTTATTGTATATATATACTGGAAACGCAGTGTCGGTAATATACCTCCCACTACTTGAAAGCTTCTTTCAGGCAGACGTAATGAGGTAGCACTTTAGCATCGACAGCCACAACACCTAGACCTTCTGCAGTTTTGCTGATCCCTACGGTGATGTAAATTTGGTGTTGTGAAACCACAGACGGCCAGGGCATTGCACCCATAAAGTGGGCTGTAAAATGCTACTTGCATTACAACTGTCTGAAACCGACCTTATGCTCTTCAGAACTTTCCAGTACACCATGCTTGATATATGTATCCCATCATGTACTGTATTTTAGGCAAGTGGTGCAGGAGTAAATATATCAACCAAACTGCCAAAACATTCTACATTTTCAAACCACCACCTGGATCTGAATACTTTTGTAATAGCAGGTGATAAAAAAAATTGTATAGCCAGTGAGCTAGTTAATAAAATGTATTTGTATAGTGCCACTTGCTGTTTATTCTTTACATTATTTTTTGTCCATCTCCAAGAGCTGGTCGAAACGTGCTTATTTTAAATCTTCAACTGCCAGCAGCCATCTGTTCTGTAAGAAGCTGTGGAAGAGCAGCATAAATGACACAGACCAGGCTGGAGATAATCAAGAAGAGCAATTGAGGCAGCAAGGGCATAGCTAAAGGCTCATGGGCCCTGCTGCAAGAGTTCTGCTTGGGCCCCCTATTCCCTCAGTGCTTTGTAGCCAGGGGTAGGGAAGCGCATAGCCTTCTTGATGCCTGAGGCAAAAATTGAAACAGCACCCCCCATGCCAAATTCTTGACCTAACCCCTTCCCTCCAGCCAGATGTGTAACTTGACCTGCATACATTTTCTATAATACCAGTGTCTTCTTATGTGGCCCAAAGGTCCTGCGCCCAGTAGCGACTGATACCTCTGCATCCCCTATTGCTATGCACCTGCGTAGCAGTGAATGAAGAGATCTCTGGATCCATGTGAGGTACAGGGCTGGTTATAGCTTTGTGACAAAGGCATTGCCATGTTCTATATGATGTCATTCATTTTTACATCAATTATGGTATAAACCCTTTAAGTCATAGAATAGTGATTTTATCATAACTAAGTATATAAAATGCATACACAAAAAAAATGCATTTATTTCTGTTTTTCAGTAAAGGTGCCTTACATCAGTCTATTGCATTTCAATATGCATTGAGAGTGTACTATGGGCTAATGTAGATGATTTCTGCATTCTGGTAAAGGAGTCAATTGTGACTACTTTTATTAAGAAAAAAAAACTTATTAGCTCTGGTAATAAATATAATGCCTAACAATCGCTATTTCCATAAATGTTTAAAATGATTAAATCACATGTCCCAGTTGATTTCTAAATGTAATTTAAGACTTTCTCTTGTCACAGGGGATTGCACTTATTGCTGGAATTTAACTGACAAAATGAGAAGAAAATTATAATTTATTAAGTATAGATCAAAATACATTTCAGTAAAAGCTGTTCCGCAAAGTACAGAATAACTGACAAATTGCATAAAACGTCCTTGCATCTTAAGTTGTAAATGGAATACACATGCAAGAAAACATTATAACAATCTAAAAGCCATTTCGAAAAAAAAAAATCTATCAAGGCCCAAAACATTTTAAATCTGACATCGCTAAATAGCAATAATGTCTTAAATGGCAAGCTATTAGCTATATAATGATGCATTTGGTGAGTGTTTCTTACTTTTTGACAGAAATTACTTTGTTTTATTTGATTTTTTTTTTATGTTATTCGTAATATGAGACACATTATGTATGGTAAAATGCCATTACATGGTGTGACTCGCAAACACCTGAGCATGTATTCCACTAAATGTGCTTAATCTCTGAGGATTTAATCTCATTTTTGATCAACGCTCCACATGTTGTAGCTGGTGAGCAGCATGTTAATGTGACCTCATTAAACTATTACTTGGCTTGTGGAGGAAATTGGCTACTGAATATAAACATTAATAATGCATTTTTTTTTTTTTCTCTTTTCCACTTCACCATTGCTTTGCCAACCATCTGGGGAAATTAAAAAGGGTTACTGATGTCAATCAGCTAGTCCAATGGTAAAAAAAAGAATCTACAATTAATAATGGTACATTAGAACAACCCCGAAAAAACCTATTAATAAGGCATCATTATTCCTCCTGCTTGAGTTGACAAATAAGAATACTTTTCCCTGGGGATACTGTTTTTTCTATTTCAAAGATTCATAATAATTGCTTTTTCATAAAGCGCCCTCAGAAATATTGTGATTGCAATTTGCTTTCAATTTCAGACTCTAAACAAGTAAGAATGTAAATTATTTTTAGTTTATTTCACCTCTTTTCTGTCCCTGCATTTTTGCATGTTGGGTTTTACTATTATTACACTTATTGTGTGACGTAAAATCTTAACTCGGGGTCATCCAACAAATTAGACACATTAAACCATGTTCACATAGGGGCCAACAGGGAAAACAGAGAAGCGACTAAGAACCACACTACTGTCATTAACTCATATAGTTATCATACCATGTGTATTGCCTATCTTTGAGGTTTTACGTGTGATTTGTTTCTGTATGCATTTTTCTATTTGAAATATGCCACTGCAATAACACTGCAAAAAAAAAAAATATTTGACTATATGATTTGTGCTACTCACTGTACTATTGTCACTAGCAAATGACTGTATGAGGACTCCCATAAAGGTCCTAGACATCTTATTGCTCGTCAATATGACTCCAATGTAGAGATAAGCGAAATTTGAGTGAAATTCTTGAAACTCGTTCCAAGTGCTGTAATTGGGCTGAAAATTGGTATAGGACATTATAAAGTCTCCTAGAACTCAGATTTTTGAAAATATTTTATTCTCTCTTTTTTATTTATTTAAATTTTAAAAATTTTTTTGCTCTACCCCCTACCCTTATAAGCAATTTAATGGAATGACAGCAATAGCAAAAAAGTGACACTGGCATATATATTTTTGGGTAAATGCATGGTAGACAGTGTTAAGAAACAGTGTGCTTAAAAACACATTGCACCGTGACATTTGTAATGCTTTTCAATATTAGAAACATTCCAAAAATTGTCCCTTATTGGGGGCTAATTGTGTTTAAACACACATGGTATTATCAGAAAAAAACTGTGGCTTGTAAAGACGAAGCATCCCAAAATTATGCCTTAACGGGGATAGATCTTTTCGCCTCTACTGGAAGCCAGGGAGAGCTGTGGCCTAATACTACTACTACTACTGTCTGGATGGGTAGTGCTGCTACTGCTGCTACTAGCCACATTCTGACTGGAATAGTAAGGCCTGGGTTTTTCATTTTGCACTCTTCCATTTTCCAGACATTTTATTATGAGGCCTAAAAATGAAAAGTCATGGGTTTTCTATAAATGAAAATTCACGAGTTTGGGACACAGATTATTAAATGGTGCAAGCAAAATTGCATATGTGTTTTTCGTAATTTAAACACAGAGGTGGAAGTGTCACTCTCCTTCTACAAACACACTGCACACCATTGAAAATTTACTTTGGTAATTTGAACTACATGGCATGATGTAGTAATGTATCTTCTAGCACAGATATAACAATGCAGAGTTTGCAGTATAATGTTTTTGAAACATGCTTTCAATAGCATGGGTATAACTGCAATTTTTATAGTAAAATGTCAATGGACAACATGGTCTGGTGCAGTAATTCATCCACTAATATGCATAAAACAATGCAATGGTTCCAGTAAAATGTCTTTGAACTATACTTTCAATATTACAAGTATAAAAATTTGCTGTAAAATGCTTTATTGCGATAAAATACTTTTGTGCAGTTGCTTAGCATTTTGAAAAACAATTTTGAAATTATTTTCAAAAACATTTTGAACAAAAAAGATGCCTCTGTTCATATACAGAAAAAAAGAGATAATTTTTTCTTGCAGGGGGTTTTGTAATGCAGAACTAGCTGCCAGGCTGAGCTGCCAGCAAGAGCTGTATTAAGCACAGTGTGACCAGCCCCTCACTCCCTCAAAGATTATCCTAAAAGTTTTCCCTGATCAAATTCCCTAAAATCTTCACGATTCTATATCTGTTTTCTCCCTATAGTGTACCTATTACACTACATTAGTGGCTTGTGTCTACAGTTGCTATTTGGCAGGCACAGCCAGACACATCCTTTCAGGTCAGAAGCTGAACACAGTATGGCAATTCTATTTGTTCAGCATAAGGATTTCCCTGCCTAATGCTGATACTCTCTTTCAACTCCAATTAGTTTAGAATCATTTTCCTCATCCTTAATCCAATACTATCAACAAAAAACAAAACAATAAAAACTACAGATTGTCACACAAAAATGAGCCCCCAAACAGCTTTGTAGAGTTAACTATAAAAAAAAGTTATGGTGGTAAGAAAAAAACATAATTTTCCCCCCAAAGTTTTTATTTTAAATATTAAACCAGAAGAAAACTATAAACATCTAGTATAAATGTAATCATACTGACCCGTAGAATAAAGGTTAAAGGTCAATTTTACCACAACGAAATCCATAAAACTTCCAGACTCCCACTAGATCATATGCAATATTAAATAAAGACATTAGAAATTACAAGTTGTCCATCGAAAAAATAAAAATAAAAAATAACCCCTTATACAGCTATGTGAATGGGAAAAAATAAATAAAAATTATGGTTTCTGGAAGGCAGGGAGTGAAAAACAAAAATGCAAAAACACCCCAAGGCTGAGAGGGTTAAACAATGTTGATGCAAACAGAAAAATAAAATTAAAGGACATATGTCATCAAAAAATTACCATCACGTTTAGCGTTAAAAAAATATATATTTTAAATTTTCCATGTCACTATTTATATTTTAACTAAAAACTTAATATCCTGCAGTTTTCACACTGATCACTAAGCCTATAATAGGCACCATTTCTTGATCTCTACAGATCACTTTACAGATGCATCTTAATATGGGCCCATTCACACGACCATATACTTGAGTCCACATCCATTCCCGCAATGCGGACCCATTTATTTTAATGGGGCTTCAAAAGATGCGGACGGCACACTGTGCAATGTGGAACCCACATGGCCTGTATCCGTGTTCTGCGGATCAGCAATTTGTGGACCGCAAAAACAGTTATGATCTTCCGAATTAGCCCTAAATTAAAAGCCATTAGGCTTTTTAAGTGTTTAGTGTTGATTAGTTGATTAGAGTGTGATACCATGAGTCTACAATATTGAAGTTTTTCTTAATATTCTAATTTTCTGAGCTGCTGACTGGGATTTCATTAGCTGTAAGTAGAGATTAGAGAAGTAATCAAAAATTGTATTCGGTTGCTTCGGCAAAGTTCGCAAAGAAATTAGATTTGTTACAAATTACTTTGTCACGAATCGCATTCCATTGTATGTAGCCGGTGCAATGACAGTGAATGGTGATCGCGTCCGCCTCACCCATTCCGTCATTGAACCCCTCAAATGCTGCATGCAATGCTGATCGCGGCATCTGACAGTCACATTGAAGCCTTCCAGGGGTTAATCAGGAATTAAAACAAAAAAATACATACTCACATACTCATACTTGCCCATCTTGATTGACGAAAATGTGCCAAATCTCCTGCAGGCTTACGTGATGATGTCACCACGTCATCGTGACAGGCCAGCGTGATGATGTGGTGATGTCACACATTAATGCATGCAAGATTTTCTTTGATCAAGGGGTGAGTATGTATTTGTATATATTTTTTCCTGACATTTCAGGAAAAATGTATTCGCTACCACGAAGCGCGAGAAAATTCGGCTTCGTGACAAATCAAAATTTTCCTAAAATTCGCACTGAAGTTCAGTTCGTTAACTTTGATTCTCTCAACACTACCTGTAAGCTATAATTAACAATAGGCTCGAGCGAATCGAGCTTCGGATCATAGAGCAGTAGCCGATTCGTTCAAAAACGTGGTTTTTAATGCTGTTTACGTACAGCATTAAAATGTATTGGTTCTGTGTAGGAAAACTTTGTATCGCCTGAAGTTCAGTGAGACATTAGTGAATTAGTTTGGTATTCCTATCTTCATCTTTAAAAACATTTTAAAATAGGAATCCAAAGTCGGCTTTGGAATTGGCTGGTAGCTCGGTACCAAAGCTAGCTTTGGACTATTTTAAAATGTTTTTAAAGATGCTTATAGGGATACCGAAGGAATTCTTCGAAGTCTTGTGCGATTTCTAGCCTCCGAGGAGCCAATACATTTTAATGCTGTACAGAAACAGCATTAAAAACGTTTTTGTATGATCCGAAGCTCAGTTTGCCCAAGCCTAATCATCAACATTAAAATAATTAAACACTTGAAATAGATCACTCTGTGTGTACTAAATCTATATAATTGAATTAAATTACTGAAATAAATTAAATAAATTAACTTTACAAGATGTTCTAATTTATTGAGATGCACCTGTACTGCAATTTCCTACTTATATGTCATTCTAATCCTGCCTGTACTGATATCACTTCTGTGTATAGATAAAACAGAATCCACCACTTCTCAACAGGTGATTGTGAAATCTTATCTACGCTTTCCTTGTACAATGACCCCCTCACAGATCACAGAGCATGCCCAGAAGACTCTCCCATATAAGTCAATAGGGTCCCCTCCAGTCCAATGCGTCTATGTCCCATGTGGCTGCCGTAAAGCAATTTTCTGAAAGTGGTTGTGCAGGCAGTATATATTGATGACTTTAGCTGTTTGAAGAGAAGGCAGCTCTCCATGCGTGTGCTGCTTCCTCTTCATTGTCTCCTCTGAAGTGTTGACATAGTGTAATTACAAGTAATCACTCCATTCAACTGAATAAAGTGAGTACTTGTGATTACACTGCACTTCTGAAACGACGGGCAGTGTAATGAGGAGCAGCAGCTCTCACATGGACCACAGCTTCCTCTTCAAACAGCTGATTGGCGGGATGTCAGATGTTGGACCCCTGCCAATCAGATGTTAATGACCGATCGAGAGGATAGGTCATCAATTCAAACAGGTTGCATAATCCCTTTAATGCTTTCTAAGTGCAGCTAAGAACAGCTTAGGCAAGATAATCATCTATAGAAGATAGAATAAAAAAATCTACAATCAGAAAATAAAAACAGATTAGAAAAAAAATTCTATATATTGCTATCTGGTGTTAACTGGTGATATGTTTCCTCCGTATCAGTGCTGTACAGTCGTGGCCAAAAGTTTTGAGAATTACATAAATATTGGAAATTGGAAAAGTTGCTGCTTGTAAGATCCTCACCTGCTTTGCACTCCAGGGGAACCAAGAGGGGTCCTCGTGGAGTTGCGGGACAGGTTATGCGTGTCTCTGATGCACCAGCGCTGACCCCTTTGCGAACCAGTGCGGGGATGCGTTCGCGTGGACATCGGAGGGGAGGACCGTCGGAGTCCCGGGGACAGAGTGGCCAGGCGAGTGACAAGACGCCGCGGCCAGGGTTGTCTCCGGTGTCTCCTGCGACTTCCGTTTCCGCATCTGGGTCCACGCGCTCGCATACTCGCGCTGAGTACGCACGAGGGCAGGTTCGCAAAGGGATACACGGTCGCGAGTACGCGCTTCTTATGCGCTTCGTCGACCAGTGGCGCATAATATACTGACTCACAAGAGCAAAGTGGATTAGGGAGCCAGCCATGGGTTAATCAACTTGTGATTGCCTTAGGCCATGTACTCAGGTGCAGGGCAATTTGTTCACCTATGGTAGTGGACACTTGGCACCCTGGGATTGGTCAGCTGGCATTTAAAAGGAGGTCTCTCAGGGTGATCAGTGCCCACTGTTATTTTCCCTCAACCAGGTATAGGTCACAACTGCTAGTGACTGAAGACTGCCAGGAACTTTGTCCTTTGCAACGGACCCAAGATCTGGAGTGACTCGACTGCCAAGTGCACAGCATCATTCAGCACAGGTTGGGACTATTCCTGGAATCTCCTTGCCTGGTTTTTGTTATTATTCCTTGTTACCAGCAAGTGTCCTGGACGTTTATGTTTCTGGTGAATAAACACCTTTTTGCTTTCATCACTGGTCTGTTTTGTTGGTGCCTTGCATTACAGAACAGTGGGCCCAACTAACAGTTGCTATGGACAATATCCAGCAGCAGCTGAGTGAATTAACGGGAGCCGTTAACCTGCTGTTCCAACGACGCCCAAATATACCAGCAGCCGCTGCAGCGCAAATCCAAGAGCAACTGACAACTGTGATGGAGGAGGTTCAGCAGCTTATCCAGGGAGCCTCAGCACTACCCATCACTATCGCAAGGCATCAAACAGAACCTAAGATCCCTCTGCCTGACCCCTTCACAGGAGAGCGACAGGAGTTCTTAAACTTCAGGGACTCCTGTCTCCTTTATTTCCAGTTGCGTCCGATGGCTTCTGGCACTCTCAGGCAGAGAATTGGGATTGTAATGTCACTGCTACGTGGAGACCCCCAACGTTGGGCATTTAATTTGCCTCAAGACCATACAGCTTTTTCGTCAGTGGACGCCTTCTTCGAGGCTATGGCTGTGATTTACGATGACCCGGATCGTACTCGCACCGCAGAGACCAATCTTGAGCATATTCAACAAGGCCGCTGCCCAGCTGAAGAATACGCTGCAGAATTCAGGCGATGGGCAGCTTTCACCACCTGGGGCGACGCAGCCCTACGCCATCGCTTCCGTTTGGGACTTTCGGATGCGGTCCGGGATCTTCTTTTGGCCTTGCCTACCCCCTTCTCGTTGGAAATGGCTATCTCTCAGGCAATCGATGCCGACAGGCGAATCCGTGAGAGGCGAGTGGAACGGTCGTCTCGGTTTTCATCCTCTCGACCACATCCAGGGCCTCTTAAATCGGCTGAAGAGCCAATGGAGGTTGGATCCTCCCATCTCACACAGGCAGAACGAGCTTGTCGCCAACAGAAAGGCCTGTGCCTATTTTGCGGAAAGTCTGGACACCTCGTTAAAACCTGTCCCCTCCTGCCGGCGGGAAACGAATGAACCTAGGGGGCATAGAGGAGAACCCCCTAGGTGCTATTATCCCTCCTCCAAGCCGGGTGATGGTATCCATATCCTTACGGTGGCAAGACAAGGTCCATGAGTTTTCAGCACTAATCGATTCTGGGGCCGCTGGGAATTTTGTGGACTCAACCTTGGTTCGTCGACTTGGCATCCCGTTGATCCAGCCGAAAACCACCATGTCAGTGACCGCGATTGATGGTTCCCCTCTTCAAGATGGTCGTGCAGTGTGGATGACTCCGGGAATACAGGTAACGGTGGGGGCTGATCATCGGGAGACCTTAAGCCTTTTTGTCCTTCACATGCCATCCACTCCCGTGATTTTGGGTCTCCCTTGGTTAAGGCTCCATAATCCAGTAGTGGACTGGCGCTCGGGTCTTATTTGTCAGTGGAGTACGGAATGCCTTACTAAGTGCATTCGTCCCGACCTGTCACTAGCCTCCATGGAAGTTTTAAGTACTTTACCACAGCAGTATCATAATTTCCGAGATGTGTTCAGTCCTCAGGGGGCTGATGTGTTACCTCCCCACAGGTCATATGATTGTCCTATAGACCTGTTGCCAGGTACCATGCCACCACGAGGGCATCTTTATAATCTCACTGGGCCTGAGGTTCAGGCTCAGCGGGAGTATATTAAAGAGAACCTTGAGAAGAATTTCATTCGTCCATCCACTTCCCCTGCTGGAGCTGGATTCTTCTTTATGGAGAAGAAGGATGGAGGCTTGAGACCTTGCATCGATTATCGTGCCCTTAATCGGATTACGGTGAAGAATCGGTATCCACTGCCTCTGATTGATGATCTGTTTTCTCAGGTGGCAGGGGCCCGAGTCTTCACCAAACTCGATTTAAGGGGTGCTTATAATTTAGTTCGCATTAGAGAGGGTGACGAATGGAAGACCGCATTTAATACCAGAGACGGGCATTACGAGTATCTCGTGATGCCTTTCGGTCTCTGTAATGCTCCCGCGGTCTTCCAGGAGTTCATCAACGATGTTCTCAGAGATTTCTTGGATAGATGTGTTGTTGTCTATCTAGATGACATACTAATCTACTCTTCGGATCTGGTCTCTCATCGGAGACACGTGTGTCAGGTTTTACAGAAGCTGAGGGAGAACCGCCTCTATGCCAAACTTGAGAAGTGTCTGTTTGAGGTGAAGGAATTGCCTTTCCTGGGGTACATTATCTCAGAAAAGGGATTGGCTATGGACCCATCCAAACTTTCTGCTGTCTTGGATTGGCCTCAGCCTAAGGATCTTAAGGGGTTGCAGCGTTTCTTAGGCTTTGCCAACTTCTACCGCAAGTTTATTAAGAATTTTTCTGCGATAGTAGTACCTCTCACCAACCTCACTAAGAAGGGAGCTAATCCTTCTAAGTGGACGAGAGAGGCAGTCAGAGCCTTTGAGACGCTGAAACAGGCCTTTTGCACGGCACCAATTCTTACTCATCCAGACACCTCCAGACCTTTTGTTCTCGAGGTCGATGCCTCAGAGGTCGGTGTAGGGGCAGTTCTCTCACAGTATTCTGGGGGCCCTGAGAGGTTACATCCCTGTGCCTTCTTCTCTCGGAAGCTCTCTCCAGCCGAGTGTAATTATGATATCGGCAATAGAGAGCTTCTGGGAGTAAAATTGGCTTTTCAAGAGTTGAGACATTGGCTAGAGGGTGCAGAACATCCCATCACGGTTTACACTGACCACAAAAATTTGGAGTACCTAGAGAGTGCCAAAAGACTCAACTCCCGACAAGCCCGGTGGGCATTGTTTTTCACCCGCTTCAATTTCCGCCTCACTTATAAACCAGGTTCCAAAAACGTGAAGGCAGATGCCCTGTCCCGCTGCTTCCCTGAGGTTGCTTCCATCCTGGACTCTGAGCCAGAAACCATTCTCCCAACTAAATGTTTTCTTGCTGCCCTGGGGGCCGCAGAAGTAATGGAGGACTTGTCCTCTCTTCTTGAGCCTTCACAGGCAGAGAGTCCACCTGACAAACCCGAGGGTCGATGGTTTGTACCCATTAACCTTCGATTGAAGGTCATCCAACAGCTTCATGACTCAAAGTCTGCCGGGCATTTGGGTGTTAAGAAAACACTTGCCCTTGTTAAACGTCACGTGTGGTGGCCCAACATGTCCGTGGATGTTAAGGCCTATATCCAGGCATGTACTGTTTGTGCCAGATGTAAACCGTCCCGGTCTGCCCCTTCTGGGACTTTACTCCCACTGCCAATTCCCCAGGCTCCATGGACTCACATTTCCATGGATTTCATCACAGATTTGCCAAGGTCCTCTGGAAGTACGGTAATCTGGGTAGTGGTGGACCGTTTTAGTAAAATGGCCCATTTTATCCCACTCCCTGGATTGCCCTCGGCCAGAGAATTGGCAGATCTGTTCTTGAATCATGTCTTTCGATTACACGGAGCGCCGGATGACATTGTTTCAGACAGAGGAGTGCAATTCATCTCTCGCTTCTGGCGTTCTTTCTGCTCCCGATTGGGTATTAATTTGTCTTTTTCTTCTGGTTTTCACACAGAGACCAACGGTCAGACGGAAAGGACTAACCAGACCCTGGAGCAATATCTCCGGTGCTTCGTGTCAGACTGCCAGGAGGAATGGGCAGCGTATCTACCCTTTGCGGAGGTGGCTTATAACAACTCTGAGCATGCTTCCACTAAGATGTCTCCGTTCAGGTGCGTGGGGGGCAGGGATCCAAGACTCTCTTCTTTGGCCGGACCCTCCACTGACTCACCGGTGGTGGATCAATGGTTCGAGGATAGACGTCCCATTTGGTCGTCGGTCCAGCGGAATCTCCGCAGTGCGGTGGCGCAACAGAAGAAATTTGCTGATCGTCATCGCACCGTAGAGCAAAAATTTAAGGTGGGAGATCAGGTGTGGGTCTCCACCTGGAACATTCCGCTGCGTCAGCCATCTTCCAAGTTGGGTCCTCGATTCATTGGCCCATACCCAGTGACACAAAAGATCAACCGAGTTACGTACAAGGTTGCTCTTCCACCGTCGATCCGAGGAGTGAACACCTTTCATGTTTCACTTCTCAAATCGGCATCCGACTCCGCTCCCTTCATTCAGACCCCATCCCCGCTGGAGGTCCAAGGGGTACCGGAGTTCGAGGTGAACAGAATTTTGGACTCTCGTTTTGTCCAAAGGTCTCTTCAATACTTGGCGGACTGGAAGGGTTTTGGTCCAGAGGAGAGATGTTGGATACCTGCTCGCCAGGTGCATGCGGATGAGTTGGTGGCAGCCTTTCACCGGGATAATCCGGGGAAAGCTTGCTTGGAGTCTTCAGAGCCGCCTCCTCGAGGAGGGGGGTAATGTAAGATCCTCACCTGCTTTGCACTCCAGGGGAACCAAGAGGGGTCCTTGTGGAGTTGCGGGACAGGTTATGCGTGTCTCTGATGCACCAGCGCTGACCCCTTTGCGAACCAGTGCGGGGATGCGTTCGCGTGGACATCGGAGGGGAGGACCGTCGGAGTCCCGGGGACAGAGTGGCCAGGCGAGTGACAAGACGCCGCGGCCAGGGTTGTCTCCGGTGTCTCCTGCGACTTCCGTTTCCGCATCTGGGTCCACGCGCTCGCATACTCGCGCTGAGTCAATCATGCGTCCGTGCGTACGCACGAGGGCAGGTTCGCAAAGGGATACACGGTCGCGAGTACGCGCTTCTTATGCGCTTCGTCGACCAGTGGCGCATAATATACTGACTCACAAGAGCAAAGTGGATTAGGGAGCCAGCCATGGGTTAATCAACTTGTGATTGCCTTAGGCCATGTACTCAGGTGCAGGGCAATTTGTTCACCTATGGTAGTGGACACTTGGCACCCTGGGATTGGTCAGCTGGCATTTAAAAGGAGGTCTCTCAGGGTGATCAGTGCCCACTGTTATTTTCCCTCAACCAGGTATAGGTCACAACTGCTAGTGACTGAAGACTGCCAGGAACTTTGTCCTTTGCAACGGACCCAAGATCTGGAGTGACTCGACTGCCAAGTGCACAGCATCATTCAGCACAGGTTGGGACTATTCCTGGAATCTCCTTGCCTGGTTTTTGTTATTATTCCTTGTTACCAGCAAGTGTCCTGGACGTTTATGTTTCTGGTGAATAAACACCTTTTTGCTTTCATCACTGGTCTGTTTTGTTGGTGCCTTGCATTACACTGCTTAAGTTTTTATAATAGCAATTTGCATATACTCCAGAATGTTATGAAAAGTGATCAGATGAATGCATAGTCCTTCTTTGCCATGAAAATTAACTTAATCCCAAAAAAACCTTTCCACTGCATTTCATTGCTGCAATTAAAGGACCTGCTGAAATCATTTCAGTAATCGTCTTGTTAACTCAGGTGAGAATGTTGACGAGCACAAGGCTGGAGATCATTATGTCAGGCTGATTGGGCTAAAATGGCAGACTTGACCTGTTAAAAGGAGGGTGATGCTTGAAATCATTGTTCTTCCATTGTTACCATGGTGACCTGCAAAGAAACGCGTGCAGCCATCATTGCGTTGCATAAAAATGGCTTCACAGGCAAGGATATTGTGGCTACTAAGATTGCACCTCAATCAACAATTTATAGGATCATCAAGAACTTCAAGGAAAGAGGTTCAATTCTTGTTAAGAAGGCTTCAGGGCATCCAAGAAAGTCCAGCAAGCGCCAGGATCGTCTCCTAAAGAGGATTCAGCTGCGGGATCGGAGTGCCACCAGTGCAGAGCTTGCTCAGGAATGGCAGCAGGCAGGTGTGAGCGCATCTGCACGCACAGTGAGGCGAAGACTTTTGGAAGATGGCCTGGTGTCAAGAAGGGCAGCAAAAAAGCCACTTCTCTCCAAATAAAACATCAGGGACAGATTGATCTTCTGCAGAAAATATGGTGACTGGACTGCTGAGGACTGGGGCAAAGTTATATTATCCGATGAAGCCTCTTTCCGATTGTTTGGGGCATCAGGAAAAAGGCTTGTCCGGAGAAGAAAAGGTGAGCGCTACTATCAGTCCTGTGTCATGCCAGCAGTAAAGCATCCTGAGACCATTCATGTGTCGGGTTGCTTCTCATCCAAGGGAGTGGGCTCACTCACAATTTTGCCCAAAAACACAGCCATGAATAAAGAATGGTACCAAAACACCCTCCAACAGCAACTTCTTCCAACAATCCAACAACAGTTTGGTGAAGAACAATGCATTTTCCAGCACGATGGAGCACCGTGCCATAAGGCAAAAGTGATAACTAAGTGGCTTGGGGACCAAAACGTTGACATTTTGGGTCCATGGCCTGGAAACTCCCCAGATCTTAATCTCATTGAGAACTTGTGGTCAATCCTCAAGAGGCGGGTGGACAAACGAAAACCCACTAATTCTGACAAACTCCAAGAAGTGATTATGAAAGAATGGGTTGCTATAAGGCTACTTTCACACCTGCGTTAGGTGCGGATCCATCTGGTATCTGCACAGACGGATCCGCACCTATAATGCAAACGCTTGTATCCGTTCAGAACGGATCCGTTTGAATTACCATGAACAAAAAAAAAAAAATTTTTTTTTTTTTTGTTCATGATAATGCAAACAGATCCGTTTTGACTTTACATTGAAAGTCAATGGGGGACGGATCCGTTTGAAAATTGAGCCATACTGTGTCATCTTCAAACGGATCCGTCCCCATTGACTTACATTGTAAGTCTGGACGGATCCGTTTGCCTCCGCACGGCCAGGCGGACACCCGAACGCTGCAAGCTGCGTTCAGGTGTCCGCCTGCTGAGCGGAGCGGAGGACAAACGGTGCCAGACTGATGCATTCTGAGCGGATCCGCATCCACTCAGAATGCATTAGGGCTGTACGGATCCGTTCGGGGCCACTTGTGAGAGCCTTCAAACAGAACTCACAAGCGGAGCCCCGAACGCTAGTGTGAAAGTAGCCTAAGTCAGGAATTGGCCCAGAAGTTGATTGAGAGCATGCCCAGTCGAATTGCAGAGGTCCTGAAAAAGAAGGGCCAACACTGCAAATACTGACTCTTTGCATAAATGTCATGTAATTGTTGATAAAAGACTTTGAAACGTATGAAGTGCGTGTAATTATATTTCACTACATCACAGAAACAACTGAAACAAAGATCTAAAAGCAGTTTAGCAGCAAACTTTGTGAAAACTAATATTTGTGTCATTCTCAAAACTTTTGGCCACGACTGTACATGTACAGTGAAAGGAGGGGATTTAAATATGGTGTCCACTCATGTCAAGCAGCAAAGGCCCAGGGCTAATGTCTGCGACTGTCAATAATATCAATCACAGACATTTAACCCTTTAGAAGCCGTAGTAAAATGTGACCACAGGATCTAAATGTGGAAAAACCGGAAGCGCGTACTTTCAGGTTACGAACGGCTCTCCTGCAATGCGGTGGAGTCATTCCTTTTCTCAGATGCACTGGATCTTTCTGAGAAAAAGTAAACAAAGTTTTAAAAGTTTTAAAAAATCTAAAAAATACAAAGTATTCCCCTTTCCCCAGAATAAAAATAAAAATAAATAAACAATAAAAAAATGTAAAGATCATGGGCATCGCCACTTTAAAAAATGCCTGGACTATTAAAATATAAAAATATTTATCCCATACATAGAATGGTGTTAAGGGAAAAAAAAAAAAAAATTGCATATTACACACACTCCAAAATGGTATCGATAAAAAAACACATATCATTCTGCAAAAGTTATCTCTGTAGATATGGTCAGAATATGGTGATGAACAGAAAAGCAATTATTGCAGCTTTCATCTCCCTGACGATCAGGCAATTATTCTGAATGTTTTGTTTGTTCCTGATAATTGCCTGCTAAATCGGTCGGTTGGACCTTAGTATATCATTGCCCCTTACTAGTTGTACTAGTTTTACCAGAGTACTAAGACCAAGATTGGTTGCTGTTAGTTTGGAGGCTGCTATGCTATTGAGATAAGCAACACAATAGGATAACTATGTAAATAAAAATAATGAGCAATACAACAATAAAACAAACCGAGCATGCAATAATTGAATACATGAATGCTTAAGTATTGTACACAGCGATTAACATTTCTGCCGGTGGAAAAGATATTACTCTCAATACATCAATTTAGTTTTTGCAATTATAGGCAGTCTACTGTAGGTCAGGCAAGTGGAAACTGTAATTTGATACGTTTTCAGTGTTCCTGTTAGAATATGATGAAATGCTATGTGTATCTCTGTATTGCAGTGAACCTTTGCAGTATGAAGTATGAAGTATGAAATAAAATGCATGGGTTAAAAAAAAAAATTACATTTAAAAGACATAATACATACGGTATTCAAAAACAGCACATATTCTAAAAACTTTGGTTAGTAAAAGGCTAGGTCTACATGGAGACTTTTTGAAGTGCTTTGGATTTTTTCTCTTAGCACTTATTATTATTATTTTTTTTAGTTCCACTAGTAAATTTAACATTAAAATACAATCATTTAGTAACCAGCATGTATTTTGCCTGTCTGTGCACAATTGACAAGCTGCCCATTAGGGTCTGGCTCCATCAGACACCAATTTTAATGCCCCAAACGGTCCTGGCAACCCAATAGCACCTTGCAATTAAATTGTAGACAACTCTGGTGTGACAAAGGGACTCCTCTGTCTAACCATTTAGATGTATCTGAAGGGTTAAATGGCCAGAATTAAAGTCCTCTATGATCCCAGAGTCTCACCTGTGATATAAAGCTGACACCCAGTGAAGATAGTAGATGTACAGTGCAGGTCTCTAATTACCAGTAAAAGGGTCCATTCTATTTGTTGTTTTTATTCATCCACTATGGCAACTTTTTGTGGACTCTGCACCTCCCAACAGCCAGACATAAGCTTGGAGGATGACATCTCTCTCCTTTAAAAAATATAGTAGGTCATTTACTATCCAGAAATACACCTATATTAGGGTATTTCTGGAGCAGATTGCGGCATATAGGTTATTTGTGCCGCAATCTGCGACTATTCCCCGCTCAGACCAGGTCTAAAAAAGTGGGCCTGCAGGCCCGTCTCATTCATCATTTTCATAGAAAATGATCTAAATGTAAGCCAGACAGAAATCTGGTTTACATGTAGAGTGATGCAGGATACGGCAAAGTTATGTAGAGGCCAGCACCTCTTCATAATTTTGGTGGATCCACCACCATTGCACTGGCTTATTGAGACCGGCATCTAAAACACCAGTCTTAATAAATTACCCCCCATAGGGTCGTGCATGAATTTTCTCACATGATGTCATCTTTTCCCCAACCAATGACACCCCTACCTCCAGAATGGTGTCTTCAAGGATGTTGGAGGTCCAAACTATTGTGTGCAAAAACAATAATTCATTGTTGGAGGTCCAAACTATTGTGTGCAAAAACAATAATTCACGAAGAGGTCTGAAACAGAACAGTGAGACTCTAGCCATGAGGCCAGAAGTAGAAATGGTCATGTGCTTGAACAGGATTGTGCAGAGGGGTCTGAGAATCCCACTACTGATAGTTACATAGTTAGGCTACATGCACAAGACCGTTGTGTGTTTTGCAGTCCGCAAATTGCGGATCCGAAAAACACGGATGGCGTCCGTGTGCATTCTGCAATTTGCGGAACAGCACGGACAGCCTTTAATATAACTGCCTATTCTTGTCTGCAAAGCGCGAACAAGAATAGGACAAGTTATATTTTTTTTGCGGACAACGAAACGGAGCAACGGATGTGGACAGCACACGGAGTACTGTCCGCATCATTTGCGACTCCATTGAATTGAATGGGCCCGCATCCGAGCTGCTAAAACTGCAGCTCGGATGCGTACCAAAACAACGGCCGTGTGCATGAGGCCTTACATAGTGGATACGGATGAAAAAAAACACAAGTCCATCAAGTTCAACCAAGGGATAGGTGGGGACGTGAATACCAAAAGGAAGTGAGACTCAGATTTCTACAGTTTAGTTCTGCGGAAACCAGTATTCTACAAAAAGCATCTCCCATTTGTTCCCAACCACTCATTTGATTTATTTGGGTGGGTTAAAGATCTCAACTTATTTGGAAATTAAATTGGAAGAAGTTCTTTGCCAATCATAACAGGTGCCAGTGTATTGGCTTAAAGGTGGAGGACCTCCCTGATGTTAAGAATTTGGCAGGACTTCTGGAAGAGGCTGAGAGGGCTCCAGGTGAGGGATCATTCAATAATCTGAAACCACACTCACATCTTAATCCACCGGTCAATGATACCACCCCATGGATGCCTTCTTGAAGGTGGTCATTGACCAAATCTGTCCAGGGAAGAATTAGAGGGGCTGTTATCTCTTGAAACAGACTCTTCTATTGTTATTAAAACAGTGGACAAGGGGGGGGGGGGGGGGGTGGGACGACATTGTCATTCTGGGGCAGGAACAGTACACCAATATGTGTCGAAAAATTTTGCAGGGCAAGGAATGTTATAGAGTCCTCACCATAAACTGCCTGGATTCTATCTTCAAGAATTTACGGATGATCCTGCTGGACACCATGGAATCTAAAATGATTACCAAATCAGAGTTTAAGGTCTTATTCCCCCAACATCCCCAGATGGCCTGTTTTTAAAGCCTCCCGAAGGTGCATAAAGGCCTGGTCCTGCTCAAAGGAAGACCCATAGTCTCATACACAGGGAGTCTAATGCATCAGATTAGTGTCTACATAGATCTTATCCTGAGACCATTTGTCACAGCCCTCCCCTTCTGTGGAAATTAAGAAACTGGACATACTTTACATGGAGGAGGGCACCTTGTTGGTCAGCCATGATGTGGAGGCCTTATACAGCTTTATTCCCCATGACAAGGAATGTCGAGCGGTTAAACGAGGTAACCTTTACATTTGTCTGTATGTGGGTAAGTAACTGGCTCAGTGATAGAAAACAGAGTGTGGTTATTAATAGTACACACTCAGATTGGGTCACTGTCACTAGTGGAGTACCTCAGGGGTCAGTATTGGGCCCTATTCTCTTCAATATATTTATTAATGATCTTGTAGAAGGCTTGCACAGTAAAATATCAATTTTTTTCAGGTGACACTAAACTGTGTAAAGTAATTGACACAGAAGAGGACAGTATACTGCTACAGATGGATCTGGATAGATTGGAGGCTTGGGCAGAAAAGTGGCAGATGAGGTTTAACACTGACAAATGTAAGGTTATGCACATGGGAAGAAATAATGCAAGTCAACTGTACATAGTAAATGGTAAAACACTGGGTAACACTGACATGGAAAAGGACCTAGGAATTTTAGTGAACAACAAACTAATCTGTAAAAAACAGTGTCAGGCAGCTGCTGCCAAGGCAAATAAGATAATGGGTTGCATCAAAAGGGGCATAGATGCCCGTGATGAAAATATAGTCCTACCACTTTCGAAATCACTAGTCAGACCACATATGGAGTACTGTGTAAAGTTCTGGGCTCCTGTGAACAAGGCAGACATAGCAGAGCTAAAGAGGGTACAGAGGAGGGAAAGTAAAGTAATAACTGGAGTGGGGGGACTATAGTACCGTGAAAGATTATCAACATTAGGGTTATTCACTTCAGAAAAAAGACAACTGAGGGGAGATCTAATAACTATGAATAAATATATCAGAGGTCAGTACAGAGATCTCTCCTATCATCTATTTATCCCCATGACTGCGACTGAGACAAGGGGACATCCTCTGCGTCTGGAGGAAAGAAGGTTTGTACACAAACATAGAAGAGGATTCTTTATGGTAAGAGCAATGAGACTATGGAACTCTCTGCCTGAGGAGGTGGTGATGGTGAGTTCACTAAAAGAGTTCAAGAGGAGCCTGGATGCATTTCTGGAGTGTAATAATATTACAGGCTAGAGCTACTAGAGAGGGGTCGTTGATCCAGGGATTTCCTGATTGGAGTCGGGAAGGAATTTATTTTCCCCTTAAGTGGGGAAAATAGGCTTCTTCCTCACAGTTTTTGTTGTGCCTTTCTCTGCATCAACTTGCAGGATAACAGGCCAAAATGGATGGACAAATGTCTCTCTTCGGCCTTATATACACTGTACTATGTTACTATGACTGCCGTACCTACCACCAGCTCAGTGGTGTGGTGATGGGGAGCCCCTGTGCCCCATCATATGTGAATTTTTACTTAGGCTAGTGGGAAAAGGAAATGGTGTTTGGGGATGATATGCAGGAGTAGTCATCACACATCAGACTATGGTTACGTTACATAGATGACGTGCTTATCCTGTGGAAGGGATCTCTGGAAGAGTTTAGGGCCTTTTTTACTGCCCTCAATGCCAATTCGTGGGGTTATTCTTCACTTCTGAACAGTAGTCAAAACCCTTAGATTCTGAGGTCAATAGCATGTAAAAATTTAACAAAATGTCATTTATACCACAGAATAAAGATAACTAAATTTTACTGGTAAATATCAGAAAAATGAAACACAAAATATAAAACCCAAACAATTGCAAAATTGCTTTGTTAAATTTTTTTTGCATTCCTCCTTCTCTAAAAATAAAAGTTAATCAATATATGTACCCCCTAAAATAGAAAAATATAACTCATCCAGCAATAAACAAGCCCTCCTACAGCTACATTGATATATAAAAAAAAAGTTTTGAACCTTGCAAAGAAAAGATGAAAAAAAAAATCAGACTTCAAAGGCCATGATAAAGAGTATTGTTGGATGAATCTGGCAATCTACTGTGCATGGGGAGCTTTAGACTCTCCTCCAACAGCTGATATTGGGGGAGAGAAAGATCAGGCAAAATGAATTTGTTAGCCTCATCCTTTTGTTCTTTGTTCTCCTCAGAGATGAACCGTCGCCAGAAGTATCTGGAAGATGATTTTTCCTCTCTTCCCATTGGCAACGCATATATGCTCAGATGAACAGAATGTCTATGTGTACGGGGGAGTTAGGAAGAAGCTGTCAGCCAAGAGCTATTGAATGTGTATGCCCAGCTTACAGGGGTTGTGCAAGAATGGTGGTGGTGGTTGTGTTGGCACTCCATACCCCCCCAACACACAAACACACTTTACGGGACCTGTAAAGGGAAGATTACTCACCTGATTCCCAGCACTGGCTCCCAGCTTCTTCTCTTTCAGGCATGAGATGCTCTGATGGGCTCCCTCGATGGACACATCTAGTTTGACAATTCTGCAGCCAAAAACTGGCCGCAGCGGAAACTTTCATCGTGACCATTTGTCATGACGTAAGGGGAGCTGGTCACCACAGTAGTCAGTAAATTGGCTATAGAAATGTCAAACAATGACTTAACTAAGGAGTCACTATAGGTCTGGATAAAAAAAAATTACCTTTGCACCGAATGTTATCTGGTGTATGTCAAGTTTAATAGTACAATTGACTAGCCAAAGATTAACATAAGTCTCTGTTTGACCATATACTGCACTATATAGTAAAGTATTGTTTCATAAGGCCCACCCCTCCCTTTTCCTGACACATGGTAATTTTTAGTGGCATATGTAGAGGCTTATGTCACCAACTTTATGATACAAGGGTAACTTTTAGTGACTCATGTAGAGTCTTACTTGCATCTATCAGACCTGTATACTGCCACAGCTCTTTCTTATCTGCTTTTAGTCTTCGTAACAGGAATAGAGAGCTTTGGAAAAGGTTGATATGTATCATAAGGAAATGTAGATTGTTGAAATAACTGTCATGTAAAATGGCGCACATTACCAACTATCCCCCCGCACATCTCCACCCGATTCAGTCTATCTGCTCTAACATGGGGTCAAATAGCTTATCTGGTCACTATTGATAGGTCAGTTTAATAGTCATTGTGTATTGTAAAGTAGGGCCTGCCCTACCATGTATACTTGCATACTGCTTGTCAGGACAAAAGAGTGTCTTTGCTCCTCAATAGAGATGGCCTTGCGGTTCGCCCGGCGGTCGTTTCGCGACGAACTTTGCGTGTTCGCGATTCGCCGAACATGCGAACATATGGAGAAATTTGCGCCCCCCATATTCTTTTACATTGTGAAGAACTTTAACCCATGACACATCCATCAGGTGGTACAGGACAGCCAATTGAGACATTTCAGCACATGGACATACCTCCTTCCTTATAAATAAACCTGATCTGGCCGCCATTTTACATTCAGTGTTTTGCCAGTGTAGGGAGAGATTGTTGTGTGAAGCAGGGACAGGCTGTTAGGGACACCAAACGCTAGCTAATAGGGCCACAAAAGTCATTTTAAGCACTAGTAATAGGTGTGCTATTGATATGTGTGATACACAGAGGGGTGCGATATACTTAGAATATACTTTTATAATGAGTCAAAAACACATAGATCTATATAGTGATAACCTGGAAGTCAGGGGCCTAGGGGCTAGGGGCTTACTAGGGCCATTTTTATATAGGGTAAGGTTCCGGACGGGGTCGCTCTTATCAGGTGGTCTGTGGTTAGGCTATCAGTGCCAGAATAGCACTCCCTGTAGGGCAATATCAGGGACAGTTCTTTGCCCACCCTGTCCTTCAATACCAGATCATCATCTAGCCCAGGGATGGATGTTTTTTTGCTTTCACTCCGGGATTCATGGATGTGCACTGGAACCCCCCGGATTGTGGTAGGACATATGGTTTCTGATTTGGTGCCGCCGAGCACCTGATTTAGTGCCGCCGAGCACTTGTTATTGCCTAGCACATCTATACTTTTTGCTTATTTTTAATAATTTAATTAATTTTTATTTTGAGGGATATCTTTTCCATTAACACGTCCACAAAATGGGTCCGCATCCGTTCCGCAATTTTGCGGAACGGGTGCAGACCCATTAATTTTCAATGGGTCCGGAATGTGCTGTCCGCATCCGCATTTGTGGATCCGCACTTCCGCATCTGTGCTTCCGTTTCCGCAAAAAAATAGAACATGTCCTATTCTTGTCCGCAATTGCAGACAAGATTAGCCATTTTCTATTATAGTGCCGACGATGTGCGGTCCACAAATTGCGGAATGCACATTGCCGGTGTCCGTGTTTTGCGGATGCGCAAAACACTTACGGACGTGTGAATGGACCCTCATAGTAAAATTATTAAAGGTTACGTTTTATCTTCATGTATATTCTAATGGATTGCCTTCCTTGTACAATGTTATAATATACTTTCTATGTTAGAAAGTATATTATAGTGCATTTGTATTGTGCGGCAGTTGTGTGCGGTTCTGCTGCGATACTGCAGGTATATAGAGGGACAAGCGTTATTGGAACAAATAATTTCTACTGGTGTGATATACCAGTCGTCCCCCAACAAAAACAGATTGAAGCGGGGTATTATATACCAATATACTTTCTTTATAGTGCATTTGGGTACTGTATAGTGCATTTGCGCATGCGCGTACGCGGAAATTATATTGCCGATATTTTGCATTACATTTTTTTTAATGGAGATCGCAAATTCGAATAATACATCTGATATGTTACTGTCCATGTTGTGGGACTATGTGCACTTCTAGTAATTATTTCTTGGCTGCAAATACGAGCTGAAGGTTTTTTAGGTTCGCCTGTCATTAAAATTAATTGGACCCGCCGCGAACTTGCGGTTCGCGAACATTTGATCGCATTCGCGCACCCTCCCGGTGTCACAACCAGACAGTTGAGAAGCTCTGACAGGAGCTTTCCAGATCCTCCTCCTTGAGTTTCTTTGTTTTGGTTAAGTTCCTCATCTCGTTAGTCTATCTCAGCTGTCATGCAGTTGGACTGTTTGCTGCCCTTTAAGTTCCTCCCCAGAATGCAGTAGTGTGCGGCTTATACAACTTCCTGGAGTGTGTGTGCATGCTGTTCCTAGTTCTCAGTCCACAGTCCCCAGTCGTCTGCAAGATAAGTTCTGTTTATGTATTTATGATTTTCTGTTTTCTGGATCCAGGTGACCCTGACTCCCTCCGTGTCTGTGTAGGGAGCCGGTGGTCGTGTCCCCTCACTATTGTAGGGTCATCAGGTGTAAGATAGTCGAGGTACGTGGATATGCGCCCATCCAACTTTGGGGTGGTCGCATAGGCTGAGCAATAAGGGAGAGCGGTAGGTCTCTTGCAGGGGTCTCCCTTTTTGTTCCTTAGTTGTGGATCCAGTGAGTCATTGTTCATATTGTATTGTCTTGTTTCCTGTACACCATCCGTGACATTATAAGCCGCCAAAACCGTCTCAAGCATGGATCCGGTTTCACTTTTGGCTGAGCACTTCCAGGGTCTTTCATTGGAGGTAGCTGATCTCCGTAAGACTTTTTCTCAGTTTCAAGTGACCGGTTCAGCTTGCGTTCATGGAGTTTGTTCTGAGCCTAAGATCTCGCTCCCGGATACGTTCTCCGGGGGTAGTGAGTATTTTGTGCGTTTTAGAGAGGCTTGCAAACTCCATTTTCGCCTTCTTCCCCATTCCTCTGGTGATGAAGAACGGAGGGTGGGGATCATTATATCGCTGCTCAGGGGTAACGCTCAGTCCTGGGCCTTTTTGCTGCCGGAGGGGGCACGGCCCCTCCGTTCAGTGGATGAATTGTTTTTAGCCCTGGGTCAGATATATGATGATCCGGATCGTATTGCTCTGGCTAAGTCTAGACTACGTCTGTTATGCCAGGGTAAACAATCCGCAGAGATATACTGCTCAGAATTTCGGAGATGGGCAGCTGATACTGGTTGGAATGATGCTGCATTCCGAAGTCAATTTTGCCATGGTCTTTCAGAGAGATTGAAAGATGCATTTGCCTTTCATGAGAGACCTACCTCCTTGGATTCTGCTATGTCTCAGGCCGTTCGTATTGACAGGCGTCTTAGAGAGAGAGGAGAGATCTCTCCTTCCTGTCATACTCAGTCCCGGGACAGTGCAGCGGTCTCTTTCTGTGCGCAGGGGTCTCAGTCGCTGTCAGTCCCTTCTGAGCAGGAGCCCATGCAGCTGGGGTTGATTGCCTCTGACAATGGAAGATTCAGCCCGCATGGGAGGGTTTGTTTTTGTTGTGGAGGTATAAATCATTTGGCAAATGTTTGTCCCTCGAAGAGATTCAGGCAGTTTTCTGGGAGTAATAAAGAAACAAAAAGGAAAAAATCTTTAAAAAATGTTCCGTCTGTTACTATTGGCAGGGTTGAGGCGGAAATTGAAGGTTTTCCGTTTGCTTGTAGTTCCCGTTTTGTCCTGCCTGCTATAGTGGCGCTAGAGAGCAAAAGCATTTTTTGTGAGATTTTTGTGGATAGTGGAGCAGCTGTCAATCTCATTGATAATCAATTTGCAATAACTCATGGTTTCCAGGTATGCACTTTGGGAAAGGATATTCCTGTTTTTGCTATTGATTCCGCTCCACTTTCTCAGAAATCATTAAAAGGCATAGTTCCCAATATCCGTTTAATTGTGAGTGATGCTCATGTTGAGGATGTGTCATGTTTCGTCCTTAGCGGTTTGCCTACTCCTCTAGTGTTGGGGCTACCCTGGCTCACTAAACATAACCCCACCATGGATTGGCAAGCGAGGCAAATAAATGGTTGGAGTGACTTTTGCAGAGAGAATTGCCTCATGACATCTGTTTCTGAGGTTTCTACTAAGACTGTACCACCTTTCCTCTCTGAATTTTCGGATGTCTTCTCTGAGAGTGGAGTTCAGGATTTGCCCCCGCACAGGGAGTACGATTGCCCTATTAATCTCATCCCAGGCGCCAAGCGGCCTAAATCTCGTTAATACAATCTTTACCAACCTGAGAGGGTCGCTATGCGTGCTTATATCTCTGAGAGTCTGAGAAAAGGACACATACGACCCTCGAAGTCACCTGTTGCCGCTGGTTTTTTCTTTGTTAAGAAAAAAGATGGTTCTTTAAGACCTTGTCTGGATTTCAGGGAGCTGAACAGTATCACTATTCGTGACCCTTATCCGCTTCCTCTGATCCCGGACCTGTTTAACCAGGTTGTTGGGGCTAAAGTCTTTTCCAAATTAGACCTAAGAGGGGCATACAACCTGGTCAGGGTCAGAGAAGGAGACGAATGGAAGACGGCTTTCAATACCCCTGAGGGCCATTTTGAGAATTTGGTTATGCCTTTTGGTTTGATGAATGCCCCAGACGTTTTTCAGCATTTCGTGAACAGCATTTTTTATCATTTAATGGGAAAATTTGTATTAGTGTATTTGGATGACATTTAGATTTTTTCTCCTGATTTCAAGACTCATAACGAACATTTACGTCAGGTCTTGCTCATTCTGCGGGAGAATAAATTATACGCGAAACTGGAAAAATGTGTGTTTGCGGTTTCAGAAATTCAATTTCTGGGGTTTCTTCTCTCCGCTTCTGGTTTTTGCATGGACCCCGAGAAGGTCCGCGCTGTGCTTGAGTGGGAGCTTCCTGAGAATCAGAAGGCGCTGATGCGTTTTTTGGGTTTTGCCAATTATTACAGGAAATTTATTTTGAATTATTCCTCTGTTGTTAAACCACTCACTGATATGACCAGAAAGGGGGTAGATTTTTCTTCCTAGTCGGTAGAGGCGCGTAAGGCCTTTTCTAATATCAAGGAGAGTTTTGCTTCCACTCCCATCCTGGTACAACCTGATATTTCGTTACCCTTCATAGTTGAGGTTGATGCTTCTGAGGTGGGGGTGGGTGCGGTCTTGTCTCAGGGTTCCTCTCCTGCCAAATGGCAACCGTGTGCCTTTTTCTCAAAGAAACTCTTCTCCGCAGAGAGAAATTATGATGTGGGAGATAGGGAATTGTTGGCCATCAAGTTGGCTTTTGAAGAATGGCGCCATTGGCTAGAGGGAGCCAGACACCCTATTACTGTGTTTACTGACCATAAAAATCTGGCCTACTTGGAGTCAGCCAAGCGTCTGAACCCGAGACAGGCCAGATGGTCTTTGTTCTTTTCAAGGTTTAATTTTGTTGTCACGTTCCGCCCTGGGGTTGAGAATGTGAAGGCAGATGCCCTGTCACGTTGTTTTCCGGGAGGTGGGAATTTTGAAGACCCGGGTCCCATTTTGGCTGAAGGTGTGGTGGTCTCTGCTCTTTTTCCTGAATTGGAGGCAGAGGTGCAGGCAGCCCAGTCAGAGGCTCCTGATCTTTGTCCTCCTGGGAGGTTGTTTGTGCCTCTCGCTTTGAGACACAAGATTTTTAAGGAACACCACGATACGGTTCTTGCTGGGCACCCGGGGGCAAGAGCCACACTAGATCTCATCGCTCGGAGATTCTGGTGGCCTGCGCTTCGTAAGTCGGTTGAGGGTTTTGTGGCAGCTTGCGAGACTTGCGCTCGTGCCAAAGTCCCTCATTCACGGCCATCAGGTCCTCTCCTTCCCTTACCCATTCCTTCCCGTCCTTGGACACATCTGTCCATGGACTTCATAACGGACTTGCCTCGTTCCTCGGGGAAGACTGTGATTCTGGTGGTGGTGGACGGTTTTAGCAAAATGGTGCATTTCATCCCTTTTCCTGGTTTGCCCAATGCTAAGACGCTGGCGCAGGCATTTATTGACCACATTGTCAAATTGCATGGTATTCCTTCAGACATAGTCTCTGATAGGGGCACGCAGTTTGTTTCCAGATTCTGGAAGGCTTTCTGTTCTCGCTTGGGGGTTCGGTTGTCATTCTCTTCTGCTTTCCACCCGCAGTCGAATGGCCAGACAGAGCGCGTCAATCAGAATCTGGAGACATATCTGCGCTGTTTTGTGGCGGAGAATCAGGAGGATTGGTGTTCTTTTTTGTCCCTTGCTGAGTTTGCTTTAAATAACCGTCGTCAGGAGTCCTCTGATAAGTCGCCATTTTTTGGTGCATATGGGTTTCATCCGCAGTTTGGGACTTTCTCGGGAGAGGGGTCTTCTGGTTTACCTGATGAGGACAGATTCTCCTCGTCTTTGTCATCTATTTGGCAAAAGATTCAGGATAATCTAAAGAGCATGAGTGAGAGATATAAGCGTGTGGCAGATTTGAGACGTGTGCCTGGTCCGGACCTGAATGTTGGTTATCTGGTGTGGTTGTCTACCAAGAATATCAAATTGAAGGTTCCCTCCTGGAAGTTGGGTCCTAGGTTTATTGGTCCTTACAAGATCCTGTCTGTCATCAATCCTGTTGCCTACCGTCTTGATCTTCCTCAGACTTGGAAGATCCATAATGTTTTTCATAAGTCCTTATTGAAACCTTATGTTCAACCTATTGTACCTTCGCCTTTGCCTCCTCCTCCGATTATGGTTGATGGAAATCTTGAATTTCAGGTCTCTAGGATTGTGGATTCTCGTCTTGTCCGCGGTTCCCTCCAGTACCTCGTTCATTGGGAGGGTTATGGTCCTGAGGAGAGGATGTGGGTCCCAGTGACGGACATTAAGGCCACTCGTCTCATCAGGGCTTTCCATAGGTCCCATCCTGAGAAGGTGGGCCCTGAGTGTCCGGAGTCCACTCGTAGAGGGAGGGGTACTGTCACAACCAGACAGTTGAGAAGCTCTGACAGGAGCTTTCCAGATCCTCCTCCTTGAGTTTCTTTGTTTTGGTTAAGTTCCTCATCTCGTTAGTCTATCTCAGCTGTCATGCAGTTGGACTGTTTGCTGCCCTTTAAGTTCCTCCCCAGAATGCAGTAATGTGCGGCTTATACAACTTCCTGGAGTGTGTGTGCATGCTGTTCCTAGTTCTCAGTCCACAGTCCCCAGTCGTCTGCAAGATAAGTTCTGTTTATGTATTTATGATTTTCTGTTTTCTGGATCCAGGTGACCCTGACTCCCTCCGTGTCTGTGTAGGGAGCCGGTGGTCGTGTCCCCTCACTATTGTAGGGTCATCAGGTGTAAGATAGTCGAGGTACGTGGATATGCGCCCATCCACCTTTGGGGTGGTCGCATAGGCTGAGCAATAAGGGAGAGCGGTAGGTCTCTTGCAGGGGTCTCCCTTTTTGTTCCTTAGTTGTGGATCCAGTGAGTCATTGTTCATATTGTATTGTCTTGTTTCCTGTACACCATCCGTGACACCCGGCAGATGTTCGTCCATCACTACTCCTCAACACCTCCCCCACCACATCATATCTTACCAGAGATTCAATACTGCTGGTTTTTGTGATAACATAACTATAGATTTAATACGCCCTCGGCTATCTGCTTACTGTTCCACTTTCCCTCCCCCCGTCCCTCCCCAACTTTCAGTAACTGTATCCTCTACCCAGTACTAATAGAACCAGATGGATTGCAGTGTCACTACGCTTAGGCTGGGTTCACACGAGCGTGTCCAGATTAGTTCCGGATGCGTCCCGGTGTGTTGCGGCAAACCCGCGCGAGTAGGAATGCAATTGCAGTCAGTTTTGACTGCGATTGCGTTCTGATGTTCAGTTTTTATCGCGCGGGTGCAATGTGTTTTGCACGCGCGTGATAAAAAACCGACTGTGGTACCCAGACCCGAACTTCTTCACAGAAGTTCAGGTTTGGGTTCGGTGTTCTGTAGATTGTATTATTTTCCCTTATAACATGGTTATAAGGGAAAATAATAGCATTCTGAAAACAGAATGCTTAGTAGGTGATCAATTGAGGGTTAAAAAAAATAAAAAAAATTAACTCACCTTCTCCTCTTGTTCGCGTAGTTCTCCCGGTCTTTAGTTCTTTAAAAGATGAACTATGGGCTAAAGGACCTTTGGTGACGTCAGATCACATGCTCCAATCACATGGTCCATCACCGCGGTGATGTACCATGTGATTGGAGCATGTGATCTGACGTCACCAAAGGTCCTTTAGCCCATAGTTCATCTTTTAAAGAACTAAAGACCGGGAGGACTACGCGAACAAGAGGAGAAGGTGAGTTAATTTTTTTTAACCCTCAATTGATCACCTACTAAGCATTCTGTTTTCAGAATGCTATTATTTTCCCTTATAACCATGTTATAAGGGAAAATAATACAGTTTATAGACTGTCACCTAGCAACCATGCGTGAAAATCGCACCGCATCCGCACTTGCTTGCGGATGCTTGCGATTTTCACACAACCCCATTCACTTCTATGGGGCCTGCGTTGCGTGAAAAACATAGAATATAGAGCATGCTGCGATTTTCACGCAACGCATAAGTGATGCGTGAAAATCATCGCTCATCTGAACAGCCCCATTGAAATGAATGGGTCCAGATTCAGTGCGGGTGCAATGCGTTCACCTACCGCATTGCACCCGCGCGGAAATCTCGCCCGTGTGAACGCAGCCTTAATGTAAAGGGTCTCAACTCACCCAATAAACAAAGTCATATCCTACTTCTTCCCAGGAAGCTCAAGTCACACATTGTCTTCCTACAGGAGACACATTTTAAGATTAATCGCGTTCCAAAGCTACCCAAATCACGATTCTCACAATGGTATCATAATACAATTTCTTCCTTGGCCTCCAGAGGGGTTTCCATAGCAATACATCACTCAATACCTTTTGTTCTCTCCAAGACATATATGGACATAGATGGTAGATCATTGCTAATAAAGGGTGAAATTGGCACACAAAAATTCACGTTAGCTAATTTTTATGTCCCCCAACATGTCTCTCGACACCTTGCACTTGTTTTCTGAAGGCACGGTCATTGTGGGCACAGACCTAAACCTGGCTTTGAAAACTCATCTACAGATAGGTCTAGGGTCTCATCTAGAGAAATTAAGAGAATACAAAACAAACTTCAGGACCTAAGACTTGTAGATATTTGGAGAATATGCAACCCTTCAACAAGAGATTTCTCATTCCATACCTCACAACTCTTTTCAACGGCTCAACTACATTTTTGTGTCAGCTGCCCAGGGCCGGCGCCACCCATAAGCAGTGTAGGCAACCGCGTAGAGCGCACCATGCCTGGGGGCGCCGGGCGCCGCCTGCACCCCGCCCCCTACTTGTCATCCATTTGACATCATCTCCTTCTTTTCCTGTACTTGCCGGCCGGATGCGCTCCAATGAGTTTGTTTACTTCGGGCAGAGAGAGCGGCACGCAGCTGACACATAGCTACGAGACCCTGGTGTATTTAAATCTCATTTAGGCTTTCTTTCAGAAAAGTTTCAAAACATATAAGACTTCTACTGTAGGTAACTTTGATACCTAGTGTACATCCATACACATGTCAGCTGCCCCAACACACCCAGCTCTGCTACAGCCATACACAGTGTACTGGGGCAGCTGTCATGTGTATGGATGTACACTAAGTATCAACGTTATCTACAGTAGAAGTCTTATATATATTTTTTTTTAAGTAACTGTGTATATAGCTCTCATAGCTGTGAGGTTAAATGCCTTGCCTCTGATGTGAAAGGTTGTGAGTTCAAATCCCAGGTGAAACTTTTCTGAAAGTGTTTTTTTTTATTTTTATATCGGACTGCTACTTAACGTTTTATTTTAATTAACTGGCTACACTGCTTTCATAGCTGTGTGGGTACTGTAAATGCCTTGCCTCTAATGTGAAAGGTTGTGAGTTCGAATCCCAGGAGAAACTTTTCTGAAAGTGTTTTTTGGTTTTTTTTCAAATACCGGACTGTTACTTTACTGCCACGGGGGAGGGGGGGCTATTGGCGCCATGATACTGGCACATGGAGGGGGGAGGAGAGAGGCACTTGATACTGGCACATTAGAGGGCAGGGGGAGAGGATGGCACTATGATATTAGCACATGGGGGGGCAAGAAATGGACATGAATCATGAGGGGCAGAAATGTGAAATGATGGGGGGGGGGGGGGGGGGTGAATGGCGCCTGGCAGTGAATAGGTGGCACTGCTCGTGTTTGGTGTGCCAACCTGCTGAACAGCGCAGAGTGATTGGCTTCACTGGGATGGTACTAGGTGGCAGACAATGGCTGGATATTATATATACATGACCATAGTCAGACTGGCACAGGGTACGTGACCATAGTCAGACTGGCACAGGGTACATGACCATAGAATGGCACAGGGTACACGACCATAGTTAAATGTTGCATGCAATAGGTGGCTGAAAAAGGGGCGGGAAAAGGGGTGTGGTCAATGGGCGGAGTCAAGGGGCGGCAAAATTAGCTTTTGCCTAGGGTGGCAAAAATCCTTGCACCAGCCCTGCAGCTGCCTCTCTCACTTTTCTCATCAGCACAGATAGGCAACATTACAATATCAGACCATCCACCATGCTCAGCAACCTGCCGCCTCGCCCAGCTCCTTCAAGGAGAATGGGTATGGAGGTTGAATGAAACCCTATTAGACACAGAAATGAACTAAGCGCATATCAGAAATCACTTGAACTCTTTTTTTCAAGATAACGCTATGCATCAGGTCTCCTCTTCTCTCCGCATATTAGAGGGGTCTTCGTTGCATTGGGTGCCAAGGTCAAAAAAGATAGACAAAAAACCATAGACGAGATATTAGCGAACATAGCTACTGCCGAAAAGAACTTTGCTCCCCAGAAAAACTAAGCAAATTAAAAGCCCTCCGACAACGCCTGAAACATATACTGGATCTACGCTATGCAAAACAACAGCTTTATTTAAAACACAAGTTATATGCACATGGAGATAAGGGAGGGAAACTCATGTCCGCTTTGATAAAGAAGTCACTTGAAAAAACATACATTCACAAAATACGGAATAACTAGGGAATAATCCATGCCCAAACATCTGACATAGCTCGTGCTTTTCATTCATACTATTCTGGTCTATACAATCTTACACCCATGTCAGACCCACTCCTCCCTGAGAGGATACATGGTTTCCTTGACGAGCTGAACATGCCTAAAATAACAGAGGAAGAAGCCTCTGAGCTCCTAACATCAGTCACAGCAGAAGAAATATGTAGCATACTATTTAGCTTTCCCCCCAGGGGACCTGATGGACTATCGCTCCTATATTATAAGAAGTTTAGTGACATCCTAATACCCCATCTGACTTCACTTTGTAACCACCTACTTCAGGGAGGAACTCTGTACCCAAGAGGCACATATCACATTAATACATAAGACAGGAAGAGACACACAGCCATGTGAAAACTATCTCCCCATCTCGCTACTGCACCTGGATTTGAAGGTTTGGGCTAAGTTAATAGCCACATGTAAAAGCCCCTTACTCAAACGTCTAATTGGGACAGAACAAGCTGGTTTTGTAAAAAGGAGGGAGGGACGTGACAACTCACACAGACTCCTTCATGTCATACATGCGACTCATCCGCATAAACGCCCTCTTGCGCTTCTGGGGATAGATGCTGAAAAAGCGTTTGATAGGGTCGACTGGATGTTCATGGAGGCTACTCTTCATAGATTTAACTTTCCATCGGGATTAATTGCAGCTATATTTACACTATACTATATTGCCCCACAGCGCGCATAAAAATCAATGGCACATTGTCTCCCACTTTTAAAATCACAAATGGCACACGCCAAGGCTGCCCGCTCTCTCCTTCTCTTTTCATACTTGTGATAGAAACACTCATACAGAGTGTTAGACAAAACCTGAATTTTCATGGCTTTATCCAAGATTCAGTGCAGCTTAAGAGTGTGGCCTTTGCCGATGACCTCTTATTTCTAATCTCAGAACCGACATCAGACCTCGCGATTCTAGCACACATATTTGAGGAATATGGCTACATTTCCTCCTTTAAGGTAAATATTTTGACGTCAGAACTACTCAATATTACGTTATCTCCAAATGCGGTGAACCAGGCAAAACAAAAATCGTCCTTCCCGTGGGCCTCAACCTCATTAAAGTATCTGGGCATTCAGCTCCCGCAGAAGTTGATGGACCTATATGATCTAAATTTTGCACCACTTCAACAGGAGCTTAAACAACTACTCCAGGAATATGATTTCCCATACATATCATGGCTAGGGAGAAAAAAACACCTTAAAACCTACATTGTCCCGAAAATCATATACATGCTTTCAATGATTCCAATATACTTACCAGCTACCTTTTTCACCTCAATAAGATCCTCATTCTCAAAATGTCTGTGGAGGAGGCGCAGACCGAGGTTAGCTTACTCACTATTGATAAGAAGGAGAGAGGCAGGTGGCTTGGGCCTCCTTGATATTGCTTTCTACTACAAAGCTGTCCATCTTAACAATTGGTTTAGACCTGCTGAAACCCACCAAACAAATACATTTGGATTCATTTGTTCAAATTTTGCTGCCAACCCCATTGTCAAAAACCCTCCGGTGGCCGACGGAACATGCTCTTAGAACTAGAAACTTTAACCCATTACTAAAAGATACATGCAAGGTTTGGTTGTCCATGAAAAAGACACTGGCACCTTCTCCATTGCCTCTCATACCAGCGAATTTTATACCAAACATAGTCACCAACCTAGATTCTCCTTAATTAGAGTTTTGGGACAAACTTAAAGATATTTCTTTAGCTGATCTTTTCACACTTGATAACGCACGACGAACTACTAAAGTTATACGGGTTAAGTCTATAAATACACTTCACCTCGCACATTTCCACAAAGTGGTTGAGATTTCTAGCAGCTTTTTCACTTCACAGACAACTCACCTCATTTGAAACTGTACTAGTAGCAACTCAATCCCTCTCGAGGAGAATGGGTAATCTATACTCACTAATTGTTTCCTCACAAAACGTTATTAGACAAACATTCATTTCAGCCTGAGAAAAAGAATTAAAAATCACACTCTCGGACGCAGAAGCAAGGTCCATACTAAACACATCACATGGTTTCTCTACATGTGTTAGACTACAGGAAAACCATTACAAAATTCGGACCAGATGGTATAGGACACTATCACAATCTCTCTCAATCGAATATATGTTGGAGATGCAAAGTAGGGGAAGGCTCTTTATCACACATATGGTACGAATGTCTAGTCATTGCTACATACTGGACACAAATAGAACAAACAATCAATAAAGTCTGTACGAGCCCATTTACTCTGCAGATTGAACACATTGTTTTGGCAAAAGCTACGACTTCATATAGACCATCTAAACAGAATTTGGTCACACATCTAATAGCTTCTGCTAAAGCACTTGTTCCTGTATACTGGCTGAGTAGAGACCCTCCTACAATCAGGAATGGATACAGAAGGTTGACCAAATTTGCAAATTTGAAGAGATCTCCAGCTACAATAATAGAACTAGAGAAAAATTTCTCAAGGTATGGGGCCCCTGGAAAACATTCCAGTCACAGAGACAGGTTATATAATAGGCTGTCCCTGGATACTCTGGAGAGACCTTTCACGTTGCATTGCAAAAAAAAAACAAAAAAAATTATTATGGTGATACTGCATTTCATTTCATCTGATTTAATTTCACTTCATCTCATCCAATAGGTGTCACAACCAGACAGTTGAGAAGCTCTGACAGGAGCTTTCCAGATCCTCCTCCTTGAGTTTCTTTGTTTTGGTTAAGTTCCTCATCTCGTTAGTCTATCTCAGCTGTCATGCAGTTGGACTGATTGCTTCCCTTTAAGTTCCTCCCCATGATGCATTAGGTTGCGGCTTATACAACTTCCTGGAGTGTGTGTGCTTGCTGTTTCTATTTCCCAGTCCTCTGCAAGATAAGTGCTGTTCCTTTATTTGTGATTTTCTGTCTGCTGGATTTTCTGGTGACCCTGACTCCCTCCGTGTCTAGTGTAGGGAGCCGGTGGTCGTGTCCCCTCACTATTGTAGGGTCTTCAGGTATTAGATAGCCGAGGTACGTGGATATGCGCCCATCCACCTTTGGGGTGTTCACATAGGCTGAGCAATTAGGGAGAGTGGCAGGTCTCATGTAGGCGTCTCCCTTTTGTTCCTTAGTTGTGGATCCAGTGAGTCATTATTGTATTGCATTGTCTTGTTTCCTGTACACCATCCGTGACAATAGGATGAAGTTACTGGGTACCCGTTCTAACATACACCCCCCACCCTTTCCTCCCCTCTCCCCCTTGGGTAAATCTATTTTACCACATAGTGGTCACTGGTTCACCTAGTCTAGACATGAAAGGAGATCACGCAGTAATGAAAATTGGATTTGAAGTCTGTTCTTTCGCATGTGAAGATGCATCATCCCTTGTGTCATCACCACAAGGACCTATAACATATTGTTTTAGGTGCACTTTCCTTTTTGGTTCTTTGTACAAATGACCATTGGTGCAATTTGAGTATTGTATTCTAGCTTTATAATAAAATAAAGAATTATAAAAATAAAAAAAACAGGCATGTCAGGAGAGGTGAAAGGTCCTCTTGAACAGTACATACTCAGACATTAATGGGATTGTGCTTACATCCAAAGACTAACAAGTAGTAATGTTTTTAAATTACCAGGAACAACTTTTTATTCTCAAACTGTTATTATTTTTTTTTTTTTTTTTTTTTACTATTTAGATTGTCACTTAAAGACTGATCTATATTTTGACAGGTAGTGACAAAAGATTGCCAGGAAATTGTGACACAATTGTCACCTTCAACGTGCTCAGGTTGAGAAACTCAGTTTGAGTGCTAGGTACTAATTAGAACCGCTATATTAGGAAAGCAAATAGAGTGAAGTCTAATATTAAAGAACAATTCTCGTCTCGAAGGTTACCATTGTGTGCGGCTTATTTCATAAAGGCGCTTTGCATTCTAATGAAGTACAAACAATTACTAGTACAGTAACTAATTTCATGCTATTACTGAAATCATATAAAACAATTCTCACTGTTTTATGAATTTTTAATGGCAATTTTGCACATGTTAATTGAGAAATTCATTGGATTCATATAATGAAATTTGTATTTTATCTTTGCTTACAGGAAGTTCTTTAATAAGAAAATGAGAAGAAATATGTTGAGTATTTAAAGACAAAACACGCAGTAAATACAAACAATATATAATCCTTTAAAATTGGCTACATGGAGCTAATAATACATCTCTACATTTCTACAGATTTAATGGGAATTAATATGCATAGAATTTCAGATGCCAAAGGCCCATGTATTTTTCAGTATGGACCATGGCCCTTCTAATCACAGTTTCTGTTAATCATAGTATTTGGTAAATATATTTAAAAAAAAATTAATTTGTAGATTTGTCATTAGGAAGAGCTACACACAGAATCTACAGATTATTGAAAGTCCTCTTTTTAATATTGTTGATTTTTTTGTATTTTGCACCAAAAATCATCAACATATTGCAATATCCATAATTGCTATCTTGTGTAGGATATTTATTATGGTACTTGTGGTGCACTGTGGGCATCCACCACTGTATGCATTTTCGCTGATGATCGCCATTAGCAACGGGCCACAAGTGCAGGATTTGCTCCCCTGTAAATACATGCACAACTGCCTATGGGTTTGAGCACTTCCTGCCTGTTTAACCACTTCCCGCCACACTAACGCCGAAAGGGGTCATTGCTGCGGCGCTCCCAGGCTACACTAACGCCGATTGGCGTCATCTCGCGTGAGCCGAGATTTCCTGTGAACGCGCACACCCAGGCGCGCGCGTTCACAGGATCGGAAGGTAAGCGAGTGGATCTTCAGCCTGCCAGCGGCGATTGTTCGCTAGCAGGCTGTAGATGCGATTTTTTTTAACCCCTAACAGGTATATTAGACGCTGTTTTGATAACAGCCTTTAATATATCTGCTACCTGGTCCTCTGGTGGTCCCTTTTGCTTGGATCGACCACCAGAGGACACAGGCAGCTCAGTAATAAGTAGCACCAAACACCACTACACTACACCCCCCCCTGTCACTTATTAACACCTGATCACCCCTGATCACCCCATATAGACTCCCTGATCACCCCCCTGTCATTGATCACCCCCCTGTCATTGATCACCCCCTTGTAAGGCTACATTCAGACGTCCGTATGATTTTTACGGATCCAATGATACATGGATCGGATCCGCAAAACACATACGGACGTCTGAATGGAGCCTTACAGGGGGGTGATCAATGACGGGGGTGATCACCCCATATAGACTCCCTGATCACCCCCCTGTCATTGATCACCCCCCTGTCATTGATCACCCCCCTGTAAGGCTCCATTCAGACGTCCGTATGATTTTTACGGATCCACTAATACATGGATCGGATCCGCAAAACACATACGGACGTCTGAATGGAGCCTTACAGGGGGGTGATCAATGACGGGGGTGATCACCCCATATAGACTCCCTGATCACCCCCCTGTCATTGATCACCCCCCTGTCATTGATCACCTCCCTGTAAGGCTCCATTCAGACGTCCGTATGATTTTTACGGATCCACTGATACATGGATCGGATCCGCAAAACACATACGGACATCTGAATGGAGCCTTACAGGGGGGTGATCAATGACAGGGGGGTGATCACCCCATATAGACTCCCTGATCACCCCCTTGTCATTGATCACCCCCCTGTCATTGATCACCCCCCTGTAAGGCTCCATTCAGATGTCCGTATGTGTTTTGCGGATCCGATCCATGTATCCGTGGATCCGTAAAAAACATACGGACGTCTGAATGGAGCCTTACAGGGGGGTGATCAATGACAGGGGGGTGATCACCCCATATAGACTCCCTGATCACCCCCCTGTCATTGATCACTCCCTGTACGGCTCCATTCAGACATTTTTTTTGGCCCAATGTAATGACCGGCGTCACGCAAAGGGAGGGAAATGGGAAGGCCCTGTCCAAGGGAGAGGGAAAGGTGGTGACCCCTGACTCACCTTGCGGCTGGCACCTGACTGCCCTGACGTCCCTAGACGGGTTCCTCACCCGTACGCCGATCACGTGCCTAAACCCTGGCTTTCCCTAAGATGAGCCCTATGTAGTGAACGGGGCGGTGGGAACACATGTGGTATCGCCGTACTCAGAAGAAGTTGGGCAATGTGTTTTGGGGTGTCATTTTACATATACCCATGCAGGGTGAGAGAAATATATTGGTCAAATGCCAACTTTGTATATAAAAAATGGGAAAAGTTGTCTTTTGCCAAGATATTTCTCTCACCCAGCATGGGTATATGTAAAATGACACCCCAAAAAACATTGCCCAACTCCTCCTGAGTACGGCAATACCACATGTGTGACACTTTTTTGCAGCCTAGGTGGGCAAAGGGGCCCACATTCCAAAGAGCACCTTTCGGATTTCACCGGCCATTTTTTACAGATTTTGATTTCAAACTACTTCGCACTCATTTGGGCCCCTAAAATGCCAGGGCAGTATAACTAGCCCACAAGTGACCCCATTTTGGAAAGAAAACACCCCAAGGTATTTCGTGATGGGCATAGTGAGTTCATGGAAGTTTTTATTTTTTGTCACAAGTTAGTGGAATATGAGACTTTGTAAGAAAAAAAAAATAAAAGAAAAAAATCATCATTTTCCGCTAACTTGTGACAAAAAATAAAAAGTTCTATGAACTCACTATGCCCATCAGCGATTACCTTAGGGTGTCTACTTTCCGAAATGGGGTCATTTGTGGGGTGTTTGTACTGTCTGGCCATTGTAGAACCTCAGGAAACATGACAGGTGCTCAGAAAGTCAGAGCTGCTTCAAAAAGCGGAAATTCACATTTTTGTACCATAGTTTGTAAACGCTATAACTTTTACCCAAACCATTTTTTTTTTTACCCAAACATTTTTTTTTATCAAAGACATGTAGAACAATAAATTTAGAGAAAAAAATTATATATGGATGTCGTTTTTTTTTTGCAAAATTTTACAACTGAAAGTGAAAAATTTCATTTTTTTTGCAAAAAAATCTGTAAATTTCGATTAATAACAAAAAAAGTAAAAATGTTAGCAGCAATGAAATACCACCAAATTAAAGCTCTATTAGTGAGAAGAAAAGGAGGTAAAATTCATTTTGGTGGTAAGTTGCATGACCGAGCAATAAACCGCTAAAGTTGTGGAGTGCCGATTTGTAAAAAAGGGCCTGGTCATTAGGGGGGTATAAACCTGTGGTCCTTAAGTGGTTAACACCATGCCATTTTTTCAGTTTGTTTGTATATAGAGATGCCTGGAGGTGTATAAACTCCAATTTAAATGTGCCTGTTTTCCATCCACAGGCTACATTTAGGTGCACCTGCGAGGCCTGGGCCATATCAGCCAGTCTTGAGTGGGACTCGCAGACTCCTCCCTCTTACCATTGCTAGCATGGCTACATGCTGGAGGTAACTGCCGAGTTGTCTGTGAGTCAGACCTTACGCTCCTGTAATTCGCCCACTGGTTCCTGATATTGCCCATACAGCACAGGTAGGTGAGTGTTAGGACCCAAGCTACTTGATAAACCTTGGCGCGGTGCTCGACCTCAGACATGTCCTCCATAGTAGGATATGTTGGCTAATCTCTCAATTTTAACATGAGTTTGAGGGCTTAGTAAGACCGCAGAGTGCACCTGTCTTTGCAAATATTATTATATTTTCCTACTACTACCCTCAATACTATTCCTGTTTCCCACCAATGCCCACAAATACTATACTGCGGCAAAATAATTCCTACAGTAATAATAGTGCCCCCTTTAATGCCCCTGGTAATAATGCTCACAGTGCCTCTAGCAATAATACTTCCCTCTACTATGTCCCCAGTATAGTGCTCCCAGAATGCTCCCTATAGTGACCCGCCCTATAGTGTTCCCAGAAGTATGTTGCCCAAGTGGCCAAGACAAAAAAAATAAAAAATCTGAGATCAGTTCCATACTGTTGTCTGCGGTGCAGGCCTCAGGTCTCTTCCAAGCTGCCACCTAAGATGCCTGCATCCCTGTGCGATTTGGACACTTCCCGTGGCCTATGAGGGTTAAGGGCATGGCAAGGAGTTATGGGCACCCTTGTCCTGTTGCAGGATTCAACTGGATCTCTCTGTCCTAAGGACGGCCATACAGGTGAATCAGGCAGGGGATCTGTGTCTGACGGCCAGGTGGATACATACCTGATACTCCCAGCATTAATGCTGAGAGTGCCAATTCATTATATACCCACCCAGTGGCTGTGAGAATGGCTTGAGCGATCCTTTGGGCACTGGCCCTCCGGGAAGTTTCCCTTTGGGATCTATGGCCAATCCGTCTTTGGGCAACAGCTTTAAGCTACCGATTTTTGTTTTTGATTAACTTGGTCCTCTCTCTTTTCCTATGATGGAACACTTCTGCCATCAGGTCTCAAGGCAAAAGTGTCACGTCATGCTTAGTGACATTGACTATTCTCAGAAGCACAGTACCCTTATTACTAAGATATTGCATCACTTTATAATTGGTGTTAGTTCAACATCTGGGACAATAAGCGCCACAACAGCCATGGTTTTCCAATCTCTACCATTGCTATGCCCCCCACTGTTGGAACCACTCAAGATTATTACAATCTCTGAATATTTACATTCTGGGTTCTCTACTTGTGGCACTTCTTAGATATGTAAATCTGTTCAAGATATTGTACATTGCTATCCATTTGGAATGTTTATTATACTTTATGTTAAGCCAACATTTGCCATGCACAGTACACTGTCTTCATTGTCCGTGTGAATTAACAAGATAAAGGGCGAGGTTAATTATTCCAGTGTTGATCCATTTAGTTTAGTAATGATCTTTGAAATAAAGAAAAAACACAGCAACCAGACATTTGCTTCATCACCTTAGCTAACATTAGATCATTCTGATCAACATGAATAAAGGGGTAATTATGAGTATCATTATAGCTGCTCATGAGCTTCTCTCCATACATAGCACAAATATCTTACTTTACTCTGTGTCTGAAGCTCCAACAGGCACCTTGGATAAACCCAAAGCACCCTGTGATAAATCAGTTAGGCATGTCGGGTACCAGTCGTGTTCATCATTTGATTGATCACGCACAGTGGAGAGATTTAAATGCTAAGCAGAAGCCACAATGCTGAAATGAATGGAACGTCACTCAAAGGAGTCCAATGAAATTATTTTAGTGGGGTTCAAAACACCCAAACTAAAATGCTTGTCATCATCAACAGTTAGAAGAAGAAGAAAATCTCTTTATTGTCCTTCAGTGGGGAAATTTTGGCATAACAGCAGCAATCACATTCACAACAGGAGCAAAATAAGAGTTATTAGAAATGAAAGAGTAAAATACAAGAATAACATAACACAGAATTTCCTTTAAAAATTCACTACTGGGTTTCTGGGAACAGTGTTGGTTATAAATCCTAACCGCTGCTGGGAGGAAGAACCTCCGATACGTGCACCTAGGATGCAGCAGTCAGTCACTGAAGGAGCTCTAGCTCCACAACAGCTTTGTGCATGGGGTGGGAGACATTGTCTAACAATGATGTTGCTAGAGTTCTTCTCTCACCCACCTCCTGCACTAGATCAAGGGGACAACCTAGGACAGAGCTGGCCTTCATAATGAGCTTATCTAATCTCTGTCTCCCAGCCACAGATAAGCTGCTCCTCCAACAAACCACACCATAGAATATGGCTGATGCCACCACTGAGTCAAAGAAGGTCTTTAGAAGCTCCAAAGTACTTCAGTCTCCTCAACAGATAGAGTCTGTCTGCTCTGACCCTTTTTGAACAAAGCATCAGTGTTATGGCTCCAGTCCAGTTTGTTGTTCAGGTGAACACCCAGGTACTTATAAGAGTCCACCACCTCAGTGTCCGTTCCCTGAATGTTCACCGGAACCAAAGCAGAAGGCCTGTGTCTGCGGAAATCCACCACCAGCTCCTTGGTTTTGCCCGCGTTGATCTGGAGCTGGTTCCGCTGACACCAGTCCAAAAAATCCTGTGTCCCCTGTCTGTACTCTGAGTGGTCCTCACCTCTGATAAGGCAGACTATGGCAGAGTCATCAGAGAACTTCTGTAGGTGGCAGCCTGGGCATGTTAAACATGCGACCCATGATGCCACACAGTTGTTCTGAGCAGCACTTCAGGAGCCTGGAGCTGATGCCGTCTGGTCCTGCAGCTTTACGCACCTTGATTTTCTTTAGTTCCTTCCTCACCTAGAGTGTGGTGAAGGACAAGGTGGGCATGAGAGGAGGGGGGTGAACGATGGAGTCTTCTGGTGTAGAGGGGCAGAGTGGTGGTAGGTTGCTAAGAGGTGAACAGGCAGTAATGGTAGTGGTGGGGGAAGAAGATAGGGGGTGTTTGTAGCAGCATGGGGGATTGGGTCAGGGGAGGGGTGGGTATCTGGTCAAACCTATTGAAGAATTTTTTCAATTCATTAACCCACCCCAAGTCACCTGCAGTCTGGATTTGACCCGGTTTGTGACCTGAGATGGTTTTCAGGCTTTTCCAGACCCCGTGTGTGTTATTCTGCTGCAGCTGGTCTCCATCTTCTTCCTGTAGATGGTTTTCCCCTATCTGATCTTCCTTTCAAAATTTAAAGTGTTTTCCTGGGAATAATCTGTGTTTTCCTGAAGAACAATCAAAAGAGGACAGAATGGGTTAGAAACAAGAAAAAACATTATTCATCTCATTCATTTCCCGCTGCTCTCCACTTTCATTAGGATGTTGCAGTTAGTTGTGGTTTCAATATCATTCAGAATAATCATTGTTGTGTGATAGCTGAGTAAAGACTCAGATTATCAGCTGGTTTTCTTCGAGGATCACCCAACAAACTTAGAAACACTAGCTTGTCAAGTGATCACATCTTTCATGCACCACCTAAAAATCCGCTTTTGTCGGCAGTACATTACCCTGTCTAGCAAGGATGTGCTGCTGACAAACAATGGAATTATGTGAGGAGGAATGATCGTAGTATAGATCTTCATCCCTATGCAGTAGCGATGATTGCTGCATCTAAATGCGGCAAATGAGAGGCAAAGATCTGGAACAAACATGATGTCATTCTAGCTTTATTGTTCAATCCTAGTGAGCATCATGTTATAGACAAACTACAGAAAGCTAAGCTCTAGGTTGCAATTAGCCATGGAATGTGTGACCATCGCATGACCAGGACAGATTCATCATCGGGCTGAACTGATCCGTTTTGGGCCGCTTGTGAGCCTTGAAAAGGATCTCACAGGCGGACCCAGAAACGGCAGTGTGAAAGTAGCCTAACATTGTCATTATAAACATCTTTAAAAGGCTATGTACACCTTTAATTATTGCATTGTACTCATTTTGAACAAAGATATTTTTTTAAATTGGCTTTTATTAAACATCATTTTTTCTGTACAAGGCTGAGATGCTCTAGTAGTACTCTTTGGATTTTCTGTCTTTTTCGTTAGACCAGGAGCTGACTGGGTCCTTATCTCTGCTCTGACATTATAAACTCATTATATACTCATTATAGCTCAGTTCTTATCTTACTGATAAGAATGTGGTTTAAATAAGTGTTTCTGACCTCTCAGTAGTTTAGAGATAAGGTTTATTACATGACCTGCACAAGGTGAAAGTTAAAGTTCCAGTCACACAGCTAGAAAAACAGTTAACCACTTGTGACAGAACAGCTCAATAGTTTTAATACAGGCTAATAGAATATTTTAGTTTTGCCAAAAATGAGCAAAATGCAACCATAAAAAAAAATTGGAGAGTTTCTCTCCACCCATTATCATAGGGAATTACATATATTTTACCTAGTAAACAGGCGCATACCTCATATGGCCCCATAGCAAAAAATTGTCCTACCAGTTTCCCAGTGTTTATGCATGAATTACTCCCAGGCTATACAAGCTGCAAAGCACAATGTCCCAGATTTCAGTTTTTTTTTTAAATTAAGCATAAGGAATTTTAATGAAAAAAAAAAAAGAGAAAATAAAGTCACCCCTGGTCTCAACCACTTTATCCAACGTTTATGTCAGTAAAGTTGAACAAGTGCTACATAAGTATGGCACTAATTCTGGCTACAATATTTCTCAATGTATTCACACCAGAAAACTGGCATAACTACAATGATAAAGCTCCTGCCTCCCTTCTTTTACACAGCGGGCTGCCTGCAACCACCGCTAGGAGGAGAGGAGTGCATAGGAATTTATACAATTACTATTGACTGAATTAGAAGCTATAATAATCTATTTGCACTGATCTCCCCCTAGTGGTAGCTTCATAAAAATACAGTGTTTTCACATTGTATAGAGAGAAGGATTTCAGCTCCAGGCCCCCCCTTTCTCAGGCCCCATAGCAGTTACTTGGTTTGCCTCTATTGCAGTAGACAAGTTCTAGTAAATCAAGACTCCATAGGATTCCAAGGACAATCTTTTGAGGTGGATTTCATTTTCAAAACTGCACTTCAATCTAAATCTAAAATCCAATTGGCTCTGTTCATTTATCCTATAGCATTTTAGCCTATATGCAAAGTTTGTTCTTTAATGCACACATTGTAGCATTAAATATCTATAGTATATAGACATATTAGGGGACCTATATATTACAAGAGCTTTTCTGACATCCCATTCTAAAGCCATGGGTATTAATATAGATTTGGTACCCCCTTTGCAGCTAAAACAGCTTACAGTCTTGTGAGAAGGCTTTCTGCAAGATTTTGGTGTGTGTCTGTGAGATATTTTTCCAGTTCATCCAGAAGTGCATTTTTGAGCTCAGACAGTGATGTTGGATGAGTGTCACAATGTAGGGGAAGGGGAGGAATACCAGAATGACAACAGAAGTGAAATGATCAGGAACTAGGCCTCAAGGCTAGTGAAAGGAAATACACACTTCCTCCATCTTAGCATAAAATTTATTTTCTCTTAGGATCTGTAACACTTGTCTCACATGATCCTGATGCGTCTCCATGTCAGGAGAATAAATTAGAATATCATCCAGATACACCACCATATCTGCCCACCAGATGATGAAGATGTCATTGATGAAAGATGTCATTGATGAAATGTTGAAAACCGCAGGGGCATGGCAAAAAGCATGACCATATTCTCAAAATGACCTTCAGATTTATTACAGGCTGTCTTCCATTCGTCCCCCTCCTTGATCCTTACCAGATTATTTTCCCCCCTCAATCCAACTTAGAGAACACCTTGGCACCGACAATCTGATTGAACAAATCCGGGATCAAAGGAAGGGAGTAAGGATCACGGACAGTAATGCGATTAAGCTCACGGAAGTCCAAACATGGCCTAAGAGTTATGTCCATTTTCTTAACAAAAAAAATCCTGCAGCCACTGGGGATTTGGATGGTCTAATATGACCTTTAGCTAAACTCTCAGTGATATATTCTTTCCATGACATTCAGATTCAGAAAGATTATACAACCGAGACTTGGGCAACTTAGCTCCGGGAATAAGGTTGATGGGGCAGTCATACTCCTGATGTGGAGGTAACTCCTGATCTCCACTTTCAGAGAATACATCATAAAAATCTGAAAAAAACAAAGGTAACAACTTTAGTGGTTACAACAGAATGCGATGTGCTAAGACAGTTGTCTATGCAATAATCATTCCAATAAAGAACCTGTCTCGCTTGCCAATTGATGGTAGGATTATGTTTGCTTAACCATGGTAAACCTAGCACCAAGGGAGCAGGCAGACCCTCTAGCACAAAACACGAAATGGATTCTTAAAGAAAATCACTCACTTTCAAACGGATGTCCTGCACCATTTGTCACAAACATTTCTGTGTGAGTGGAGCAGAATCAATTGCAAACACCAAAATATTTTTGTCTATGCACTTGTTGTTAACCAATGCATATGGCCGAACCTGACCATCAGGTAGGTTAACCCCTGCCCTACTGTCAATAAAAACTTTAATTCCAACAGTTTTGGAATATAGTGCCACCTCGGCAGACAGGAGAAATCGGGTACTACCAGTAAATGACAAAGTAAATTCTCAGATTCCCCACCCACACCACCAAGAGTGAGATGAGGATTAAACATTTTTCTTTTGTTTTCACCTTGACGCTGAACATAAGGACATACGTTAACAAAATGTCCCCTTTTTCCACAGAAAAAGCAGAGGTCCCTTCTTAAGCCTAAAGTTCTTATCACCAGGTCCAGGTGTAGCTCCCCCAACTGCATTAGTTTATCACCAGACATGAACTCAATTGTCTCTCTACCCAAAGTGTCGGAGGAGTCTGCCACCTTATAAGATAGTATGTCCTGAGAGTGAGGAACCTTAGATCCCTCCCTCAGGCGTCTATCAATACGTATAGCAAAGGACATGGCTGCTTCCAATGACTAAGGATATTTGTGAAATGCCAAAGCATCCTTCAGGGTCTTGGATAACCCTTGACAGAATTGAATACGGAGAGTTGGATCATTCCACTCCATATCGTATCCCATCTCCTGAATTCAGAGCAATAGGTCTTCGCAGAAAGCTCTCCCTGCCGCAAGCCACACAGGTCTCGGCCAGGGAGATCCAATCTGGGTCATTGTAGATAAGACCTAGAACTCTGAAAAATGTATCTACCGACCGGAGGGACTGTGATCCGGTCGGCAACGAAAAAGCCCACAACTGAGCGTTACCTTTAAGTTACAAAATTATTATCTCAACTCTTTGACTCTCGTCCCCAGAACAGTTAGGATGTAGTTTAAAATATAAATTGTCACTTCCCCAGGAAAATCTATCCGGGAGAGCGACTTTAGGTTCAGGACAGGCAACAAGAGGTGTGGTCATTAGCAACAACACTGTAACAAGTGAAAACAGATAGGCTGTCAGATAACCTAATGTGCAGCCAGTCTCTCATATCTTCTAACCTTTGTTATAGGAGGAACCGTGACAATGAGAGGGCCTGGCTTACACTCTCTGTTCTTGTTCATCCCAAAGGTGTTCGATGGGTTGGCTCTGTGTGGGCTGGTCAAGTTCTTCCACACCAAACTCCCCCAACCATGTCTTAATACACTGGGGCACAGTTATGCTGAACAGAAAAAGGCCTTTCCCAAACTGTTTAGACAAAGCTGGAAGCATACATTTGTCCAAAATGTCTTCTTATGGTGAAGCATTAAGATTTCCTTCACTGGAAATGAGAGGCTTAGGCCAACCCTGAACCCCCCCCCCCCCCCCCCCCCTAGAATTAACCCTCCTCCACCAAACTTTACAGTTGGCACAAAGCAGTCACAATGCTCTCCTGGCATTCACCAAACACAGGCTCCTCCTTCAGAGGCCAGACGGAAAAGTGTGATTCATCACTCCATATAATACTTGCCATTGTTCTTAGTGATGTAAGGCTTGCATGCAGTTGTTCAGCCATGTAAACCCATGTCATGAAGGTTCCAGCACACAGCTTTTGTGCTAAGGCAACAGGAGGTTTGGAAATCTGCAGTTATTGAATCAGCCCAGTGTTGGTGACTTTTATGCACTATAAGCCTTATAACTCAGTGACTGTGTTCTATATCTAGGATGGAAGACATTTCATGAACTGACTTGCTGTGGTGGTGACATCCTATTACAGGGCCATGCTGGAATTCAGTAAGCCATTCTTTCACAAATATTTGTAAAAGCAAAATGCATGGCTAGGGCATGTATTTTACACACATGTGGCAATGAAACACCTAAATTCAAACTAAGGTTGTAGTGTAGCGCCCAAGATGTGGGGCACTACTATTGTAATATTTATGTTATGTCACCTTTCATGCAATGCACTTTGTACACCAGCAGATAGGGTAGGGTTGGCACTTTTTGGCAACAGGAATGGGACTTACCATTCATACTTATTATTAGACTGATAAAATACAAAAATGGCCAACTTGGCTTCTTACGAAATTGACCTTAGTGTGCGTTGTGTGTTGGGGTCTATATACGTGTAGCAGCCATTGACTTGCCAGGGAGTTTCCCAGTCACACAAATACAGTATCTCTGTGCATGAGAAATGTTTGTCATTGCCATTATTAGTGGCCAGTGTGAGCAATTAGAGGATTATTTTTTTTTTAATCAATATAGGTCCTAGTGACATGGAAAATAAAAATAACCACTAAAATATTTTTTTAAATATTTAACTTAACTTGATTTGTCATTTTCTGATGACATATTCCCTTTAATTGTGGCTGGACAATGAAACTGATTTCCATTTCCATTATCACTACACATTAAAGAACATATATTTTTCTATTTGTATTTAACACTAGTCCCTTCATGGTATAATTCCAACATTAGATATATTGGATTCAGTACCATAACAATTTTGCAGACTGTTATGTGTAAAATTGCAACAAATACAGTAATTTCTTTTACAACCCCCTTTTCTATTAAATGATATACAGTATGTAAAATGATAAGTTTTCAACAACATGAAATAGTATACTATCTTCTTTTGTTCTGCTTCTGTCCTTTCAGTTCCAATCCTCATTTTATTAGAACGATGACATCTTTCAAAATGTCTGAGAAAATGATAAGTTGAATCTCTTTCTTGATTGTTCTAAATTGTTCCTGTGCTATATTTCAATTTCCTAATTGTCCTACCATTATACCACACTCCACAGCTGCATACTAAGTGATAAATAATGCATGCCTTATCATAAGTAATAAAGTGTATTATCTGAAAATGTTCTTCCCTCAGATTCAGCTGTTACATACCAGATGTGCATTATCTTCCTTTCTTGCTGTGTTACATACATGGGGTGCATTATTATCCAATGTTTTGACAGTTGATCTTAATGATTCCATAACTCAGAACAATTTGGTGTGTAAAATGAAAGCATTTTTTTGTGATTAAAGAGTTTTGTTTTTTAAGAAAAACACTAAAAAGGAGACAACATATACCCTGCCAATAGTCATTTTGCTCATTCTATGCTGCATAATTTAAAGGGACACCAGTCAGAGAAGGACATTTTTGAAACTTTAAAATTTATAGAACATTTATTAGAACTTTTGGCTGTTTTTTGTATTTTGGCAACCCTATACTACTGAAAATTAAATGCTAAATATTGTCCTTCTGTAGTAGTCAGCACAGAGAGATAAAATTCCTATTTAAATAAGTACTGTATTTTTTGGACTATAAGACATATTTTATTTCCCCAGAAAGTGAGGGAAAATGGCAGTGCCTCTTATAGTCAGAATGCTGACAGCTTCCATGACAGCTTCCATAATGGGAGCCGTCATCAGCATGCAGGAGGAGTGGGGAGCTGTGAGGGAAGTGATGCACTGGCTCTACTGACCCTCCCAGTCTCTTTCCGGGCCCTGACTGTGTACAGCATCAGGACATATTGTATGTAGGTGTGCACTATGACCTGACACTGTGCCACATCAGGTTATAGTGCAAGGTGGGCTAGAGAATTGTAGGGAGCGGTGATCCCTGGAACTGGGAGAGTGGCAGCGCTGTCCAGAACAAGTAAGGTACGTTTATTTATTTATTTTTTCAATGTCTGATCTAAGGTCTGATAGGGGTCTGATCTGAGGCTGATGAATGTCTGATCTGTGGTCTACTGGGGGTCTGATCTGAGGCTGATGGATGTCTGATCTGTGGTCTAATGGGGGGCTTATCTGAGGCTGATGAAAGTTGGTAGTCCGATCTGAGGCTGATGGGAGTCTGATCTGAGGCTGATGGAGCCTGGGAATCTCATGAGGGTCTTATCTGAGGTCTGATGGAGCTTGGGAGTCAGATTTCTGGGGTCTGATCTGAGGTCTGATGAAGAATGGGAGCCTTATTTGAAAGCCTGATAAGGATTAGGGATCTGAACTGAGGTGTGATGAAAATATTTTTTTCTTATTTTCCTCCTCTAAATCCTAGGTGTATCTTATTATTTTGGTGTGTTATGTAGTGGGAAAAATAGGGTAATCCATTGTCAGCATACTGCAGCTGTGGGAGAGAAAGATTTTATTTGTTAGTATAATAGTAGATGTAGACTTTTGATAACAGTATGACAGCACTATTGATCTTTATAGCCCTAGGATAAAGATGTCTCACAGAAGAGCATTGTACTTATCAGTGTAATGTGTGGTACTCTAATTGAGTCATCAGCTGCCTCCCTGAATGGTCTGACTAAGAAAGTCTGTCTACTGTGTTAAAAGTACAAACAAGAAGTTACATAGAACATCACATATAGGCTGTTAATGTGTGATAATAGGAAATGACGATGGTAGTGTCCTTTAAAAAAATATCTTTAATACAGTGCTAGGGCTGGTCAAATAGTGTGTATTTGTTGTTTTATATCCATTATACTATAAAATGTATTAGCCATAAAAATATTGGGGGACATATACTAAGCTGAGGATGTCTTATATTTCTTAGTATGGAGGCCACAAGTGTAAGAGGCTTCAACACAATTTAGAAGGATATGCTAGGAGCTGGTGTACACTTTCTGATTTAAATAGCATTTATTATGTAGAGAAAGTTAATACAAGGCACGCACTAATGTATTGTTATTGTCCATATGGCCTCCTTTGCTGGCTGGATTTATTTTTCTGTTCAGTTTTTTTTATTTATTCCTACATTTATCTATTCCTACATCAGCTGTAAACTGGGGTTGGAGAAGTGGGTATGCCAGAGCTGAGCTGAATAATATTCTGTGTTTTCCTGTCAAATAACCTATAGGAGACTGCAGGCCAGAACAGCAATCATTTTCATAATGTCCCACCAACCTAACCAGCCAAACCCTGTACCACCAACAGCCACTGTTTAAAGGTGTATTAAAGGTGCAGCATGGTCATTAACAATGAAAGACAATTACAGTGCGATCTTCCTTATTAATGAGAGGCAGCTGTGGGCTAATTGGCTGCACAGTTCTTCACCGAGCATGGCCACAACCTGTCCACAATCCGCCCGCATCATGGCCGCTCCGTGTGGCCATACCCTTTGGCAGAGTGGCCTTGGTATACCTGATTTATAGCGATTTGTGACAAATTAATTTGGAGTGAATCTATTCTCTTGGCGAACTTCGGTGAAGAATCAGATTTTTTTAAAATTTTGCTCGTCTCTACCCACAAGGATTAAATTATATACATTAATTTACGGTAACATACCTCTATCGCTAATATTGGGCTATACAGATAAATACAAATACGTTAGTTGTGTGATTATCCAGCCATGCTTAAGTTTTTAATTATGTCTGTCTCTTTTAACTAATGTTTGGTAACCATAGGGGCAGGCACTCACCCATTGGTGAGTGGTGCATGCTGGGAGTCCTCAAACTAGATATTATTTAAAAAAAAGCATTTAATAGTGTAAAACATGCTATGACTAAGAGTTTATCGAGAATCGAAACGCGTAAGCAAAGATATTGAAGATGTATCCCTGTTAATGTTTCGAAATAAAGTATAGAAGATTTTATACCGCTCACAGAAGTGATGGATATTCATTTCTTCATGTTGGAAGCTTTCCAGCTATTTTACGTGCATCAGAGGACTACTATCAAGTAGCCAGGTAAGCTGACTACAGGTGTGTACTTGAACTCTTACAGGGGTTAACTATTAGCAAAGCTGTCTCTGGAACTCCCATAGAAATGAATAGAGAAGCTCCATGGGAGTACAAGTCCGCTATTCTCATGATCAGCAGTGGTCCCAGCAGTAGGACCCCCCAGCAATATAATAGTTATCCCCCTATCATTCAACTGAAAGGCAGAGGGCTGCAGTACCGGGCACAACCACTACGAAAATGTATGGAACTATGCCTGGAAAACACTGAAAGGGCTTTAGCTGATCAGCAGGGGTACCAGATGTTAGATAGGTCACCTGTAGTGTTGATTGCAAATATTCTAATAGCAAATTTTTATCGCGAATATCGGCACTTTGAGAATTCGCAAAGATGTAGAATATAGTGCTATATATTCGTAATCGCAAATATTCTAGATTTTATTTCATCAGTAATCTCCCTTCTTGCTTGTAGGCAAATGAAAAGGCTGCAATATCTTTGTCAGAGCTTAGCAACATCCTGTCATGGGTTAACTTGCAGATAGCTGGAACTTATAAATAAACGACTGAGTGGCTTGATCCCAAACTAAGGAGCATATAGGTGAGCCCTTTAAAACCCTAAGAGCTCTCCCTGACTGCTATGCACATGCAAGGGTCTCAATGGTAGACGATTGCATGCCCACGTACCTAAGACTGTGTGGACACCTGAAAACCCTATAATAGTGAGGGGACACGACCACCGGCTCCCTGCACTTAATATGGACAGAGTCAGGGTCACCTAGAATCAAGCCAGCAAGGAAACACAATAAAGGAAAAGACTTATCTGAGCAAACAGCAGCAGCAGCCTCCAGCAGTGAACACTTCATCCAGGAACTAGTATAAACCGCAAAGTGAGGCAGTATGGGAGGGAATATAAAGGAAGACGATTAGTCTAAATAAGTGACACCTGGCAGAAGGAAAGGAGATGACAAAGTGAAACCAAAACAAAGAACGTCATACAAGAGGTAGAGAAGAATGTCTGTCAGACCTTCTCACAGAACTGGCGGTGACACATCCCTACCAACCAATAGGAAAGTTGGCCTACCCCTTAATTCTATAAGAAACTCCCCAGCAGCCATTTTCTTCAGTTTTTTTGCAGTTCTGAGAGAGACAGCAGTGTCATTGCTGTTCTCTGTGCTTTCATCTTGGATCCTATTCCTTAAATTAGATAGTTAGTTAGCTCATATATATATAATAAAGATAGTTAGTGGAGATAGTCAGTGTAGGTTAGATAGTGATATAGTGTAACTGATAGGTTCCAGTGCAGGGTGTTAGTGTGATAGGAATTACAGTTTTTCTGCTGTCCATACATACATGCTACAGACATAGTGCTGTGATGTCACAACAATACTTAGTGCACCAATCAGTAATATCTACACAGATCTGATAAAATATGAAGTTGCATGTATTGCGCAAAAAATATGCGCATCATTAGTGCCGATTTGCGCAATCGCGAAAGTATGACTGGAGATCGCGAATGCTAGAATTAGCAAATTTATTGTGAATATTATGCGAAAGATTTGCAAAATATCGCGAAAATTAATATTGCCTATGCCGCTCATCACTAGTCATCTGTATAAAGTCCTAGAAAAGTCCTATAAATTAATCTGCTAAATATTTGTAGTTTATGGAAAACTTTTTAGTAAGAGTCAAAAACAAAAGAACCCCAAATGCTGTGGAATACAGTAATTATAGGCAAAAGGAAATTATTTAGTGAGATTATATAGTAATATCATTAGCAAATGATTGACAATAATATGATATACACATTTATTTTCAAAATAAAAACTAAAGGATGAACGTGCATGTAAATCAATACTCACAGTAGTCCGTAGCTGACATCTGCCAAATTAAACTGAACAGAATATAACATAATTACTTTAATTTGTTCATTGTTTTTCAAGACCATTCCCAGGATTTAAATTGGTTAATTTGCTTTGACTGGAATCATAAGAGATAACTTGAAATGCTTTGAACAATGGGATTTTGGAAACCTAATATGGCAGTCTTCATTTAATACAAAAGATATGTGAGGCATTCAATTATGATTTTAAATGATTCATTATTTATAATGAATTCTCATTGCACCACCAAATGCTTTGAATTATGAGTTATATATTTAACCGATTCACTGACAACGACAAACCAACAAAGTAAAATTTAAAGAAAATCTGAATTTTTAAACTCTTTTTATTCGGATGAGTGGTCAGGAAGCTAGCCATCTCTGAAATGATTATATATATCATTTTTTTTACTTTTGGGCAGTATATGGCTAGGCATAGGAACCGTGAACCATTCAGTACGTCCGCCCACAGGAGAGGAGTAGTTACTGATCACTGGGAGACAAACTGACCGAGAAAAGAAATGGAAGGGGACTGTGTGGAGACAAAACATAAAAAATAAGGAAAGACAGGTAGAACAGAAGGATAGCCACAGATATACAGTCTCATAGGGTGCAAAACCTCGTCTCTCAGAGAGAACTACAGTTCTTGAATGGTGCACAATTGGGTACATGGTTACACAGTAAGGGTCCATTCACACGTCCGCAACTTGGGTCCGGATTCCGTTCCACAATTTTGCCCGAATGGGTGCGGAGCCATTAATTTTCAATGGGGCCGGAACGGATGCGGACAGCACACTATGTGCAGTCTGCATCCGCATTTCTGGATCCGCACTTCCGGATCCGCAATTCCGTTCCCGCGGACAAGACAAGGCATTTTCAATTATAGTGCCTGCGATGTGCGGTCCGCGAAATGCGGAACGCACAATGCCGGTGCTTTGCATTTGCGGATTCGCAATTTGCAGACAGCAAAAACACCTATGGATGTGTGAATGGACCCTTAAACTCGTGGATGCCGATGGTGGCAAGAAAGCTATGGTGGCTTTTCCTCCAGATTTGGCATCTGTAATTCTTTCCAGATACAGGAGTATATTCTGGTTCTGAAGTCCACACACAACTTGTTAGTACTGTTATAGGGAAGCTCCTACATCTTCTTCCTCTTAGATGCTCTCTGCCTGTGGGGATACCCTGTCTACACCCCCTTCCTACACAGGAAGTATACTTTCCATCAACCTTTGACCTCTTCTCCACTGAGGTGCAACTCAGTGTTACACAGGACACTCTAAGTAGTACAATTATACTTCCTCTCCTACCTCTTTTCCCATTGGCAGGAAGACAGCACCTTTTAAAAGGTAATTGCCCACCCATGTGAGCAAAGGAATCCCCATGCCTATGCATTCTCTCTCGCTCTACTAAGCCTAACTACAGGTGCCTCTCCCAGCCAGTCATGACTCTTGGACTGTACTTTTCAATCACCATCTAGTTTGGGCACATGAACAAACTATGTCTGTTTATAACCAACAGAACCTGTACAATAAAAATATGATTAGTACACACATACAGTACAGACCAAAAGTTTGGACACACCTTCTCATTCAAAGAGGTTTTCTTTATTTTCATGACTATGAAAATTGTAGATTCACACTGAAGGCATCAAAACTATGAATTAACACATGTGGAATTATATACATAACAAACAGTGTGGAAACAACTGAAAATATGTCATATTCTAGGTTCTTCAAAGTAGCCCACCTTTTGCTTTGATTACTGCTTTGCACACTCTTGGCATTCTCTTGATGAGCTTCAAGAGGAGTCCCCTGAAATGGTTTTCACTTCACAGGTGTGCCCTGTCAGTTTAACAAGTGGGATTTCTTGCCTTATAAATGGGGTTGGGACCATCAGTGGCGTTGAAGAGAAGTCAGGTGGATACACAGCTGATAGTCCTACTGAATAGACTGTTAGAATTTGTATTATGGCAAGAAAAAAGTAGCTAAGTAAAGAAAAACGAGTGGCCATCATTACTTTAAGAAATGAAGGTCAGTCAGTCAGCGAAAAATTGGGAAAAACTTTGAAAGTAAGGGCAATTTGACCATGAAGGAGAGTGATGGGTGCTGCGCCAGATGACCTGGCCTCCACAGTCACCGGACCTGAACCCAATCGAGATGGTTTGGGGGTGAGCTGGACCGCAGAGTGAAGGCAAAAGGGCCAAGCAAGTGCTAAGCATCTCTGGGAACTCCTTCAAGACAGTTGGAAGACCATTTCCAGGGGACTACCTCTTGAAGCTCATCAAGAGAATGCCAAGAGTGTGCAAAGCAGTAATCAAAGCAAAAGGTGGCTACTTTGAAGAACCTAAAATATGACATATTTTCAGTTTGTTTCACACTTGTTTGTTATGTATATAATTCCACATGTGTTAATTCATAGCTTTGATGCCTTCATAGTCATGAAAAAAAAGAAAACTCTTTGAATGAGAAAGTGTGTCCAAACTTTTGGTCTGTACTGTAAATATATATATTGTGATCAATAAAACAATACGATTGCTTGTCTTATGAACACAACTGTTGGCAAGTTGGAAAGACAGGTGAGGCATAGCTTAAAGGATAACTGTCACATTTATACTGGTCACATTTTAACATGATATTCCCAAATCAATAACTATTAGACTTACTTACACCCATATTTAATAAGATTCAGCCCTTTAGCAACCAGTCTGCATAAAACTGCAATTTCACTATTCTGTTAAGATGGCTGCCACTGCCCTCACCCTGAGGCTAATCCCGCCTGCCCTCACTACCCACAATGCATTGAGGTCCTCTCATGTACTAGCTTCTGCACCTCAACTAATCATTGCTCTCCCCACTTAAACACGCCCTCCTCCTCCTTCTATTCACATACACTTTAGGAAGTGGGCTGGATTGTAGAGCCTCAATTTAGCTTGGACACAGAAAGCTGGAGCATGCCTGCTGCAGCCTGGGTCTCTATGAATGAAACCCAGGCTGCTGCATAGTATTTTCTATGGAACCTAACCTGTAATAGGCTCCATAGGAAATATGTTATTTTCTCATATATTCCAATGCTATTGCATTGGAATGTATGAGAATAGCAATCTAATGATTGCATGTTATAGTTCCCTATGGGAACTATACAAAAGTGTTAAAAACAATGCACATCATGGGTGTCGCTATGTGTGAAAACGCCCATACTATAAAAATATTTAAAAAATCCCCATACTTTAAACAGAAAAATGGAAAAAAAAGTGTCCAAATCATATTAAAATAAAAAAAAAAACAAAAAAAAAAAAAAAAAAAAAAAAAAAAAAATGGCCGATTCGCCATTTTTGGATGCTTCATTTCCTCAAATAAAGTTTAAAAAAATGTTGATCATAAAGTCATACACACCTTAGAATGGTATCAATGAAAAGATCAGATTGCGCCGCAAAAAATGAGCCCCCACACAGCTCCGTACACATAATTACAAAAAAGTTATAGGGGTCAAAATATGGCAACTAAAAAGTAAAACTGATTTTTTCCCCACTTTCGAATTTTTTTTTGTGCCAGTAAAATGTGCCCCATAGGATGCCCCCAATCATGTGCCAGTAACAAGAGCCGCCCTCAAATGTGCCAGTAACAATAGCCCCCCAAAAGTGCCAGTAACCAGAGCCCTCCCAAATGTTTGCATTGAACTGTGTATACAGATGGTACAGTATATATGGAACTTACTGACTGTGCTGCAGGGTTTAATACTATAGGAAGAGCAGAGCCATGTGTAGGGCTAAGGGGTTAATACAATGTATAGGAAGAGCAGAGCCATGTGTGGTACTAAAGGGTTAATCTTGGGTAATGGGGGCTGCACTTAGTGAACCCATGCATGGGTTAATACAAGGGTTATGGGGGGCTGCACTCGTGAAGCCATTTAAGGGTTAATACAAGGTTATGGGGGCTGTACTTTACTGAACACACTTGCAGGGTTACTTGTAGGATGCAGAGAAGTTGGTGAAGCCATGCAGTCATGCAGGGGTTAATCCATTTTCCGTTACCCTCCGATAGTTCCACTACCTCCTGTTAGTTTCCGTTATCTCCCGTTAGTTTCCGTTAGTTCCCGTTACCTTCCGTTAGTTTCCGTTATCTCCCGTAGTTTCCGTTAGTTCCCGTACCTTCCGTTAGTTCCCGTTATCTTCCATTACTCTTGTTTTTTTTAATCCACCTCTGCAGAATCACTTTCTCAGTGTCCATCGACAGAAATTACTTCCTCCAGTGGGAAAAAACTCTATCTGCTGTGTGCTTCTGTTTGTGATCGCTAATTCCCTGTATAATTCTGAAGTGACTTTTTCTAAGCCCTTGACCTAAGATATGGTCGGTTATTGGGGTTCAATTCCATGTCAAGTTTCACCACTCTGTTTGAGGAAATCCATTAGCTGAAAGTAGGCCAATAAGTGCTAGTCCCTTAGCGATTTATATTTTTCTTTCATTTCTGAGAATGAGAAGTATCTTTTGGCCTGCACATTCCATAGATTTTTTACCCATTCGATTCCCGCCTCCCTCCATTTCATAAAATGTTTGGCCTCGAGACCTGCCTGAAATTCCGGATGGCCCCAGATGGCCATATAGTTTGACAGTATAAAAGGAAGTTTAAGTATTTTACGTGTTCCCTTCCCAACTGTGTCTTTTACTAATAGACTAGCCTTGAGAGTATGGGGTAGAGCTCCAAATTTGGTGTGTAATAAGGCTTCTAGTTTCCATGGGTGAACTGTGCTTCTATTGAGGTATTGGTATAGAGGGTTTGTTCCAAAGACCTAGTCAATACTGTGTCTCATAAGACTGGCCAGATTATAGCATCTCAGGTCAGGTAGAGCCAAGCTTCCAGGGCTTTCGGTAGTTGTAGTTTAAGTAGTGCTATTCTAGGTCTACAGCTTGCCCATATGAAGGACCGGAACACTGTTTCTAGAGTGTTGATGTTGGAGTGTTTAAGGAGGATGGATAAGGTTGCATGGGATAAAGAAGTTTCGGTATACACATCATTTTATAAGTTCCACCCTACCCCCTAAAGAGAGAGGGTACTTCATCCAATGTTCTAAATCCCCCTGAATTTTTAACCATAGGATGCCTGCAGTGAAGTTAGTGAAGACCAGCACTGTATAGGGGGAGTCTTGCAGTGAAGTTCCCGGGTCTGGCTGAAGCCTGTAGTCCTCCAAGCTCTCCTCATACCACATGTTACTGAGCGGCTCCTGCTCCAGCCCCCATTCTCCAGCACTGCTGAGGGAGCGTCTGCCAAGCGCAGGGATGTGGAAAAGTGTACACAGCCCAGGCACTGTTATCAGCTGCCAGGGAGGACCTGGCTTTTTATCCATTCCCTTACAACTTTTACTCTGGCTGTCAGTTCTGGTCAGTATTGTGAGCGCGCACGCAGGCAGGAGGATAGCCTGCTTGTGTGTCCCCCGTCTTCCTCTGAGCAAACTGGTAGACATGGATGCCTAGCAACCTGATTTTAATCTCAGGTAATAATAGCCAATACTGGGGACAAAAATGTGGCTTTTAGGGGTTATTTATTAAACAATCAAAAATTAAAACAGGGCCAACAAGGTGATATTAATCACCAAAATCAGATAGTCAAAAAATAAAAAATGCGACAGTTATCCTTTAACATAGAAAACCCAGTCTTCATCTTTTGTGGATCCACGGTTTGCAGACATGGTCGTGTGTATGAGGCCTTAACCTGTAAACCATCATAGACCTCCAGGAATAATAGGTGTTAATACTGAGTTATCTTATATGACAATGGATATACAGCCAGGTCCATAAATATTGGGACATCAACACAATTCTAACATTTTTGGCTCTATACACCACCACAATAGATTTGAAATGAAATAAACAAGATGTGCTTTAACTGCAGACTGTCAGCTTTAATTTGAGGGTATTTACAGTACAGACCAAAAGTTTGGACACACCTTCTCATTCAAAGAGTTTTCTTTATTTTCATGACTATGAAAATTGTAGATTCACACTGAAGGCATCAAAACTATGAATTAACACATGTGGAATTATATACATAACAAACAACTGTGAAACAACTGAAAATATGTCATATTCTAGGGTTCTTCAAAGTAGCCACCTTTTGCTTTGATTACTGCTTTGCACACTCTTGGCATTCTCTTGATGAGCTTCAAGAGGTAGTCCCCTGAAATGTTTTTCACTTCACAGGTGTGCCCTGTCAGGTTTAATAAGTGGGATTTCTTGCCTTATAAATGGGGGTTGGGACCATCAGTTGTGTTGAGGAGAAGTCAGGTGGATACACAGCTGATAGTCCTACTGAATAGACTGTTAGAATTGGTATCATAGCAAGAAAAAAAGCAGCTAAGTAAAGAAAAACGAGTGCCAATCATTACTTTAAGAAATGAAGGTCAGTCAGTCAGCCGAAAAATTGGGAAAACTTTGAAAGTAAGGGCTATTTGACCATGAAGGAGAGTGATGGGTGCTGCGCCAGACGACCTGGCCTCCACAGTCACCGGACCTGAACCCAATCGAGATGGTTTGGGGTGAGCTGGACCGCAGAGTGAAGGCAAAAGGGCCAACAAGTGCTAAGCATCTCTGGGAACTCCTTCAAGACTGTTGGAAGACCATTTCAAGGGGACTACCTCTTGAAGCTCATCAAGAGAATGCCAAGAGTGTGCAAAGCAGTAATCAAAGCAAAAGGTGGCTACTTTGAAGAACCTAGAATATGACATATTTTCAGTTGTTTCACACTTGTTTGTTATGTATATAATTCCACATGTGTTAGGAATTACAACAATTTGCATGTGTGCCTCCCACTGTTAGGGAAACCAAAAGTAATGGGACAGAATAACAATCATGAATCAAACTTTCACTTTTTAATACTTGGTTGCAAATCCTTTGCAGTCAATTACAGCCTGAAGTCTGGAACGCATAGACATCACCAGACGCTGGGTTTAATCCCTGGTGATGCTCTGCCAGGCCTCTACTGCAACTGTCTTCAGTTCCTGATTGTTCTTGGGGCATTTTCCCTTCAGTTTTGTCTTCAGCTAGTGAAATGCATGCTCAATCGGATTCAGGTCAGGTGATTGACTTGGCCATTGCATAACATTCCACTTCTTTTCCTTAAAAACTCTTTGGCTGCTTTTGCAGTATGCTTTGGGTCATTGTCCATCTGCACTGTGAAGTGCCGTCCAATGAGTTCTGAAGCATTTGGCTGAATATAAGCAGATAATATTGCCCGAAACACTTCAGAATTCATCCTGCTGCTTTTGTCAGCAGTCACATCATCAATAAATACAAGAGAACCAGTTCCATTGGCAGCCATATATGCCCACGCCATGACACTACCACCACCATGCTGCACTGATGAGGTGGTATGCTTAGGATAATGAGCAGTTCCTTTTCTTCTCCATACTCTTCTCTTCCCATCACTCTGGTACAAGTTGACCTTGGTCTCATCTGTCCATAGGATGTTGTTCCAGTACTGTGAAGGCTTCTTTAGATGTCGTTTGGCAAACTCTAATCTGGCCTTCCTGTTTTTGAGGCTCACCAATGGTTTACATCTTGTGGTGAACCCTCTGTATTCACTCTGGTGAAGTCTTCTCTTGATTGTTGACTTTGACACACATACACCTACCTCCTGTAGTGTGTTCTGGATCTGGCCAACTGTTGTGAACAGTGTTTTCTTCACCAGGGAAAGAATTCTTCGGTCATCCACCACAGTTGTTTTCCGTGGTCTTCCGGGTCTTTTGGTGTTGCTGAGCTCACCGGTGCGTTCCTTCTTTTTAAGAACGTTTCAAACAGTTGTTTTGGCCACACCTAATGTTTTTGCTATCTCTCTGATGGGTTTGTTTTGTTTTTTCAGCCTAATGATGGCTTGCTTCACTGATATTGACAGTGGATCACATCTTGAGAGTTGACAGCAACAGATTCCAAATGCAAATAGCACACTTGAAATTAACTCTGGACCTTTTATCTGCTCATTCTAATTGTGATAATGAGGGAATAACACATACCTGGCCATGGAACAGCTGAGAAGCCAATTGTCCCATTACTTTTGGTTCCTTAACAAGTGGGAGGCACATATGCAAACTGTTGTAATTCCTACACTGTTCACCTGATTTGGATGTAAATACCCTCAAATTAAAGCTGACAGTCTGCAGTTAAAGCACATCATGTTCTCTTCGTTTCAAATCCATTGTGGTGGTGTATAGACACAAAAAATTTAGAATTGTGTTGATGTCCCAATATTTATGGACGTGACTGTATATTATATATTACTCTGTACAGCCTGGATCTCCAGAGGTATTAACCACTAAAACACTGGAGACCACCAAGAGTTTTGCAAGAGTATTATATAACAAATGACACAATTGACAATATGTAGGAAAACACAGGAGATACACAGCGCAGTACCCACACATGAACAATGTGATGGCATACATTTTTTTGCTGGTGAGATCCACTCCATATACTGTGGGGTTTCGCTCTTGTAGACAGGATTAGCGAACGCAGTATAGAGGCAACAATAAGTTCTTTTGATCAAACAGTTCAGTGTTTTATTCACACTTTAAGCAAGTGACAAAACAAGCAGTCATATTCAAGCAAAAAGTCACCCTGTGGTGTTGGTGGTAATTCACACCATGCAGCAATTCTGCCTCAAAGAGTCCTTGACCATAGGAGCACCAACCTGTTTTCACGCCAAACAGGTAGTAAGCCTTCATCCAGACACAAGGCTCCCAGATCCCAACACAGAGACTTGGCTTCTGAGCCCAGCTGCCTATTTAAGGATAGCCAGGTGTTGCCAAAACCCTTAAAATCCGGTCCGGTATTTGACCTCACCTGGCTGTAAATCAGCCCAGCAGCATATGCTGGGAGGAAAATACCTGTTTTCTCAGACCAAACCTCTCACAGTGTCCTGAGGGGCTGAACACACGCCAGACAGTGTACCCGGGACAGGGCATCCGCGTTTCCCTGTAACCGGCCTGACCTATGTTATACCGAAAACTTTAGGTTTTGTAGGGAGAGAAACCAAGGGGTGACCCGGGCATTTCTGTCCTTGGCCTGGCACGTCCACTTGAGAGGGGAGTGGTCAGTCACCAGGTGGAATTTTCTCCCCAATAAATAATAGCGGAGAGATTCTAGTGCCCACTTGATAGCCAGGCACTCTCTCTCCACTATACTATATCGGGTCTCGACTGGGGTGAGCTTACGGCTGAGGAAGACAACTGGATGCTCCTCCCCGTTGACTTCCTAAGACAGTACAGCAGTGAGGCCTACTTCGGAGGCATCGGTCTGTACTATAAACTCCCTTTTGAAGTTGGGCATCATCAAAACCGGGGGCCCGCAAAGGGCCGACTTCAAAGCGGAGAAAGTCTCTTCCGCCCGATCATCCCAGCGATCCATCATTGACTTGTAGCCCTTCAAGAGTCCTGTCAACTTCGCGGCTTGAGTAGTAATCTGGGGAACAAACCTCATGTAATAGCCCACCATTCCCAGGAATGACTTTATTTGCCTAGTGGTGACAGGTCAGGGCCAATTCCGTATCTCCTCTATTTTGTTCACTTGGGGTTTCATGACTCCACGCCAAATGACATACCCCAGGTACTTAGTCTCTTCTAACCCTATCACACATTTTTTGGGGTTAGCATTTAGGCCAGCTTTCCGAAGGGAGTCTACTACAGCCTGCACTTTGGGTAGGTGACTTTCCCAATCAGTACTGTGGATGACAATATCGTCCAGGTAAGCCAAAGCGTAGCAACGATGGGAATACGTATCGAATTTGGAAACCTCGTTAAGTTTTCGAAAGTCGTTACAAAACCGCAACGTCCCGTCCGGCTTGGGTATCAATACTATAGAACTAGCCCACTCACTTTTTGACTCCTCAATGACGTCTAGCTGCAACATTAGCTGCACCTCCTCCGATATGGCTTTTCGCCGAGCCTTGGGTACCCGGTATGGTTTTAATTGGACTTTTGCCTGAGACTCAGTGTCAATGTCATGCTGTAATATGGAAGTGTGTCCAGGGAGTTCCGAGAACACATCCGTGTTCCGACTAACGAACTCCCTGGCCTCCTGAGTCTGTTTAGAGGAGAGGATGTCAGCAATTTTTACAGTGGCAGCCGCCTCTCTTGCATCAGACCGAGGGGCCGGTACCTCTTCTCCTAGTAAACCCAGCCACAGGCTGTCTTCGTTACAGGTTTCCCTATCTTTCCACGATTTGAGTAAATTCACATGGTAAACCTGCTCCGGCTTTCGCCGCCCTGGCTGGTGTACCTTGTAGTTTACATCTCCAATTTTCTCGAGTACCTCATAGGGTTCCTGCCACCTAGCCAGGGACTTACTGTCCACTGTCAGCACCAGAACCAAAACCGCTTCATCCGGGTTAAAGATCCGGAACCAAGCCTCCCGATTATAGACCTGACTCTGGGCTCGCTGAGCTGCCTCCATATGCTCCCAAACAAGAGGCAACGCTGTCTCTATCTGATCTTGCATCTGGGTAACGTACTCAATGCCACTTTTATATGGAGTGGGTTGTTGTTCCCACACCTCTTAGGCCATGTACAAGAGACCGCGAGGGTGTTTGCCATATAGCAGTTCGAAGGGCAAGAACCTAGTAGAGGCCTGGGGTACCTCTCGCACTGTGAAACATGAGATAGAGTAGAAGGAGGTCCCAATCCTTCCCCTCTTTAGACACTACCTTTTTCAACATATTTATTAAAGTTTGGTTAAACCTTTCTATCAGACTGTCCGTTTATGAATGGTAAACATAAGTCTTTAGCTGTTTTATGTGCAGCAAGTTACAGAGTTCCCTCATCACCTTGGACATAAAAGGGGTCCCTTGGTCGGTCAGAACCTCTTTAGGTAGTCCTACTCAGGAAAACATCTCTATTAACTCCTTAGCTATGAGTTTGGCCGAGGTATGTCGCAGTGGCACCGCCTCCGGTGTACCGACTGGCGTAGTCTAGAATGAATAAGATGTGTTGATGCCCTCTGGCAGACTTCGGTACTGGGCCTATGAGGTCCATAGCTATTCAGTCAAACAGTACTTCAATAATCAGGGAGAGGTGCTAGGAACTACGGAAATGTGGCTGAGGCTAGTTATCTGGCAGGTCGGGCAAGACTTACCAGATAATTAGTCTCAGCCACAGGATTGTGGCTCGAGACTAGGCCGCGCGAGGCAGCCCTGTGTCACCACAGACAGCCTGGGGGGGCCACCGGACAATACAGGGGTGCGGCTCGCGAGGTCTGGCCTTAGGGGGACGAAGGGGTGGGCGTGGAGCGCGCGGAGTAGAGCGGAAACCGATTTCCTCGCTCTCCCTCCCCGACCCCGTGGGAAAAACCCACCCCTGCGACCGACCCCAGCCGCGCCGTGGCCACCACAATCACCGGGAAGGGTGGGGGGCGGCGGGGCGATCGACTGAGAAGTGACCCTCAGACAGGCGTAGCCCCAGGTTTCTCTGGGCGTGGGATCATCCGTGCTGCATAGCCCTGCGTTTGCCAGAGAAGAGAGACTACAGGGTTGAAGCGGGTAGAAAAGGAGCCGAGAGGCAGGTGACCCGTCCCCGGGCCTCGCCCCTGGGGTCTTCTTCTCCTCCTCCGCCACTAGTCTCAGTCACATTTCCGTAGTCCCCTAGCACCTCTCCTGATTATTGAAGTACTGTTTGACCGAATAGCTATGGAGCTATAGTCATTCTAGACCTACACCACTAGGTACAATGGAGGCGGTGACACTGCGACATACCTCGGCCAAACTCATAGCTAAGGAGTTAATAGAGATGTTTTCCCGAGTAGGACTACCTAAAGAGGGTCTGACCGACCAAGGGACCCCTTTTATGTCCAAGGTGATAAGAGAACTCTGTAAGTTGCTGCACATAAAACAGCTACGGACTTACGTTTACCGTTAGATCTAGCCCACCAACACGTGGATCATATCCTACAGCAGTTTTACTGGCCCAGCATATTCAAAGAAGTGGAAGAGTAAAACAGCTGTAGGATATGATCCTGAGTTTTCTGCAGCCCAAGGTGACCCCCGAGAACGTGTTGGTGGGCTAGATCTAACACAAGCTTGTGATAAGCTTTGGGGACCACCAACTGTTCAATAGGCTCACCACGAAGTTGGTTTACCCGATACAACATATCCTAATGAACCACAAAACAGGGAAACACTGACTCTGCCCCAGGTTGTTGTGGTTCACCATCTACTATTAACACATTTTCCCAGGCACGGGATAGGGTTGGGTCCTGATGTTGGGCAGTACCAAAATTATCCCCGGAGACATTGAGGTCTGCTAATTCAGGACCCGGCGGCAAGTCCTCCACGTCTCCCACCATCATACTTAGCGTGGTTATCTCCCCCTCTTCCACTGAAGTGGCGGTCACCCCTTCCACTGGCCCTTCAGACTCAGGTTCCCAGCATTCTCATCTCCCGCCTGAGCCGGGCCACTCTGCTAGGGTTACCCCTGTCTCATGAGTATCAGTCACTCTCATAGCAGGCCACAGTGCAGGGAAGCCCGGAAAGTCTCTCCCTATTATGAATTCATAAAGTAGATTTGTGGCGACAGCCACCTCGTGGGTCCATCTATCGGCCACCATAGTTAGAGACACAAGCGTGGTGGGATAGTCTTTTAAGTCTCCGTGGATGCACATCAACCCGACTTTCCGGCCAGTATACTCAGTGGACCGCACCATGGTAGCCCTTACTAGGGTCACCAGACTCCCTGAGTGCAGCAGAGACTCTGCCGGAGTGTCTCCCACTTTCACCTGGCACAAGTGATCTAGAGACTCTGGTGTACCTGTTGCACACATCCTCCTGGAATATAGCGACTAACGGTAGCCATATTTAGTGTCCATGGGCTCAACCCGATGGGGACAGTCAGCTATTACATGGCCAGGCTTCTGACACTGCCAGCAGACTATTGGAGCCATGTCTGACAGAACCCTCCTTTAGATTCCTGGTAGCTTCATAGCATTCCACCAGGTCCACCATCTCAAGGGCATTGCCAGGAGACACCTGACCGATCCAGTGGGACTCAGCACGTCAGGCTGTAGCCATTTCTGAAAGAGGTGAAGTAAGTTATAATACTGGGGTCTTGTAGGCTCAGCCGGATTGAACCCCCACTGATGCACCCGCTGGGCCCGAACCAATACATTTACCCCCAGTCTTGCCAGAATCTCACCCTTGACTTTCAGGTAGTCGGCCGCTTGATCGTCCGGCAAGTCGAAATACACCCACTGGGAATCGGATGCCAGGAACGGATTGACGACCTCAGCCCACTGGTCACGGGGTAGCTTTTCCCTGATGGCCACTTTCTCGCACATCGCCAGGTAGGTTTCGATGTTGTCTGCGGTGGTAATCTCAGGAATCGTGGCATGTACTGCTTTCCGGGCATCGTGGATGCTCAGGGTTGCTCCTGCTGTCTTGCAAAGCCATCACATGTTGTAGCAGCAACTGGTTAGCCTCCTGCTGCTGCTTATAAGCCTCATGTTGCTGCAGGTTTGTCTCTCGCTGCTGCAGATTAGCCTCCATGAGGGCCTTCACAACAACCTCCATTTGTTGTGGGGCACTGGTTGTAATAAAGCTGGTTTAATGTACGACATACAACCGTGCCTGAAAAATGCAGAAACCAAAAATATTGGCGTTCACGCCAGCCTCACTGCTCTTGCCCGCATCCTCCACCAATTGTGGGGTTTCGCTCTGGTAGACAGGATTAGCGGACACAGTATAGAGGTAACAAGTTCTTTGGTTCAAACAGTTCAGTGTTTTATTCACACTTTAGGCAAGTGACAAAACAAGCGTCACAATCAAGCAAAATCAAGCAAAAAGTGGTAATTCACACCATGCGGCAATTCTGCCTCAAAGAGTCCTTGACCATAGCAGCACCATTCTGTTTTCACGCCAAACAGGTTCCAAGCCTTAATCCAGACACAAGGCTCCCAGATCCCAACACAGAGACCTGGCTTCTGAGCCCAGCTGCCTATTTAAAGAGGACCTTTCACCGATCCTGACATTGTGAACTAAGTATACAGACATGGAGAGCGGCGCCCGGGGATCTCACTGCACTTACTATTATCCCTGGGCGCCGCTCCGTTCTCCCGCTATGCGCTCCTGTATCTTCGGTCACTAAGTTATGGTAGGCAGAGTCTGCCCTTGTTCTGCTGTAGCGCTGGCCAATCACAGTGCAGAGCTCACAGCCTGGGAGAAAAGAACCTCCCAGGCTGTGAGCTCTGCGCTGCGATTGGCCAGCGCTACAGCAGAACAAGGGCAGACTCCGCCTACCATAACTTAGTGACCGAAATCTCCGCCTACCATAACTTAGTGACCGAAGATACCGGAGGGCATAGCGGGAGAATGGAGCGGCGCCCAGGGATAATAGTAAGTGCAGTGAGATCCCCGAGCGCCGCTCTCCATGTCTGTATACTTAGTTCACAATGTCAGGATCGGTGAAAGGTCCTCTTTAAGGACTGGCAGGTGCTGCCAAAACCCGGACCGGCACTTAAAATCCGGTCCGGTATTTGATCTCACCTGGCTGTAAATCAGCCCAGCAGCACATGCTGGGAGGAAAATACCTGTTTTCCCAGACCAAACTTCCCACTGTGTCACAATACGTATTGTAAGGCACAGAATTGCATAGATTCTTAGACTTTTCAGAACAAGAAGAAAATAAAAATTGTTAGCGTATGCAGTTTTTATATTGGTAGTCCATGTGAGATGTATTTAACTACACTGCTCAAAAAAATAAAGGGAACACATAAATAACACATCCTAGATCTGAATTAATTTAATATTCTTCCGAAATACTTTGTTCTTTACATAGTTGAATGTGCTGACAACTAAATCACACAAAAATAAAAAAATGGAAATCAAATTTTTTAACCCATGGAGGTCTGGATTTGGAGTCACACTCAAAATTAAAGTGGAAAAACACACTACAGGCTGATCCAACTTTGATGTAATGTCCTTAAAACAAGTCAAAATGAGGCTCAGTAGTGTGTGTGGCCTCTACGTGCCTGTATGACCTCCCTACAACGCCTGTGCATGCTCCTGATGAGGTGGCGGACGGTCTCCTGAGGGATCTCCTCCCAGATCTGGACTAAAGCATCTGCCAACTCCTGGACAGTCTGTGGTGCAACGTGACGTTGGTGGATAGAGCGAGACATGATGTCCCAGATGTGCTCAATTGGATTCAGGTCTGGGGAACGGACGGGCCAGTCCATAGCATCAATGCCTTCGTCTTGCAGGAACTGCTGACACACTCCAGCCACATGAGGTCTAGCATTGTCTTGCATTAGGAGGAACCCAGGGCCAACCGCACCAGCATATGGTCTCACAAGGGGTCTGAGGATCTCATCTCGGCACCTAATGGCAGTCAGGCTACCTCTGGCGAGCACATAGAGGGCTGTGCGGCCCTCCAAAGAAATGCCACCCCACACCATTACCGACCCAATACCAAACCGGTCATGCTGGAGGATGTTGCAGGCAGCAGAACGTTCTCCACGGCGTCTCAAGACTCTGTCATGTCTGTCACATGTGCTCAGTGTGAACCTGCTTTCATCTGTGAAGAGCACAGGGCGCCAGTGGAGAATTTGCCAATCTTGGTGTTCTCTGGCAAATGCCAAACGTCCTGCACGGTGTTGGGCTGTAAGCACAACCCCCACGTGTGGACGTCGGGCCCTCATATCACCCTCATGGAGTCTGTTTCTGACCGTTTGAGCAGACACATGCACATTTGTGGCCTGCTGGAGGTCATTTTGCAGGGCTCTGGCAGTGCTCCTCCTGTTCCTCCTTGCACAAAGGCGGAGGTAGCGGTCCTGCTGCTGGGTTGTTGCCCTCCTACGGCCTCCTCCACGTCTCCTGATGTACTGGCCTGTCTCCTGGTAGCGCCTCCATGCTCTGGACACTACGCTGACAGACACAGCAAACCATCTTGCCACAGCTCGCATTGATGTGCCATCCTGGATAAGCTGCACTACCTGAGCCACTTGTGTGGGTTGTAAACTCCGTCTCATGCTACCACTAGAGTGAAAGCACCGCCAGCATTCAAAAGTGACCAAAACATCAGCCAGGAAGCATAGGAACTGAGAAGTGGTCTGTGATCACCACCTGCAGAACCACTCCTTTATTGGGGGTGTCTTGCTAATTGCCTATAGTTTTCACCTGTTGTCTATCCCATTTGCACAACAGCATGTGAAATTGATTGTCACTCAGTGTTGCTTCCTAAGTGGACAGTTTGATTTCACAGAAGTGTGATTGACTTGGAGTTACATTGTGTTGTTTAAGTGTTCCCTTTATTTTTTTGAGCAGTGTATATAGACAGCATTTACACCTGTTTGCATGTATATTTTGACGGTATATTTATTTTTGTTATGAAACGTGTATACTATCAATTCTACATGGTGTGCACTACCTCACCTCTCATACTGCTGCCTTACAATGTTAACCTTTGTTATATCAGTTAATACTATATACCTATTGTTTCTTGGATTTTTATTTATAAATTTTTTTGTTTAAGGAAAAAAAATCTTAAATGCAACCAACAAACAAAATAATGCTAAAGGCAAATACGAATACAGCTGAATAGAAAATGAAAGAGTACATTAACAAACAAGAACACAACAACATAAAAAAAACTGATAACGTAAAATGTGTATTCTTAATAATAAGTGACAAAAAAAATGTGCAACACCACATGTCTGGTATCCCCATAAGGCATCATGCACATGATCATATTTTGTATATGTGTCCGATCTGCAATTTTTGCGGCTTGCACATGGACCCATTCATTTCTATGGGTCCACAAAAAAAAGAAGAAGAAAAAAACGGACATCTGTGTGCCATTCACATCTGTGTGATAGAACATGCCCTATTCTGGTCCGTAGTGTGGACAAGAATAGTAATTTGTAATAACGGGGGTGGGAAAAATGCAGATTGCACACAGAGGGTGTCTGTATTTTGCGGATCTGTGGTTTGCGGACAACAATACTGACACAGTTGTGTGCTTGAGGCCTAAATATTACAAACTGCAAACTAAAGTTATATTTCATATGATTACTTTTTTTTAAATAATAATAATTTATTAAAAATGATGTTCTTGTAAGATGTGCCATGTGAATGCATAAGGGCTCTTTCACACGAGCGGATCCTGTGCGGGTCATCCGCTGCGTGAAAGTCAATCCGCTGCGCGCTGACAGTCAAGCCACGTTCCGGACAGCAGAGACACGGAGCATTAACATGGTTAATAATGCTCTGTGCCTCTCTGTGATCTTTTTACTACAAAATCACAGTGAGATAAAGTTGTCACTGTGATAAAGTTGTCACTGTGATTTTGTAGTAAAAAGATCACAGAGAGGCACGGAGCATTATCAATCATGTTACTGCTCCGTGTCTCTGCTGTCCGGAAAGGGGCTTGGCTGTCTTTCACGCAGCTAATTACCCGCATGGGATCCGCTCGTGTGAAAGAGCCCTAATAGTCAGATGAGACAGTAAAAATAAAAGTAAAATAAAGGCTTTGTATTGAAAAGGCTGAAGTAGTAACTAATGGGCTGCAGAATTTCCTCTTTGGTTTCCAGTGTGTTGATGAGACACCAGTACTATTAAGCTGCCTTCTGCTGTAGACTTTGCATTTCAACCTTATCTTATGTGAGGCTGATATTTTCTCATAGACTGGTCTTGCTTTGTATATTAAGCTTTTATCTGCCTGCAACATCTTTGCTGAATCCATTTCTGGTCTTATTCTGGAAATAAATGCAGGCATGTAGGGGGTTTATGAAAAATGGTCCAGCAAGTGACATGAAGCCTGATGAGTTACTAGTTTGATTCACATGTGGGGCAATCTACTACATGCCTTGCATTTATTAGATTTTCTTTTTTTTCCTTGAATTTCATCAGCCAGAGCTCGAATGGATTTTTAAAGATGTAAGCTTGTATTTACAATATGGTGAAACTGTGAAAGAAGGGGCAGAGAAAAATAGTTTGTGAGATATTTCATTTTCTGCACTGCATCCATATGTTTGCCTGTGTTGACAGCAGAAGAAGAAAAAAATTGCTTCTCTGGAAACCTGTTCATCTATCCAAATTAGATTTTCTATCACTACTGCTGAAATCATAATGTTACTCTGGTTAAGTAAAACGAATCCTCTAATAATACTAGCACAACTATATAATAACATTATAATATACCAGATATAGACAGATTAGATAGATGATAGATGATAGATAGATAGATAAATAGAGAGATAGATAAAACTCATGGCAGCTTGGTGGCTCAGTGGTTAGCACTGGTGCCTTGCAGTCCTGGGGTCCTATGTTGGATTCTGACCAAGGACAACATCTGCTTGGAGTTTCTATGCTCTCCCCGTGTTTGCGAGGGTTTCCTCCGGGCACTCCGTTTTCTTCTCACACTCCAAACACATACTGATAGGAAACTTAGGTCTCATGCACATGGCTGTTGCCCAGACGTTCCGTGCATTGGTGACCTCAATTTGCGGCCCCCAATGCATAGGCAACATCTGTGCGGTTGCCGCAGAATGGGTCTGTGATCCATCCACACCGCAAAAAAATAGAACAACTTTTATTTGTTTGCGGTGTTGAGGCACGGACAGAAACTCCAGATTGCCAACCAATTCAAGTGAATGAGTCCGCATCCGTGATGTGGTGTGCACAACGCAGGGGCTGTTGGCAAGCCTTAGATTGTGAACTCCATTGGAGACAGCAAGTAATAACAATGTCTGTAAAGTACTGCAGAACATGTCAGCGCTATATACATAAAATAAATAGATAGATATAAGAGAGATAGAAGATGATCCAGCATATAAAGGTCCTGTCAGATTATACTAAATTTACATGATATGATGAACAAAAAATGTTTTAAAAGTTCTTAAGGGCTCATACACATATTAATGCCATGTGCATGGACCTCGTAGGGAGGCACACAAAGACTCTATGAGGGGCAGTATCCTTCCAGTCCTTCTAGGTAGCGATGAGCGAAGTTTCCAAAAATTCAATTCAGCTGCTTTGCAGAACTTCAACAAGAAATTAAATTTGTTACGAATTACTTAGTCACAAATTGCATTCTATTATATGTAGCGGGCACAATAATGGGCAACGGCGATGGTGCCGCCCCCCGTCATTGAACCCCTCAGATGCCGCGTTACATTGAGGCCTTTCAGGAGTTAGTTAGGGGTTAAAAAAAAAAAACATACTCACCTCAGCCATATGATCGTGGAGAGGCCATCGTGGCCATCTTGATTGAAGAAAACGCTCCAAATATTTTGCGTGCTGACGTGATGATGGTGATGTCACCACGTCATCCCCCTAGGCGGACACAGTGACGTTGCATCGCTGATGTAGTGACATCACAGGTCACCGCACACAACATTTGGCGCGTTTTCTACGATCAAGATGACTGCGACGGCCTCTCCACGATTAAATGGATGAAGTGAGTATGTTTTTTGTTACCGCCATTTCAGGAAAAATGTATTAATTACCATGAAGCACAAGGAGATTCTGCTTCCTGATGATTCAAATTTTTTACTTCAATTCGCTGAACACTACTTCTAGGAAGCGATACCATAGCTCTGTAATGTGGCATGCAATACTGCATTTCTTATCAAAAGTGGGAGCAGAAGTACAATATGGGCCCATTCAGGCTACGGGCACTGTAGTATGGATCCCTACAACTCTCTTGTTACAAATTTGTTCCTAGTCACTAGAATCAATGGGTGAAAAAAATCACAAAAGAAATCCCTTACTTAGAAAACAAGTTTTTTTAAAATATAATAGCAAAATGTGAATTTCGTAGATTATCATTGGGGCAAAAACACATTGTGTGAGGCTGTCCTTAAAGGGATGGTGAATATTAAATGCATTCAATTAGATTAATGTGCAAGTCCATTCAATCTCATCAAATCGTTTTGTCACATTATAAAACCACGCGTGGACGAGGGCTTACTATTCTGTAGAGTGAATCGTATTTTAGTTTTCACCCCAGCTATACATGGCTGAGAAGACTTGCGAAGGAAAACGTGCGAGAGATAGAAATATACACCAAAGCATAAAGGAGTTTATTGGTCTGGCTGCACTACAGAGCCGAGCGCATTTCAAGCATGACCAAGTCAAAGCAGAACAGTAGCCAGAAAAGGAAGAAGTAATTATTTCAGATTACAAAATGCTTCAGCGATTCACTTCATGAGACAACGGCATAGTCTACTTCAGCTTGGATGCAATCAATACTATATTTCGTCAAAATCTTGTAAGGCTCAGAACAAGATGATTCACATTGTTGCCGACAGTAGCTGGGGGCTATTTAGAAATACATTACAATAGGCAAAATAAAAAAATAAAAAAAATAGTTTCACAGATAGCTGTATTTTACAGACACAAATTTGTTAAATGCATCTCCCACCAGTCGAAGGATGGAGCTTGAAGCTCACATGTGAAATTGGTAAATGCACCTCCAAAATTATATAATGATAGCGTTATCTTGTATCAAATAGACCCATTAAGCTAATTGCTAAATATATATTGAAAGTAAAAAGGTTTATGGCAGGAATCCTTGAATGGACTCATGGAAATCTTGGCAAATCTTTGGTGGGCTCATGCTGCCCCCCACAGCTCTGTCTCTGAACATTCATTATGTCATAATTATAAAGTCTCTTTGAAGTGGATAAAAATCCCTCGACTCTTCTCATCAATTATTTTCACCTGTTAATTCATTTTGTGTGAGGTAATAACCTCGGCATAATAACAAACGTGCAAGTACTCGGATTTTGCAATTAAAAGCAGCAGGACTCCTATTTTGATCATACAGACTGTGACATCCATCATAGAAAACAATTTGGGCCTAGCTGGATGACAGATGCCAAGCTGATGGCTCTACTAACTAACTGCTTGTCGTGGAGGGGGGAAAAAAAAGCGACATAGAAGCTGGCTTCAGTCAGCAGCTGCAAGCTATCTGATAGCTTCTGACCATTCAGAAAGGAAAGCCTGCAGTGACTAAATTACCGAGAGGTAATTTTACTTCTGAAAATGTGAATTTTTGATATATCTACGTGCATGAATTCCACCAGCTGGTGTCATTCGAAAACAAATAGTCTTTTCATTTGAAAATATCTGCAATCACTGTCAGTGTTTTCAAGCATTGTTTCCCGGCCCTGCACATAAAAAATAAAGAGTAATTCTCATTATTTTACCTTTTCACATCTTATTAGATGCAGACGTCAAGTGGTTATCCCTCTGCTTTGTTTGACTAAATCAGAACAAGGAGGATTTCTTCAAACCTTTGGACAGGTGCCTAAATAATAGACGAGGATTCGTTTTTTTTTTGCTTTTCACTTTGCATCAAGGCTTAATGAATCCTTACTCGGGATTCATGCCACTGACTAGCAAGTTTTAAAGCGACATGTTTCTCAATTTTGAGACAATTATTAGAGTAGCCCGCAAGCAAGAAACCCAATTAGTCATAAAATGGATTCACAAGAGAATATATCTACTGACTTTAAAGCGTCAAGATATCAGAGTATTTCAGATTGCCAAACGCATCCAGGGCTGTTCAATCTACCTTTATTTACATTTTGTCACTGTGGATTATAGTGCACACATGAAGGGGAAGAAAAGATCAGATGCCTTTCAGACACATCTTCTCCAATTCTATCAACTGTATAAAGGGAATACAAGGAGTATTAGGCCATCAGTCCAAAGATCCCAAAAAAGCTTTCAAATCAACACTCTGAATGGCACAGCTTGGGACAGTTTATTCTGGTTTGCAAACCTGCTAATAAAGTTTATAGTATTAGAAAGAAATAGGATTAGCCAAGCATTTGACTAGCTCTTCGGTGCTCGATAAGCTTATCTAAAACCCACCATACATACAGTATTATTTAGCTGTAGAACAAATGCCTGTTCAGTCAAGAGCAATATTCCTTGCCTTTCCCATAAACATGCACTTTTGAATTGTCCAAGCATCTATGTTTATTTTAATAAAAGTGAGAGATCAGCTGCTTTCAGTCATCTTGAAAAGCTTATCTCTCAAGGGAAGTCCAACATGCCCAATCTTACATTCAACTAAACATCAGACATCTGGGAATTGTCAGGCCATCCCCATATACATTTGATTGTGTAATACCTTTGGTCCAACCCTGATGGCAGTCCCCTGATCCCTGCTGTAGCTCTGCTCTAGACTTTGGTGGTCTTTCTTCTTCCTCCCTGCTGTCTTATGGGCCTGTAGGACATGCATGCTCTCTACAGCTCTTAAAGAGCCAGTGCACATGTCCTAAACAGTCCCCAGCCCATGGTTAGCCTTCCCTGGGTATTTAAAGGGTTTCTGTCACCCCACAAAACTCTTTTTTTTGGATAGTTAGATTCCTTATAGCGCGATATAGAAGAATATAATAGTCTTACTTACTTTCATGCGGCCGATTCTTTAGAAAACTAAGTTTTATAATATGTAAATCAGGGCTCTACCAGCAAGTAGGGCGTCTACTTGCTGGTAGCCGCAGCAGAAAACCGCCCCCTCGCCGTGTTGATTGACAGGGCCAGCCGTGATCTCCTCCTCCGGCCGGCCCTGTCAGTATTTGAAAAATCGCGCGCCTCTGGTCATTCGGCGCAGGCGCTCTGAGATGAGGAGGCTCGTCTCCTCAGCACTCCCTCAGTGCGCCTGCGCCGATGACGTCTTCTCTTTCGGTGATGTCATCGGTGCAGGCGCACTGAGGGAGTGCTGAGGAGACGAGCCTCCTCATCTCAGAGCGCCTGCGCCGAATGACCAGAGGCACGCGATTTTTGAAATACTGACAGGGCCGGCCGGAGGAGGAGATCACGGCTGGCCCTGTCAATCAACACGGCGAGGGGGCGGATTTCTGCTGCGGCTACCAGCAAGTAGACGCCCTACTTGCTGGTAGAGCCCTGATTTACATATTATAAAACTTCATTTTCTAAAGAATCGGCCGCATGAAATTAAGTAAGACTATTATATTCTCCTATATCGCGCTATAAGGAATCTAACTATCCAAAAAAAAAATTATGGGCCAGATTTATCATTAGCTCAAGTCAGGATAATGGAGTGAAAAAGTCCCAAAAAAGTCCCAAACGCTAAAACTGCGCACAAATTTGCGACTTTTTTCTGCTCTGCACTATGCTCGCCAGTTTTCTGAAAGTGGGCGTGTTTTCTTATGTAAATGAATCTGTAGACAGATTTACTATTGGGACTATTTAAAAAAGTCGCAAAAAAGTCGCAAAAAAGTCCCAATTTCACTCCAGTGAGGACCATGCTTATCTTATGAGACTTTTTAATAGAACATGCGACTTTTTCATAAAAAAACGTGCGACTTTTTCGTAAAGATGTGCGACTTTTGTAAAGCTGCTTACTGACGGATAAACTGCTACCGTCAAACCACATTTATTACAGTCTTAAAGGGCCGATCATAAATCTGACTTGGCTAAAACTGACTTTAGCCATATGTTAAAGTGGAGTGAGCTGTCAGAGGAATGATAAATCTGGCCCTATGAGTTTTGTGGGGTGACAGAAACCCTTTAAGCCACATTGCCCTCTTAAGTCAGTAAATCCCAGTGCCTAGGCTCCATAGGAGGGATGACTATAGGAAAAGATTAACTCTCTGCTAAGTTAAAGATTCCTGTGGTTCTGTCCTGCGGTAACATCCAGTTCCCAGAACAGGCCTTTCTGGTCTGGTTCTGTAGGCAACTTCTTGCATTAGTCCATAGTGACCCGTTACCACATACCCACAGCATGCTTGGAGAATTCCTTCGCTGTGATTTCCATTAACAGGGTATCTCACCCAGAACGTAGCCTGTTATCTAATGCTATCTCCAAAAGGGGATCCTGCATTCGGAGGAGATCTCCTTTTATGTTCTCCCAGATTCGATCAATCCATTATTGCTGTTGTTACCTTGGCTGATTAAGACAATAGGCAGGTCATAAAATTGGAGTCTCAGTGTTACTCATGCTGTCTGTTCAGCCATTCCTGAGGCTTCAATTCCTGAAAAACCTCTGGGGATGAACTCTATATCAGTTATGCAGAAGTATCTAACAAGAAGGAAGCCGAGACTCTATCACCTTATATGATTCCATATGACTGTCCTATTGGTATGCTGCCTAGTACTACTCTTCTATGTGCCCATGTATATTCACTATCCCTTTCGGAAATTCAAGCCATGTCAGACTACAGTACATTAAGAAAATTCCATTCATTCCAGTGTTTTCTTTCATTGTCCTGATGTAATCAGGCAATTCTTTTTGAAGGTGGATGCTTCTTCCATGGATGCTGGGGCAGTGCTGACCTAGGGACAGTTCTTGTGGTAAGACGGGTCACCTGTGCCGCTAGCAATCAAGTTGGTTTTGGAAGAGTAGAGACTAGAGACATCTTCTTGAGGATTCCAGTCATCTCTGGTTATGTTCACTGACCAAAATAATCTGACATATCTCCATACTTCTTAGTGGCTAAGTCTTCATCAGTACAGGTAGTACCTGCTCTTTTCCCACTTCAACTTTGTCCTGCTTTTTCACCACACTGAAAGGAACATCGAGGCAGATGCCCTTTCTCATTCCTTTGACCCAACACACCAGATAGCTGAGCTTAAACACACTATAGGTCCAGCCTGTCTGTAGCTCCTGTCCTAGTTAAGGGCATTCTTTTCGGTAAATAAATTATTCCTGTGGCCCACAGGAAGCAAATCCTTTTGTAAAGGTCAGCGGGTGCGAACCCGCTTTCCCATATGACCAACCTCCTCAGAGAGGGATGACCCTGATTTTTAACAATACCTCTGATGGTGAGGACCTGGGTGTGGACCCACTGGACTGGTTTCCATATGGTACAGGACACCCAGAGGGTGCTAGGTGGCCAGAGGCTGATCAGACAGAGGCATGGCAAGGTCTGTGTACAGAGTCCAAGGTCAGAGCAGGTGGCAATATGGCAAAGTCCGTAAACGAGTTCGGAGGTTAGGGAAGGCCGCAAGATAGGAAAATCCATTAGACAAGATACAAGGTCAGAACAGGCGGCAATAAGGCAAAGTCTATTAAACAAGATACAGGGTCTGGTACACAATAATGACAGAAATCACAGTAACACCTTCGCTCATACGAACTAGTCTAGGAACCAAAGTTGCTCGGGTGCCTTCCTGTAGAAGGAGGCTCCTTTAAATATATCCTGCAGGTGTGCGCATGTTGCCTCATATAAGGAGGAGAGACATGCTCGCACACACCCTATATGCACACAAGGAACTCTGAGCCAGAGCACAAGTTCTGCTCAGAGCCAGGAGGGGGATGCCGCTGGCAGGAACACAGACCACAGCTAGAGAAGCCCACTGCCCGGACCCGTCAGGACGGTGTGCAACAATGGGGAAGAGTGAGGAAGTCCAGCACTCGTAGCCTGAATGTGGGGACTAAATCGCAGGCAGGGGGAGACGAGTAAACACCTTGCTTGGGGACATATGTCTAAACTGACTGGGCATTAGCACCCAGTTCTCCTCAAGACATTGGACTTTATTTTAAAACACTATTGCTGGCTTACACTTTCCCTGGATGTCCATAAGTATGTTGGCTCCTCTGTCACATGCACACAAAACAAGTTCTCTTAGCAGAAACCTTCACGTCTTCTCCTCCCTTTGAACAGTCCAATGGAGAGCCATTGCCACCTAGTGGTGCTGGATCTTGATTGGGTTGTCCGCATGTTGTATTCTAGAAGACACTGGGATACCGCATTTAGGGAGTGGTGAGCTGGCTTTTTTTCTCTGCCTTCTCCTCCCTTTGCTTATGTCAGATGCTTCATGGAAACATCACTATGGACAATATTATGGGCCTGCCCTTCATCTTCTGTTTGTACTGTAATTTGGATGGTTGTAAATTATTTTTCTGCTGGTAATCTTGCCAACTTATGCATCAAGCACATTTTGTGTCTACATAGTCCCCCCCAACAAATTGTTTCTGATCAGGGAGTTTGGTTTATGTCCAAGTTCTGGAGCTCTCTTTGTCAAGTTGGATTCTCCTCAGTCCAATAGGCATGTGGAGCGAATTCATCAATTTCTGGAGAATTACCCACATCATTTTATTTCTTCTTCCTATGATAATTGTTCGATTTTATCTCCCTGGGTCTAGATCTTATATACCCATTCAGGGGAGGCAACTGATATTTTTCATTGTATATAGACTAGTGATGAGCAGCATAGGCAATATTCGTTTTCACAATATTTTGTAAATTTTTGGCCTAATATTCGCCATAAATTTTCAAATTCTAGAATTCGTGATCTCCAGTCATTTTTTTGATTGCGAAAATCGGCAATGTAATATGCGCATATTGCACGCGCAATACAGGCGTGGCTCACTTTTGCTACATTTTTCAAGCTGCTAGAAGTTTCCTGAGACTGGACAAAATGCACAGTACAGTAATTCCTATCACACTACCTAACACCCTACACTGGAACGTGCAACTTCACATTTTAGCATGTCTCACTACATATTACTGATTGGTGCACTAAGTATTGTTGTGAACTTATGACATCACAGCACTATGTCTGTAGCATGTATGTATGAAGGTAATAGAAGCAAAAGAGCCATCAAAAGCGGCGCCAAGTCCCTTATTGATCAATATGTGCAAGCTATTTCATTCAATTGGGAAAGAATAACGGTAATGGTAATAGGGAAGCTTCCATGAAGGTGGGATGAATTAATTCAGTGAGATCAAATGTCTAAGTAAGATCAATTCAAATAAAACGGTAGGATACAATCAAATCATATGAACAAGAGTCACTGTACTGAGGAGGAGGTCTAAGGAGAAAAGCGAGACACCCAATAGACGCAACATCCCCCACCAGGATCGCTCGTAGAGTGATAAATCAGATGTCGTGGTCGAATTAGTTGATACACAAGGATAAATACAATAAAAACAAATGGAATAAAATGACTCACTTCACTGAGGAGGAGGTCTATGGGATAAACTCAAGACACCCAATAGATGCTACCTTTCCCTGCCAGGATCCCTCGTAGTGTGACAGGAAAGAACACAGCAGTATCCAAGAGGTACTTCAGGTGATTTGCTTTATTGGAATCTCAGGTGGGCTCAACGCGTTTCGGGGGCTTCAAGGTACCCCCTTCTTCCGGAGCAGTCAAGTATAGAATAGCAGAACAAAATGCTATAATAAAATCACTTTCCAATAGGCCTTATATATTGTGTTGCATGTGGTCACCTAAACATGTGGTAGGGATGGACATCATTTCCGGTGTGAACCGGAAGGGGTGCGTTCCAGTGTGGAACGCTTATCTAAACTATTACTTTATTGAAAAAAATTGTTGGTGGGATATTTTAATATCATTGGTGGTGTTAGTGGGTGTCTAAAGTTCGCCTCTAGCCCTGGAGGAGGGTGAGATGAAGCTTGAACCTTCAATAATATCAAAATAAAAAGAAGACTTACACAAGGGTCTAGAATTAGACAATAATTAGGGACAATGAGAAGCCATTCAATATAGACTCCCTTAGATTGATTCAGAATTCTCGATCCACCTTTATCCCTCCAACTTATCCTCTGAATATTGTAACCCAACAACAAAACCCAACTCACCCTCCTACTTCTGTTCCACATCCGATAAACTTCCCTCCAACAGCAAATGGGACCTCCGATACATCAGACATGATCAAGTGGGGCAATATATCAATAGACGCTACACCTGAACCCATGGAATCTCCAGACATCCAGTTTTGTCGCGCAACCAACACACCTGACAAACCGCCAACAGATACCCCGAACCATTCACTTACTCCACCTGACCATCCAAATGCCACAACACAGAACTCAAAGATAAACCTATCAACTTACTTGACTTCTACTACCTCCCCGGAGATTTTTGTTTTACTCTTTCCATCAACTTGTCCGACAGTCCTTTTTTAGAGAGGCTGTCACTAACATTGACACAGAATCATACACCACCCATCAAAAAAAACATTTACACCATCCAGCTATTGAGTCCATTACTCGCCCCAATAGGCTCATCCCTCCACAAATACCCATCAACCAAGTGCAACCTGAAAATCACCCAGTTTTTTACTCCAATACCGCACACGCGGAAAAGACCAAAAAGCGACGTAGATGATGTAGTGGAAGTAGGTCTAGAATAAAAAGATCCAAATTAAAAAAACAGAGCCCCAACCTGAAAAACCTCTCACTACAATCAAAATAGATCCAACTAAGATAGAAACCAACAAAGGTATCTTCAACCTTTCAAAATACAAATTAAAACCAAATGAGATAAACTACTAAGCAGAGGTCTATCCTTTTGCCCAACGAGTGAATTGGACTTGTTTGAATTATTCATTGACCTTAATAAATGTATCCGCAAGCTCACTCTAAGATGCCATTTTACCATCAAAGAGCATTTACAACCCAAGCTGACAGAAACGTGTAATACCACTATTCCGGAACCAAACCCACCTCCACACCCTACCAATATACCTATAAAATATTTGCCACACTGATACTGGGTATCATGAGTACTGATACAATACCTTCCAATCTAAAAAATAAATCTAACTTTTATCCATTAGAAAGCAAGGGGCCACACCTGGAAAGTTTTTACAATATGGTGCTGGACAACCTGAAAACTTTGTTTATTGCCAACCACAAAGATTCCCTACCCATTGCCAACCACAAATATTCCCTACCCATCATCTCAAGCAACCTGAGCCCCAGTGAAATTAAAGCCCTGAAGAGCCTGAAAAACAATCGAGACATTGTTATTAAAAATGCAGACATGGACTAGGACTATTACATGGAAGAATCCCATAGAATTCTATCAGATAAAGAATACAATGGGACCCTCAAAGATGACCCCACGCCAAGTTTTAAAAAATCCTTATCTGAACTTATCAAGTCTGGCTTTGAACTAGGGATTATCGATAAAATAGAAAAAAGAATCCTCATGACACCCCATCCATCTACAGCACGTTTTTACTTTCTACCACAAATTCACAAATTCCAAAAAAAAAAATGGGTAGACCAATAATATCAGGAATTGACTCCCTAACATCCAATCTTTCCGCTTATGTAGATCATTATCTCCAGAAATATGTGGTCAAACTTCCCTCTTACCTAAAGGACACAACTCATCTTATCAATACCCTTGACTCTATAAGATGGGAAGAAGGGTACATATGGGTCACTCTGGATGTATTGTGACATCCCTTTACAGTAACATCAGACATGATCTGGGTCTTTTAGCAATAAGAAACTTTCTTAAACTAGACCCAAATATGCCCGATACTCAAAAAAAATTTATCCTCAAAGCCAAAGAGTTCATTTTAAATCATAATTTCTTTGCTTTTAATGAAGCTTTTTATATATAAACCAAAGGGACCACCATGGGGACTAAATTTGCACCTTCTTATACAAATCTTTTTATGGGGCTTTTTGAAGATGTTTTTGGTCTTATATCACATCCCAACATTTTAATTTACTGAAGATATATCGATAATACCATTTTTATTTGGAAGGAAAGTGTAGAGGAGCTTATATTTTTCAGCAAAGGGTTAAATACCAAACATTGGAGCCTACCTTTCACCCTCGAATACAGCAATACAGAAGCCATCTTTCTGGACATTCACCGTACTAATCTCCAATGAAATCATCACTAAAACCCATTTTAAAAAAGTTGACGCCAATAGCTATCTCGACTATAAAAGCTGTCACGACCAAAAATGGAAAAGAAACATAGCCAGATGAAGCGAATAAGAAGGAACTGTTCAGATGATGATACTATGAGACAACAGCTTGAGATTCTGAGGCATAGATTTGAAAAGAAGGGCTATCCCAAAAACTTATTAAAGATTCAACCAAGAGAATTCTGAAAGTCAACCAGAAAGAGGCTCTCAAACCCAAAGACATAGATTATAAAAAGCCACAGCAAAATTCCTCCACTAATTCGCAATAGTCTAATAACCAGATATAATTCTAAACATACATTGATCCGATAGATATTAAACAGAAACTGGGCGATCCTCAAGAAAGACCCCATTCTAAGAAAAGAATTGCCACCCTTTCCCAATTATTACATACAGAAGAGCGCAAACCCTCAAAAATATGAAAGCAACTCCACTTCTGAAGAAAAAGACGAAAAAGGGTTGTCTACACCCATCTCTCAAAGATCCAGTCATCAAAGGCGCACACAGCTGCAATTACAAAAAGTACAAATACTGTGACATAATTACGGTACTCACAATAGAAAAGAGATCAATATTCCACCCTCTGACAAAATATTTTACCTGAAACATGATATGAATTGCGGGACAAACAACCTTCTACAATGTCCATGCACTCTGTTATATGTATGGAGAACCATCCAAACTCTTCGTGAGAAGATGAACGAACACAGGTCCAACATCAAACGAAAAGTTTTGACGCATAGTGTCTCTAAACACTTTTCGACCCATCATGATAGTAATCCTTCTCTTCTCCGAGTCACTCCTCTACAGTTCACCCCCCAATCATACCAATCTCTATGCTGGAAAGAGATGTACAGTACTGGATCTTTCATTTAAACACTTTACTCCCCTTTGGGTTAAACGATCTCTAGAGTACACCAACTATTAATCCCCTGTCTAGACCCACAGACCCCAAATATTTTATGAAGATAAAATTAGTACCCGGATCTCTCTCCGATAGACCCCAATAATGCTCATCCAAAGGGTTGAAATTCAGTATTTTATCTACTTCCAGGCATACACTTTTTAAGATATATATACTCCATATATATATATATATATTTATATATATTTATTTTTTTCTGCCACTTTTTAGGCGACTCTATAAATAAAGTTGTTTTTCTCCCATCCCTCAGATGGACTCATTTACATTCTAAACAGTGGTATTTTTTAATATATATTTTTTTAAATATATTTTCTATATATTTTTTTTAATATATTTTTATGTAGCAGTCATCAATCGATCCACTTTTTATTATGGTCACCCATCCAATCATTCACTCATGTTTATTATCATTATCTATTATTAGTGATGGCCTTGCGGTTCGCCCGGCGGTCGGTTCGCGGCGAACTTTGCTCGTTCGCGATTCGCCGAACATGCGGACATATGATATTCGCACCCGCCATATTCTCTTACATTGTGAAGAACTTTGACCCATGACACATCCATCAGGTGGTACAGGACAGCCAATTGAAAAGTTTCAGCACATGGACATACCCCCTACCTTATAAATAGACCCGATCTGGCCGCCATTTTACATTCAGTCTTTTGTCAGTGTAGGGAAAGGTTGCTGTGTGGAGAAGGGACAGACTGTTAGGGACACAAATCGCTAGCTAGTAGGGCCACAAAAGTCCTTTTAAGGACTGGTATAGGTGTGCTATCGATAGGTGTGACTTACTGAGGGGTGTAATATACTTATAATATACTTTCTAACATAGAAAGCATATTATAGTGGATTTGTATTGTGCAGCAGTGGTGAGCAGTTCTGCAGCGATACTGCAGCTACACAGAGTGACAAACGCAATTAGAAAAAATAATTATAACTGGTGTGATATACCAGTCGCCCCCCCCCTAAAAAAACTGATAGAAGCGGGGTGTTATACCAATAATATACTTTCTATATAGTGCATTTGGGTACAGCAGCATTTGTTTGCGGTTTTGCTGCGTTCCCTCTGCTACACACAGTGACAAATGGTATTGGAAAAAATAATTATAACTGGTGTAATATACCAGTCGCCCCCAAAAAAACTAATAGAAGCGGGGTGTTATATACCAATAATATACTTTCTATATAGTGCATTTGGGTACTGCAGCATTTGTTTGTGGTTTTGCTGCATTCCCTCTGCTACACACAGTGACAAACGGTATTGGAAAAAATAATTATAACTGGTGTGATATACCAGTCGCCCCCCCAAAAAAACTGATAGAAGCGGGGTGTTATATACCAATAATATACTTTCTATATAGTGCATTTGGGTACTGCAGCATTTGTTTGTGGTTTTGCTGCGTTCCCTCTGCTACACACAGTGACAAACGGTATTAAAAAAAAAAATTATAACTGGTGTTATATACCAGTCGCCCCCCCCCCCCCCAAAAAAAAAAAAACTGATAGAAGCTGGGTGTTATATACCAATAATATACTTTCTTTATAGCGCATTTGGGTACAGCAGCATTTGTTTGTGGTTTTGCTGCACTCCCTCAGCTACACAAAGTGACAAACGGTATTGAAAAAAATAATTATAACTGCTGTTATATACCAGTCGCCCCCCAGAAAAACTGATAGAAGCGGGGTGTATACCAATAATATACTTTCTATATAGTGCATTTGGGCACTGCTGCATTTGTTTGTGGTTTTGCTGCGTTCCCTCTGCTACACACAGTGACAAACGGTATTAGAAAAAATAATTATAACTGGTGTGCAAATTCGATTAATACATCTGGTATGTCACTGTACATGTTGTGGGACTATTTGTGCACTTCTAGGCTGCAAATATGAGCTGAAGGTTTTTCAGGTTCGCCTGCCATTAAAATGAATGGGACCCGCCGCGAACCGTCCCGCCAGATGTTCGTCCATCACTATCTATTATATCTCTTTTATATTCTTTGTGATACTTATTGTTATTTAATACATCTATTTATTGCATTTATGTATTTATTTTTTTCTTGGCCCCCTTATTTATATACTGTATATCTAGTAGCCATTTATTCATCTATTAGGACAATCTATTTAATTATTAATTTAATTATTTATTTATTCTTGTAATATATCCATTTACTGTATATTTGTGTTTTTTATTACCACCTATTCCTTTACTGATAGTCAATTGTCAATATATACCTATATATCTATGTGCACCAATACGCCATAGATATATTTCCTATATTTCCCCTTGAAAGAACGAGCCTCCACCTATCTAGTGAGCGAACAATATACACGCCTTCCATTTGAGGAGGTGAGCACTTCTGGCGCAGCCTCTTTCGTGCGTTCCACCGCACTGGAGGTGACCTGCGTTCCACCGATGCGTTCCACTGCGAACAGTTTAGATGAGCGTTGCACACTGGAACGCACTCCTTCCGGTTCACACCGGAAATCACGTCCATCCCTACCACATGTTTAGGTGACCACATGCAACACAATATATAAGGCCTATTGGTAAGTGATTTTAGTATAGCATTTTGTTCTGCTATTCTATACTTGACTGCTCCGGAAGAAGGGGGTACCTTGAAGCCCCCGAAACACGTTGAGCCCACCTGAGATTCCAATAAAGGAAATCACCTGAAGTACCTCTTGGATACTGTTGTGTTCTTTCCTGTCACACTACGAGGGATCCTGGCAGGGAAAGGTAGCATCTATTGGGTGTCTTGAGTTTATCCCATAGACCTCCTCCTCAGTGAAGTGAGTCATTTTATTCAATTAGTTTTTATTGTAGTTATCCTCATCTTTTTCAACTGATTCGACCATGATGTCTGATTTATCACTTTACGAGCGATCCAGGCGGGGGATGTTGCGTCTATTGGGTGTCTTGCTTTTTTCCCTTAGACCTCAGTACAGTTACTCTTGTTCATATGATTTGATTGTATCCTACCGTTTTATTTGAATTGATCTTACTTAGACATGCAATCTCACTGAGTTCATTCATCCCACCTTCACGGAAGATTCCCTATTACCATTACCGTTATTCTTTCTCAATTGGATGAAATAGCTTGCACATATTGATCAATAAGGGACTTGGCACCGTTTTTAATGGGTTTTTTACTTCTTTTGCCTTCTTATTTATTCTTGTACTAGTTTTACCTACTCACGTAGCCACCATTGGCAGCCGACCCTCGAACACATCTCTCTGTAGAAACTTCCAACTATTTTCCCCCCCCTGTAGGCACCCTGCTTGTTTGTCCTGAGACCTTCAGGAAGGCTCTTTGTGACTGTAAGTATTTGTAATCCATATGCTAAAGAGCAGTTAAGTCCACTTATAGCGGGCACAAGCCATTCAATTCACCCTTGCTCCTCCTGCTTCGCTTGCTAGCCCTTCACTTTCCTTTTTGATTGACAAGAGTCAGCCAAGATGACTATGTAGGGACCTTGACTGTGCAATCAAGTGTAGAGAGGGGCTGGCAGAGGAAGCATGAATGCATAAAATGGTTTGGGCCTACCCTCAGTGCACTTAACTTCTCATTTGCATATGGATTAAAGGTACTTTTTCTCCAGATCGAAGCAATAGATGGCTAAGTGAAAGTTATCATTATATTCAGCTGAGATGTCTTACAATGCATTGTGTCTGCTTTCGCCGTTAATCTCCTGGTAACAGATTCACTATACTTCCATATTGTATATATGGGCTAATATTACCTCTTTCAGAGTACCATGTTAACTTGAACTTGCAATAACAGCACACAATATAACTTGAACAAATGGGGTTCAATTATCATGCTATGCTCCCAATGCAAGAAACTGGTCTAAAAAAATTTGCAAAACCACGTGGTGTTTTTTTTTTTTTTTTTTTTTTTCATTTTCTGGTAAAAATTACATAAAAATAAATTTGGCATTTCTAAAATAAAAAATATACAAAAATGTCACCGGCTCCTTTATTGGTGTATACATGTCAGATAAAAGAAGTTGAGATATAAGCAGGCACATTGCAACTGTATTGCCCAAAGGCCTACGTAAACCTGGAGATTCCACAGAGTGGCCTTCAAAAGACCTAAATGCGATACAACACTTTTAAAGAACTGTTTCATCTGTAAATGGTCCATTTGATTTAGCACACAATTCTCTCAAAGCTTAAAGAGGACAATTTAAGAAAAATAAATAGTATTCAAATATGAAATAAGAAAATCCCTCTTAAACACAGTAAAAAATGTATATGGAGTTTCCAACTTTTTATTATTTTCATAATGGCTGCTCTGAATATGAACTTTGTACAGAGTGTCATGGCTCCTTCAAACAGCTGATTGTGGGTGTGCCAAGAGCCAGACCAACACTCTTCCAATATTGATGAACTGTATGTAGAGTAGACCATAAATAACCCCTTTTTTGGACTACTTGTAGTCATGGCCATGATACTTGTCCATCTAATTTTACACCAGTAGCAGCATAGCATATCCTCCACATTTTGACCTGTAGGTCCCAATTTCTTCTTTTCTCTTACATTTTCTAGGATCCTAATTTCCCTTTTTTCTCTCTGCCTTTCCTTCATGCTGGGAACAGATAAAATCCCTGTTGACTACATTAGGGATTTCATACATTTAGCCAATTGTAATTGTATAATTCTGTGCATGTCCATTTTTTCCATTTTTTCTTGAAATTGCATGCATTTCTTTTTTGATCATGAAATTTGACTAAATTACAATAAATTATTAGTTGCCTTCTTTCCGACATAGAACTCCAGATTTTTATATTGAGTTTGTATTTACTGCTAACTAAGGCCATGTAGTCTTGTTAATCAGCCACTCCTGCGTGAGGGCCTGCTGAGCTCTGTAGATTATCTATGCAGGCATTTTGCTAGTTGTTTTGCCTGAGGTGGCGCTTGCATTGTCTCCATCTCCTCCCACACTCCAGTTGCCAGCTGCTCTCTGAATGCAGGGTAAAGTGACTGATATGATTAGTGATAAGGGGGCAGGAAAGGGAGGATACTCTATTCATTGACACTGCCAGTCACCTTCATATAGTAACTGAATGCGGCACTAGTAACTGGAAGAGAGAGTAAAGACATGCCCTGTGTCAAGAGTCTCAGTTAATAGCACCTGGTTATGCTTTTATCTTACAGGGGGAGTGGGGAAGAGGTGTAACCCACTTTGATAGAGGTACTCTGTGCAATAAGTAGGTGTGATAATTCAATAAGAGAGATGGTACTTATGTTTTGGTGGAATTGAAGAGGATATACTGTATCTCTATCAAATCATAGTTTTTATAATGTATGAAAGAAAATTTAAAAGATAGACAGCATTAACACAATAATAGATAAAGTAAATCCACAATCTGAACCCAAAATGTAAAAAGGCCATATACTGATAAAGTTTAATAATCATGTTTTATTTAAAGAGGTTGTCCCACCTCGATATTTATGGCATTTTGCACCTCTGGGACCATCTCCCTTCTTGAGACTATAGCCCTGTCTCATGCCTGCATGAATAGAGAGGAGGCTCTCTCCTTACACTTGTATAGGACTATCAAAAATAGCCGAGCATGCTTACTCAGCTTTTGAATTGCAGCCTCCCATTCACAGCAGAGCAAGAAAGTTCCCCCTCTTGATATAGGAGTTGGTCCCAAAAATGGGGCCTGCACCTTTAGGACATTAATGATATAACCTACGGATATGCCATAAATGTCCACAATGTAATAACAGCCATTTAAATTAAACATAATTGCCAAAGTTTGATTATTGCACTGACTTCTGACATATTAATACCATAGTAACATAGTTTGTTAGACTGAAAAAAAGATGTCCGTCCATCCAGTTCAGTCTTATATTCTACAAGTTGATCCAGAGGAAGGCAAAAATCCCTGTGAGGTAGAAGCCAATTATCCTCTTTTAAGGGGAAAAAAAATTCCTTCCCGACTCCAATCAGGCAATTAGAATAACTCCCTGGATCAATGACCCATCTCTAGTAACTATAGCCTATAATATTGTTACTAAAGATGAGCGAATCAAAAGCTGATGAAGTGGAATTTGTTCCAAATTTCAGGAAAAATTCGTTTTGCACCGAAGCTGAATTTCCTCACGATTCGTGGTAACGAATCTCATTTTTTCCTAAAATGGCTGCTGCACGTGTGAGGACATGGAGAAAGGAACTCTGAGAAGGCTGGATCACCCATAATGCCATGCATGCAGCCAATCAGCAGCCAGCCAGCCCTGTGATGTCACAGCTAGAGTTGAGCGAACACCTGGATGTTCGGGTTCGAGAAGTCAATGGGGTCCCGAACTTTTCGGCACTAAAAGGGCTGTAAAATAGCCCAGGAAAGGGCTAAAGGGCTGCAAAAGGCAGCAAAATGTAGGTATATCCCCTGCAAACAAATGTGGATAGGGAAATGAATTAAAAATAAATAAATAAAATTAACCAATATCAATTGGAGAGAGGTCCCATAGCAGAGAATCAGGCTTCATGTCACCCACCACTGGAACAGGCCTCTGTAATATATTTAGGCCCCGATACCCAAACAGAGGAGAGAGGTCCCATAGCAGAGAATCAGGCTTCATGTCATAGCAGAGAATCAGGCTTCATGTCATCCACCACTGGAACAGGCCACTGTTCAGATATTTTTAGGCCCCGAAACCCAAACAGAGGAGAGAGGCCCCATAGCAGAGATTCAGGCTTCATGTCATAGCAGAGAATAAGGCTTCATGTCACCCACTACTGGAACAGGCCATTGTCAGACATTTTTAGGCCCCGACACCCAGACAGAGGAGAGAGGCACCATAGCAGAGATTCAGGCTTCATGTCATAGCAGAGAATCAGGCTTCATGTCACCCACCACTGGAACAGGCCACTGTCAGATATTTTTAGGCCCCGTCACCCAGACAGAGGAGAGAGGCACCAAAGCAGAGATTCAGGCTTCATGTCATAGCAGAGAATCAGGCTTCATGTCACCCACCACTGGAACAGGCCATTGTCAGATATTCTTAGGCCCCGGCACCCAGACAGAGGAGAGATGTCCCATAGCAGAGATTCAGGCTTCATGTCATAGCAGAGAATCAGGTTTCATGTCACCCACCACTGTCAGATATTTTTAGGCCCCGGCACCCAGACAGAGGAGAGAGGTCCAATAGCAGAGAATCAGGCTTCATGTCATAGCAGAGAATCAGGCTTCATGTCACCCACCACTGGAACAGGCCACTGTTCAGATATTTTTAGGTCCCGGAACCCAGACAGAGGAGAAAGGACCCATAGCAGAGATTCAGGCTTCATGTCATAGCAGAAAATCAGGATTTATGTCACCCACCACTGGAACAGGCCATTGTCAGATATTTTTAGGCCCCGGGACCCAGACAGAGGAGAGAGGTCCCATAGCAGAGAATCAGGCTTCATGTCATAGCAGAGAATCAGGCTTCATGTCACCCACCACTGGAACAGGCCACTGTCAGATATTTTTAGGCCCCGGCACCCAGACAGAGGAGGGAGGCCCCATAGCAGAGATTCAGGCTTCATGTCATAGCAGAGAATCAGGCTTCATGTCACCCACCACTGGAACAGGCTATTGTCAGATATTTTTAGGCCCCGGCACCCAGACAGAGGAGAGAGGCCCCATAGCAGAGATTCAGGCTTCATGTCATAGCAGAGAATCAGGCTTCATGTCACCCACCACTGGAACAGGCCACTGTCAGATATTTTTAGGCCCCGGCACCCAGACAGAGGAGAGAGGTCCCATAACAGAGAATCAGGCTTCATGTCATAGCAGAGAATCAGGCTTCATGTCACCCACCACTGGAACAGGCCACTGTAAGATATTTTTAGGCCACGGCACCCAGACAGAGGAGAGAGGTCCCATAGCAGAGATTCAGGCTTCATGTCATAGCAGAGAATCAGGCTTCATGTCACCCACCACTGGAACAGGCCACTGTCAGATATTTAGGCTCCGGCACCCAGACAGAGGAGAGAGGTCCCATAGCAGAGACACAGACATCATGTCATAGTAGAGAATCAGGCTTCATGTCACCCACCACTGGAACAGGCCACTGTCAGATATTTTTAGGCCCCGGCACCCAGACAGAGGAGAGAGGTCCCATAGCAGAGAATCAGGCTTCATGTCATAGCAGAGAATCAGGCTTCATGTCACCCACCACTGGAAAAGGCCACTGTCAGATATTTTTAGGCCCCAGCACCCAGACAGAGAAAGAGAGGCCCCATAGCAGAGAATCAGGCTTCATGTCATAGCAGAGAATCAGGCTTCATGTCACCCACCAGGAGAACAGGCCACTGTTCAGATATTTTTAGGCCCCGGAACTCAGACAGAGGAGAGAGGCCCCATAGCAGAGATTCAGGCTTCATGTCATAGCAGAGAATCAGGCTTCATGTCACCGACCACTGGAACTGGCCACTGTCAGATATTTTTAGGCCCCGGCACCCAGACAGAGGTGAGAGGTCCCATAGCAGAGAATCAGGCTTCATGTCATAGCAGAGAATCAGGCTTCATGTCACCCACCACTGGAACAGGCCACTGTCAGATATTTTTAGGTCCTGGCACCCAGACAGAGGAGAGAGGCCCCATAGCAGAGAATCAGGCTTCATGTCATAGCAGAGAATCAGGCTTCATGTCACCCACCACTGGAACAGGCCATTGTCAGAAATTTTTAGGCCCCGGCTCCCAGACAGAGGAGAGAGGTCCCATAGCAGAGATTCAGGCATTATGTCATAGCAGAGAATCAGGCTTCATGTCACCCACCACTGGAACAGGCCATTGTCAGATATTTTTAGCCCCGGAACCCAGACAGAGGAGAGAGGCCCCATAGCAGAGATTCAGGCTTCATGTCATAGCAGAGAATAAGGCTTCATGTCACCCACCACTGGAACAGGCCATTGTCAGATATTTTTAGGCCACGACACCCAAACAGAGAAGAGAGGCACCATAGCAGAGATTCAGGCTTCATGTCATAGCAGAGAATCAGGATTCATGTCACCCACCACTGGAACAGGCCACTGTCAGATATTTAGGCTCCGGCACCCAGACAGAGGAGAGAGGTCCCATGGCAGAGAAACAGACTTCATGTCATAGTAGAGAATCAGGCTTCATGTCACCCACCACTGGTACAGGACACTGTCAGATATTTTTAGGCCCCGGCACCCAGACAGAGGAGAGAGGTCCCATAGCAGAGATCCAGGGTTCATGTCATAGCAGAGAATCAGGCTTCATGTCACCCACCACTGGAACAGGCGATTGTCAGATATTTTTAGCTCCGGAACCCAGACAGAGGAGAGAGGTCCCATAGCAGAGAATCAGGCTTCATGTCATAGCAGAGAATCACGCTTCATGTCACCGACCACTGGAACAGGCCACTGTCAGATATTTTTAGGCCCCGGCACCCAGACAGAGGAGAGAGGTCCCATGGCAGAGAAACAGACTTCATGTCATAGTAGAGAATCAGGCTTCATGTCACCCACCACTGGAACAGGCCACTGTCAGATATTTTTAGGCCCCGGCACCCAGACAGAGGAGAGAGGTCCCATGGCAGAGAAACAGACTTCATGTCATAGTAGAGAATCAGGCTTCATGTCACCCACCACTGGAACAGGCCACTGTCAGATATTTTTAGGCCCCGGCACCCAGACAGAGGAGAGAGGTCCCATAGCAGAGATCCAGGGTTCATGTCATAGCAGAGAATCAGGCTTCATGTCACCGACCACTGGAACAGGCCACTGTCAGATATTTTTAGGCCCCGGCACCCAGACAGAGGAGAGAGGTCCCATAGCAGAGATATAGGGTTCATGTCATAGCAGAGAATCAGGCTTCATGTCACCGACCACTGGAACAGGCCACTGTCAGATATTTTTAGGCCCCGGCACCCAGACAGAGGAGAGAGGTCCCATAGCAGAGAATCAGGCTTCATGTCACCCACCACTGGAAAAGGCCACTGTCATATATTTCAGCTCCGGCACCCAGACAGAGGAGAGAGGTCCCATAGCAGAAAATCAGACTTCATGTCATAGTAGAGAATCAGGCTTCATGTCACCCACCACTGGAACAGGCCACTGTCAGATATTTTTAGGCCCCGGTACCCAGACAGAGGAGAGAGGTCCCATAGCAGAGAATCAGGCTTCATGTCATAGCAGAGAATCATGCTTCATGTCACCCACCACTAGAACAGGCCACTGTCAGATATTTTTAGGCCCCGTCACCCAGACAGAGGAGAGAGGCAACACAGCAGAGATTCAGGATTCATGTCATAGCAGAGAATCAGGATTAATGTCACCCACCACTGGAACAGGCCACTGTCAGATATTTAGGCTCCGGCACCCAGACAGAGGAGAGAGGTCCCATAGCAGAGAAACAGACTTCATGTCATAGTAGAGAATCAGGCTTCATGTCACCCACCACTGGAACAGGCCACTGTCAGATATTTTTAGGCCCCGGCACCTAGACAGAGGAGAGAGGTCCCATAGCAGAGAATCAGGCTTCATGTCATAGCAGAGAATCAGGCTTTATGTCACCCACCAGTAGAACAGGCCACTGTTCAGATATTTTTAGGCCCCGGAACCCAGACAGAGGAGAGAGGCCCCATAGCAGAGATTCAGGCTTCATGTCATAACAGAGAATCAGGCTTCATGTCACCGACCACTGGAACAGGCCACTGTCAGATATTTTTAGGCCCCGGCACCCAGACAGAGGAGAGAGGTCCCATAGCAGAGAATCAGGCTTCATGTCACCCACCACTGGAAAAGGCCACTGTCAGATATTTCGGCTGCGGCACCCAGACAGAGGAGAGAGGTCCCATAGCAGAAAATCAGACTTCATGTCATAGTAGAGAATCAGGCTTCATGTCACCCACCACTGGAACAGGCCACTGTCAGATATTTTTAGGCCCCGGTACCCAGACAGAGGAGAGAGGTCCCATAGCAGAGAATCAGGCTTCATGTCATAACAGAGAATCATGCTTCATGTCACCCACCACTGGAACAGGCCACTGTCAGATATTTTTAGGCCCCGTCACCCAGACAGAGGAGAGAGGCAACACAGCAGAGATTCAGGATTCATGTCATAGCAGAGAATCAGGATTCATGTCACCCACCACTGGAACAGGCCACTGTCAGATATTTAGGCTCCGGCACCCAGACAGAGGAGAGAGGTCCCATAGCAGAAAAACAGACTTCATGTCATAGTAGAGAATCAGGCTTCATGTCACCCACCACTGGAACAGGCCACTGTCAGATATTTTTAGGCCCCGGCACCCAGACAGAGGAGAGAGGTCCCATAGCAGAGAATCAGGCTTCATGTCATAGCAGAGAATCAGGCTTCATGTCACCCACCAGTAGAACAGGCCACTGTTCAGATATTTTTAGGCCCCGGAACCCAGACAGAGGAGAGAGGCCCCATAGCAGAGATTCAGGCTTCATGTCATAGCAGAGAATCAGGCTTCATGTCACCGACCACTGGAACTGGCCACTGTCAGATATTTTTAGGCCCCGGCACCCAGACAGAGGAGAGAGGTCCCATAGCAGAGAATCAGGCTTCATGTCATAGCAGAGAATCAGGCTTCATGTCACCCACCACTGGAACAGGCCATTGTCAGATATTTTTAGGCCCCGGCTCCCAGACAGAGGAGAGAGGTCCCATAGCAGAGATTCAGGCATTATGTCATAGCAGAGAATCAGGCTTTATGTCACCCACCACTGGAACAGGCCATTGTCAGATATTTTTAGCCCCGGAACCCAGACAGAGGAGAGAGGCCCCATAGCAGAGATTCAGGCTTCATGTCATAGCAGAGAATTAGGCTTCATGTCACCCACCACTGGAACAGGCCATTGTCAGATATTTTTAGGCCCCGACACCCAAACAGAGGAGAGAGGCACCATAGCAGAGATTCAGGCTTCATGTCATAGCAGAGAATCAGGCTTCATGTCACCCACCACTAAAACAGGCCACTGTCAGATATTTTTAGGCTCCGGCACCCAGACAGAGGAGAGAGGCACCATAGCAAAGATTCAGGCTTCATGTCATAGCAGAGAATCAGGCTTCATGTCACCCACCACTGGAACAGGCCATTGTCAGATATTTTTAGGCCCCGGCACCCAGACAGAAGAGAGAGGTCCCATAGCAGAGATTCAGGCTTCATGTCATAGCAGAGAATCAGGCTTCATGTCACCCACCACTGGAACAGGCTATTGTCAGATATTTTTTGGCCCCGGCAACCAGACAATGGAGAGAGGTCCCATAGCAGAGAATCAGTCTTCATGTCATAGCAGAGAATCAGGCTTCATGTCACCCACCACTGGAACAGGCCACTGTTCAGATATTTTTAGGCCCCGGAACCCAGACAGAGGAGAGAGGCCCCATAGCAGAGATTCAGGCTTCATGTCATAGCAAAGATTAAGGCTTCATGTCACCCACTACTGGAACAGGCCATTGTCAGACATTTTTAGGCCCCGACACCCAGACAGAGGAGAGAGGCACCATAGCAGAGATTCAGGCTTCATGTCATAGCAGAGAATCAGGTTTCATGTCACCCACCACTGGAACAGGCCACTGTCAGATATTTTTAGGCCCCAGCACCCAGACAGAGGAGAGAGGTCCCGTAGCAGAGAATCAGGCTTCATGTCAAAGCAGACAATCAGGCTTCATGTCACCCACCACTGGAACAGGCCCCTGTCAGATATTTTTAGGCCCCGGCACCCAGACAGAGGAGAGAGGCCCCATAGCAGAGATTCAGGCTTCATGTCATAGCAGAGAATCAGGCTTCATGTCACCGACCACTGGAACTGGCCACTGTCAGATATTTTTAGGCCCCGGCACCCAGACAGAGGAGAGAGGTCCCATAGCAGAGAATCAGGCTTCATGTCATAGCAGAGAATCAGGCTTCATGTCACCCACCACTGGAACAGGCCATTGTCAGATATTTTTAGGCCCCGGCTCCCAGACAGAGGAGAGAGGTCCCATAGCAGAGATTCAGGCATTATGTCATAGCAGAGAATCAGGCTTTATGTCACCCACCACTGGAACAGGCCATTGTCAGATATTTTTAGCCCCGGAACCCAGACAGAGGAGAGAGGCCCCATAGCAGAGATTCAGGCTTCATGTCATAGCAGAGAATTAGGCTTCATGTCACCCACCACTGGAACAGGCCATTGTCAGATATTTTTAGGCCCCGACACCCAAACAGAGGAGAGAGGCACCATAGCAGAGATTCAGGCTTCATGTCATAGCAGAGAATCAGGCTTCATGTCACCCACCACTAAAACAGGCCACTGTCAGATATTTTTAGGCCCCGGCACCCAGACAGAGGAGAGAGGCACCATAGCAAAGATTCAGGCTTCATGTCATAGCAGAGAATCAGGCTTCATGTCACCCACCACTGGAACAGGCCATTGTCAGATATTTTTAGGCCCCGGCACCCAGACAGAAGAGAGAGGTCCCATAGCAGAGATTCAGGCTTCATGTCATAGCAGAGAATCAGGCTTCATGTCACCCACCACTGGAACAGGCTATTGTCAGATATTTTTAGGCCCCGGCAACCAGACAATGGAGAGAGGTCCCATAGCAGAGAATCAGTCTTCATGTCATAGCAGAGAATCAGGCTTCATGTCACCCACCACTGGAACAGGCCACTGTTCAGATATTTTTAGGCCCCGGAACCCAGACAGAGGAGAGAGGCCCCATAGCAGAGATTCAGGCTTCATGTCATAGCAAAGATTAAGGCTTCATGTCACCCACTACTGGAACAGGCCATTGTCAGACATTTTTAGGCCCCGACACCCAGACAGAGGAGAGAGGCACCATAGCAGAGATTCAGGCTTCATGTCATAGCAGAGAATCAGGTTTCATGTCACCCACCACTGGAACAGGCCACTGTCAGATATTTTTAGGCCCCAGCACCCAGACAGAGGAGAGAGGTCCCGTAGCAGAGAATCAGGCTTCATGTCAAAGCAGACAATCAGGCTTCATGTCACCCACCACTGGAACAGGCCCCTGTCAGATATTTTTAGGCCCCGGCACCCAGACAGAGGAGAGAGGCCCCATAGCAGAGATTCAGGCTTCATGTCATAGCAGAGAATCAGGCTTCATGTCACTCACCACTGGAACAGGCCATTGTCAGATATTTTTAGGCCCCGGCACCTAGACAGAGGAGAGAGGTCCCATAGCAGAGATTCAGGCTTCATGTCATAGTAGAGAATCAGGCTTCATGTCACCCACCACTGGAACAGGCCACTGTTCAGATATTTTTAGGCCAAGGAACCCAGACAGAGGAGAGAGGCCCCATAGCAGAGATTCAGGCTTCATGTCATAGCAGAGAATAAGGCTTCATGTCACCCACCACTGGAACAGGCCACTGTCAGATATTTTTAGGCCCCGACACCCAGACAGAGGAGAGAGGCACCATTGCAGAGATTCAGGCTTCATGTCATAGCAGAGAATCAGGCTTCATGTCACCCATCACTGGAACAGGCCACTGTCAGATATTTTTAGGCCCCGGCACCCAGACAGAGGAGATAGGCACCATAGCAGATATTCAGGCTTCATGTCATAGCAGAGAATCAGGCTTCATGTCACACACCACTGGAACAGGCCATTGTCAGATATTCTTAGGCCCCGGCACCCAGACAGAGGAGAGATGTCCCATAGCAGAGATTCAGGCGTCATGTCATAGCAGAGAATCAGGTTTCATGTCACCCACCACTGGAACAGGCCACTGTCAGATATTTTTAGGCCCCGACACCCAGACAGAGGAGAGAGGTCCCATAGCAGAGAATCAGGCTTCATGTCATAGCAGAGAATCAGGCTTCATGTGACCCACCACTGGAACAGGCCACTGTCAGATATTTTTAGGCCCCATCACCCAGACAGAGGAGAGAGGCCCCATAGCAGAGATTCAGGCTTCATGTCATAGCAGAGAATCAGGCTTCATGTCACCCACCACTGGAACAGGCCACTGTCAGATATTTTTAGGGCCCGGCACCCAGACAGAGGAGAGAGGCCCCATAGCAGAGATTCAGGCTTTATGTCATAGCAGAGAATCAGGCTTCATGTCACCCACCACTGGAACAGGCCACTGTCAGATATTTTTAGGCCCCGGCACCCAGACAGAGGAGGGAGGCCCCATAGCAGAGATTCAGGCTTCATGTCATAGCAGAGAATCAGGCTTCATGTCACCCACCACTGGAACAGGCTATTGTCAGATATTTTTAGGCCCCGGCACCCAGACAGAGGAGAGAGGCCCCATAGCAGAGATTCAGGCTTCATGTCATAGCAGAGAATCAGGCTTCATGTCACCCACCACTGGAACAGGCCACTGTCAGATATTTTTAGGCCCCGGCACCCAGACAGAGGAGAGAGGTCCCATAACAGAGAATCAGGCTTCATGTCATAGCAGAGAATCAGGCTTCATGTCACCCACCACTGGAACAGGCCACTGTAAGATATTTTTAGGCCACGGCACCCAGACAGAGGAGAGAGGCACCATAGCAAAGATTCAGGCTTCATGTCATAGCAGAGAATAAGGCTTCATGTCACCCACCACTGGAACAGGCCATTGTCAGATATTTTTAGGCCCCGACACCCAGACAGAAGAGAGAGGTCCCATAGCAGAGATTCAGGCTTCATGTCATAGCAGAGAATCAGGCTTCATGTCACCCACCACTGGAACAGGCCACTGTCAGATATTTAGGCTCCGGCACCCAGACAGAGGAGAGAGGTCCCATAGCAGAGACACAGACATCATGTCATAGTAGAGAATCAGGCTTCATGTCACCCACCACTGGAACAGGCCACTGTCAGATATTTTTAGGCCCCGGCACCCAGACAGAGGAGAGAGGTCCCATAGCAGAGAATCAGGCTTCATGTCATAGCAGAGAATCAGGCTTCATGTCACCCACCACTGGAAAAGGCCACTGTCAGATATTTTTAGGCCCCAGCACCCAGACAGAGAAAGAGAGGCCCCATAGCAGAGAATCAGGCTTCATGTCATAGCAGAGAATCAGGCTTCATGTCACCCACCAGGAGAACAGGCCACTGTTCAGATATTTTTAGGCCCCGGAACTCAGACAGAGGAGAGAGGCCCCATAGCAGAGATTCAGGCTTCATGTCATAGCAGAGAATCAGGCTTCATGTCACCGACCACTGGAACTGGCCACTGTCAGATATTTTTAGGCCCCGGCACCCAGACAGAGGTGAGAGGTCCCATAGCAGAGAATCAGGCTTCATGTCATAGCAGAGAATCAGGCTTCATGTCACCCACCACTGGAACAGGCCACTGTCAGATATTTTTAGGTCCTGGCACCCAGACAGAGGAGAGAGGCCCCATAGCAGAGAATCAGGCTTCATGTCATAGCAGAGAATCAGGCTTCATGTCACCCACCACTGGAACAGGCCATTGTCAGAAATTTTTAGGCCCCGGCTCCCAGACAGAGGAGAGAGGTCCCATAGCAGAGATTCAGGCATTATGTCATAGCAGAGAATCAGGCTTCATGTCACCCACCACTGGAACAGGCCATTGTCAGATATTTTTAGCCCCGGAACCCAGACAGAGGAGAGAGGCCCCATAGCAGAGATTCAGGCTTCATGTCATAGCAGAGAATAAGGCTTCATGTCACCCACCACTGGAACAGGCCATTGTCAGATATTTTTAGGCCACGACACCCAAACAGAGAAGAGAGGCACCATAGCAGAGATTCAGGCTTCATGTCATAGCAGAGAATCAGGATTCATGTCACCCACCACTGGAACAGGCCACTGTCAGATATTTAGGCTCCGGCACCCAGACAGAGGAGAGAGGTCCCATGGCAGAGAAACAGACTTCATGTCATAGTAGAGAATCAGGCTTCATGTCACCCACCACTGGTACAGGACACTGTCAGATATTTTTAGGCCCCGGCACCCAGACAGAGGAGAGAGGTCCCATAGCAGAGATTCAGGCTTCATGTCATAGCAGAGAATCAGGCTTCATGTCACCCACCACTGGAACAGGCGATTGTCAGATATTTTTAGCTCCGGAACCCAGACAGAGGAGAGAGGTCCCATAGCAGAGAATCAGGCTTCATGTCATAGCAGAGAATCACGCTTCATGTCACCGACCACTGGAACAGGCCACTGTCAGATATTTTTAGGCCCCGGCACCCAGACAGAGGAGAGAGGTCCCATGGCAGAGAAACAGACTTCATGTCATAGTAGAGAATCAGGCTTCATGTCACCCACCACTGGAACAGGCCACTGTCAGATATTTTTAGGCCCCGGCACCCAGACAGAGGAGAGAGGTCCCATGGCAGAGAAACAGACTTCATGTCATAGTAGAGAATCAGGCTTCATGTCACCCACCACTGGAACAGGCCACTGTCAGATATTTTTAGGCCCCGGCACCCAGACAGAGGAGAGAGGTCCCATAGCAGAGATCCAGGGTTCATGTCATAGCAGAGAATCAGGCTTCATGTCACCGACCACTGGAACAGGCCACTGTCAGATATTTTTAGGCCCCGGCACCCAGACAGAGGAGAGAGGTCCCATAGCAGAGATCCAGGGTTCATGTCATAGCAGAGAATCAGGCTTCATGTCACCGACCACTGGAACAGGCCACTGTCAGATATTTTTAGGCCCCGGCACCCAGACAGAGGAGAGAGGTCCCATAGCAGAGAATCAGGCTTCATGTCACCCACCACTGGAAAAGGCCACTGTCATATATTTCAGCTCCGGCACCCAGACAGAGGAGAGAGGTCCCATAGCAGAAAATCAGACTTCATGTCATAGTAGAGAATCAGGCTTCATGTCACCCACCACTGGAACAGGCCACTGTCAGATATTTTTAGGCCCCGGTACCCAGACAGAGGAGAGAGGTCCCATAGCAGAGAATCAGGCTTCATGTCATAGCAGAGAATCATGCTTCATGTCACCCACCACTGGAACAGGCCACTGTCAGATATTTTTAGGCCCCGTCACCCAGACAGAGGAGAGAGGCAACACAGCAGAGATTCAGGATTCATGTCATAGCAGAGAATCAGGATTAATGTCACCCACCACTGGAACAGGCCACTGTCAGATATTTAGGCTCCGGCACCCAGACAGAGGAGAGAGGTCCCATAGCAGAGAAACAGACTTCATGTCATAGTAGAGAATCAGGCTTCATGTCACCCACCACTGGAACAGGCCACTGTCAGATATTTTTAGGCCCCGGCACCTAGACAGAGGAGAGAGGTCCCATAGCAGAGAATCAGGCTTCATGTCATAGCAGAGAATCAGGCTTTATGTCACCCACCAGTAGAACAGGCCACTGTTCAGATATTTTTAGGCCCCGGAACCCAGACAGAGGAGAGAGGCCCCATAGCAGAGATTCAGGCTTCATGTCATAACAGAGAATCAGGCTTCATGTCACCGACCACTGGAACAGGCCACTGTCAGATATTTTTAGGCCCCGGCACCCAGACAGAGGAGAGAGGTCCCATAGCAGAGAATCAGGCTTCATGTCACCCACCACTGGAAAAGGCCACTGTCAGATATTTCGGCTCCGGCACCCAGACAGAGGAGAGAGGTCCCATAGCAGAAAATCAGACTTCATGTCATAGTAGAGAATCAGGCTTCATGTCACCCACCACTGGAACAGGCCACTGTCAGATATTTTTAGGCCCCGGTACCCAGACAGAGGAGAGAGGTCCCATAGCAGAGAATCAGGCTTCATGTCATAGCAGAGAATCATGCTTCATGTCACCCACCACTGGAACAGGCCACTGTCAGATATTTTTAGGCCCCGTCACCCAGACAGAGGAGAGAGGCAACACAGCAGAGATTCAGGATTCATGTCATAGCAGAGAATCAGGATTCATGTCACCCACCACTGGAACAGGCCACTGTCAGATATTTAGGCTCCGGCACCCAGACAGAGGAGAGAGGTCCCATAGCAGAAAAACAGACTTCATGTCATAGTAGAGAATCAGGCTTCATGTCACCCACCACTGGAACAGGCCACTGTCAGATATTTTTAGGCCCCGGCACCCAGACAGAGGAGAGAGGTCCCATAGCAGAGAATCAGGCTTCATGTCATAGCAGAGAATCAGGCTTCATGTCACCCACCAGTAGAACAGGCCACTGTTCAGATATTTTTAGGCCCCGGAACCCAGACAGAGGAGAGAGGCCCCATAGCAGAGATTCAGGCTTCATGTCATAGCAGAGAATCAGGCTTCATGTCACCGACCACTGGAACTGGCCACTGTCAGATATTTTTAGGCCCCGGCACCCAGACAGAGGAGAGAGGTCCCATAGCAGAGAATCAGGCTTCATGTCATAGCAGAGAATCAGGCTTCATGTCACCCACCACTGGAACAGGCCATTGTCAGATATTTTTAGGCCCCGGCTCCCAGACAGAGGAGAGAGGTCCCATAGCAGAGATTCAGGCATTATGTCAAAGCAGAGAATCAGGCTTTATGTCACCCACCACTGGAACAGGCCATTGTCAGATATTTTTAGCCCCGGAACCCAGACAGAGGAGAGAGGCCCCATAGCAGAGATTCAGGCTTCATGTCATAGCAGAGAATTAGGCTTCATGTCACCCACCACTGGAACAGGCCATTGTCAGATATTTTTAGGCCCCGACACCCAAACAGAGGAGAGAGGCACCATAGCAGAGATTCAGGCTTCATGTCATAGCAGAGAATCAGGCTTCATGTCACCCACCACTAAAACAGGCCACTGTCAGATATTTTTAGGCCCCGGCACCCAGACAGAGGAGAGAGGCACCATAGCAAAGATTCAGGCTTCATGTCATAGCAGAGAATCAGGCTTCATGTCACCCACCACTGGAACAGGCCATTGTCAGATATTTTTAGGCCCCGGCACCCAGACAGAGGAGAGAGGTCCCATAGCAGAGATTCAGGCTTCATGTCATAGCAGAGAATCAGGCTTCATGTCACCCACCACTGGAACAGGCTATTGTCAGATATTTTTAGGCCCCGGCAACCAGACAATGGAGAGAGGTCCCATAGCAGAGAATCAGTCTTCATGTCATAGCAGAGAATCAGGCTTCATGTCACCCACCACTGGAACAGGCCACTGTTCAGATATTTTTAGGCCCCGGAACCCAGACAGAGGAGAGAGGCCCCATAGCAGAGATTCAGGCTTCATGTCATAGCAGAGAATAAGGCTTCATGTCACCCACTACTGGAACAGGCCATTGTCAGACATTTTTAGGCCCCGACACCCAGACAGAGGAGAGAGGCACCATAGCAGAGATTCAGGCTTCATGTCATAGCAGAGAATCAGGTTTCATGTCACCCACCACTGGAACAGGCCACTGTCAGATATTTTTAGGCCCCGGCACCCAGACAGAGGAGAGAGGTCCCGTAGCAGAGAATCAGGCTTCATGTCAAAGCAGACAATCAGGCTTCATGTCACCCACCACTGGAACAGGCCCCTGTCAGATATTTTTAGGCCCCGGCACCCAGACAGAGGAGAGAGGCCCCATAGCAGAGATTCAGGCTTCATGTCATAGCAGAGAATCAGGCTTCATGTCACTCACCACTGGAACAGGCCATTGTCAGATATTTTTAGGCCCCGGCACCTAGACAGAGGAGAGAGGTCCTATAGCAGAGATTCAGGCTTCATGTCATAGTAGAGAATCAGGCTTCATGTCACCCACCACTGGAACAGGCCACTGTTCAGATATTTTTAGGCCAAGGAACCCAGACAGAGGAGAGAGGCCCCATAGCAGAGATTCAGGCTTCATGTCATAGCAGAGAATAAGGCTTCATGTCACCCACCACTGGAACAGGCCACTGTCAGATATTTTTAGGCCCCGACACCCAGACAGAGGAGAGAGGCACCATTGCAGAGATTCAGGCTTCATGTCATAGCAGAGAATCAGGCTTCATGTCACCCATCACTGGAACAGGCCACTGTCAGATATTTTTAGGCCCCGGCACCCAGACAGAGGAGATAGGCACCATAGCAGATATTCAGGCTTCATGTCATAGCAGAGAATCAGGCTTCATGTCACACACCACTGGAACAGGCCATTGTCAGATATTCTTAGGCCCCGGCACCCAGACAGAGGAGAGATGTCCCATAGCAGAGATTCAGGCGTCATGTCATAGCAGAGAATCAGGTTTCATGTCACCCACCACTGGAACAGGCCACTGTCAGATATTTTTAGGCCCCGACACCCAGACAGAGGAGAGAGGTCCCATAGCAGAGATTCAGGCTTCATGTCATAGCAGAGAATCAGGCTTCATGTGACCCACCACTGGAACAGGCCACTGTCAGATATTTTTAGGCCCCATCACCCAGACAGAGGAGAGAGGCCCCATAGCAGAGATTCAGGCTTCATGTCATAGCAGAGAATCAGGCTTCATGTCACCCACCACTGGAACAGGCCACTGTCAGATATTTTTAGGGCCCGGCACCCAGACAGAGGAGAGAGGCCCCATAGCAGAGATTCAGGCTTCATGTCATAGCAGAGAATCAGGCTTCATGTCACCCACCACTGGAACAGGCCACTGTCAGATATTTTTAGGCCCCGGCACCCAGACAGAGGAGGGAGGCCCCATAGCAGAGATTCAGGCTTCATGTCATAGCAGAGAATCAGGCTTCATGTCACCCACCACTGGAACAGGCTATTGTCAGATATTTTTAGGCCCCGGCACCCAGACAGAGGAGAGAGGCCCCATAGCAGAGATTCAGGCTTCATGTCATAGCAGAGAATCAGGCTTCATGTCACCCACCACTGGAACAGGCCACTGTCAGATATTTTTAGGCCCCGGCACCCAGACAGAGGAGAGAGGTCCCATAACAGAGAATCAGGCTTCATGTCATAGCAGAGAATCAGGCTTCATGTCACCCACCACTGGAACAGGCCACTGTAAGATATTTTTAGGCCACGGCACCCAGACAGAGGAGAGAGGCACCATAGCAAAGATTCAGGCTTCATGTCATAGCAGAGAATAAGGCTTCATGTCACCCACCACTGGAACAGGCCATTGTCAGATATTTTTAGGCCCCGACACCCAGACAGAGAGAGAGGTCCCATAGCAGAGATTCAGGCTTCATGTCATAGCAGAGAATCAGGCTTCATGTCACCCACCACTGGAACAGGCCACTGTCAGATATTTAGGCTCCGGCACCCAGACAGAGGAGAGAGGTCCCATAGCAGAGACTCAGGCATCATGTCATAGTAGAGAATCAGGCTTCATGTCACCCACCACTGGAACAGGCCACTGTCAGATATTTTTAGGCCCCGGCACCCAGACAGAGGAGAGAGGTCCCATAGCAGAGAATCAGGCTTCATGTCATAGCAGAGAATCAGGCTTCATGTCACCCACCACTGGAAAAGGCCACTGTCAGATATTTTTAGGCCCCAGCACCCAGACAGAGAAGAGAGGCCCCATAGCAGAGAATCAGGCTTCATGTCATAGCAGAGAATCAGGCTTCATGTCACCCACCACTGGAACAGGCCACTGTTCAGATATTTTTAGGCCCCGGAACTCAGACAGAGGAGAGAGGCCCCATAGCAGAGATTCAGGCTTCATGTCATAGCAGAGAATCAGGCTTCATGTCACCCACCACTGGAACAGGCCACTGTCAGATATTTTTAGGCCCCGGCACCCAGACAGAGGTGAGAGGTCCCATAGCAGAGAATCAGGCTTCATGTCATAGCAGAGAATCAGGCTTCATGTCACCCACCACTGGAACAGGCCACTGTCAGATATTTTTAGGTCCTGGCACCCAGACAGAGGAGAGAGGCCCCATAGCAGAGAATCAGGCTTCATGTCATAGCAGAGAATCAGGCTTCATGTCACCCACCACTGGAACAGGCCATTGTCAGATATTTTTAGGCCCCGGCTCCCAGACAGAGGAGAGAGGTCCCATAGCAGAGATTCAGGCATTATGTCATAGCAGAGAATCAGGCTTCATGTCACCCACCACTGGAACAGGCCATTGTCAGATATTTTTAGCCCCGGAACCCAGACAGAGGAGAGAGGCCCCATAGCAGAGATTCAGGCTTCATGTCATAGCAGAGAATAAGGCTTCATGTCACCCACCACTGGAACAGGCCATTGTCAGATATTTTTAGGCCACGACACCCAAACAGAGAAGAGAGGCACCATAGCAGAGATTCAGGCTTCATGTCATAGCAGAGAATCAGGATTCATGTCACCCACCACTGGAACAGGCCACTGTCAGATATTTAGGCTCCGGCACCCAGACAGAGGAGAGAGGTCCCATGGCAGAGAAACAGACTTCATGTCATAGTAGAGAATCAGGCTTCATGTCACCCACCACTGGTACAGGACACTGTCAGATATTTTTAGGCCCCGGCACCCAGACAGAGGAGAGAGGTCCCATAGCAGAGATCCAGGGTTCATGTCATAGCAGAGAATCAGGCTTTATGTCACCCACCACTGGAACAGGCGATTGTCAGATATTTTTAGCTCCGGAACCCAGACAGAGGAGAGAGGTCCCATAGCAGAGAATCAGGCTTCATGTCATAGCAGAGAATCACGCTTCATGTCACCGACCACTGGAACAGGCCACTGTCAGATATTTTTAGGCCCCGGCACCCAGACAGAGGAGAGAGGTCCCATGGCAGAGAAACAGACTTCATGTCATAGTAGAGAATCAGGCTTCATGTCACCCACCACTGGAACAGGCCACTGTCAGATATTTTTAGGCCCCGGCACCCAGACAGAGGAGAGAGGTCCCATGGCAGAGAAACAGACTTCATGTCATAGTAGAGAATCAGGCTTCATGTCACCCACCACTGGAACAGGCCACTGTCAGATATTTTTAGGCCCCGGCACCCAGACAGAGGAGAGAGGTCCCATAGCAGAGATCCAGGGTTCATGTCATAGCAGAGAATCAGGCTTCATGTCACCGACCACTGGAACAGGCCACTGTCAGATATTTTTAGGCCCCGGCACCCAGACAGAGGAGAGAGGTCCCATAGCAGAGATCCAGGGTTCATGTCATAGCAGAGAATCAGGCTTCATGTCACCGACCACTGGAACAGGCCACTGTCAGATATTTTTAGGCCCCGGCACCCAGACAGAGGAGAGAGGTCCCATAGCAGAGAATCAGGCTTCATGTCACCCACCACTGGAAAAGGCCACTGTCATATATTTCAGCTCCGGCACCCAGACAGAGGAGAGAGGTCCCATAGCAGAAAATCAGACTTCATGTCATAGTAGAGAATCAGGCTTCATGTCACCCACCACTGGAACAGGCCACTGTCAGATATTTTTAGGCCCCGGTACCCAGACAGAGGAGAGAGGTCCCATAGCAGAGAATCAGGCTTCATGTCATAGCAGAGAATCATGCTTCATGTCACCCACCACTGGAACAGGCCACTGTCAGATATTTTTAGGCCCCGTCACCCAGACAGAGGAGAGAGGCAACACAGCAGAGATTCAGGATTCATGTCATAGCAGAGAATCAGGATTAATGTCACCCACCACTGGAACAGGCCACTGTCAGATATTTAGGCTCCGGCACCCAGACAGAGGAGAGAGGTCCCATAGCAGAGAAACAGACTTCATGTCATAGTAGAGAATCAGGCTTCATGTCACCCACCACTGGAACAGGCCACTGTCAGATATTTTTAGGCCCCGGCACCTAGACAGAGGAGAGAGGTCCCATAGCAGAGAATCAGGCTTCATGTCATAGCAGAGAATCAGGCTTTATGTCACCCACCAGTAGAACAGGCCACTGTTCAGATATTTTTAGGCCCCGGAACCCAGACAGAGGAGAGAGGCCCCATAGCAGAGATTCAGGCTTCATGTCATAACAGAGAATCAGGCTTCATGTCACCGACCACTGGAACAGGCCACTGTCAGATATTTTTAGGCCCCGGCACCCAGACAGAGGAGAGAGGTCCCATAGCAGAGAATCAGGCTTCATGTCACCCACCACTGGAAAAGGCCACTGTCAGATATTTCGGCTCCGGCACCCAGACAGAGGAGAGAGGTCCCATAGCAGAAAATCAGACTTCATGTCATAGTAGAGAATCAGGCTTCATGTCACCCACCACTGGAACAGGCCACTGTCAGATATTTTTAGGCCCCGGTACCCAGACAGAGGAGAGAGGTCCCATAGCAGAGAATCAGGCTTCATGTCATAGCAGAGAATCATGCTTCATGTCACCCACCACTGGAACAGGCCACTGTCAGATATTTTTAGGCCCCGTCACCCAGACAGAGGAGAGAGGCAACACAGCAGAGATTCAGGATTCATGTCATAGCAGAGAATCAGGATTCATGTCACCCACCACTGGAACAGGCCACTGTCAGATATTTAGGCTCCGGCACCCAGACAGAGGAGAGAGGTCCCATAGCAGAAAAACAGACTTCATGTCATAGTAGAGAATCAGGCTTCATGTCACCCACCACTGGAACAGGCCACTGTCAGATATTTTTAGGCCCCGGCACCCAGACAGAGGAGAGAGGTCCCATAGCAGAGAATCAGGCTTCATGTCATAGCAGAGAATCAGGCTTCATGTCACCCACCAGTAGAACAGGCCACTGTTCAGATATTTTTAGGCCCCGGAACCCAGACAGAGGAGAGAGGCCCCATAGCAGAGATTCAGGCTTCATGTCATAGCAGAGAATCAGGCTTCATGTCACCGACCACTGGAACTGGCCACTGTCAGATATTTTTAGGCCCCGGCACCCAGACAGAGGAGAGAGGTCCCATAGCAGAGAATCAGGCTTCATGTCATAGCAGAGAATCAGGCTTCATGTCACCCACCACTGGAACAGGCCATTGTCAGATATTTTTAGGCCCCGGCTCCCAGACAGAGGAGAGAGGTCCCATAGCAGAGATTCAGGCATTATGTCAAAGCAGAGAATCAGGCTTTATGTCACCCACCACTGGAACAGGCCATTGTCAGATATTTTTAGCCCCGGAACCCAGACAGAGGAGAGAGGCCCCATAGCAGAGATTCAGGCTTCATGTCATAGCAGAGAATTAGGCTTCATGTCACCCACCACTGGAACAGGCCATTGTCAGATATTTTTAGGCCCCGACACCCAAACAGAGGAGAGAGGCACCATAGCAGAGATTCAGGCTTCATGTCATAGCAGAGAATCAGGCTTCATGTCACCCACCACTGGAACAGGCCACTGTCAGATATTTTTAGGCCCCGGCACCCAGACAGAGGAGAGAGGCACCATAGCAAAGATTCAGGCTTCATGTCATAGCAGAGAATCAGGCTTCATGTCACCCACCACTGGAACAGGCCATTGTCAGATATTTTTAGGCCCCGGCACCCAGACAGAAGAGAGAGGTCCCATAGCAGAGATTCAGGCTTCATGTCATAGCAGAGAATCAGGCTTCATGTCACCCACCACTGGAACAGGCTATTGTCAGATATTTTTAGGCCCCGGCAACCAGACAATGGAGAGAGGTCCCATAGCAGAGAATCAGTCTTCATGTCATAGCAGAGAATCAGGCTTCATGTCACCCACCACTGGAACAGGCCACTGTTCAGATATTTTTAGGCCCCGGAACCCAGACAGAGGAGAGAGGCCCCATAGCAGAGATTCAGGCTTGGGTGTGTCTGGTGTCTGCAGCTGAGGTGAAAGGGTGTGTCTGCTGCAGCTCCTGAACCTCCACAGCACAGGCCTCTCCGGGGAGTTTCCTACCATCTGCTCCCCAGGAGGAGTTCCAGGCTTGCGGGGGAGTGTGACACCTTTTCCCCCAGCCCAGGCCCTGCCTCTCCCTAGGGAGCTGGTGGGGTCCTGTGGCCATGAGCTTCCGGAAGGGTGCCCCTGCTCCCCGGCTTGGGTCGGAGGGGAGCATGGACGGGCGGCGACCGACTCTGAGCGATGGCGGCGAGGGGGTGAAAACATCTGGACGCGGTGGTAGCCAAGTCCCCCCTGAGGACCCGAAGACATCAAAAGGAAAAAGGCTACCAGCAGGAAGCCGAGAGGTGTCGTCCCAGGTAGGTTGGGGGTCTCGGTGGGAGGGAGAGAGTACCCTCACCTACAGCTCTCGTATAGCTGCCCACCTGCGAGAATACGATGAGCTGGGACGGCACCTCAAAGCCGTAAGGAAGGATCTGAAGGAGACGAGGGCCAGGTCCACTATCTCCTCTAGTTCGAAGAGGCCCCCACTCAGAGAAAAAATTAGGGTCCTGAAAGAGGACCTGGAGGCCTCCCTGAAGCGGCAGGACCAGTTGCTTGAGGGCAGTGGGCCCTTCAGAGAAAAGTTATTAAACGGGGATCGATTTAGGGAGATGGAGGCTGCGAGGAGAGGGGAGCCGTGCGGGGGTGTGGAGAGCGAGGTGGAGGAGTTGGAAAACTCCAAATCTCTGGCATCCCGGGCGGGTCCCCAAACCTCGCAGTCTGAACCGGCCCTCCAGGTAACCCCAGTAACGGAGGCATACAGTGGCATTCCGCCAGAGCAAGAACAATTGCGCTTACCAGCATTGCCATCTTCGGATGAGGCATCAGCTATGGAGGGCAGCGATGAGGATGGTGGTCTGCTAAGAGAGATCCGGATGTTGGAGTCGCCCGCGGTGGACTTTCGGGGTTTTGCATTCGGAGAAGACCTGCTGGACGAGGACGAGAGCTGCGGCAAGAAGAAAAAGAACAAGAAGAACAAGAAAAAGAGTGAAGAAAACATCCAGACACGTTATGTCTATACACGCTTGGTGGGGGCTGAAAAGTCCTCACCAGGCGTGTATCCCGCTAAACTCCCTGGCTCGGCATCTGAGGTGGTGCCTGA